>NC_140589.1:1700568569-1701768569 GCF_964204655.1 Triturus cristatus
GATCTCGCAGAAGAATTTATAAATAAAAATGCTTTTGGCCCCAGGCGGGGTCCCCCACGAACCCCACTACCAGTCCCATTGGGTCAGGCTATCCCTACCCTGCCCACTGTCTTTGTTTTAAATTTTTCTTAGACTCAGTACTCTGTTATGAGTTTTAAGATGGCTGCCACCACTTCCTGGTTGATGTGGTGGCAGCCAATCGGATCTCAGCTTGAGATCTGTCGGGTCCATGGAGCAGAGTGATACATACACATTTTCTTAACCTTAATTTCTCCAAAATACCTAACAGATTTGCACCAAAGCACTCTTTCTGGGCCAAGATCTAGCTTTCTGCCAAATGTGGTGTAAATCTGTTTAGTGATTTGGGCTGTAGCTGTGTCTAAAGTTCCTACGGTAAAATTAATGGGGAAAACATGTTTTGAGACCCCCCTTTTTCTTGTTCCCTGAGTGTTGATGGATCACCTCAAAACTTTCGTTGCACAAACTAGTTAAAAAGTATCACTTTTTTGGAAAGTTTTGTGGAGATTCATCAAAGGACCCCAAAGTTATTAGCAACACAAAAAGACATTTCCTTTGAAAACACGATACTAACTATAACTAACCCACTGGGTAATTTTTTAACCTTAATTCCTCTTCTTTCTTATGATAGATATTTTAATACACAGTTGTAATTATGAGTTTCAATTCAAAGAGAAAATACTGCATCCTATTCAACTCCCAGTCTGATCTGTAAAATTGGAGCTAAAAGTCTTCACAAGTGCTGACCTGTTTGGGAGTGTAGAAAAGCGGTATTTTGTGCAGTACTGAAGCAAGTAGTAACTACAAGCATGTAAAAGCAATGGCCACAACTTAACACCTCAAGCAATGCTTAGAAATGCTTTAATGTAAAAAACAGCCATATCTACTCAGGTAGATTATGGGTACATCTAAAACACTTCATCCAGATGCTGACCAAGACAGACTGCATGTCATACAAAACATACCGGTTTAACAGCAGCCTATTTCGAGATCTTGAGGCTCCTGCTATATGGGAAAACGTGGAGTGACTCAGGAACTAGGCGAATTTACCATTTGTTAGTCACCAGACTAGAAACCTGGGGACCCTATCCTCTGAGGCCCATCATTTTAATTATGGAGGAATGGACATTCAGACCCTCCTTCCATGGTGGATTTCTGGCACCGGTGACCCCATTTTCTGGGACCCACCCATATTAACTAGGGGAAGAGTGGCAAGCAGCCCCCCCCCTCCCTGGGTCAATTGTGTACCCGAAGATCCCATCCCTAGAGCCTAGGCACTTAATAATTGGGGAGGGGATAGCGTGGTCCCCTCTCTGTGCAGATTTGGGCCGTGTGGACCCCATTTCCTCAGAGCTAGCCACATTATGAATGGGTAGAGGGGCACACAGTCCCCCTCCCATGGCCAGTATTCTCCCCGGGGACCCCATCTTCCCATGCACAACCATATTATAAAGGGGGAGGGGCATGCACCCCTCCTGCCTGGGCCAATATTCGCCCCAGGGACCCCATCCCCAAGGGCTGGCTAATCAGTTAAGGGAGGGGGACCACGCGGCCCACCTCTCCAGACCGATTTTGGCCCCTGGGGACCCCATCCCTGGGGTCTGGCCAATAAAGAGTTGGTGCCCTGGAGCCCTAGCTGGCTGCTGCTCCCTGTGACCAGAAGCAATTAGTTTAATCTGTTTTCCTGTCCACAGCTGGCAGTTAAACTCACTGTCATAATCACTGGATAATGTCATTTGAGATGTCACGAATTATGTCATTTAACATGTCATGAGTGACGTAATATGTGAGGTGATAAACAATGTGCAAATTATAGTTACCTCAGTAAACTATAACTGGTGAATTTCAGTGTTTTTAACATTAGTTTTTATCTCATCCAACAATTCAGTTTGGTTTTTAATGGGCAGTTCCTGCAAAATCTGCAGATTTAAAATGCACACAAAGTAAAGCATGCATGATTTGCTGATGTCCTTAAAAGAGATCAACTTAAAGTTCTCAGAATGGGAAACATTTGCTGCAGGTCAGGCTATGACTCAGGTGCTCGATAGCATAAGCGCAGATAAAAGCATAAAAAATCTGCCTGGTCAGTGAAAACCTCCCTTTACCTAAACAAATGGATCCAAGAAAATAACAGCACATCAAGGCAACTCTTTTCCATCTAAACACATTCACTAACCAGAGCTCTATTAATAAAAAGATTTGGGATGAATTGTCAGGCTTCACCTCCAGAATACAAGTGATATACCAAGGCATAAAAGGGTCAAGCAGACAGCCTAACCAATACAAGCACTTGCTGTTCTGCCAGAGCCCCTGGCAGTTTCTCCAACACCTGATCCTTTTATAATGACTCCTGACTTGGTCAAATAAGACATTGAGAAGTCCAAGTCAGGTTCTTCTGCGCACCTCTGTCGTATATCAATACTTAACTCTCTGGCTCCAGATTTTCAGAAACATGTCACTAATATCTTTAATGTATCCATCACCATGGTCCATATTTACAGCATATGAAACTTGGGAGTAGTTACTCTCTCCTTTATAAAAAATAATTATGATGCCACAGTAGTCACATGTATTGGCCTTTCACGTTACCTGTGCTTGTTAAAATTGTGGAAAACTGTTTGCCAGGCCAACCTCTCTAATTTCTTAGAGACTACTGAGTTCCTTGAAGCATGACATCTAGGATTAAGCCCTGGCAGAGGAAGAGTGTTCTCTACTTGGGTAAGTTAAAACCAGTAACAGTTCAAGGTGATGCAGTACACTGATATTAGTCAACCTGTCTGCAGCATTTGATACAGTTGATCTCAGAGACTGAAACAGGCTGGCATTTGATCAACAGTAGTAAATTGTTTTGCTTGGCATTTAACAGAGTTTCACAGAATTTAGTTTTGCCAACCTACTTTTTCAATGTGTATGTGAGAATTTGTCTTATGACATTACATACTGGTTAAGTGATAATTTTCTTAAATAGAATAAATGAAAAACTGATGTAATGGTGGTAAGGCAGCAACAAACTACATTGGCAGGAATGTATATGCCCCCCACTATCAATTCTAGCAACTATTGTAAGTAAACGTTTCTGGGGTGTGGATCCGTGACCCTCTTTCCCTGGCAAAACAGAATAACTATGAGCCTGATTTGGATTTTAGCGGACGGGTTACTCCATCACAAGAGGGAAGATATCCCTTTCGCTGAATTGTAGAACCCATAATATCCTATGGGATTTATATTTCGGTGGACGGATATCCGTCATCGTTGTGACAGAGTAGCCCATCCATCGAGATCTAAATCAGGTCCTCTGTTACATCATCCTGCTCCACAGCCTAAATATTTCGGGAAAAAGTATTCCACTCATTTCAAAGGAAACTCACATCACTGCTATCTCGGTGTGTGCTGTCTTGCGACTTACTATTGCAATGTGATCACCTTGGGTCTGGCTGAAGCTGCCATTGCCAATCTGCACTGAATGCACTTTCGGGTTGGCTTTTGGGCTGTGCAGATTCGACCACATTAATGATGACAGAAGACAATTACTGTTACATTTAAGGGTTTGTTGTCTGATGCGCAGAATATATTATGAGTTTGGAAAACCTTTCCTTAAGATATATTATTTCTCACCCACTGCTTTCAACATCCAAATGTTGATGCACGTACCAAGATTCGAAATGACCCTTATCGGAGGCAATTATTTGGCCTAACCTGTAGAATAGTTTACCTATCACTTTCCGTCGCAGGCCTACAAAGGTAACTTATTGCCCCATCCATAACTCGAAGGTCATCTGCTTATATTTTTTAATATTTCACGTCAGCCTGAGGCTCTTGCTGTCTTCCTATTCACCTCATTTTCATGATCACAAGCAAAGACGTGGGCTACATTGTCTGTCCGACATGGCATTCATAACAAGCATTGAAAATGCAATAGATCTCGCCCTTGTTTAAGTTAAAGCCATTTGCTTTGCTAATGGTATTGTATAGCAAAGCAAATGGCTTTAACTTAATGAAAGGCGAGACCTATTGAATTTTTAATGCTTGTTTTTACATTATGCACAGCAGCGCAAATTGGTGTTCAACATGGCTAAAGAACACAAGCATTTGCAATGCAATAGGTCTCGCATTTACACAAGTTTGATCTGTTCACATTACAAATAACAATGCCTTTTATTTTTAAAACTTAAATAAAAGGCATTGTCATTTACAATGCCAATAGCTTAAACTTGCGCTAATGCGAGACCTATTGCATTGCAAATGCTTGTTCTCCATGCTGGAATTTGTAGTTCTGATTTTATAATCGAATAAACACAACCACAAGTCCCACACAGAAAGTCTAACAACATGGTCTAGATTAGCTACTCATCCATGGACCTAAGAAATTGAGCTTTCGTGTCATGGATCAGTGTGAGACCTCTGGGACTCGAGTTTGAATGATACAGCTTTTTGCTCTCCTAGGAGGCGCTCAGAACAAAAAGCAAGCTTCCTATCTGTCAATCAGCCTCGTGCCAGTGAGGGTACCTTTCAGCCAGGGCTGTTTTATTCAGACAACAGCACTATGCGTGTTGCAAACTTTAGGGAATTGCTTATAGTGTGCAGGGCTGTTGACTGATAAACAAGGACTGGATAAAGTCACTCTCATGACATGGTGCCAATTAACAGCTATATAACCAGTCCTTGAAATAATCCTGAGCAGCATGAAACACCGTTTTACCTAAGCAGCATTGGTTTGCTGTTGCTAGTTACAAGCATTTTATGTGCACATGCTGAGTAGAAATACAATCTGCAAATGTTGAATTTTCAACCAGATGTCACGATGGATGCTCTGACGTGCAGGTTAGATGTTCCCATGCAAGTTGTGGGTCTATAGGTCCCAGCAGGCAGAGTAGAGTGCTGCTGAATGCAAAGAAAGGGGGCTGACTATAGGAAACTTCCAGGACATGGCGCAGGGGCGCTTTGACTACATAAGTTAATGCACCCCCTGCAGAATTAATTTTAAATCCCAGAAAGCCCTGCCAGGACAAGCGAATGAACAGAGTTACAGCTGAATAGAGCTGCTGAATAGAGTTACTGATGTACAGGCATCCATGGTGCAACGAGGACACTCATTGTGCAGTCATGGACGTCTGACTTTTATCCCAGTGACATGGAGTCAGATGGTCACTAAACATTCTCTCCCTAAAACTGGGGCCCCATGTCACGTGTCACACCTTCGTCAAATCTTCTCATAGAAAATGTCGAACTACAAAGCCCGGAATGCAAATCTTTTTTAGCTCAGAAATGAGGACGAGCTGCATTTTCTCACGACATGTGGCCTCTTGGGTGCCATGAAAAGCGACATAAGGATGGCAACACAAGTCTGGTCAACACTACACAAAAGACCCGCAGCTCTCAAGTCTCCCGGGACCATTAATTAGTAGGTCAGCCAGACATTTGCTTTGCATTCTGATGCTTGTAGGCCTGATGTTATAATAACGGTAACAGGACTACTGATCCCAGAAGGCAAAGCAAGAACGTGGACTGTGTTAGCTACTCACGCATAGACCTGGGCAACTTATAAGCTCTGGATGACCTGCGGTCGTTTGACAGATATATATATGCTATTTTTTTAATACGGTGACAGCTCAAGAATTGCGTGTTTTATTCGCATAAATAAAGTGAGTGTGCACTGTGTATTGTTTGCTAAAAGGTTCATTATGAACGGCCATTCCCACGCTTTCAAGAAACGGAGCCGGGCGGAGATATACGGATATGTGTCTTTAAATTTTAGACCAACCACTGCCACACCCTTTAAAAAACAAGCGCGGCCCGTCATGGAACGGACAGAAGATGTGCACGCGGGGACTGCCTTTACTGGCGGCAAAAAAAAGTCCCCAGTGTACCACGCCGCCAGTAAAGCATCCACTCCCTGCATGCACATCTTTTGTCTCGTTTGTCTCCCCGCGTGCACGCTGGAATCTTATCGATTACAAAAGGCCTCTGAATGGCAGAGCAGCGCATGCGCTGCTTTCGCCAGGCCGAGACCTAAAAAGGGTGGAGCCAGGTCCCCAAACACACAGCCAATCCCTCCAAGCTATAGTTAGACAGGTGACACATGGTGGGCCTCTCCTGTATCCCCAAGAGCTTAGAAGTGAAAGGTCATTGGGACCTGGGCAGCTCTAGCTTTCTTTAGTTTCCTGCAAGGATCCAGCACTCAGAGGCAGCAAGGGCCAGAGCTTTCTGTGTCCAGCGAACGCTGCCACTACACCACCTACTGATGATCAGTAGTAGGGACTCATTAAAGGTGGTAGAGCTGGGCCAGAGCCAATGACATGCCAGTCAGGAAATAACTTAATTATATTGTTACCTGGCATGTGAACTCTTCTTAGCCCTTACCCACTTTCTGAGACACAAAACCGTTATAAAGATTCCCTTGTTAGAAGGGCATTTTAAAATCCTTCTCTTTCGTGCTTTTTCCTTAAACCCTGCCATGTTCTGATCATTGCTTCTGTCATTTGCTTTAAATATACCATGTCTTTTTTTAAGCAACCTTTAGGGACACATTACCCTTTAAATGTAAACCTGTGTTTAAATCCTGCTGTGTTTTAAGAAATGTTACCGACCCAATGTGCTTTAAAACGACCAATAGCCATTTTTCCCCACAATTCCTTAGCGATGAACCTGCCTACCCAATAGCTATAAATCATACTTTCTTTTGTTAAATGTTACAGACCATATGGGTCTAATAGTAAAAACTCTATTTCTAAAACTCTGTTCCTGATGTTCCCAAAATCCACGAAAGAGTGGATCCCTTAAACTTGAGTCAGTGTCTATACAGCAGATCTCTCAAAACACTTTGTTAACTTTAATTGCCCACAAAGGCTTCTTTATAGCCCTCCCAGATTCAGAATCCTGGAGCAAGGCCGGCCTGTAATCTGGAAAGGCAGCTGGCTTTAAAAAAACACGCTCCGTACTGTGCTGTTCCTTTTCACTCCTTTGATTTCTTCTTTCTACTGCGCTGGCTCGGTGAGTCTTTTCTTTCCTTCTTTTACGTGTTCTCTTAGCGCCAAGATGATATATATATATATATATATATATATTCACTTAAAAAACCATAGGTTTCACACATGTTATAGTTAGGTGGATATTTCACTCGTAAAAAACCAATGAAATTCCCCCGTTATAGTTAGTTCAGATAACTATAACTCGCGCGCCCGCAATCCACTGCTCATGACGTCACATATTACATCACTCATGACATGGTCAGTGGCATCACTCATGACATCACTGATGACATCATCCTTGTGATAGAGTGGCGGTCGCGCGAGTTATAGTTATCTGAACTAATTATAACGGGGGAATTTCATTGTTTTTTTACGAGTGAAATATCCACCTAACTATAACATGTGTGAAACCTATGGTTTTTTAAGTGAATTTGCAAGGTTTTTTAAAATGCTAATTCCTAATTATAACGTGTGTGAAACCCATGGTTTTTCAGTGAATTTGTACGGTTTTTTAAACGCTAATTTATTTATGTAGTATTATTTTCTTTATATATATTATTTTCAATAAACTACGTATTACATTTTTTTATTTTTATTTATGGTATTTCACCGTGCGTGCACGGTGCGCGCACCCCAGCGATTTTTAAAAAAAAAATTAAAACATTTTTTTCTGCCTTCGGGGTCCTTCAGGGACCCCCTGACAAAGGCTAGGGGGTCAGGAACTCTCTACCCTGCCCCCTTTTCACATTCGCCACCTTCCTTTTTCACTCTCGCACTGAAAACAAACAAAATGGCGGCCGACACTTCCTGATTTCGACTGATTCGAACGTTGACTAACATGTAACCACCAATCAGAATTACGCTCGCGCACGTTAGGGAGCTCGCACGGTGCGCGCACGGTGCGCACACGGTGCGCGCTTATAGATATTTATATGCTTTTAAATGCTATTTTCTCAGGAACTACTGAACAGATTGACACCAGACCTGCAAAAGGCCCTTCCCTGACCTGAGGACTACCTCTCTGCCAAATTTCTAGTAATTCTGTTCAGCCGTTCGGGCTGTACTTTCGACTAAAGGTCCTATGGAAAAATGCATAGGGAAAACGCGTTTTGGGACCCCCCTTTTTTCTCGGCCCCCGCTTGACGAATCACCCCGAGACTTTCAGGGTAGGAGCTGAACGGAGCGCCCCATTAGTTTTGAAAATTTCGCGACGATTCGTCAACCGGCGCCAAAGTTATTCAAAATAGAATTTTCAGATTTCCTATGGAAACTCGGTCCGACCAAAACTATCTACTGGCGACCGCCAGTAGATAATATATATATATATATATATATATATATCAAACAAATGGGACACCCTCGTGGCCGGCACTCACGGGCAGATAGGTTCAAGGTCCTCGTCGGGCTGACGGCTCTCATACAAACTGCCCCTCAGAAGCATAGGTCGACGCGTTTCGGGAGTCAATCCCTTCATCATGAACCATTAAAACAGCAAGCGGCAGGCAAAACGGGCTACAACAAGTCCTCCTTTTATTTCAAATAATACAGGAAGTCTGTCTCAAGTGAGTCTCATTGCATGCTGGGGCATGTAGTTCATCAATACATTTTATAAACCCAAGTGGGGTGTCTGCCGTATGGTTTTTGCACAAAAGTTCTTAAAAGAGGGGGCCAGTGAGTTCCGTTTTAGCCGTAACACAAGGCAACCTCCAGGCCACCCATACCGCACTCCTGCCAAGTGTTACAGGGGCGGTTCCGCAAGGGTCTCGCAGCGGTGCCATGCCGTGGCCGGGTTGAGGCCACATATTAATCAAACAAATGGGACACCCTCGTGGCCGGCACTCACGGGCAGATAGGTTCAAGGTCCTCGTCGGGCTGACGGCTCTCATACAAACTGCCCCTCAGAAGCATAGGTCGACGCATTTCGGGAGTCAATCCCTTCATCATGAACCATTAAAACAGCAAGCGGCAGGCAAAACGGGCTACAACAAGTCCTCCTTTTATTTCAAATAATACAGGAAGTCTGTCTCAAGTGAGTCTCATTGCATGCTGGGGCATGTAGTCCATCAATACATTTTATAAACCCAAGTGGGGTGTCTGCCGTATGGTTTTTGCACAAAAGTTCTTAAAAGAGGGGGCCAGTGAGTTCCGTTTTAGCCGTAACACAAGGCAACCTCCAGGCCACCCATACCGCACTCCTGCCAAGTGTTACAGGGGCGGTTCCGCAAGGGTCTCGCAGCGGTGCCATGCCGTGGCCGGGTTGAGGCCACATATTAATCAAACAAATGGGACACCCTCGTGGCCGGCACTCACGGGCAGATAGGTTCAAGGTCCTCGTCGGGCTGACGGCTCTCATACAAACTGCCCCTCAGAAGCATAGGTCGACGCGTTTCAGGAGTCAATCCCTTCATCATGAACCATTAAAACAGCAAGCGGCAGGCAAAACGGGCTACAACAAGTCCTCCTTTTATTTCAAATAATACAGGAAGTCTGTCTCAAGTGAGTCTCATTGCATGCTGGGGCATGTAGTCCATCAATACATTTTATAAACCCAAGTGGGGTGTCTGCCGTATGGTTTTTGCACAAAAGTTCTTAAAAGAGGGGGCCAGTGAGTTCCGTTTTAGCCGTAACACAAGGCAACCTCCAGGCCACCCATACCGCACTCCTGCCAAGTGTTACAGGGGCGGTTCCGCAAGGGTCTCGCAGCGGTGCCATGCCGTGGCCGGGTTGAGGCCACATATTAATCAAAAAAATGGGACACCCTCGTGGCCGGCACTCACGGGCAGATAGGTTCAAGGTCCTCGTCGGGCTGACGGCTCTCATACAAACTGCCCCTCAGAAGCATAGGTCGACGCGTTTCGGGAGTCAATCCCTTCATCATGAACCATTAAAACAGCAAGCGGCAGGCAAAACGGGCTACAACAAGTCCTCCTTTTATTTCAAATAATACAGGAAGTCTGTCTCAAGTGAGTCTCATTGCATGCTGGGGCATGTAGTCCATCAATACATTTTATAAACCCAAGTGGGGTGTCTGCCGTATGGTTTTTGCACAAAAGTTCTTAAAAGAGGGGGCCAGTGAGTTCCGTTTTAGCCGTAACACAAGGCAACCTCCAGGCCACCCATACCGCACTCCTGCCAAGTGTTACAGGGGCGGTTCCGCAAGGGTCTCGCAGCGGTGCCATGCCGTGGCCGGGTTGAGGCCACATATTAATCAAACAAATGGGACACCCTCGTGGCCGGCACTCACGGGCAGATAGGTTCAAGGTCCTCGTCGGGCTGACGGCTCTCATACAAACTGCCCCTCAGAAGCATAGGTCGACGCGTTTCGGGAGTCAATCCCTTCATCATGAACCATTAAAACAGCAAGCGGCAGGCAAAACGGGCTACAACAAGTCCTCCTTTTATTTCAAATAATACAGGAAGTCTGTCTCAAGTGAGTCTCATTGCATGCTGGGGCATGTAGTCCATCAATACATTTTATAAACCCAAGTGGGGTGTCTGCCGTATGGTTTTTGCACAAAAGTTCTTAAAAGAGGGGGCCAGTGAGTTCCGTTTTAGCCGTAACACAAGGCAACCTCCAGGCCACCCATACCGCACTCCTGCCAAGTGTTACAGGGGCGGTTCCGCAAGGGTCTCGCAGCGGTGCCATGCCGTGGCCGGGTTGAGGCCACATATTAATCAAACAAATGGGACACCCTCGTGGCCGGCACTCACGGGCAGATAGGTTCAAGGTCCTCGTCGGGCTGACGGCTCTCATACAAACTGCCCCTCAGAAGCATAGGTCGACGCGTTTCGGGAGTCAATCCCTTCATCATGAACCATTAAAACAGCAAGCGGCAGGCAAAACGGGCTACAACAAGTCCTCCTTTTATTTCAAATAATACAGGAAGTCTGTCTCAAGTGAGTCTCATTGCATGCTGGGGCATGTAGTCCATCAATACATTTTATAAACCCAAGTGGGGTGTCTGCCGTATGGTTTTTGCACAAAAGTTCTTAAAAGAGGGGGCCAGTGAGTTCCGTTTTAGCCGTAACACAAGGCAACCTCCAGGCCACCCATACCGCACTCCTGCCAAGTGTTACAGGGGCGGTTCCGCAAGGGTCTCGCAGCGGTGCCATGCCGTGGCCGGGTTGAGGCCACATATTAATCAAACAAATGGGACACCCTCGTGGCCGGCACTCACGGGCAGATAGGTTCAAGGTCCTCGTCGGGCTGACGGCTCTCATACAAACTGCCCCTCAGAAGCATAGGTCGACGCGTTTCGGGAGTCAATCCCTTCATCATGAACCATTAAAACAGCAAGCGGCAGGCAAAACGGGCTACAACAAGTCCTCCTTTTATTTCAAATAATACAGGAAGACTGTCTCAAGTGAGTCTCATTGCATGCTGGGGCATGTAGTCCATCAATACATTTTATAAACCCAAGTGGGGTGTCTGCCGTATGGTTTTTGCACAAAAGTTCTTAAAAGAGGGGGCCAGTGAGTTCCGTTTTAGCCGTAACACAAGGCAACCTCCAGGCCACCCATACCGCACTCCTGCCAAGTGTTACAGGGGCGGTTCCGCAAGGGTCTCGCAGCGGTGCCATGCCGTGGCCGGGTTGAGGCCACATATTAATCAAAAAAATGGGACACCCTCGTGGCCGGCACTCACGGGCAGATAGGTTCAAGGTCCTCGTCGGGCTGACGGCTCTCATACAAACTGCCCCTCAGAAGCATAGGTCGACGCGTTTCGGGAGTCAATCCCTTCATCATGAACCATTAAAACAGCAAGCGGCAGGCAAAACGGGCTACAACAAGTCCTCCTTTTATTTCAAATAATACAGGAAGACTGTCTCAGACTTCCTGTATTATTTGAAATAAAAGGAGGACTTGTTGTAGCCCGTTTTGCCTGCCGCTTGCTGTTTTAATGGTTCATGATGAAGGGATTGACTCCCGAAACGCGTCGACCTATGCTTCTGAGGGGCAGTTTGTATGAGAGCCGTCAGCCCGACGAGGACCTTGAACCTATCTGCCCGTGAGTGCCGGCCACGAGGGTGTCCCATTTGTTTGATTAATATGTGGCCTCAACCCGGCCACGGCATGGCACCGCTGCGAGACCCTTGCGGAACCGCCCCTGTAACACTTGGCAGGAGTGCGGTATGGGTGGCCTGGAGGTTGCCTTGTGTTACGGCTAAAACGGAACTCACTGGCCCCCTCTTTTAAGAACTTTTGTGCAAAAACCATACGGCAGACACCCCACTTGGGTTTATAAAATGTATTGATGGACTACATGCCCCAGCATGCAATGAGACTCACTTGAGACAGACTTCCTGTATTATTTGAAATAAAAGGAGGACTTGTTGTAGCCCGTTTTGCCTGCCGCTTGCTGTTTTAATGGTTCATGATGAAGGGATTGACTCCCGAAACGCGTCGACCTATGCTTCTGAGGGGCAGTTTGTATGAGAGCCGTCAGCCCGACGAGGACCTTGAACCTATCTGCCCGTGAGTGCCGGCCACGAGGGTGTCCCATTTGTTTGATTAATATGTGGCCTCAACCCGGCCACGGCATGGCACCGCTGCGAGACCCTTGCGGAACCGCCCCTGTAACACTTGGCAGGAGTGCGGTATGGGTGGCCTGGAGGTTGCCTTGTGTTACGGCTAAAACGGAACTCACTGGCCCCCTCTTTTAAGAACTTTTGTGCAAAAACCATACGTCAGACACCCCACTTGGGTTTATAAAATGTATTGATGGACTACATGCCCCAGCATGCAATGAGACTCACTTGTATATATATATATTCACTTAAAAAACCATAGGTTTCACACACGTTATAGTTAGGAATTAGCATTTTAAAAACCTTGCAAATTCACTGAAAAAACCATAGGTTTCACACATGAAACTGTTAGCTGGACATTTCACTCGTAAAAAAACCATTGAAATTCCCCCGTTATAGATAGTTCAGCTAAATATAACTCGCGCGACCGCATTCCACTGCTGATGACGTTCCAATGTTCTAATAATGTGGAATGCACTGAACTATTTTCAGCCCAATAGGAAAGCAGAAATGAAGCTCTTATATACATTATACTAGTGGGCCCTAAACATATTCAGTGAATGCAGTCATACGTTGAGAAAATGAATAACAAGTGCGCTATCATTTGCTATGATGTGCCTTTGAAATTGCTAAAACTTCGGTTGGGGGTTTTACCTTTCCATGGTTCCATTATGTCTTTGGCAATCCATACTTCCAATAGAAATTGAAGATAATATTTTCTATTCTCACACTTTCAGAAACAATACATGTCATACCCCAAAAAGGACTTATGCCCTAAATATGCCAAATAAATCAGAATAGGTTGGGTCACTTTTTGGGAATAATGGAGTACTCTGACCCAGGCGCGGCCAGCACAGGTAAGAACTGTGTTAGGAATTCGCCAGATGACAGGATAGGTAAAATTAAATAAATAAAACCACTTACCTTGCGCTCGCCGCATTGCCAACTCAGCGATGCAGCGAGCGCAAGGTAAGTGGTTTTATTTATTGTTATATTTAATTTTACCTATCCCGTCGTGTGTCGACTACCCCCCACCCTGTCCGCCTCACCGTTCTTACCTATGCCGGCTGCGCCTGTTGTGACCCTAATTTACATTGTGGCAACCAACCAAAAATACCTCATCAACCATGGCGACCTTGATATCACACTTGAACCAGTCAATTCTGGAACTCACCCTCCTCAATACTAGGGTCTCCCATTTTACCCATTCATGCATCCAGTTGGAGACACGCAAAATCAAAGCATGTTCTCTAGAGCACTTACCCCACTTTGCTCAGAGAGAAAAAATGGGGATGGATGCTTAACAAAAGTATGCGCAAAATCTTTGCTCTCAAGCGGGCTGCAGGGGCTGCTTTTGGTGATATGATGGTAAAGCCAATTTGACGGAAACAATGCACATATATTGTGAAGCCTGTTAATTGCAGGTTCTATTGTGGCAACAGCAGATAACATTTGTGCAGTGTTTGCTCTCATTTCATGATAATGTTACCTTTGTTTGCAGTAGTTGCAACAATTCACTGCTGGTAACTGTTCAATACAATTCTATAGATGGATTTCCAAGTAAGTTATTTCCGATCAATTGTAAGCTTTGTCATAGTCACAATAAGGTTAGCATTCTTGCAAAAATATAGTAAGTAGTATTTAACCAGATCTTAGTCACACTTTCTAGAAGCTGCTCCAATTTTTCGATCTTTCTTATAAAATCACATTAAAACACAGATTGCTTCAAGTTAAATCACTGTAGGCATGCTATGCTTCAAACGTCTCAGGAACATCAGAAACTACTTCACAACTGTACCACAGTACAACAGATCTATATTTGTACACAAGGATAAATGCATTTCCAACAGTATGTACTCACCATCTTGGCACGCTTGTATTCTAATTCCATATCGAGTATATGGTGCAAGGTCCTCTAAAAGAACAGAGTTCATTTCACCAACCGAACGAGTTTCAGAGCAGTTACTTCCAGGATTTAGCAAGACATGGTATTCCAAAGGCGTACTAGAGTTGAACATTCCTACACCAATGAGAAAACAAGAATACGTTAACTATTAATATGTTTGCAGATGCTTCGAAGGGCATTAACTTTGCAGAGCTACATGCTGTGAGTGACGTCAGTGCTACCTTTATTTCAGTTGTTACACACGTTTGTTTGACGAATATCAGCATTTCCTTAAATATTACATCACAACGTGTGCCTGTTCCTACCATCAATCATCCTTACAGATTATTGAGCCACACGTTCTGTAGATGTCTGGCTAATATACTGTCGATCAGCTGCTTCAGGGTGCTTTGAGACAGCCAAGCATCCAGAAATTCAGAAATAAAATGGGATTTACATAGTCACTAAAAAGAGAGGTAGAATTGTACATCAACGTGCAAGTGCTAGGATGGGATACTTTCTCCTCAGTGGCCCACAAATCACCACCTAAAGGCCAATAAAGCACAAAAAGACAGATCTATAGGTAGGTTATCTGAAGGGTACCAAGGACAATCAGGTGAGTGAATGTTTTGGGGTGGCGAGGATTATAATGAGGACTGGGTCCATCTTATCCATACAATATGGGTTTTATTTAGTTATTTGCACTAGTAACCTTCTCACATTGGGCCAGTTTGCCACAGATCCCTGTGGATATAATAAGCCATGTGCTTATGTCCATTTATTGAGAGACCTGGTCTGCTCTTTACATCATTCTCTGCCTGGATCAGGAAATCGACGTGCTAGAGATTTTCTAAAGCTCAACACAGAGAAAACTGAGGTGATTGAATTTGGCCAAAAATCTTCTATCTGGAATCACACATGGTGGCCTTCATAAGCAGGCACCTGTCCAGTTCCGGCACAAAAAGTAAAAAATCTAGGTTTCCTGGTTGACAAAGATTTAACACTCACTTCTCAAGTCAATCAGGTCACCTCGGCTTGTTTCTTTACGATCAAGGTTCTCCATAAAATATTGCTTTTCATACCTTTTTCTTTAAGGAAAACAGTAGTAGGAGCCTTAGTTTTATCTCGTATCGATTATTGCAACGCATTGTACACCGGAATTGGAGAAAGGCAGCTCTCCAAACTCCAGTCGTTGCAGAATGCTGCTGTAAGAGTACTGCTAGATCTTCCGAAACACCATCCGACGTCAACTGGCATAAGGCTTCTTCACTGGCTCCCTGAACGTCGAAGGGTGCAGTTCAAGGCTCTATGCCTAGTACATAAAGCTGTAAACGGAGGAGGTGCAGAGGACATGAAATCTCTCTTTCCTCGTTATGTACCGACCCGTACATTAAGATCTGGCAGTCTAGGTCTGGTTTGCCTACCTAAGATCAAGAGGGCCCGATGGGGTGGCAAGGTTTTTCAAGCGGCAACATTCTGGAATTCTTTACACACAGAGCTATGACTAGGAACAAATAAGACCCTGTTTAGAAAAGCCTTAAAAACCTGGCTATTCACTAAATCCTAGACTGGCTGTAGCTAATCTCCACCTTCAAGATGCCTCGGCAAAAGTGCGCTTAATAAATAATTCAGTCAGTCAGTCAGTCAGAGATGCTGAGCCCAACAGAGTGTGAATGAGTGTGTCTGTAAGTGTTTGAGTGCAATATGCGAGTGAGTGGGTATGTCATGTTCAAATGTCGCTTGAGTAAATGAGTGCATGTGTGTGTGTGTGTCACGTTCAGACAAGTTGTGGAGAAAGAATTAGCATGTCTAGGTATAATTGAGGTGCATCTGTACAGCTGTCTTTTAATCAGGGCAGATTTACAAGCAGGGGCTCTTGACAGAGAACTAAATGATTTCGTATTGAATTGTATTATTTCCCAAATCAATAACTCAATACATTTTTACGCATTTATATTATTATAGGAACCAGCAGCCATTGTAAGTTGTTGCCACCAGAATAATAATAGGTTTTTACCAAGCGTTTTGTTTATTTCTTTTTGGAAATGTGTACAGGGCTACAGGCCAGTGCAAAGCTTTAAGTGAAAGAGTAAAGCCGCTTGACCAAAGAGCTGTGGGTGGTGCAGAGCGCTTCAAGCGCACAAAATAGTGCAGCGGGGCTGTTCTGTTTGTACTATACCACAATGTAGCACTGGGATATTTGACATTATAAAACTTTTACAGAGACCGCAGGATGCTGCAAAATGGCCGGTGAATGTTACAGGACTGTCCTCCATTTTATCACACCTGCACAGGTCTCCAAATTACCTTTGGATCAATTTCAAATAACTGCATCAAGCACAAGGCTATCCACACAGTTTTTCCTTCTTTCATTATTAGACACTTTCAGCATTACACCCCAGCTCACGCACTGCACTCAGCTAGAAATAAGGCTTTTTAGTCAATGCTCATTTTCTAAGACTCTGACTGGGTGGCTGAACGTTTTTCCCCATTTACCAAGATTATGGAATAACTGCGTAGTTCATGGAGTGCGATGAGGATTTAAGAAAACACATTAAATAGCACTGAAATCATTAAATCTAGCAATATTAAAATCTGTCATATACAGATCTCAGAAACAGCAGAATTGTTGAATGAAGATCTATAAAAAGCAGGATACTATTATCAATATTCTTACTAGTAGTGGTAATAGTAGTAGTAGTAGGGTAGAAGTAATAATAAGGGAGGCCAAATGAACAGATTCCTTTTTTTAGGTCTGGCCTATAGATTAAGTTAGTTTTCCCATCTGCCTCATATGTTGTTTTTTAAAATCTATCTATAAGTACATACACACATATACACACACACACACACACACACAGATCGCCTTTTGGTCAGCTCTCTGCATCTATTAGTCTGTTCGAGTCATTCACGTTTTGCTTCTCCCAGTCTCACCATAAGACATGTGGCAATGAGTCAGTCCACTTCAACATTAACTCTCTTCACCATGAGTGATGGCACTTTGAATCAATCAATCAATCAGTGGACTTATATAGCATGACTAATTACCCAAGAGGGTATCCAGGCACTTGAGGACCATGATGGTTCAGGTGACTCAATCAAACAGCCAGGTCTTAAGTGCTTTCTGGAATTCCAACAGAGAAGTGGTGGTTCGTGGCTGCAGAGGGAGGTCGTTCAAGCTTTTAGCTGTGAGGTAGGAGAAGGAGCGTCCTCTGTGCTTCGGTGGATGTGAGGGGTGTGGGTAAGTGAGAGGAAGGTGAAGTGTAGTTCTCTGCTAGGATGATGGAAGTTCAGGCGGTGGTTGATGTTGGCTGTTCCTTATTTGTGCAGTGCTTTGTAGAAGTGGATCATCAGCTTGAATAAGCATCTCTTCTATATAGGGAGCCATTTGAGTTTTATGAAGTGGGAGGGCAATATGGGTCTATCTGGGGACGTCAAGCATGAGTCTGGTGGGGGAGTTTTGTTTGGTCCAGAGTCTCTGCAGAAGGTGTGTGGTGATACCAGCATAGAGTGTGTTGCTGTAGTATAATTGCCTTGTGATCAGGGCCTGAGTGACGGTACGTCTGGTGTTCAGGAGGAGCTATTTGAAGACTTTTCTTAACATGCAAAGTGTGAGAAAGCAGGCAGAGGAGACTGTGTTGATCTGGGACTTCATGGTCAGTTTGCTGTCCAGGATTATGCTGAGGTCTCTAATGTAGTCAGTCGGTTTGGGAGATAGTCCTAGTTCTGAAGGCCACCAGGAGTCGGGTGGGCTTGTTTTCAGCACTTCTATTTTGTGTGTGTTGTGCTTCAGGTAGTTGTCCTTCATCCAGTTGGTGATGCTCTTCATGCAGCTATGGAAGATGGTTCTTGTGTTGACAGGATCTTTTGAGAGCAAGAGGATGAGCTCAATGTCATCTGAGTAGGATATGATGTTTAGTCCGTGGGATCTGGCAATGTTGGCCATAGGGATCATGTAGGTATTGAAGAGGGTGGAGCTGATGGAGTATCCTTGAAGGACATCGCAGATTATGTCCTTGGGTTTGGAGGTGAATTGAGGTAAGCAGACCCTCTGCGTTCTTTCAGTGAGGAAGGGGGGAATCCATTTGAGGCTGTTACCTTGGATCCCGATGTTATTCTGTCTTCTGATCAGGGTATGATGAGATATGGTGTTGAAGGCTGCTGAGAGGTCAAGGAGGATCAGAGCCGCTGTGTCTTCCTGGTCGCGGAGGGCTCTGATGTCATTGGTGACCGCGATCAAGGCAGTGTCTGTGCTGTGGTTGGTATGGAATCCAAATTGGGAGATGTCTAGGAGAAGGTTCTGCTACAGATATTTCATGAATTGTCACTTGATGGCCTCTTCCAGGACCTTGGCAGTGAATGGGAGAAGGGAAATGGGGCAGTACAGTTCTTGAGTTCGCTCAGGTCAGCAGATGCTTTCTTGCATAGCGGTTTGACATCCGCATGTTTCCAGTGTTCAGGAAAGGTAACTGTGGTGATTGAGGAGTTGAAGAGGGTGGTGAGTTTGGTGCTGATCCTGTGGCTTCAGAGGTTGAAAATGTGGTGCAGGCAGGGGTCTGTGGGGGCTCCTGAGTGAACAGAGTTCATTATGGCTGCGGTGTCCTGGGGGGGGGGGTGACCTGGTTCCATGCGGTCACTCAGTGGTCCTTGTTGGTTTCAGTGAGAGTGTTATGGTGAAGGAGATCTAAGGGCTTGGGCTGGGGTTCAACTTTCTTATTGATGTTGGTGATCTTGTGGAAAAAGCCATTGAGTTAGTCACATAATTCTTGGATGGGGAGGATGCTGTTTTCTGTGGCTGTAGGGTTGACAAACTCTGACGATGTTGAAGAGCTCTTTGCTTCGGTTGGAACTGGACTTGATGTGGTTGGTTAAGGCTTTCCTTAGAAGCCAGTGGTAGAGGTTGAGGGAGGTTTTGAAAGTGGTTTTGTCTGAGGTATCCTTGCTAGCCATCTTCTTTTCAGTTGCTTGCAGTGGCGTTTTGCTGTCCTCAGTTTCTTGTTGTACCATCTTGCCCGCTTGGTGTATCTCCTACGTCTGCTGGTTTTGATGGGAGTGATGATGTTGGTGCAGTTGGTGATCTAGGCTGACATTTAAGAGAGCTTGGTCCAGGTTTGATGTAGTGTTGGGGCATGACGTGTTGAGGGAGTTGGCCCTTTGGCTCTCTGATACTTTGCTCCAACTGCGGTGGGGGCGCTAGGTGGCTCATCAACAGAGGTGCCGTGGCTGGAGATGTTGAAGTGTATAATGGAGTGGTTGGTTCAGGTGAGTTTGGTGATGTGGCTGTATTTGGCCCTGTTGCAGGAGGGAAAAATGAGGTCCAGCATGTGTGCCCTGTGATGTGGGTGGGGTAGGTGGCAAGTTGGGTAAGTTCAATATTATTCATGCTGTTTAGGAGGCTGGTGGTGTTGGTGACGTTGTCAAGGTGGAAATGCATATCTCCAAGGAAAACAGAGACTTTGGAGTCAATGGTGAGAGAGGCGATGAAGTCAGGGATGACGGTGCAGAGGCTGGGAGTGGTCCAGGTGGTCTGTAGGCGTGGGTGCCTCTGATGGCAGTTTTTCCATCTGTTTGGAGTTTGAAGTTGAAGTGTTCAATGGTCTGGATGGTGTCTTCTGTCTTGGTGGTGGAGTGGATGTTTTCTTTGTGGATGATGGCAATCTTGCCTCCGTTGGATGTTGCTGTGGTGATGTCAGAAGTGGATGCTGGGGTAAGCCAGGTTTCAGTGAGGAAGATGACGTTGGGGATAAGAGTGGTGATATGCTCCCAGATCTCAGTGGTTTGTTTGCAAAGCGAGCGTGTGCTGAGGAGGAGGCAGGCAAGTTGATGTGAAGTAGGTGCCTTGTGTTGGTAGGTTTGCATGGTGGTGGGTGGAGTGTTGGTGGGGATCTGATGGTGCAGGAGAAGGTGCAGTGGACACAGGAAAATTGACCTAGTGTGGATCGTGGGAGGTGTGGCAGCATCAGTTGTTGTGGTGTCCACAGTCCAGGGCAAGGAGTTTTGTGGTGGTGTAGCTGCGGGGTGTTGGAGAACCAGGATTCCTGGCACTGGGTGCAGTTCAGATGTGGGCGAGCGCAGACAGGCTTGCCTTTTGTGTTACTTTGGTGCGCCAGCGGCTCGGTCGTGCTGCGGCCACCCTTAAGAAGGTGCTAGGAGGAAGGAGGGGACCTGGGTGGTGGTGGGTTAGGCTAGCAAGAGACAGGAAATGGGCAACAGAAAAACAGGTAGGAGGAAAAGCGGGGGAAAATTAATACGCAATATGGAAGAAAAAACGTGCAAAAAGGCAAGGCAGAAAAGAAAGGAAATGAGGCACAGGCAATAAGGATGAGGAAGGCACACAAAGGCAAAGTCAAAGAAGGAAGAACGGGCACAGGCAGTGAAGAAGGCACAAAAGGCTGAGGAAAATGGCACCAAAGGCAGAGTCTGGACGAAGAAACAACGAGACACAAGATGGGGGAGAATACAGCTGTTCGGGGGCCGACAGTGAAAGTGAGAGCTGGGCCTGGGATCTTGCACGTGTGCACCTCCGCCCAGAAAGTAGTCTACCCAAGTGCCAGGGCTGGTCGGCCATTTTATGATTTCATTTCTTCGATCTTTTTAGTTTTCTTTTTGTGTCATTTTTTTGCTTACTTTAAAAAAAAACATATGCGCACCATCTTTAAACAGCAGCAGTTTTAATTGTTATGTCCAATGATGGAACTTTTCGATGTTGGATACATAACGAAAAAAGGAAGACTATTAAGTATAAAAGATAAAAAGTAAAACAAAGGATAAGAAACCAAAACAAAAATGCAATCTAAACAGATGAATCAAACTAAAGATTATCAAATTTGCTCTAATATCTAAATCTCACATTGCTCACATTGTACCTGTAAGTAAAACTCTATTGTTAGTTTTACTCCAACAACAAAACCAAAATATCCCGATGTTTATGATTGATCTCGGTCTGACAAGCTGAGTTCATATCTTTTCAGGTACTCTTGAAACAAAGAAATAGTATGACAGGAAATAGGGCTCAGATTGGTATGCAAAGACTGAAAATAATACAACTATTAAGCAATTGTAAATCTGCATGGTGACATTCACCATCAATCAGTCCAGGGAATCAGGTCACGTACTATCTTCGCTTTACCCAGCAGTGACTCCATTAGAAGCACAAAAAGACCATGCTATTGTGAAAGGACATCCAGCCAAGCTAGAACTCCCTGGGCTTTAGGACAGCGTGGCACTCTTGATTCCAGTCATTCAATTAAACAATCCCAAGATACTTGACTTTGATGCCATCAGGTCAAGTCATTCACAAACATCCTGGGGCTAGCATCTTCTTTCTATGGCCAGGGTGACAGATGCAGCACATCCCCAGGATTTTGCTACCCAGAGCGCTGCTTTATGGATACAGTAACCAATGAGAGCCTATTTGGGGTTGTTTGAATAGACTTTAAGGGTGGTAATGGCTCAGACATTAATTTGCATGATTGGTTCCTGCATGGGGAGGATGCTGGATATTCTTTCTCTCACAAGGACAGCATTCATATCAAGCAGCACTTGTAGAGTGTAGTAAATCTGGCTTTTCAGCATGGTCACCACAGATTGTTTGCCTTTTTATGGACACTATGTTTGCTTCTTTAGAATTCTGTGTCCTTTACCACTGCTAAGCAGTAGTAATGAGCCTCAAAATCATGTGCCGCATATTGGAACTTCCTATTTGACTTACTTACCTTCTGCATAAGTTCATTTTAAATTGTGCATTAAGTATTCCTACGACATGGAAAGTTAATTGTCATATGGGCTGCAGTGTGGATTTACAACACCCACATGTATGATAAAAAATATATTTCTGTGCTCTGGCTAAGCTGCAGTTTCAATGCAATGCAGTGACACAGGGCAAGAAAAATTTGATTTACCATGTAGGAAAAAACTATTTTATATTCATAAGTCACCACTAAAGTGTACCTTGAAAGACCACAAGGCAGACTGCTAATATATGAAAATTGTGCACACTATATATTGGGGTTAGTTGGGCTGTTTTTTCGCTACAACCCATCTTCATTGATCCATTCAGGTACCTTTTCTCCCCTTGCCTTCCCCCTTTACCGCTACACTGCCTTTAAACTCTCTGACTTCATCTTCTCTCATTCTCTCCCTAGCATGCTAAATAAACTGTAACCCGGTCCTGATGATGATCTGAAGTGTTATCAGGTCGAAACGCCGTCGACCCCCCAGCACAATTGTTCGGCGCACCTCTATCACATAGTCCCTGAATCTATACACTCATCCAATATTGTCACACAATGAGTTTGGAACATTTTTAATTGTTTGTATACATTTTGATTTCTTTGTTCACTTTGTGCTGTTGTTTCACTGTTTTTTACTTGTCACCTTGCGCCGTCCACTTTTCTCACAAGCACAAATGTGCACAAGTTACACGGGTTACATGATCATTTAATGTAATACAGTGCTACTACCTTATACTTATTGTATAAATATAAACTGCTCTCAGCAATTATTGCACACATCATTCTTGCCTCACTGTTTGCAGGGCCGGACTGGCCGTAGCAGGCACCGGGCAATCCCCTGGTGTGCCGCACGGGTGGGGGACGGTTTTGGCCCCCTGGGGGCCGATTTTGTTACAGGGCAAATCGGCCCTGTAACAAAATCGGCCAAAAACCGGCCCAGGCAAAGAGGTTGGCGGCACCCCCAAGCTGGGGGGGGGGGGGGAGGGGGGACGTCCGAGCACTTTGTCAGGGCCGGTTTTGGTTCCCAGTCCGGCCCTGACTGTTTGGACTCCTTTTGCTGCAAATGTTACGCATACTCTTTAAGAATTGATTTAATAATGACCTGTTGAAACATTGTTTCTTTGTTACACTTTTGTTGGCATTTTCTTGTTCCATCTATTTGATGCCTGCAGTCTCTACCAATGATCAAATGACTGGGTGCAACTGGCAGAAGGTCTTTGTGTACTTCTCTCAGAGAGTGAGACAAAGGGGGATTAGGTGTTGCCAGGATGCACCATCTTTGACTTTATGAGGGGCGGAGATGTCACCTACCACAATTGCACATCAGAAAGGCTCTACCTCAGCAAACTCACAAAGGAGTCTCACACTAGTCTTTTGTGTCCCAGACAGGTGGAGTCAGAGCAAAGAGGAAGGAAATTCAAAACACTGTTGAGGGTCAGAAACCTACAGAAACTTCTCCTACTTCAAAGCTGGTACCAAGGATAAATAGTGAACCCTCAGACCCAACTCTTCAGTACCCGTCTGGACCCGTGGAAGACTCAGAAGGACTGTTGTGTTGCTCTGCTGCAAGAATGACTGCTACTCTGCAGCTTTGCTACCTGAGGGAAAAGGACTGGACCTGTATTTTGAACCCAGGACCACCAAAATGACTTCAATGGCTAGTTGACTGGCTTCCTGCTTTGAGCCTGAGGGATAGAGAAGGCTCCAACCAGCTTGAACCATGCACCTGTAGTCTCCGTACTGTAAGTTATGCCCCCCAAGTGGTACCAACCCTGACCTGGCCCCTTGGAAGTGGGTCTGAAGGTGCCCTGCCAGCCCAGCAGTGTTTTTTTGGGCAGAATTGATGCAGCACAGCACATTTCCTCGCATCTCAATATCGTAATCACCACTGCATGACACATCCCTGATGCAGGACCTTGCATCGTAGCCCACAGCTTCTCTGAACTGCCACTGTACAACGCATCCTTGATGGGGCACTCTCAATGCTACGCAAGCAAGATTCGGTGGGCCTAACTTGACCTCTGTATCCGACCTGTGTTCCATCATGTTCAGCCTCAACATGTGACTTTGTCCCAGTATTGCGCGATCAGATAATCACATTTGGTGCTTTGTGCTTTTAAGCACAATTTACACCTAAACCTTTAAAATTGCATATGTCCAGTTCTATTTATTATCATTTGGGGTCAAATAATTTATTATATATTACTCTAGCTTTCTAAATTGGTGTAGGATTTATATTGTGTTGTGTTTTCACTTTAATACAATTTTTGTGCTTCATAAATACTTTGCACATTGCTTCTAAGTTAAGCCTGACTGCGTTTGTGCCCAGCTACCAAAGAATTTCTCACAGCTTAATTCGGGGTTTGCTTGTGTTTCACCCTGACAAGAATTGTGGTTGCTGCTTAATTAGGGTTTCACCCCCCTCAATTAGTAATGCAATTTTCTACATCTTTCCTCCTTTATTTCGTCTATCCTTTGCTAATCGTCTACTGCAAGACTACTACGTGTTACGTGGATTTTCTGTCTTGCTACAGCACCGGTTTTACTGGTGTTTTTTTCTCTCACAAAAATGAGCACTTTCGTTGGTATTTTTGTCTCCAGTTACATGTTTTTTCTTTATGGATAAATGGTTTTAGGGACGCCCCTTATATTTTCCTTCAATCAAGAAGAAAAACAGCCCCAGTGTCGAGCTAAAGTCTGCATTGAATAGCATTAGGGCACTATAAATAATTATTCAATCTCAGCTATTTTGAGAGCCCGCATATTGATGAACCCGCTATGCATACGCTTCACTTTCACTCTGGAAACATTGAACTGTCTGTGTTTACATCTACAATATGCTGACAAATCAAGGAATGTGCTACCGCTTTAGGAAGGAGTTTCAGGAAAAGAAGGTGTTCTGCACAATGCAGATTTAGAAAACCATTGACATTGTGTGATCTGAGGACCTGCAGTGAAATGGCGCTGACGCAGCAGGAGGCCAGCCCTACATCCTTTAATGCAGCTGGCTGGCTTGGCGTTAGGTTGCTTGGGTCAATGGCCAGTCCATCCTATGTTCTCACTGGTAACAAAGATGTTTACCCTCAGCCTTTCAGCTTTCAGAGGTTGATAAAATGAGTACCACTAAGTTGGCCAATGAAAGACATATATTACACGTCAACAGTGCCAAGAAACCTCTTATGCCACCTTTACTTATGGGATGAACCTTATTTACATCACACGTCTTCCGATTCTCAGCAATGCAGATAAGTACTATTATGTACCCTGATAGTACTTAATGACCCAGCCTCAGAAGGATGGCTGGCCGAGTTGGCCTTGCTGAGATGAAATTCGTGACACGTAGCTCACAAAAAGATGTGTCTGTTAGCCCACTGTCCTGTCATACCTGTTATTGCTCGTTTAGCCTATGGTCTGTGTGTCAATGTTGTGTTATACGTGGAAACGTTTGACACAATGCTCGTCCCGCCATTGCTGTTATTCTCAATACAATGTATACTTACTAAGGCATACGTATCCTAGAAAGGATTACAGCAAATACTGTATCTAAGGAGACTATATGCGAACATAAACACAGGATACTAATAATTCATGCAACGCGTTTTATTTGCAACTCCACAATCTCTAATCAGAAAATAACACCACGTGCCTGCGAGCAACTGATTCCACGACTTTGACCTTTCCGTGACCCCAGCGGGGTCCCGACCCACCACTTTTCAGAAACCCGGTTGTAAAGTGTGGTCTGCAGCCCCTGAAGCACGTCTGAACCGCAGACTGCTTAACTGTTCTTCCCGTGTCTAAAGTGTCTGAGAAGGAATGGGCATGTCATGTCTTGGGAAACCACACGACTTGCTTAGATCCTGGCTTCATAAATTTCTGTCCAAATAAATGGCACAGTAAAAGCACATGTGAACCAATCTAGGCTAAGTGCAGATGGCAGTTTTCTTATTTGGTGTCAAAGTTACCACGAGTCCAATGACAAGCTGCCATAATGCATTTTCATGTCCACTTAAGAACAAGGTTTTACTTTGTTAATATTCCCAGCACTGCTCCTTTACATAATTTACAACAACCAGACGCTGATAGGTTATTTAACATTTATGAACTTTGGATGTAATCAGAGATTGCTGATTATCCTCACAAATAGATGGGGAGGCTGTTAAACCTCCCATCCCTGCGCTCCATGCTGCAGCGGCCGCGGATGGCAGGCAATGCCTCAGTGGCTCAGAAAAAGAAGTCCTGAAAACAAAAGCGGCTGGCCACATCTGTTTACTTGCCGCGATCCAGACTTATTTTTTCTTGTGAATTTACTGCGTTTGATAATTTAACCACATAGGGCCTGATCACGATCGCCCCAGGTAGGACGCGATAATAAATATGAGATTACTGCACACAATCTGCATGTCGCGGTGAGGATGGTACAGCATTCCTTTTGACATTTCGGCAGGTTTCGCCCGCTGAAATTTAATGAAGGGTGAGGACTTTATCACACCCGATAATTACCTAGGGCCCTATTATGTAAAGGGTGCACTTTCCCTGTTTGCGCCCGGTGCACTCGTAAACAGGTGCGCCAGGCGCAAACAGGGAAAGTGCACCCTTTTACATGGAATGCGCCACTCCCAGGGCAGCCACAAACTCCCGCTGGCCCCAGAGCACCGCATTCCTGTGAAAAACATAGTGGCTGCTTTGAAGCCGCTTTGTGCTTTCACAGTGGAGGCTACAACCCGCCTGCACTTTTAAAAGGGATTAGAGATCTTACTGGCGGGTGCAGTCAGTGACTGCAGCCGCCTGCATGGGGATGTCTGGGCGGTCCATGGGACCCCCTTGCCCCCCTCCAGAGGGCTGCCATTAGGGGGTTCACCGAATGTGCGTCACCTTTTAGATGGCTCACTGTCAGTGGTCCTGCTGAGAGCTTCTTTGCCTCTGCGCGAGTGTAGAGGCAAAGGAGTTCCCTCATTTGCATGGGGCACACCCCCATGCAAATGAGGAAGCGCCCTCCGAAGATAGCCCTGGTGCTTTATGTGCACCAGCACTATCGGTATTACAGAGGGGGCAGCACAAGCATCTGCAGTCCCTTCTGTAATACCACAGTGTCCCAGAGGCTCGGAAAGGGGGCTCAAACGCCCATTACGACATCGGGTCACTTATGCAATATGGCACCAGGTAGGTAAATACCACAAAACTCGGAATTATGAATCTGGAGATTGCATGGGGTCAGAAAACACTGATCCACTCATAATTGGGACCATGGAGCAAATAGCGTTAAGCAACAATTGCAAAGATTTCATGTTTTTTTGCTTACCCAATCTTGCAATTTAAAATATATCATGACATATTCTGAGATACTCAAATATGTTTTGCAAAAAAGCTATTAATGGGGCAAAGCTCATAATAAAGCAATTACGTGTTTGAGATCCCTGTGGGTAGCATTAAAAAGATCTTGAGCAATGAAAAGGGGTAGCTCAGAGAAGTGGATGAAAGTAGAGGGCTCCAATCCCAAGGATCAAATACATTTTTGGGGACGGGCAAGCCACTTCGAGTGTAAATCCCCCAACATCCAACAGAAATTTCCACTGCCAGAGACCGTGCTCTTTCCAACAGGTGTCTTTCCCAGATAAATGCTGCCATTTTGGGGGGTCACCACTGATTCCCAATGCTGCCAATTTGAGAAATGTTTGTGCCCCAGAGCAACACTTTTGGCACATCTACACCCAGCCCAAAGGCTGCTATTTTGGGGTGAATCTAGACCCATCCCGAACAACCCCATACTGGGGGTTTTCCACAATCTATTGCATATAGGCATTTCTTTAGGAATTCATGTCAGTTTCATCAAATACTCCCATTAGGGTAATATGTGTTAAGGGCAGGACTTGAAATTAAAAACAGCTCTGGCAACAATTTATTTTTGCAGTTTTATATAGTATGAACTCGACCCAAAGGTACTGGAGTGCTTTACATGAGCAGCATCGAACCGAAGGTACTGGAGTGCTTTACATGAGCAGCAGTTACATTACAAAAGGTCACTTTCATTTGTTAGGCACAGGGTGACTAAGTGATAAGCCCAGAATCACAGGATGTTGAGCCCACACTAAGACGTTAACCTGATTCCCCAGTTCCAAAGTCGACAGTTCTGGCCACAATACCACATTCTATCCCAATGCACGAGGCTGCAAGTAGAAGGTGAGAATGGAGCATGGTGGTGGCAGTCTCTCCTGTTCTGCAAATTCCGCTCTAAAAAGCCAGAGTGGCAGAATATCCGGCCCAGCTCTGTGTGTGCTGTGTAAGTCTGTGTTATTGAAAGGAACAGACATCATACCTCAACCTCTGCAGAGGTACCAAGTCTGCAAGACAGAGTAGTGCACACATTGGCATATCACAAGCTTTTGCAAACAAGTCATAAAATGCAGCTTAATGAGAAAATAGCACATGCCTTTCAGGTTTATTATTCTTGGTGTGAGCCTTACTGTAGAATTGGTGCCCAGGCTGATACATTTAAGTAACAGGCCTTATGTGGGTAATCTTTTAATCATCATTGATCAGTCCCCAGGGCCGCAATATTATACAAGGACAAGATATTATGAGCAATGTCTGCTCTATATGACAGTAGGAGGCTAATATAATTTGCGTCAGCTGTAGGGGAAGTTCAATAGGAAATTCTTTTTATATAGACTAGAATAGGTACCTGCTGCCACAATCAAAAGGGATGAACATTAAATGATCAGTAGGTGCAGAACATTTTATTGTATTCACACCCTCGTGGGAGAGAGAGAAAAGAAGTGGCCGCCTATTCATCCTTACATATGTCTGTGTACAAACAAAATTGTATGGCAGTTTTCAAATATTTTAACTAACTCAGGAGAAATCAAAAAAATGTATATTTACATATTCCATATTTTGGAAGAGGACCCTCACCCACTTCTCGTGACATGCTTCACAGTAGGGTCCTCCCACGAACAGGACTGTAGATCGCCTATTAAGGCTCACCACAATCTGGGAGCTGTAATATATCATATATAGGTAGAAGGTAATTTCTTTGAAGAAGCAAGTGATATGGTGTCAGTAATAGCATGAATGGATTTAATATTTAGGACCATTCCCCTTTCTTCCACCGAATTCATGTGCAGGGAGTGACTACAGGGATTACCTCCTCCTATCTTTTATGGGGCCCTTTACCCCTATACCTAGGGTGAGTATATTTATTTGCTAGAATTAGAGTGCCTTGTTTACAAGGATGTCCAGTAGTAAATGAGTGACCAAAGGAAGATCTTGTGTGAGAGTCACCAAGGAGAAAGAGTTGAGGTATGATTTGAAGAGTAAAGTCTTGAGGCCTTTCCTGAATAACAGCATGTCATGGCTACATCTTAGGTTGAGTATCTGATAGTTCCAGAAACTGGGAGTGATATTTGAGTTTGGGAGTTTCTAGGTTTAAAGAAGATTTGCTTAGGGTCTGCTTTACCGCTTCTGACAATGTGAGGAGACTAGATAAATAGGAGGATCTGTGGTTCTGTAATGCTTTGTAGGTGATGCATCCAATTTTGAACTTGATCCTTGCCTCAAGTAGGAGCCAGTGGAGGTCTCTCAGAATTGGGGAAATGTTGTTCAACCTTTTCTTCTCGGAGGTAAGCCTTGCAGAGGAATGGAAGATAGCTTCGAGCGGGGCTAGAGGAAATACCTGATAGAATGTAATTTCTAATTCATGAAATGATTTTAGCATCAATCAATCAATCAATCAGGGATTTGGGAAGCGCACTAATCACCTGTGAGGGTCTCAAGGTGTGGGGAGGGGGAATTGTGCACAGCTTGCAGTGTGGGGGTTCGTCTGATGCTGATGGGGAGTTCGATCCAGGTATTGGCTGCGAAGTAGGAGAAGGAACGCCCCACCCGCTCTGGATCTGCGGATGTGAGGGATCTCGGACAGGGCAAGATCGGTGGAGCGGAGGCTTCTCTTGAGTATGTAGAGGGAGATTCTTTTGGTGAGGTATTGGTGTCCGATGTTGTGGAGGGATTTGTAGGCGTGAGTGAGGAGCTTGAAAGTCACTCTCTCTTCAACGTGGAGCCAGAGGAGTTCTCGTAGGTTCTGGTTGATGTGGGCTGTGGATCTTAGTTGATTGGGGAAGAGTAGGTGTTTGATTTTCTTAAGTTGGTTGAGGTGGCAGATTGTGCCATTTTGGCCTGTAAACCTCGGGTCGCTTCCTTCCCTGGTCCAGAAGGTGGTTTGACACAACCACTCATGCCTAAACCATGTGTTCCTTAACAATGTGGTCGCAACAACAAATGCGGCTTAACCACACATTCCTTTACCATGCAAGTCTTTATAACAACTTGCTTTAGGGAAAGCAGTGGACTTTGAAACAGTATAATTTACTATTTCAACTCTATTCTGCGCCACAGTAGGGAAAGCGTTAGACTTTAAAGTCCAGTGTTTATCTAAGGCATGACATTGTAACGACTTGGGAGGTAAAGCAATGTGTGGTTAAGATGCATTTGTTATTCCAACTCTGTTGCAAAGGCAACACGTAGTTCTGCCGTCGTTGTAAGTCCTGTTTCCCTCGGAAGGTATAAAACCAGAGGGGAGGGGGTTTGTATTTGATGAGTAGTTGAGCTTCTCAGATTAGATCAATCATATTACATCTTCATTTTTCTATTTAATTAAGTTGTTAAAAAAGATCTTTCTTTTTATTGCCTTCGAGTTGCAGAAAATAGCGATAGTACACACATCCCATCAAGGTTGGATTATTGTATTGCCCTATATTTGGGCATTAACAAATGCTTTCAATCTAAGCTCCAATCCCTGCAAAACGATGCTGCTGTGTTCTTTTGAAGCTTCCCAAATTTAGCTCCATCACCAAGAAGATTTGCGATCTTCACTGGCTCTCCGTATCTGACCAGGTACAATTTAATGCTCTTTGTACTATACATAAAGCCCTGAAGGGCACTGGCCCTCTCTATTTTCAAGAAATCTTCCAGTGGTATCTTCCACTATCTTCCTGATCCACACTGGTGGCTACCACAAAAATGAAGAGGACTAGATGGGGCGCTAAATGTTTTCCGGTTTTGGCTTGTAAAACTTTGGAAATCTGTACCTCTGTCCATTAGATCAGAATCAAAGCTTCTCCCTTTCAGGAAATAGATAAAGACATGGGTTTTTGTCTCCTCTTTATAGCAGGACTTTCTAATGCTCAATTAGTTCTGGAGGTTTCGCAAACATCAAGACACTTCGGTAATCGCGTGCTTTAGAAAACCGTTACCTACTTTACTCAGGATTTCACTGAGTTATTGTGCGATGGATTATGTCCCAACAAAGATAGTTCCAAGAGAAGATTTGGGTCAGTTTTGGCAGATGATTTTGTGAAATAAAGAGGAATCTGTTGTGTATGGATTTAGTTTCAGATAGTGTGAGCCCATTCAGTCATGGATTGATTTCAGGTCAATATGTAAGGTGTGTCTGTCTTGGACCAGTGTTCATTTATGTAAGGCTGTCATCTGTGTAATGGTGAAGCAGAGTGTTCATGTTGTTCAGAAGAAATTCAAGTAGTTCCATGCAAAGACTGAATAGGATTGGGGATAGTGTGGAACCTTGCTGTGCTCCAAATGTTACTCTTTCTGTTGCAGATGCAAAGTATTCCAGTATTATAAGCTGGGATTGACCATCCAGGAAGGAGTGGAACCAGCTTATACCAGATACCTTGAGGCTCATGCTGACTTCGAGGGTCTTAAGTTTGAGACTGGGGTACACTGTGTCGAACGCTGCTGATAGCTCTAATGGGACAAGTAGGCAGAGCATCTCTTTCATCATGGATTAGTTCACGTAGTCTAGTATCTTCAGGGTAGCTGTTTGTGTGCTTAGCCTTCCATGTATCCAATTTTGATAATGGAGAGAAGTTCATTATTGCTGATGTGATTGTATAGTTGGAGTGTGACACATTTTTCAATGACTTTGCCTAGTGAGGGGAGGTTGCTAATGGGTTTGACATTTTCAGGTGTTATCTGGCCCAGTTTTAGGATGTTGAGGAACAGTCTCTGGGCTAGAGAAGCAATGATTACTGTGAGCTAGATTGGTGCAAATATACATAGGTTTTCTGTGATTATCTTAGCTTGGATTGGATGTCTGGAATATGGGGTACACTACACTGTGCAGATTATTTTGAATGGGTCTTCGGACTTGAGCCTCTGGGAAGACTCAGATGAACAGGATGTTTTTAAGGTAAAGGCTCGTGGAAAGAATAGCATACCAGAGAAGTCGAATTTTAGTTTTGTTAAAGAAAAAAGTAAAACAATTGCTGTATTTCGAAGTGAATAGTGAGGGAATTGTACCAATGCGGGTTTTCAAGCTTTTTCTAACAAAGTTGAATAAGGTACCAGAGAGGTTCAGAGAATAAGATAGTAGGTTCTGAAATAACGTTACCTTCTATTTTGTATTTTCTTCTTTTCTTTTTCATCTTGGATTTAGACTTGTCTGATATCTGTTTTGCTACAGTCTTTCTAACGTTTAGATTTCCCTTTGCATGTGTGTAAGACCTCATTCTGACATGGGTTGCTGGAGGTGTGTTACAGAGTTTTTAGTTTTACCGGGGATACAGCGTTGGCAAAATTGTTTATAAATGTCTTATAGTGGGCACAGATATGATCGATATGGTTATTTTGATTGATCCGGTTGACCATAGGTAGAAGGTGTTTGTTTAAGGTCTCAATGGAGAAACGTTTGTGGTGTTGCGCCCGGAGTTTGGAGTTGGGAGGTTATTGTGAGTGAGCTTCACAACTGGGAAGCTGAACTGAATGAGGATATAGTCGATCAAGTCCAATTTGACAGGGTGGGGAGGGAAAGGAAGGTAGGTGTAGTCCTCCATAGATGTAAAAAGTAGGTCATGTATTTTTCCTTTGTTGTGCATTGGGTGTTTAGATATTTGAAAGTGAGTGTATAATCTCATTAAATTGTCTAGATCTCTGAAGAATGGTGTTTCTCGCAATCGATGCTAAAGTCTACTATGTAAATGTTGTTAGGGAAGAGCATTTGGTTGATGATAAAGTTTTTGGAGAAATGTTCCATAAAGGTTGGTAGATTATGTGAAGGTAGATAGTTAAGGTGAGATTAGCTGTCAGAGCCATTTTCATGTTTTCAAATGTGTCATAGCAAGATAGACATGACTGGTGATACCCAAAGGAATCTATGAAAACTAATGCTACCCAACATCAATTTTGCCTTCCCTCCCTAATTTTAGGATTGAGTAGGCAGGTTGAAGGAGGGAATCCATGAAGTTTTTTGGGAAGTCACTTAGTCAAGTTTTCATTATGCAGAAGAGTTAGATGACTTCTGCCCTTATATCTAATATGAGTTATCTCACATAGAAGTATTTTTCACTGAGTAGGGTGGAGTATTTTCCTCGGGTGCTTCCATCTGTGTGGTAATGTCTGAGTTGTACTGTTTTCAAAGAAATGCTATGAATCTGATTGCTCTCAGGGAAGACATTCAATCTGATAAAACAAGGGCATTTATATTTTTATTTAACACTACTCCACACTGTAATAGAGATAGGGCATGGGATCTTCTGTCCTGATGAAAGCTGTTGGACATGGCCTTTTTGGCAGGTTCACACCTGAAGTTTTTGCCTTAAGCTCTGACATAGTGGTAGTGATTTTTGACCTCTGCGCACTTTAGCACTGTGGCCCAGTGTAAAGTGCGTGCGCTCTTTGAGTGCGTGTGGTGAGATTGGCCTGCCCTCCCATAGGAATGCATGGGGGATATGTGTGTCCATGGTAAGTCCTGATGTGAGAGGAGTGCAGGGTCGAGTTTAGTATGTGCGAACTCGAGAGAATACATTCTGGGCAATGGTGTGCGCAGATTTATGGTGACTAGTGGAGAAGTGCCACTTTTAGAAGTTGGCATTTCTGTGTGCAGTGTGTCTGCCTGCCTGATGTGGATTGCATGTCTGGTTTGTGATTGACAGGTGCTGGATGGTGTGTGGAATTCCAGGAGCCAGGGTGAGTCAGCCCAGTGGTGAATAGAGAGATCTGCATGCAGATGGGAGGGAGGAGTTGCACCTGGTACCTGAATAGGACTGTGCCTTCCCTCCACAGTGCTGGTTCCGCCCCCTGCGGTGCGTCTGAGCACCTAGCCCCCACCTGACAAAGGAGAGAGGAGCTGAGCACAACAAAGTGCTCCAAAGCTCCCCTAAACCAGTTCTGACTGGTATCCCCAAGCTCTGTGCTGTGTCACAAAGGAGAAGGGCATATAAATATAGGGGCTGTGACCCCATGAAAATGTTCAGTTCCTGTTCTGTTCCTGACGGAGGGGGGGGGCTTGCTGCTGGTGGTGCCCAGGAGGGACCGCCATGGGGGCTGCCTCCCTGCTGGAGGACCCTGTGTGCTGGCCCCTGGGTCCTGCATTGCCCCTAGTTGCCTAAAGGACTACTGGGACCTTTTGCTTCATTTGCTATTCTTTGGGACTTTGTGTTTTTTTACCTTCTAGCGCCTGGGAGCGCTGAAATTGGGCTCCTGAAGGAGCACTGGGGCTCTGCAGCACGCCGCTGCATATTGCCTGGGGGATTCCCCCGTGATGCGGGAAATGGCAGGTGCCCATCCCGCTTATATTTATATTAATGATGGGTGCCCACCCCGCTTCTGAGTTTAGTTTCACCGTGGGTGCCCACCCCGCGTTGGTTACCTTAACGGGAGCCTATCCCATAAATGCCGAGATTCACTGCAGCGGCACCGAGCCGCCGAGATGAGGAGCGTCGGAACGAGAAGGCCGGCCAGCCGCCTGGTTGTGGGCGGGACCGGTAACGCAAGCCGGTGCCTCGCGGGCTTCACTTCCGCTTCCCCCTGCCTGGGGGAAGCCGTGCGGAATCTCGCGCCCAGTGCGCAAGGAAGCAGAAGGAAGACAGGCGGGAGCCCATCCCACCTATCTGGATGCCGCCTGAGGCTGGAGGAACCGACCGGAGCCTCTCGGGCTCCATGCTGAAAGTCCCGGCCCCCAGGAGAGGGACCGGGCCAAGAGAGGAGACCGCCGGGAGCCCGGAGGTACCCATTCCATGAGCGGCCCCGCCTGGAAGCGGGACGTTCCAATGAGGGGGCCAATATTTCCAGTGGCGTTGCCGTAGCGGGTCACTGCCACGTTTTGGGGGCCATTTCTTTCTCCTGAGAGTCCCTGATAAGAGGGGCCCGTCGGGGCATATTGGCGATGCCTGCCCTCCGTGGCCACATTTCTTTCCACAGCTGCCCCGTTTTGCTCGAGGGCAGCTGCAACGTCTATGGGGTAATTGCATCCCAGAGAGCCCAGTGGGGCCTCCGAGATCGGAGCACATTGTCGGTGCTCGTGCTCCTGCGCCAGCTGCCCTGCTTGACAGAGGGCTGCTGCAACGGTTGGCTCCATTTGTTTAGAGTGCCAGTGAGTGCCCAGGGCCCACATATGGTCCTCACAGCTGCGAAGCACTTAGTGCCAGCTGCAACGTTTAGGCAAGGTTCTCTTGGGGGGCATGTTGTGTGAGACAGGAGTGAGGTTCACTCCTTTTGCCCTAGCGCAATGGCACGCGTTTTGTTCTGGTGCAGGTGCAGCAGCCCTGACATTCTGGACACAGGGCATCTTGGGCCCCAGTGAGAAGGCCAGTTGGCCGGGGGGGACTGTGAGTTGTGTAGGGCGCCAGGCCCTAATGTAATTTATGTTCATGTGGTTATGCCTAATGTGATTTCTGATTAGGATGTTAGTGTCTAATGCGTTTAGACTTATAAGGTGATTGTGGTGCTAGGAAATGTTATTCATTTAGTATGATTTACGCACCCTGAATTATACCTCTAACTGTGGTTTTATGATTATGAGGTTGGACCTACTATGGTTAGGTTGGAGATTATTCTCTACTGTGTTTCATGCCCCTAATGTGAGTTATGCTTAGGAGGTTATTGTCTAATGCGTTTAGACTTATGAGAGAATTGCATAATGTGTTTATGCTGGTGAGGTTGGCGCAGAATGCATTCACGCCTAATGTGATCCTGTGCATAATGTGGTTTATGTTACAGGTTGATGCTGAGTACAGTGGTTACCAGTAGTTACTGGTTGTGTTCTAGGTTTATGATATGTTCTGCATTTACTAAGTTCACTTTGTGATGGTTCTGACAGTGGTCCAGTTGGCCCTGTCAGGTGTAAATAATCCCTTGTAAATATGACCTAGTGCCAGGTGGCACCATGTATATTATGTGGTTACTATTCTAATGTGTTATGAGAATACAAAGGCTATTTTTGATACAACCTTGTGTGGAGTTCCATTTGTAGTGTGCCTGGGATGTTGTTGCTGGGTGCGTGCGCAAATGCTTTACACATGGCCTCCGGGATAAGCCTGACTGCTCGTGCCAAGCTACCAAGGGTGTGAGCAGGGGTTATCTTTGGCATGTAACTCCCTCGCCCTGACGAGAGTGGTGGTCTCTGCCTGGCTTTGGCGCAAGCCTCAGCCAACCAGAGATCCCATTTCTAACAAAAGCCATGTGACCTAACAGGCTTAAACTTTTAGCTGAAAGATGCTGCTGCTAGGTTGTAGAAAGTACTGATATTCCAAAACGCTAATTTCTCATTTTTTAATCTTACCATGGATTCTCTGAATAAAGGCTCCCTTAGGGGTTCTCTAGGTCATTTTAAATATTCTCAGGTGCTCAATACTTAACAGAGATGTATATGATATATAAGAGCTCCCAGATCGTGGTGAACAGGTAATATACAGCTCTCATCATGAGTAGGACCCTATGCCGAAGCATGCCACGAAAAGTGGGTGAGGTTCCTCTGCAAAATATGGACTATATAATACCTCTTCCCTGATTTCTCCTCAGTTAGTAAAAAATAATGTTATTGCCTCATGCTTCACTTTATTATCAAGAAGGGGTGGGTGTACCTTCTGTAATTTGCCATAGTGTAATTGTGAGAAATTACAGCAACGGTATGAAGAATTATGCAAGAAGCACAACCCTGCATTTAGCAAAATGCACGCTTGCATTAAAAATTGACCTGACGATGCATTTTCCACTAAGAAAATAAGGCTGTATGCAACAGCACACTCACACACTGTTCTTGTGATCTTAAAGTAGGCATTTTGCACCAAATGTCTCTAAATTACATGAGCGGCGTAATCGCATAATTTTTGGTAGTTTCACATCATAAGAGTAACGCGAAATCATCAACATTACTCATGTCACTAGGTGTAATTAACATTTTGCCCAGGCCAATGACAACCATTAGTCAGTTTGGTGTCTCATTGGGCGTGCCACAGGTTCAAGCAATGACAGCAATTACTGAAGTCTGCAATACATGATATTCAATTCTCTTTGCCAAAAGTTGTCATTCTATATTCACCATAGAGGGACACCTTTTAGTGAATTATTTTTGGCACTGACTGCATACATCACATTATACAAACATCACATAAGTAACCAGACACAAGAACTAGGAATGATTTAATTCAGGTCAATAATTCAGGTCATTAATAAGTGTAGGTTAAAAGCTCTTAGACTGGAGAAACCACCAATATATTAAGGTTTGGACCCTAGTGTCGCTACTCTAAGAAGGTAAGAGGGTCAAAGTGCCTTTAAGAGTCTATACATCGGAAATGTCTACTCTGGTCAGACTCGGGTTGTGGTAGCAGGGCCGGCTTTAGCGCTGGTAGCGCCTGGTGCGACAATCATTCTTGGTGCCCCCACACCCCATGACAGCCTCCTCGGATTCTCTCACTACCACCAGGCAAAGTGTTACTCATCTCTCCAATCATAAATTATTACAAAACACAGCTCCCCACTGAGGTCAGCGGCCCCTCCACAGGTCAGCGCCCAGTGCGGCCGCACCGGTCACACTGCCCTAAAGCCGGCCCTGTGTGGTAGCTCCAACTGTTCCTGTTAGCAGCCTCTCTCCAAAGAAGAAGGCACTCAGCCGTCTGTCTCTTTCACACGCATGTAGGATGCGTACATTTGTGCAGTTTGTTCCTGTTTCCTCCACGTGCTGCTTACCAAACTTCAATTAACATGTAAAGGCAGTATAGGTTTGCACAAGCAAATTAGGATTTCACAATAACATACAATCACCAACCACACATTTTTCAACATTTTACCATGACTTTCCACTCCAGGCGTCAAATTGGATATCAAATCAATTTTAATTTGGTGTCGGAGACATGTAAAGATAAAACAATTATATTAAAACACAGGATATGTGCATCCACAAAAACAAACATTTAAAAAAGGGCCCGACATTGACAATTACCAAAGCATGGAGTTCCGTGACTATACTGCAGAATGCAGGAAGGACCCTCCCTGAAGCATACTACCCCTTCATTTAATGACTGTGAAAATCGGAATGCTCCTGTACATTGTGCACATTTGTGATTCCCTAAAAATTTCATTTAAACCTTTTTGATAAAAATATATTATTTACAGAAAAATATAAAATGCAATAAGGACTGGTCAGACTCCGGACCACACGAAAAGGCACAAACTGATAATTCCTGATGATGGCCGAATGGAAAGCAGAGCATATAACTTACTATCCCCAGTCTGAATAGAAACAGCAGTGACCTCTCTCACTGACCACAAGGAAAAAAGATTATAGGCCAATGCTGGTTTTTAAGTCACCATACGCCTTTATAGTTGATTTCCCAATCTCAACACTTTCCCAGGAAACATGCATAATTTCCAAGAACTGGAGTTAATCCGTTTTTTTTGTGTGTTCCGCACAAACAAAAAAAAGGGTTTTTGCAACAAAGAAAGCCACCATAGCCTTGAGAGTGCTTTACAAACATTGACAAGCCAGGGTATGCAAAGACCTTTTATTTTGGTTCAGGCAGTGCTTAATTTGAGGTGGTGGTTAATTTGAGGCAGTGGTTGCAAGTAGAGGCCACTAGCACTCATTTTTGGTGACTAGCACGTATTTCTCCACATCAGATGTTTACGAGACCATGATAAGTTTGTTTAAAACAGCCGACCCTGCAGGTTCTATGAATCGGACATGACATTTAGCGCTGGGAGGCCCAATGGGTAGCCATGCGCTTTATAATAATATAGCAAGAGAAGGAAAACACTTAAAATTGAAAGACGGAGGAAGAGAAACAGAAAAACTGTTACAAAGGGAGAAAGCAGGAACCTGCAAACTTGAGATAAACGGGCAGAGAGAGTCTGGAAGTGGGTTACAGGGGCAAAAGTTGAATTTAGGACTACACAGCCTTGGTGTTTGGCATCAATATGTAATTGCACCAGACACACACTCAGGGGCGGCCGGCATGGCTTGCAGGCAGCGGGCGTGGGAGATCGCGCGTGAGGCCCGCAGGTGGATCGCGCGTGGTGGGTTACGGGAGGGATACAGTATATAAAAAAATAGAAAAAAAAAAACGTACCTTGCCGCCGGCCGAGTCCCGCGTCTCTGCTCATGCTCTCCTCGAGCACATCGAGGAACAGCAAGCAGGCCCCACTAACCAATAACAACGATGCAACAGCATCCTGGGTTGACGGTCCACCAGGGAATGGGGGCCTGGGCTTGTTCTCCATGCAGGTTGCATTGCAGCCTGCATGGAGAAGGGGAAAGTGCGCATGACTAGCCGACCAACTGTCATTGCGCACTTGAGTGGGCAAACCACTCCGCCTCTCCCCTGCTCACAGAGCAGAGCAGCCCCGCCCACTCACCTGCCTGCAAAGCGGCAGGATTGAGAACTAAAATGATAATAACGCAAAGTTATTATCATTTTAGGTTTCTGCTTCAAAGCAGTGGGGAGATGCTCCTTTGCCATAGCGCAGGAGCCGCCCCTGCACACACTTCTGAGCAGAACTTTGGGCACTGTCACTCATGTTTTTTGACAAATTAAGCACTGGGTTTAGGCTAGCTTCAGAATTAAGTCAGACTCATAGCCACAGAGAATTGGGCCCAACGTTATGCAGTCTTCTAAGTAAGCGAGCCCTAGTTGTTGATGACATAAATTGTTCAAAGTTGAGGGGGGTGCTGGGCGGAGACACCAACAAAAGCCTGAATGGCAGAACAATTGACAAAGCCCCATATCCCTACTCTGTATACAGCAGTAAGGGTGCACTGAGTCTTGTAAATTTCAAGGAGGGGTATAATTGAATTGTCACTTGATGGCCGAGGTGCACCCACAAATCAGCAGAGCTCCATAAGGCAATTTGGGATATTTGTGCCCCAGGTGCCAAAAGAATCAAAGGAGACCCCAATATATTAATTTGTTCTAGTTTGTGGTAACCAAATACAAGGGTGAGAATGCTCAACCGATTGAGGCCACAAGCCATGATATGTGATTTTGAATAGTTTGCAACTAAATCAAGATTTGCCATAAACTGGGCAAAAGAGCTGACTAGACAGAGCAAAGCCTTAACCGTATTGGCCAAAAGTACTGCATCATCCATATATAATAATGCAAGAACTGGAGCACTTTCAATCGCTGGGACATCCAAATTAGCATTGGCTAGAAAAGGGCTCAAGTTATTGATACATAAAATAAAACTATGGGGGGACAGGACACATCCCTGCCAGACACCCCTTGTTAGAAATGGGCATCTCTAGTTAGCAGAGGTAGGTATCTTTTTCCATATAGGGACCCTTGCTTCTAGTCAGGGTAAGGGGGATACACACTCTAGATAACCCCTTGGTAGCTTGGCACAAGCAGACAGGCTTATCCTAAAGGCAATGTGTAAAGTATTTGTACCAACACTCACAGTAACACAGTGAAACATCACAAATGGACACCAAAACAGTTTAGAAAAAGAAAATATCTGTATCTAAACTTGTAAAATGACACAAATCCAACATACAGGTACTCAGTAAAATGTCTTTAAAAAGGGTGTTGCAAAAATAAGATTGTAGAACTCATATAGCACCAAATGGGGCTATCACGACGTCAGGACAGCACGAAATCCAAAGTGCCGCCCGCGAGGATCGCGGAGTCGGGCGCGGAGTCACACAGACCCCCAAACAAACAGTACCTTGAAAACGATGTCAGAAACGATGCACGGCATCGAAGATGGCCGATGTCGGCTCTGGTGGTGATGCGACGTCGGCAAGTTTCTCGAGTCACTCTCGGCAGTTATCGGCACCGTGATAACACGATGCAGGCGCTGGCAAAGATGGAATCAATGCGAGCGCTGGTGTCAGGCATGGCCGATCACTGCCAGCGTTGGCGGGCATCGTAGGGCATCGGGGCTGCGGAGCAGGTCGGGTGCTGTGTTGTTCACTTCACGAGCGGCTCCCCGGACCTCGGTGCAGGTCGCAGCGTCACAGCGACGAAACAGGATTTCTTCCTTCTCTTGAGTTTCTGCCAGCTTCCAACAGCAAAAACAACCTCCAGGGGCCCACCAGAGTTACAGGCACTTCCTGGCAGGTCAGAACTCCCAGCAAGGAAGTTCAGGGGAGCTGGGGGTGAAGTCCTTTTGTTCCTGGGACTTCAAAACAGGAGGCAAGCTCTTCTTCAAGCCCTTGGAGACTTTCATCAGCCAGGGACACAGCACACCGCAAAGTCCTTCTTCAAGCAGGGGACACAGCACAGAGCAAAGTCCTTCTCCTTTCTTTGGCAGAAATAGCAACTGCAGGCCAACCCCAGACACACAGCAAGGGCAGTACTTCTCCTCAGTTTCTTCAGCTCTTCTCCTCAGCAAAGGTTACTCTTGATTCCAGCAATAGTCTAAAATTCAGGGGTTTTAGGTCTAGTCCTTATACCCCAAAATGTCTTTGATCCCTTTGTGCAAGGGGTTATGATCCCAGTCCAAACCAGTTCTGGGGGCGCTCTGCCAGTGCACAGCATCATCCTTTGTTAGTGTGGGCCAGGGTCACAGACACACCACAGGGGGGTGGAGCCAGCATTGTGGAAGGCAGGCACAGCCCTATTCAGGTACAGGTGCTACTCCTCCCACCACTTCCAATGCAGATCATGCCTATTCAGCCTAGTGCTGACTCACCCAGACTCCCGGAGCCACGGCACCTCTCCAGCCCCTCTCACTTCCAAAGCCAGACAGTCAATTCACAAACAGGCAGAGGCACACGGAAAGGTTGAACAAGAAAATAACCATTTTCTAAAAGTGCCATTTTCAAACATAGACTTTAAAAACCATCCTTACTAAAAGATGTGTTATTAAATTGAGTTCAGGGATACCAGACTCCAACTTTCTATCTCATCCCTATGGGAAGATGGGCTTGTAAAATGTTACAAAGCATTTCCCATTGTGTCCGATGGGCAAGATAACCTTTCAATAGTGAAAAAAGGAAATTGGCAGTATTTCACTATCAGATCATGTTACATGTCCTACCTTTCACATACACTGCACCCTGCCCAGGGGGGTACCTTGGGCCTACCATAGGGGTGTCCTATGTGTAAGGAAAGGGAAAGGTAGGGCCTGGCAAGTGGGTGTACTTGCCAGGTTGACATGGCAGTTACCAAACTGCGCACAGGCACTGCGGTGGCAGGCCTGAGACATATTTTCCGGGCTACTCAAGTGGGTGGCACAATCAGTGCTGCAAGCCCACTAGTAGCATTTGATTTACCAGCCCTGGCACACTCATTGCACTTTACCAGGGACCTACTGGTAAAACAAATATGCCAATCAGGGAGAACCAATCACAATATCAATTTACACAGAGAGCATATGCACTTTAGTACTGATCAGCAGCGGTAAAGTGCGCAGAGTCCTAAAGCCAACCACCAGAGGTCAGGAAAAAAAAGGAGGAAGAAGCAAAACGTCTGGGGCTAACCATGCAACCCCTTAAAATGTGGAGGCAATCCAACAGTTCCCCACAGGCACCAAATCTTACCCTAGCAGGCACAATTTCATGAAGTACGAATAAGAAGTGCACTAATGCTACAACCAGCCATAGCTCAAGGAGGGTTAACCACAGATTGGTGCTGTTTACACAACTGAATGCTGCGGACAGGTCCATGAATGCTAGGTATGGCTGGCAGCACTTGGCAACAGTATATTTGCCTGCAATAAAAATTAAGATTTAAACACTGCTCTACTGTACCCAGCCACTATCTAAAATCATATTGGCAAGAATTTAGGATGGTATTATTAATATCCCAGTCCCGCAATCCATTGTAAATAACATTACCAATGGTTTTTACAGAGGTAGCGACAACCAAGATAGGGCAATAACATCTTGCCTCGAAATGGGTACCGTTCTTCAATATAGGGACAACAGTCTAGGTAGACCTAGAGCTTGGTCAATACTTATCATCAAAATTCTTAAAAACATTGGTCCATAAAGGTACCCACAAATCTAAATTACACTTCACCAGGTGAACTGCTATCCCATCAGGTCCAGAGACTTTGCCTGGCGGGCTCTAGTGTACTGTTTCAGTTACCTCAACTAGTTAAAAAGCTAATTTGATACCTAGATTAAAATGAGCTGCTAAGTCAATTGGCGAGAAAGAGCTGAAAGAGGGGCAAGTGACACGCAAAAAATGGGTAACTCACTGTTCGCCTGCAATATGGCTACATGGCTGCTCATCATAGAATTTGGATTCTATCTTGATCTAATAAAATGTACGGTTGACAGAAAAGCCCTATAATTCTTTCACTCAGCAGCTATTACTAGGCGTTCTCAATTGTCATATTTCAGCTGTGCTTTCATCTTTTCAATGCAGATTTATAAGAGTAGTGGAACAAGGCCTCCTCTTTAGAGTCCCTGGGTATGAACATTAGGGGCCTGATAACAATGTCGTTCGGAAGGCCTCCGAATCAGATTTGGCTTTCCCGGATCCGATTTGTAGCACTTGTTTCCGACCGAATTGTACACAGGTCTGAACAACGAAGTACGATGCAAAGATCGTGTACGCGTCAACCAAATTATTTCCGGAACCTGATCCTGTCCGTATGACTCGTTCGTAGCCAAATCGCGCCACACAATGGAGCCGGATTCCGACCAAGCAAGTACGATGCATGATTCGGACAGCCGCATCGACTCGGTTTCAGCAAGATGAAACGGCTGTCTGAATCGTAATTAGGGGGGCCATAGCAGGCCCCCCTTCAGCCGGGGCCCTCCGAATCTGTCACGGTGGGGTGGTGCCCATGGGTCCCCCTGAGGCAAGCATGCAAAGTGTGGTGGGCACCAGAGGGTGTACGCTTTTCCCCACCCACCTCTTCAGTATACACGCTCCCATAGAGTTCAATGGGAGTCCGAGCGAACCGACTCTGTAAGCATACGGATGCATCGTACTCGCTCGCTCGGACATCCGGAGCACGATTCGCTCGGAAAACCCTCCGGATCCAAGCCGTATGGAGGGCATTCCTAGCGAGATCGTAATCTGCCCCTAAGGCTTTAGGTAACAGTCCCTTTGTAGAGAAGCAGAGTGAATAAAACTACTGAGGGATGTCATCGAATTTCTTTCAGAAGTTTTAATAAAGCAGATTTAATATAGTTACATATTCCTTCAATAAAATGAAAGATTGACTGATCACTTTCCGCTTCAGAAAGACAATATACAAAGGAGTCAAGGTGATTTATAAGCAAGAGTGCAAGAAATAGATTAGGATACTGAAGGCTCCAGGACCGTGTTGAGGTTTGAGCTGAGCTAAAAGCTTGGTTGGTCAGTTAGCTCTAGACAATGGGATGGTTATTGTTGTAATTTACTTGCATGATAGAATATAGAACACTTAGTCGTCTTAGCAACAGAATGTGAAACTTGATGAGCTCAGGGGAGGTCAGGCATTCTGACTAGGGAATACGCTGGTGAGCAGACCTGTCTTTGTCGATGGTTGCATTTGATTAAAGCCTGCCTTGGTTTGCATTCTCCTCTCTGGCTTTTATTACTGGGGACGAGTAGCACTTGATTGGGGACAAGCTACAACCATCGATTCCCCTGTGAAACCCAATTTTTTTTTCTGGATGGGCGGTTTGTCAATGGAACGGATTTAAGGACTCAACAACTTTCTCTCCACTCGCATATGGACACCGTGTCAATTGGATTTATAGGTCACACGCTTCATATGGAGTTGTGTTAATTTTTATTCTCTATCGAGGACTTCTATGTGAAGGACATACATGCGAAGTAAGTAACTGTTCTTTGTTTACTTTCAAAAAGCCTTCGCGAGCTTCAGCTCACTCTGTTGCTTCCAGCACTCAGCATTCCACACGGCGCATTCATCTCGGCTGCGCGTCTGAATTCGAAACCCCACAGTGACGCTGACGCACACGTCATGGTTCGCATCACGTCTCTCAGCGTGGCGGCCATATTGGTTTGGGCTACTTTCGAATGTATTGCATAAGTCGCAACTATATGCGCTTTGAATTGAAAAGTGATTCCTCATTCTACAAACGGCGTGATACGGAGTTTCTTCGTCTTTCTTTATGATTGACTGATCAACTGCTTGTGAAAGCTATATTACGGTGAGGAATTTATTTATACTGGATTTTTTTTTTCTTTGTTTTTGTCTTGGTTTTGCTGAGTGTACTATTTTGAACTATATATATATAAAAAAAATATAGAGATGGCCACTGCCTCCAGCATGTCTCAACCTCCAGCGTTTTTATCTGAGAAGGGTGAAACTATCCTTCCGTGGAAGAGGTGGAGGAACCTATTTGACTCTTACCTGGTAGCAATTGGGGGAGAAAAATGTTCAGCAGTCAGGAAACAAGCCATATTACTACATAATCTGGGTGTGGAAGGCAGGAACACTTATGACAGCATGGACCCCATAACTGTTGGTAATGGTGATGGTGAACCTGCTGACGTGTATGAGATGTCCATGACTATGTTGGAACGATACTTTGGACCGCGAATCAATGTAGTTTTGGAATGACATAGGTTTTTCACAAGGGTTCAAGGGCCTACTGAACTTGTGGGAACCTATGTAGCTTCTCTAAAAACGCTAGCACGTACTTGTGAATTTTGTGATTTATCAGATTCTCTGGTGAGGGATCAACTAGTAAGGTGCACCAACAGCTCAAGAGTACAAGGGAAACTACTGTCCAAAAATCCCACATTAACTGAGGCCATTGCGATTGTCGAAGGTGTTGAAAACACTTCCTCGTGGGTGAAGGAAATAAGGAAAAATCGTGAGGATTGTGACTTTACTCACTGTGAAAACACAAAGAAAGGTCAGGATAATGTCCACTCCATGTCAGAGTGTGACGCTGAGGATGAACTTTCTGAGAGCATTGCTAAAGTGTCGTTAGGGTCAAAGAATAAAAGCGTCTTGAAGAACACTCAATCTCGCACTACCTTCAGCAAAGATGTCTAACTGCGCAATGAACGTGACTTTCGACAGCAACGTCCTTTTGACCGAGAGAAGCATAATAGTGACAATCAGAGAGTGCGTTGTTACAGATGTGGAAGTTTCTCTCATTCATCCAGTTTTCCCAATTGTTATGCTAGGGAATCCGTGTGTATTAACTGTGGGATCAAGGGACATTATGCCCGTGTCTGCAAATCTACAAAGAAAAATCGCAATGTGGAGAATTCCTCTGACACTATTTGCACAGTAGTTATCTCTAGCATTTCAGAGGGTGAAGACAAAGTGGACTCTGAGAAAATTGTAATGCCATTTTGTAATATTACTGTGGATGGTAGCAATTTTACTGTTATGGCTGACTCTGGTTCTCCCTTTACGCTGATTGGGAACAAAATATGGGATGAAGTGGTTGGGCTAGAGAATGTCAAACTTCAACCCCCAGATATTTCTCCTATCAGTTATGGAGGGTCTCATGTGGATATTGTGGGTTACGAGACTGCAAGAATTGTATTTAAGCATAGGGAGACCATGGGAAAAGTATATGTGGCTGTGAGGGGAGATAATCTTCTTGGTTGGAGGAATCAACGTGACTTAGGCATAATTTTAAATCCTAATGCCAAGAACCCAGAAAATCAAGTCATGTTGATGGATGAAGTATGTGCGAATTCACGTGGTCAAATCTTGTCGATTGAGGGAGTGGATGTTAGTGAGAAGTATTTCAAAGACTTTCTGGAAGTATTTTCTGATGCTCTTGGTTGTCTTAAGGGCTTTGAGCATCGAATTATTTTAAAAGATTCCGCCAAGCCCTGTGTGCATAAGGTACGGAGAGTACCAAATTTGATGGTCGAGCCGCTAAAGCTGGATCAGGAAAGATTGCTAAAATTGGGTGTGATTGAGGAGATTGAAGCTTCAGAGTGGCTAGCTCCAGTGGTTTTGGCACCCAAGGATGGTGGTTCTGCTGTGAGGATGTGTGTGGACTTGCGCGGATTGAATGAATGGATCTGGGTAGATCGCCAACCTCTTCCAAATATTTCAGAGTGTATAAGTTTACTGAAGGGGGCTAAGATATTTAGTGTCTTGGACTTGTGGTCCGCTTACCATCAGGTCAAACTCCACAAGCACTCTAGGCATCTGACGTCTTTTGTCACTCCTTTGGGGGCGTATCGGTTTTGAGAATGCCTTTTGGGCTAGCCTCAGCGGCGGCTTGTTTTCAGAGGATAATGACGATGATACTTGGAAACCTTCCTAATGTCTTGTTTTTTCAAGATGATGTTTTAGCCTATGGGAACTGTGAGAGTGAACATGAGGAGGTTTTGAGATCTGTTTTGAGAAAGTTGACTGAGAAGGGACTTACTGTTAAGAAAGATAAGTGTCGAATTGGACTAAAGTCGGTAACTTATCTTGGGCATGTTATTTCTGGTGAGGGTATACAACCCAAATTGCAACTTGCTGAAAGCATAGTCGGAGCTCCTGCACCTCGAGTCAAGGAACAAGTTAGGTCTTTTCTAGGTATGGCAGAGTTTTAATCTAAATTTGTGAAAGGGTTTGCCAGTGTGGTTGAGCCAATCAGGGTCTTATTAAAAAAAGGAACGCGTTTTGTTTGGACACCAGAATGTGAGAAAGCTTTTCATTTGGTTAAGTCTGAAATTAGAAAGATGCCGACTTTGGGTCATTTTGATACCAAATTGAAGACTATCCTTACAACAGATGCCAGCCTTAAGGGGTTGGGAGCGGTGCTTTCTCAGGTAGAGAATGGGGAGGAGAAAGTTGTGGCTTTTGCCTCCAGGGCCCTTAGAGATGCAGAAGTCAATTATTCTTGCATTGAGAGAGAGGCACTTAGTGTGTATTGGGCAATAAAACATTTTACATTTTATCTATGGGGGATTCCGTTCATGGTGAAGTCTGATCATCGCCCCCTTGTTCAAATTTTTTCAAGCCATCATAGTGATCACATGACTCCTAGACTTAAGAAATGGAGTGAGGGTTTGCAGGAGTTTAACTTCCGCGTACACTATATTTCAGGTTTGGACAATAAGTCAGCTGACTTTTTGTCTAGGTTGCCGGTGGACTCTGGAAATGTGAGTGATGAGTTGGAGTGTGTAAATTGGGTGATGGAGAATTCACTTTTGGAGGAAGAGTGGTTAGCTTGTGCTGCCAAAGATAAAATGTTCAATTCGCTGAAGGAAATTATATCCAAAGGTTGGTCAAGCTACAAAGATCATAATCCGGCGGTGAAGTCATTTTGGAGTGTAAGGGATGACTTATCCTTTTGTGGAAACAAATTGATGAGGGGTGATAGATTGGTGCCGCCTGATGTTCTAAGGGATAAGGTAATTAACTTAGCCCATGAGGGACATCTTGGAAGAAGTCTTACGAAAACACGGGTCAGAGAGAGGTACTGGGAATGGACCGAATGGTAGAGAGTGTTATCAAAGACTGTCATTTATGTGCCATCAATGACAGGTCTCATGTGGCCAGCCAAGTTCCCCTTTCGCCTGTGGAGGTACCAGATGTAGTCTGGACTAAGTTGGGATTAGACATCATGGGTCCCTTTGAGTTAATGCCTCCCCAGGAGAGGTGTGTTGTTCTCTTGGTGGACTACACCTCGAAGTGGGTAGTTTCTAAATGCATGGGTACTGTTAATTCCAAGTCTGTGATCGAATTTTTGAAAGTTGTTTTTACATCTGAAGGCATACCTAGATATTTAGTTACTGACAATGGGGTGCAGTTCATCTCCCATGAGATGAAAGTTTTTCTTGAAGGTCTTGGTATAGTTAATTTGAAGACTGCATTGTATTCTCCAAAGGCTAATGGTCTCACGGAGAGAATGAATAGGGTAGTCAAGAGTTGTGCTCAACGGGCACTTGATTCTGGAGTTTCTTTCAGTGGTGTGTTAAGAGAAACATCGTGGGCACACCGTACAATTCCCAATGCCATTTCCCAAAAATCACCTTTTGATGCCTTGAGGGGAAGGTTAGCGGTTTCGAAATTGAACCCAGTGTGGCTTCCTGAGTGGAAATGTAATGCTGTGAGTGATGATGTGAGAAGAAGTAGAATTGCTGAGTATCAGCGGAAGTATAAATTGCGTTATGATGACAAAATGTCAGTGAAGGAGAGGAGGTGGAATCTTGGTGATCGTGTTTGGTAAAAAAAAAACAAGTATGGTCATAAAGGATTGTCTAATCTTCTTGGACCTTTTGTCATCACAGCAATTAAAAAAAATGTTGTTACTTTGGATAATGGTTGCACTTGGAGTATGTCAAGGTTGGTTAAATTTGTTGATTCAGATTCTTGTGCAGCCAATGCCCACAGTTGTGTTCCTGCGGATAGAGTTGGAAATTATGATACTTCAACTAGACTCAGACATGTACCAGCGAAATTTAAAGATTATGTTTTGTATTAGAACTATGTTTTTTTTTGGTATTCCTTGTTTTTATTTCTTTACCTTGTTTCCAGTTATGATGCATTCTTTTGTTGTTATTTTATGTATTATTTCCTGTAAGTTTTTTTATTTTGTAAAGGGGATGTGTTGTAATTTACTTGCATGATAGAATATAGAACACTTAGGTGCCGATTCCGATCCTGGAAAAATGTTCCCCGTACGAATCGTATCCGGATTTTTTACCGTACGAATCGTACAAGTAGCGTACAAACTGCCAAGTACGATTCGCATGGGAAAAAGTCCATACGAATCGCATTGGGAAAATTTCCCCACACGTCCTCAGGTCGGAAACTGTGTCCGACACATCCCCGGACGATTTACCGTACGAATCGGAAAAATGAAGTCCCACCACGCAAGTACGATCAGTCCCGTCCTTTAGATTTCACAACCGTATGGAAAAAAAACCCTACGGACCGAAATCCCATAGCAACCATGGAGACATGTGCCCGCATACGCGCAGAACACCCCCCCCAGCCCCCGCATGTACGCGCCACACGCCCCCCCGGCCGCGGATGTACGCGCCGAACCGCCACCCGTGTATGTACGGTGCGTACCCCCACCAGTGTATGTACGGTGCGTACCCCCACCAGTGTATGTACGGTGCGTACCCCCACCAGTGTATGTACGGTGCGTACCCCGCCCCACCCCCCCGTATGTACGGTGCGCACACCCCGTATGTACGGTGCGTACCCCCCCGTATTGACGGTGCGTACCCCCACCAGTGTATGTACGGTGCGCACCCCCACCAGTGTATGTACGGTGCGTACCCAAACCCGTGTATGTACGGTGCGTACCCCCGCCCCACCCCCCCGTATGTACGGTGCGGTCCACACCCTACATACGGGGGGGTGGGGCGAGGGTACGCACCGTACATACACTGGTGGGGGTACGCACCGTACATACGGGGGGGTACGCACCGTACATACGGGGGGTGGGGCGGGGGTATGCACCGTACATACACTGGTGGGGGTACGCACCGTACATACGGGGGTGGTGGGGCGGGGGTACGCACTGTACATACACTGGTGGGGGTACGCACCGTACATACACTGGTGGGGGTACGCACCGTACATACGGGGGGTGGGGGGGTACGGCGCATCCGGGCCCCCAATTCCGCTCGCATCGCGGCGTATTTCGCTTTTCCGGCACTTTTTGGGTGCCGTAAAAATATTGCCGTCTGGACAGCTGTCGGTTCGAATCGTACTTCCTGGTTCGTGAAACGCAGCCTGAATGCGTCCCGACATCACGTCGGCGCTGTCCCGGATCACATTGGTATGTATTTTTTTGTCGGTCGGTGTTTTTTACGATTCGTACGGAAATGGTGTTTCCATGCGAATCGTACTTGCATGTGTGTAATGTTTTTTTCCCGGGTACGAGTCGGACGGAGAAAACGCTCCGACCGACGGTTCGTACCCGGTTTTTCCAGGATCGGAATCGGCACCTTAGTCGTCTTAGTAATAGAATGTGAAACTTGATGAGCTCAGGGGAGGTCAGGCATTCTGAGTGGGGAATACTCTGGAGAGCAGACCTGTCTTTGTCGATGGTTGCATTTGATTAAAGCCTGCCTTGGTTTGCCTTCTCATCTCTGGCTTTTATTAGTTATTAAGGCCACAAAAGGGTTATGATTTCCATAACTTGTTTTTTCAACATTTCTCTGCATTACATATTTCAACAGACCTATAGTCAAAGATATATAGTCAGACACTGATGCAATCTCCCCCATGCAATGAAGGTATGTTGTTAACCCTGTTATTTCCAAACTTGAGCACACTTACAAGGCCAAGTGCTATTGCGAAGTTACCTAGTTCAATATCCCTATGATCACGTGCAGCATCTGCGTGGAGCGAAATCGGATAATCCTCCTCAATATTTTTTGCAGATAATTTATCATTGAAATCTCCACAAAATGTTTAATTACACTCTTGCTGGGATGAACTATGTCTATCCTTTAAATTTTCAATAAGACCAAACAGACAAAAAATATTTGTAGTGATTGGATACACAAAATCATGATTATAAAAACTGATTAAATAAATATAAAAATTATGCATTCCTTTAACAGGAACAATCTGAATTTGGGTGCTCCTTGGTTCGAGGACCTTGACTCCTACTTTTATAGACAACTTTTCTAAATTGATTGACCCCCTTTAGCACGGCCGGAACACGATGGGTTATACTTGAACAGTACAGGGGTAGTGAGATGGCGTAGCATGCCTAGCTGTCAAATACTAATAAAGAGGTAGCCCATGTTGCCTGGATAAAAATGATGTTGTATTTGTGAATCAAAGATAACCAGTCAGGCAAAGACAATTTAGAGCTAATCACAGCAATAGTCCAGCTCATAATGCCAATGGGAGGCAGAAAATTGTTAGTTTTAGATATTATCTCATTGTGACAATTGGCAGACCCAGATTGCATCACATCCCCCATTGTATACTCTATGCTGAATTGCTGGGTTTTATGCTGAATGGAGAGTCTCCATTTTGTAAAGGCAATTTTCCTTTAATATAACCCTTACTGCTCTTTAGCAAACTATCAATCGTTGTACCCTTATAAGGTGAAATGGAGCTTCCAACCATCTTCAGCTTTGCCATAGTTCAGCTGAATGGGTATTTTGATATTTTTGTACATCAAGCAAGCCACAGGAAAGAAGATGAAAGAGAGGCGGGCCAACCCATCCTCTGCTCTTACGGGTGCAGACGCGCCCACTCTCTGCCCCAAGAGTCCCATGCTTTTGGAAACAAAGGAGCTCTATAAGTGCGATGTCAGCCTCGCCTTCTCTGCGACCGGTCACTATAACGGAGAGGTGGATTGTGGGCAAATGACTCCTGCCCCCTTGCAGCAGTGTAAGAGTCCTGCACTGTGGGATGCTGAGGAGCGATATAAGTATGATGTCAGTCTCACCCCACATTCTCCTACTTCTGGTTGGCTGTAATGCAGAGGTGGATTGTAGGCAAGCGAGTTCTGCCCCCTGGCAGCAGTGTAAGAGTCCCATGCTGTGGGATGCCAAGGAGAACTAGAATCGCTAAGTTAGCCTTGCCCCTCCTTCTCCTCCTGCCGGCGGGCTGTAATGCAGAGGTAGATTATGGGAAAATGAGCCCTGCCACTGACAGCTGTGTTGGTGTCTATTCTCTCGTGAGGAAAAGGTACGCAATGTAAGTACTTGCATACAAAACACTTGCAAGTTACCACTGAGCCACAGAGTTCAAATGGACAACGCACACAAGTGCAAGTCAGCCAAGTTTAGGTGTTAAAGAGACAGCTTTAGCTGTTAGCCAAATCATTTAAATGAATGTACAGCAACAGTAATGGTAATAATAATAATAATAATAATAATAATAATAATAATAATAATAATAATAATAATAATCTATAGAGAGAGGCTGTGGGTCCGCGATCTCCAGGTATAGGTTTGGAGGATTGTCATTCACATTTTGGATCCGCCCACAGATGGAGTCGGGGTAAGGGTCAGTAACCCTCATCCTTTGCTCTGCTGGCAGTTTCATTCAGATTTTGGATCAGCCACACGACTTCTTTTCTCTGAATGGACTGTCAGTAAACATGAATGACAGAATGTGTCCACTTCATGCCTGAGTCTACCCTGGAAAGGGGTTAGCACCGACAAGCGCAGGAGTGTGTCTGCAGTCACTGACACAGTTTAGTGCACACCGGCCACCCGGTGCAATACTGTGTGGGGTGCAGGCAATGAAGAGAAGCAGCAGGGGCCAGGACCTAGAGAGGCACTTGCAGCGGTATTCATCATGCTTGTGCAAGAGCCGCATCCGAGGCACTCCCTGGTGAATAGCAGCACCTGGGATGAGCTTTGCTCTCTGGTTATCATCAGAGATCGCACCAGCAGACATCATTCTAGGAGATAGTGCTGCCACTTGGCAATCAGAAACAAACACGCCAGAGAAGAAAGAATGGATCATAAAATGTAAAGACAGATAATAAACACCGGGTAAACCTCTACAAAACATCTGCCCCTAAAGAAAATATAGGGGAATGTCTAAAGACACTATTTACTACCATCGGGTCGCATGAGTTGAAAACGAAACAGTTTCATATACTGCATTCTTATGTGCATTTGGAGAGGCATGCTAAAGTGCTATGAAAGTTCAACAGAGAGAAATGGTGCCAGCAATATTTCCGTGCCCCTTTCTTTTTCAAACAGTTATTGCTCTGTGTTTTCATTGCACTGTCTGGCTGTATTTTTTCCACTGAATAATTCTCCACGGTACAGCATCAGGTTGCTCTTCTCAGATCAGACGAAGTCATTTTTATTTCTGAAGTCATTAATGGATAACCAGATGTTTAATTTTGTTTTCCTGAGAGAGAGAGAGAGCGAGAGAGAGAGAGTGTGTGTGTGTGTAAATATCTTCAAATCCTGTTTTTCAGGGTTTTTTTTCAGAATGAATGAAGGTAAGGCCTTGAAGAGCAGTGTCTTTACGTAAATAGATACGCCGATTGATAAAAAAGTATGTAGAGAACATCAGAAACAGAAGGGCTGCAAGAAACTATCATGCTAAAAAAAATGACCTGACAGCCCAAAAGCAGGATACCAAGGAGGAATGCTGGGAAGCTGAAATACCGTGCTCTATTAGTGTATTATTAGCATTTAAATTCAGGTACATTAACTGTAGACATAAAACACCAAAATTAAAATGAAAGCCTGTGTTGGATAGAACACCTATTATTAATTCAAAGACTGACTATCTGATTCAAATTTATTGCAGCAGATAAAAAGCAAATCGAATGCCAGAGTGTTCTTGGTATCTCTAGGCCGGCAGGTACTGCGGCCGGCTACCCTCCACTCAAAGCTTGATTAATAAAAGGCACTTTTATTCCTCGTGACAACATCAATTAAAATGACTGTCTCACTGGGAGACTTGCTGCCAACCTACATTATGGAACCTGCAATCTAGATGTAAAAGGGAATTGTGTTTAAAAAAGGAAAGTAATCCGGAAAACCTGCAGAATGACAAGAACGAGAAAACACAAAGGAAAGGGTCAGCTTGCAGAAACACCACATTGTTATAAAGCCTGGGATAGAGGTAAAAAACGGTGACATGTTAAGCTAGGCCTTGTTTGTGTTCAGTAGTCCATGTTCATGTATCCATGTGATATATCGAGTTTCCAGCTGCTGTTCTCCTGGTACGCGCATGTGCAAGGATTCCAAGAATGAAGGGTAATTATGTGCCATTAGGAGTTATTGTAAGTAAATGTATCTAAAAATCCTCAAAGCAAAACCAAAGGGAATGATGGACGGAGTGTTGAACAATGCAAGCACTCACCCCCAGTCAACTGATCTGGGTTTAATCCATCATCATTCTTTAGCTCACTCCGCCACCCCAGTTCAGACATGGCCATTTGCAAATCAGTCTGACCCTGTGCCTCATGGGAACAGTCCAGCCCGAACTGCAAAGCCATGTCTTCCCTGGACCGGAAACAAGCATCCTGGAACCGGTTTCTGGCTAATCAGCCATCATCAGCCAGGCTAGCTTGAATCCAGTGGCAAACTGAGCAAGGGACCCACGTCTGGGCATACCCTGCCAACTTAGGGCGAACCAATCAAAACCAAAGGGGATGATGGACGGAGTGTTGAACAATGTAAGCACTCAACCCCAGTCAACTGATCTGGATTTAATCCATCATCATTCTTTAGCTCACTCCGCCACCCCAGTTCAGACATGACCATTTGCAAATCAGTCTGACCCTGTGCCTCATGGGAACAGTCCAGCCCGAACTGCCAAGCCATGTCTTCCCTGGACCGGAGACAAGCATCCTGGGACTGGTTTCTGGCTAATCAGCCGTCATCAGCCAGGCAAGCTTGAATCCAGTGGCAAAGTGAGCAAGGGACCCACATCTGGGCATACCCTGCCAACTTAGGGCGAACAAAGCAAAACCAAAGGGGATGATGGACGGAGTGTTGAACAATGCAAGCACTCACCCCCAGTCAACTGATCTGGGTTTAATTCATCATCATTCTTTAGCTCACTCCGCCTCCCCAGTTCAGACATTGCCATTTGCAAATCAGTCTGACCCTGTGCCTCATGGGAACAGTCCAGCCCGAACTGCCAAGCCATGTCTTCCCTGGACCAGAAACAAGCATCTTGGGACCGGTTTCTGGCTAATCAGCCGTCATCAGCCAGGCTAGCTTGAATCCAGTGGCAAAGTGAGCAAGGGACCCACGTCTGGGCATACCCTGCCAACTTAGGGCGTACAAAACCCTACATTGGAGAACCTATTGTCTCTGAGGTGATACTTAACCCACTTTTCTCTTAGAGTTACACACAAACAAATGTCTGGCTGTCCTTTAGACATTGTCCCAGCAAGAATTATGAAGGCTTCCCTGGACAAATCTGCTCTATTCCGATATCTCTTCAACTGTTCTTTTCCACATAGGATCTTTCCCCTTAGATGAAAATTTCTTAAGAAACCCACTTTAGATTCTGCTGAATATCCTAATTTTTGTCCTATTCCCCTACTTGCCTAACTTGCCGAACTCCTGAAAAAATCTGCACTTTTACAGTTACAGCTGAACATAATTCTTCATTCGACGACTTTTAAGCAGACTTTCTCCATGGTCCTAACATGGAATTGCTGGTTTTATCTTCCCTAGGCGATCTGAGGAAACTTGTTGATTCTGACAATGTCGGCTTGTTTATCCTTTTAGATCTTTCCACAGCAGTTGATACCATAGATCACATCTTATTGTCTGTGCTTGCTGATGCTGAATTCACAGCGGCTGTCCTTCAGTGGATTAGATCCTTGCCAGATCTCAACCAGTCATGATGCTTCCGTTGTATTCAGATTCAAACCCCCTTCCAAACCTCCAGTCCCTCAAGGCTCTGCCCTGTCTCAGTTTTTGTTTAATTTGTATTCCTGCCTGATTGCATCCCTCCTACACCAGTTTGGAGCCTATTTTTATCTCTATGGCGACAACACCCAGTTAATTGTTGACCTTCACTGTATGAGCGATGTACATTCATCGGAATGAGTTTTCCCCTCACTGGCCTCCATCAAGTAAACAATACATTTGTAAATGTCAGTCAATTTGCAGTGGCTTAATCCAGCAAAGACCAAGATTATAGTGTGCACTGCCCCCCCCCCCCCACAGTTGGCAACCTTCTTGGTGGCCCAAATCTATAGGTCCCTCCTCTGTGCCTGCCAAGACAGTGCACAGTCTATGGATTTTTAATGGACAATGCCTTGTACTTAGAACCACGGGAAGCCCACATTTCTCAAATTTCGTTTCTTACATTTGCAAATTCTGAAAATTATTTTGCCATGTATTCCTCACAGCCTCTATATTTCAGTGGTCCAGTCCAGTCTGGGCTATGTCAATGCGATATTTCTTGCTGCTCCTGGAAAATGTCACCATCATCTTAAACTTATTCAAATCACCATTGCTCATTTGGTAGCCAATGTGCTCGGACATTCTCATATTACCCTTTTGTCCAGATCCTTGCGTTGGCTGCCTGTTAAAATCAGGATTACATTCAAATAAATGAGACTTGTTCACAATTGTTTTCCTCAAAACTCCTGCTTTTCTAGCCAAAGAATTTCACTGTGCCTCGCCACCCTCTGACTCTTAAACCTGCCAATCTCTTTTTTCTTTAAGTCCATAAAGTTTGGACCGTTTATTTTGGTGATCCTGCATGTTCTGTCACTGATATTAGACAGTGACTCAAGCTGTCGGAACCCATCAGGGTAAAAGGTAGAAAAATACCTGGACAATGCCAGGAATCATTATGCACATTGCACAGGAAGACACTCAGTCATTCGAACTTCCTTATGGGGATTAACACGGAAGTTGAGGAACAAGAACTACATTTCCCATGAGCACGTGGGTGCCGGCGGGTAGTATGCATGTGTGTGTGGCGGAGAGCGCTTACTTAGATACTTCCTCATTCCATAACGCTGCTGATTATTCTTGGTCTGGCTGAGTCTTGTTGGATGGATCATGAGTTTGCAGTCTGGTAAGAGTGCAGTTCGCACCACCGATATGGTGTTATTTAGCAAGTGGTACGCTTCATTGGCCTCCAAAGCCAGGATTGGAGTTCAGGTTCCTTTGATTTCATTAATTTGGTGGAACAGGATCTAGTTGCATTTCATTTGTTGGAGAGTCAGGCTTTCACTTGCCAATTCATGCAGAAGGAATGGTAGCGCTTCGCCCAAGCGTTTTGTTATGTCAATCTCGAAGTGAAGCTATCGTGGGATGTGATTTGGTTTTCTCACTGCACAAGTTCTTTGATGATGAAGATTGCATGTACTTTTGCCGGGCAGTTGATGTGGTAGCAAGTGTTATATATTGCTCTGATCTGATTTCTGAAAGACTACTTTATCGTTTTATGCACTTGGAGGGCAATACCTTGTGATCCTTGGTGACAATATGAAGTTCTATTTCCTTGAGCTGTGGTGCAATTGCTATAGATGCACTTGGAGTATTTAAATATTATTTATTTTCTTGCTGCTTTAACAGGACGCCCATGTAGAGTTCCAAGATTTGCTCTTCTTTCCCCTGTGACGCTAGGCAGGTGTTATGCATGGGTAAGTGTTACAATAACATATTCTTAGGTTTTACTGAATATATTTTTGGGGTGATGAAGAATAGGTCATGGTGACATTCCTGCTCTTTCCTTTGCATCATATCATATTATGGATCTGGGTAACAACCCTCGTCTGTATGAAGTGGGATTCCCAAGACCGGGAATATTGGATTATGGTGTACTTGTGTTTCTTTACAGGTACTTCTGTCCTCTACTAGGATTTTACACATTTATTTAGTTCCATAATATGCATATGTGATTACATGCATTGTTTTTTTTTCTTCTAGGTCTCCTTCCCTGCTGTTCCCTCCCTTGATCACTTCAAAAGTCTGCACTGTTATAGGTTTCAGACTTGGAGCTATCAAGAGGTGGACCATTCTGAGTTTCGTTCCAATCCTGAGGATTTACCAAGATGACACAAGCTTCCCCTAGCCCCAAGCTTTGACACTAAGCTGCTCTCTTTCAAAGGCCATCTAAGGACTTGGGGGCAGATGTATCATAATTACAGTTTGCGAGTCCTTAATAGCGAATTTTAGCGATTCGCATTAAAGGACTCGCAAAATGCAATGTATGTAGGTTTTGCAATAATAATTACGATTCCTACATATTCCTTAATTGTGAATCGCAAATTGCCATTTGCAATTAAGGAATACCTTCCAATTCATTCCTATGGGCCTAGAGGCCCATTGGAATGAATGGGAAAACATTTGCAATTTGCGAATCACAAAATGCAATGTATGTAGGTTTTGCAATAATAATTATGATTCCTACATATTCCTTAATTGTGAATCGCAAATTGCGATTCGCAATTAAGGAATACCTTCCAATTCATTCCTATGGGCTAGAGGCCCATAGGAATGAATGGGAAGACATTCGCAATTTGCGAGTACCCAATAGGTACTCATAAATTGCGAATGCAATTTCAAGAGTGCCAAAAAGACACCCTTTTGCACCTGGGAAATATGTATGTGTGCGCATGTGGCGCACCTACATGCCCTGAGGGCATGTAGGTGTGCCACATGGCAATTTTAAAAATGCAAAAAAGTTAATTTTTCAAGGAAATCGCAATTTACCATCAACTTGAAGTTGGTGGTAATTTGCGATATCTTAAGGCAAAGTCGCACAATTTGGGTGCTTCCAGAATTACATTTAAGGAATTGCAATTTGCGATTCCTAAATGCATTCGCAAAATAGGGAATCTGAAATTTTGCGATTCCCTATTCGCAAATTTTGATATTCTCTATTTTTCAAGGTCCTTTTGGGATGATACATCCCAAAAGGCTTTTTCCCGTTCGCAAACGGGTCGATTCTGAGAATCGGCCCATTTGCGAACGAGAAAAAGGCTTTATACATCTGGCCCCTGGCTGCTTAACTTACATTTGCCCTAGATTGCTGGAAATTCTAGCTATGTTTTTTATCGTAGAACCTAAAAGCTGTGGCGGATGTTGAGCTTTATAAACATTTATTACATAACATAACATGTGGCTATGTTTAGATTAATCAGAACTGTAGACCCTTGATGACCGGAGTGGGACATCCACGTTCTAAAGTATCTCATGTAAATAGACTAGTCGACTTCACTAATGTGCAAAAACCTCTTTCGAAATGATAAGTGGACATCATTCTGGAAGCCATGACCCAAATATTGTTGTCTGCTTATAAAGTAGTGCTAGTGTTTGTGTTACACAGGGTCAGTCATTACATCTTTTGAGCATAACCTCAAACGATCTGAATTACCAATAACACTGAGTAGGGCAATCCGGGGGTGCAAACCATTTCACTCCTCCACGTTTGATTGTGCATAGAATGGTTGAACACCTTATCCCACATCAGATTCCTTCATTCCCTGGTTTTCCCCTAGATACATTGTTTTTAGAAAGTGAAACTTGTCCGAAGAAAAAGCAAAGTTGCAGGTTTTCGCACGCATCTGAAAAAATGTTTAAATCCCGATTTTACAAGTAACTCGATACCACCACAATTATAGTAATAATGGCACAATTCTGCATAGGGAATGTGGACTATGGCTTCTGAATTTTCTTAAGTGGAATTTTCCAACCACAATATGGAAATTTCCGACCACAACATTAAAAACAATACACACAGAAAACAAAACTTTTCAAGGGCACATTGCAGGAGCTGAAAATCACGTTTTTAAAGACTGGTTAGATTATAAATATCTAGGAAACTGTCTTTGAGCAACATCAAGAAGCTACTAGTAAGGAAGGCAGAAGTTCACTTTACTGAGCAGCTGGCATAAGTTAGGTTATGTTAATTCCACCTGCATTGCATAAAAAATTATTCAGTGGTGGTAGCTGGAGCCAGCCCTTTTGTAGACTGGTTGCAAAGCTCAAGCACCACTTCTAGTGGTGGTCAGTCATTGCTGTTCATCACTAATTTTTCTTTAACATCTCGAAAATTTAAATAAGGAATTTAGGGCCATATGTAGGAAGCCAAATTGCGATCGCAAATGCTGAAATTCGCAATTTGGGCAGTGTGCTATGTAGCACACAGAAACCCACACACAAAATAAGGAATCGCAAAATTTGCGATTCCTTATTTTGCGAATGCATTTAAGGAATCCCAAATTACCACCAACTTCTGGTTGGTGGTAATTTGCAATTTGTTTGAAAAATGCACTTTTTTGCATTTTTCAAAGTGCCATGTGGCGCACATACTTGCCCTAGGCGCATGTATGCGCGCCACATGTGCACACATGTTTATTTCAGGGGTACAAATGGGTGTCCTATTGACACCCTTGCAACCTTGAAATTGCATTCTCAATTTGCGATTCTCTAATTGAGAATCGCAAATTGAGAATGTCTTGCTATTCATTCCTATGGGCCTTCTAGCCCATAGGAATGAATGGCAAGGTATTCCTTATTTGCGAATCTCAATTTGCGATTCGCAAATAAGGAATATGTGGGATTCGCAAAATATTTTGCTAATCCTACCTACATTGCGTTTTGCGATTCTCTAATTGCGATTCCCTAAAAATCGCAATTTTAGAATCGCAAAACACGTTTTACCAACATATGTCCCTTAGAGGTATTCCTAAGGCTGGAGGAGGTATTTTCTTTTTTGTTTTGCCCCGAGAGTGCCATTCTAATATTCTATAGATTCACAGTTAAGCATGGATTTAACAGAAGGCAAAGTAGGCAGATGGTCAAAGACACCCCTCTCGTTTATGCTGGGTGAGACCCCAGCTTCATCACATCCTAGTAAAACCTCAACTCCCACCCTGCTGTCCCTATCGTTCCTTACCTCAGCTTGGCCCTGATAGACATAGAAAAAATATATATTTTAACTTCTGTAGATTTACCATCATGCTTGCTGTAAATTTGTATTTCTTTGAATTTCTCCAATCATTCCAGGAACAGTCCTGTGAAGCTGTGGCAGTCACAACTTTCCATATGTGGTCAAAATCATACACATGAATACATGCCTAAGTAATTAATTTGTGCTGGACAGTACCACCTGCAATTAACTGAAGGGACCAGATGTGCCATAGGTGGCGTACCTTCTAAAAAATTGTTTGGCATGGCTCAGACTACCTGTCCTTCTCAAGTCATACATTCATGAGGGGAAGATTGAGGGCAGAATAAGCATCACGCCCCAGTCGCATCACCCCAGTTGTGCATGTTCTACCCTCCAGGACACCCATCTTTTGCTCCTGTCAGCCAGTCTCCTGTCCATTAGTTTGCAGCTACACTGCCTGGGATGGCTCAGCTGGTCAAGGATTACCAGTGTGTGCTCACTGTACAGGGTGAAGGTTCTTGGGTCCACCCTTGTCTTATTACACATGCAGTGTGAAGACTAGACTCTGAAATCGAATTCAACAGTTTTGCAAGTTTGTTCGGTACAGGCAGCAGCAGCAGCAGTGGAACAAAGCCTCAGAGGAACTACTGTACCCTGCACTACACTAACATTCGGCTATGGCATATTTGAATATTACAGATTCTACAGACTATGTTGACTTGTATTTGGAGTTCTCTGCTGCACCCAACACTGGGAACCCTCGGCACTCTCTCTTCCTGCAAGAAGTTTGTATGACTTCACATAGTCTAATTGAAATCCAAAATGGCTGACAAATATCAAAAAATTATTTGAAATCTTCTGATTTGCATTAAATTTGGCGCACACTTTCATGTGTACAACTCTGTGCATGTCTTGTGCATGCCCTTGATGACATCATAAATATCAAAACAAAATGTCCACCAAAAACATGCAGAAAGCTTTAAAATTCAAATTTGTTATACATTTGATGTAAATAGTCATACTTATTGATATGTATCAAAATGTATTAGTATGTATTATATATTAATATGTACCTTTTTGTTCATCTTCAACCCGTCTTATGTAAGGCCTGAAAATTAGTAGCACATCGAAACAATACCTTATTGCGACACCCACAACCAGTGGTCATGCTGTCCAGCATGATGATGTTGGTGCAACAAATTGGTCCATCTGGGTTCTTTGTCAGGAAAGCACTTAAGAAAGACTAATTAGTCCAGCAAATGCTACACACAAACATTATGGGTCTGGCTATAGTGTTTTACACCATAACCTGAAGAAGGTTATAGAATTGGAATGTGTCCCTAAGAATATTGAACTTGAACGGCTTAATGATGGTTCTGGTGTTGAGCAGACATTAAGGACTAACAATGCAGTGTGGCATGAATCGTGTTTTAACAAGTGTGACAATCTAAAGCTGCAACGGGCTCAGAAAAGAAGACATAATGATGCAGATCTATATGGTAGCCCAGTGAAAACATGTTTGGCATTGTATTTCCAAATACAATTCCTGGAAGAAAAGCATGTCCCTTTTGCAACTGATCAGATACATCTGTAATGCATAAAGCAAAAACAGATGATGTGGATGCTAATGTTTGTCAATGTGCCGAGTTAGCTAAAGATACAGCATTTATTGCAAAATTGGCTATGGGTGATATGTATGCACAGAATGCTGAATACTGTCATAAATGTTTAGTTGGATTCTATAACAGAGCATGCAGTCTATGAGAGAATAAAAAACAAATCACCTAGTAAGACCTCAGTAGAAGAAATAGCTCTAGCTGAGCTTGTATCTTATCTGAAAGATTCATGAGGGGGAGATGTTAAAACAATTTTCAACATCTGTGACTTAGTAAACCTTTACACAAGCAGAGTAAAGCAGCACGATTCCACTGCTGGTAAGGTTAACTCGACAAGACTAAAAGAGAGAATTCTCAGAATTACAAGAGGTTTGAAGGCATATAAGAAATGTCTTGTTAGCTTTCGAAGATGACTTAGGATCTGCATTAGTATTTGCATATGACAAGTCAGAATCTGATGCCGTAAATATTGTTAATGCAGCAAACATTGTTAGAAGGGACATGATGCAGAAATAGGAACAGTTCAATTAAATGTTTGGGGATGACTGTAGAAACCGACCAGTTCCAGAATCACTTCTTGCCAAAGTTAAAATTATACTTGATGGATCCGACATAAGAGATCAGTATTCCTGTGAAAAAGCCACTACCAATATAGCATTTTCTGTTTCTGATTTACTGTTGTTTAACAGTGTAAAGAATTTGAGAACAGACTCTTATTCAGTTTCTAGACATATCAGCAACAAAGAAACTTCACTGTCCATATACATTACTCTTTCTATCCACAGTGTAATGAGAAATCGATACCTTATAAACAAGTTCCATAAACTAGGTATTTGTATTTCATATGATAGGGTTTTACAAATATCTGCGGACTTTGAAAATACTATTTGCACACTGTATGAGAGTGAACAAGTTGTGTGTCCACCAAAACTGAGGCTGCAAGTACCCACCAGTGGAAATATTGATAACATAGATCACAACCCAAATTCCATGACCATGTAAGAGATTTCCAGAGTTGTAAATTAATTTGAGCAAACATTCTTGAATGCCTAAAAAAACAACCTTTGCCACCATGAACAAATACCTTGTGAACAAAAATCTTTTGCAAAATATGGCCAAATCTCTACTGTACACAATTGAGGGGGTTAGTAACCTGTTTATGGAGGAGAACGGTGATCTATTCAATCTGGAGAGCAACATAGTTATGCCTTTTACTGTTCAATCAATCAATCAATCACGTTGGTGATTGCATCACATGAAATAGGTGGACCACAATGTAACTCCTATTTTCATGAGGTGTTGCAAACGTGTTTGAAGCCCATAACAAACACAATACCAAGGAACAAGCTTCAGTTACTCAGCACCAGCCTGCGTAATACTTTTGAGTCCAATGACAAACTGTCCTCATTAAAAAGTAATTGCAATCCGTTTTTATAGATTATATAGCAGGAAAGAAATGGTAATTTGGAAGAATTTTTCAAGCACGAGAATCAGTGTTTTCGGCCATCTTTATCTTTGAATGTAAAACAGACAAGGACAGAAGTTGCAGCTATTATACTACATTGCCGGAAGTTCCACCATACACAACTCTGCTCCAGAGGTGGATGTAAATATATTAGATGGTGCAGAAATAGAAAATATGCTACCTCCCAAGTCTTGTAAAGGATTTGATGATTACGTTTCAACAGTTTTTATACCCTACATAGAAACTCAAGCAAGAAACATGAAATGATTGGATCTTGTGTGGGATATGTATACATATTACTAGAAACATCAAGCAAAGTGTCAGAGAAAAAAGAGGTGAGGGTCTTCGCAAGTGAGTTGAATCTAAAACTCACATACCCAAAGATTGACATAGGTGCCTTAGACAAAGCAAAAACAAGATAGAGTTGTTTGGTTTACAGAATAAGCATGTGTCACTTATTAACATCAAAGGAAAGCAAGTAATTGTCACCTGCCAGGATAAAGTTGAAAGATATTGCCTTGCAATCATGAGGGAGCGGACATACGAGTTATGCTTCACTCTTTCCATGCAAAAACTGAAGGTCATTCCAAAATAATGATTTGTACAGTAGATACTGATTTAGTCATTCTGGTGAATGCTAATTTTAAAAATCATTAGATGTCAAGAATTGTGGTTGGCATTTGATACAGGCAAAAAGTTCCATTATATATGAGCTCACAGTATTGCAGCAAGCTTAGGTGTTGATATATATAAATCTCTGCCCTTTTCCATGCTGTTACTAGCTGCAACAGCACATTGGCTTTTCATAGGGGAGGGAAGAAAACAGCTTATGACACCTGGAAGGCACTATCTTCTGCTACTCACGCATTAAAATTTCTGTCAGACTGATCAAGTTCTGTTTATCCTAATGTATAGCTACACTTGTCCATTGTATGAAATAAATGGTGCTCTCCAATTCATGTTTGCAAGTCACAACAGAGCTACTAAAAACATCCAACCTACACAAGACTCTTCTTCAACATGTTGAACGATCTGCATTCCAAAGAGGGCATGTTTAGGGTCAGACTTTAGTGCCCAGGAATTTAGATAACTGGGGCTGGAAACAGATTGATGGAGTAATGGTAGCACATTGGACAACCATTCTGGAGGCATCTTAGGCATGTAAAGAACTTATTATTTGTGGTTGCAAAAAATTGTGCGGAAGTCAATGTAAATGCTCAAAGGTTAGCCTCCTGTTCACTAACCTTTGCTTTTGCAGTGAAAACTATTATCAAGATTAAGACAGTGTACAAACTTGAATCATCATTGAATTGAATCATCATTATTTCATTGTTTCATATTATAGACATTTTATCATCATCATCATTAGGCTTTATTTCGATATGACAAATATCTTAAAAAGCAGTACAAGACATAAGAACAATAAAACAATAAAAGGAGCCAATTTTATCAGGGTTTATTATATTCTTGTATTGTTTAATTACAATAGAAATATTCATAGTAAGTTTACTTTCAGTGTGTATTACTTATTCCTGGTATCCTTATTATTGGCCATTTTGGTTTTATATTTATGACGTCACAGTCTAGATCAAACTTGGGCATGCACATGACATGCACTGATATATACACATGAAGTTTTGAGCAAAATTTGATACAAATCAGAAGATTTAAAATGATTTTTTGATATTTGTCGCTCATCTTGTATTTTGATTAGACTAAATGACGTCAGAGGCAAGATCCACTTGGGGTCTTGCTCTTATATGATTACTATTACAAAGACTCATGTCTGTACTAACTTTCGGCTTTCGATCACAAAGTGAACAATTTTTCAGTCTACCAGCTATACTACAGTGTCCAGGGTCACATGACTGTAATGGATGTCCAGTGGTGTGGTGTGATGTGTATTCTTTTCAGAAGTGTGGTAAATAATTTAATTACCGGTACTTAATTTGATGCGGAAAATTAATAAGAATAGCTCAGTAAAATAAGAGGCAGAATCCATGGTATTAGAGATTCGGAACGGGCTTTATTCCTATACAAAGGAACATAATTCGAATTATGGGCCTTCTATTCCATCACCACGAAAGTTCAGGAAGGAAGGAACAATACATTATTGACAGGTAATCATTTTTATAGAAGAGGCATTACAGTGAAACAGATGCAGGAGGCGTAACAGTTGATAACAGAGATAAAGACATACATGCGTAACTAAAATGGGTGTAACTAGGCGTAACTAAAGAACGTCATTAGGTATGATGTCACAAATGGGTGGTTCCATGAAAGAATTTCGCAATGTCAGCAAAAATACTTGGCAGAGATGCGCGCGCAGCAGCATGACGTGTGATTTGACGTGCAACTAGGGGGAGAGAGGGACTTGACATTTAGCTCTACATGTGGAGACAGAAGTCTGGGGTTATGTCAACCTAATCCCAAATCATATCTAATATCCTATGTTTAAAGAACTGTGTTATCCAAAAAGAGAGGTCTCTTAGGATAGAATCTTATTCTATACTGACTATACTGACTGTTAGTGCGTGTACAAGCGTCTAAGTGTCTACACTAGATGCGAGGGGGTAGGAATATTCCATGGTAACAGGGTTTATGAATTACTTGCATGAGGACAGCGAGGCCTGGCCCCTTTGCACGGTAGCTGGAGGAATGTTTACCTAAACTACTAGACAGGAATGCATCGGATGAGGGGCGGAGGAGATAATCTTGAAGGTGAAATACAGTTTTCTGGCAGGCTACGGGCTGGATCAGGCACCGTTAGCCGCGCAGGGAGTAAGACAAAGTTCATGGTCACAGATGCAGGCTCAGACTGGAGCTTTCAGAGGCAGAAGGCAGGAAAAGGCTTGGTGGCAGAATCAGGGCCTACTCGCCTGGACTGTAAAAATGGGATAAATGAACCATATAAAGCCGGTGGCCTTTCATACTTAGGAATAGAATATCCGGCCCATTCATGGCGGATCTGAAAGAGGACATGTTGACGGTGGACGCACATGTATTTGCGTCTTCATAACTGGAACTGGAGGGAACATACATGTACTTGTGATTTATACATGAAACCGTTGGGGTCCAAGATAGGGGACATAACCGACCATAAAAATCCATATTTCCACATTAGGGGACAAAAAGACCTTGGGTAATCCTCTCATCAGCAGTGTAGCCTGGGGGTTGTAATCGGCTCTTCCTGATTTTCAAAGGGTAGCATGAGATCTGTACCCAGCCCCTGCCTGACTTCTGAAGATACATGCTGTGTCACTGGCAAATGTAGGTCACACCTGGGCCTGCCCTCCCTTTCCTTCCCTAAACAGATTGGAGCTAAACCTAAAGAAAAGGGGTGAACTGACCAAATCCAGGTTAGGGTTATACAAAGGGGATGTACTCAACAGATAAGCTTGTGCTCTGTATAAATGTGGCACCCTCATACCCTCTTATTAGAACACACCTGGACCGGTGGAGGCTCTAATGAATGGCTTCCCTGATGTCTGAAGCCTGAGGAAGACTAGAACTGCTTTCCTTGAATTTATGACACCACAAGTGACTCAAGGGTCAGCTGACTGACCCCATGTTCGAACTACAGAAAAAAAAAAGCTTCTAGAGGCACAGGTGCTGGAACATTTTCATAATAGGGGTGCTGCCATTAATGGCATAGCACTGAAGTCATACAGATTGTGAAAAATCCCAGTGTCACACTATAACAAGTGTAGCATTTGCCACGCTCTTTCAGAATGAGAATGGTAAGAGTATAGTATGTAGCCAGTGGTGCATTTTGGAGCACTGGTGTTGTAGCACAGTGTAATTTACAGACTGCACATTTTCTTTTGAAGTGACCATTAAATGTGCACAGAAATAAATTGGTAAAACATTATGGTGCACAAATAATAATACGTGGAATTTTGGTTTCAGAAAATATTTATCGTTTGCACACCACTGAGAAAAGTGTCTTGATTTGTTTTGATTCCATTAAAACCTTTGTTTCCACCACACTTCAGAAAAACAAAAAAGTGTGCTTCATTTGTTCTTTCCTGACTGCTAATACATTTTAAAATGTTAAATAGTTAATTTACAGGTATTTAAAATTTGTTGTGGGTTAGTAATACACTCCTACAACCTTTTCTTTCACAGTCGATCCCCCAGCAAGATTGTCACCTAGATCACTTTTACAAAATCATCTCACTTTGCAGCCAGAGAAATAAAAGCAAACACCAATTTCCAAATAACCAGCAATTTATCAGAAGACGTAGTCTGATATGTTACCTTTGCCTTGGAATTCACAGCAAATGTGACAAGATAAACACAAAATTTAAAAGCACCTTTGTTGCTCATTAATCTTCTAAACTCCAGCATGGTTATTTTTGGGTGTGCTGCATCACTTCCTGCACTCCTACTTCCAGTGCCTATGTCTAGAGGCCTTCCCTGCAGCTGCCCAGCTGATCAGTACCAACTGGTCCTGCCTAAACCATACAGCTGGCCTCTGCTGGAGAGAGTCCTAACCCCTAAGAGGTGCCCCTCTAGCTCTTGGACCCTTTGCTGGTGTTGGGGTGTACTCCTTCAACCCTAAAACTACAGGAACTGGTGTCAAGGTGAAAAAACAGAGGTTCTGGGCATCCTTTTGGGTCAAAATAACTGTCCCCGGTCTCTCTGTGAACGCAAGTGAACCTTTACCGAGGCCAACACGGGACATGCATCCGACTGCAGATGAGGCCCTCCCAGATGCAGACCCCTGAATTCACTGCCTGAAACCTTTTCTATCGAAAACAACCACCTTGCGTTTCCCAGCAGCACAAATTACAGATTATTGCGCCAAAGACAACCGCACTGCTAACACAAAGCTCCGACCGAGGTCTGAGACTGCAGCAACCTGCTGTCAATGAGCCCCGCTCCAGATCCGCCTTGCAGCTCGACCACGAACAACTTTGTCAACAAGTCCTTCTCTCTTGAAAACTGGACTAGTTAGAATGTAATGTTTCCATCGGGAGTGGGGGGCAGAACCTGGTCCCTGTATCTGAGCCATGCTCCATGGCGATCAGCCTGAACTTTTGATTTTGACCCAGTTCAGTGTGACTAGATTTTTTTTTTAAACATATTTTTATTGACATTTTCAAATTTTATATACTGTACATTATACAGATCCATCGAGCAATTCCGCCATATAGTACAATATGCGGCATCACGTATCATCTGCATAGACAGGTGGACAGTCAGCAAGGAAAACAAACGATCAAATATATCACAATGTGTGTACCCTATGGGCTCTGATATATAATATGTCACTTGAACTGGGGTGTAACACAGGTATAAACTAGGGGATGGGCATGGAAGTTCATATCCGGTCCTCGCAGACGAGTGCATAAACTGTCGTATGGGTGCGGCGCCTCTATGACTCGCGATTGCACCTCCTCTTAGGTTCGACCTGCAACTGTGATAGTACAGTTCAGTGTGACTAGATAACCATGATTAGTGCTCTGTGCTTTTTGGTACTATTTCTACTTGAAACTTTGAAAATTCATAACTCCAGTTCTACCCTTTGGGTTTTTGTTATTTTATTTATTAAAATGTACTCTATTTTTGTAAATGGGTTCGGGATTTTTCTTCATTTGGGTTTTCACTTTATTTCTGTATGAGTGCTGCATAAATACTTTATACATTGCCTCTAAATTAAGCTTAACTGCTTTTGTGCAAGCTACAAGAGGGTTAAGTCGAGGTTTATTTAGTGACTTTTATGATTCACCCTGATAAGGATTGTGTTTATTACTTGAGTGGAGCTCTCACCCTTCTCAATTAATAAACACAATTTCTTATAGAGTTGTACAGCTCTTTGTCAATATTCATGCTAACTCATCATAGAGATGGGAGGGGGTGCTCTTCCTAAGAAAGTGAGAGGCCCTCGATTTTAATAAAGAGGCATAGCTGCCAAGTTTCCCAATCCATGCATGACAAGCCACTCTAATTCAGTATTTTTTCTTTGCATTCTGATTCTTCTAGTTGGTTTTGTAAAAGTACTAACAAGACTAAAGTCTCGAAGTGCAAAGAAAACACTAGGACTTGGAGGAGTTAATCACTTATAATATGTGCATTTGAAAAGTGACTGTTCATCACTTGGGGCTGAATAACATATGTTAATTGTTACTCAACTCAATTGCATTTATTTTATAGTACTCAGAAGGATGAAAGGCTGAGTGGACTTTCCAAGATTGGTCAAACATAGAGTTGATGCATTAGGGCACTGGGCCACTAGGTCAAGGAATATTATATGTTTATTTATTTGCATTTTTATATATCACACACTAGACCCATGGGTGACAGAGCACCTTACAATCTTACTAAAAGTGTTTAATCAGTATATATACAAGAGACGTCCTTAGCAACTGGTACGCAATAAATCTGCAACAAGTAAAGTGTAGTAACCCAGTTTCTATTTACAGAGCAACAGGCAAGTAATTTAGTAGGTATGTCTGATGAGTAAGAGTTTTAATTTCTTCCCGAAAATATCAAACAAGGGGTTTGTGCACAAGGAATTTGTTAAGTTCCATATTTTGGGTAAACTTCCATAGAGGGATCACAACAGGGTTCTTTGTTTCTTGAACCTGGATGGTTCTAGAAGTAGCGCTTCAGCCCTATGAAGAGAAAAACTACCCCAGATATGCTTAGTTTTTTCAGCAAGACATTTTGGGGTGCAGCAATGCAAGCCTTTATGTGTAACGAAGACCTCTCTAAAGATGCTTCTAGCTTCAATCGGTGCTTGTTGAGAGTGAAGAGCACTGGAGTAATGTCATCTAAGAGGCTCCCTCCTGAGAGCAGCTTCATTACAGCATTGAGGGTTGCCTTTATTGCAGCTAAGTGCATTTTGGGTAAAGGGAGCATCGCTTGTGGGAAGGGGGCTCGGGTCAGATTATGAGTGTTAGAACTGGAATTTTGGACTTGTTCTGAAGTTGATTTGAGTAGAGAAATGGAGATCAAGCATTTTCAGGTTGATGTCTGAAGATTCAATTATAATCTTGCCATTACTGTAAATGGGGATGGACACTTCTTGTTTGAGGTTGGTAAACTGAGATACTGTGAGTTTGAAACCATAGGGGATTATGAATGTATATGTCATACTTGAAGGTTGATGAAGAAGTCTATCCAATACTTCAAGCACCCATTCTTAGTAAGGGGTGCAGAGGCAAAAGCATCTGTTCCTTTATGTGCCGAAAAGGTCTACTACTCAAGGGGGTGCAGGGGATGCTCTTAAACTAGACAGAAGACTGTGCCCTCTTTGGAGATAAGATGAGCTGCTCCTATTCGGGAAGGTTGGTAAACTCTGCTTCCCTCCTAGGTTATTAGAGTGATGAATATACTTCTCCACTGAGAGGTGATATGTACTGCTTCTCGTGGCGCTGAAATGTCCAGCTCCCAGAGAGAGATGGGGAGATTAGAGATGCATTTGCTCAGGAAGATGAGCGCTTTGGGTGATACTTTTCCTATGTTACTCCAACGACAGATGTGAGACCAGGTCCTCTCTGGGAAGAGGACTAGGCACTGCTTCTGAAGCAGTCAAGAGCCCCCTTTTCCAGGGGAAATGGAACATTTTGCACTGCTCCTCTTTCTGAAGGAACTGAAAGGCTAAGCTCATCATCACAAAGATCAGAATCCTTGCTTTTTAGGGACGTGAGAAAATATTCTCCATTTCAAGAAGGGAAGAAACATCGCTGCTTAAGAAAGAGCAAACACGGTGAGATGCTCGTCTTCTATAAGAGGCAGAGAACATCGAGGAGACCCTGCTCCACCATCTGTGTGAGGATAACTGTGTATTGTACTAGTGTTGTACTGCAGGCTGTGGCATAGATAACTCTGCCAACACCTGTGGATACCACCAAGGCTTTGTTCTCAGCCCCAATCAGCGCGCTTTGCTCCCCTCTTCCTCTGAAAAATTAATGGTATTATCCATCCTGCAAAAAGTACCATGTAAAGTCCAACAACCCTAATGTACACATGTTTCCTAATCCTTCCATGGGTAGTGAAAGGCCGGGGAACGATGGAAGGTACCATAGATTAAGAAGCAGGAGTTGGGCATTTAATTGTGTACAGAAAATGGCATTTTTCCTATCTGCATGTTCGAACATTTACAAATTGATTAATTATGCCCCCTTTCTCCATTACTTCTGCCTTTTTAGGACTCTGACCTCAATTCAATAATATCCTGACCTGCAGCTCCACCTGGTCACAATGGGACTACTGTGCCTCACAGTTTTGCCAATGCACTATTGCCTTCACTTGTAGTACCCCACTACCATTTCAGTATTAACAACTCATTGTTTTTTGGATGCTTTTGTCACATCACAAGCATATTGTTTTTTTCTTTTGATTGAACTCGGGCAAAGCACTTCTTCTCAATTCCCAGCCCTTCCCCTACCCCTACAGCAGACCATGAATGTTGGAAATGGCCCTTCCTGCAGATTTACCTACAAACCCTTTGCCTTCCTACGCCTATTTTTCTGATCTTTTTGTTGGCTTTAGGACACTGGGCACTTTACCACTGTTAACCAGTGCTAAAGTGCATGTGCTCTCTCCTCTAAACATGGTATGATTGGCTTACACCTGTTTGGCATATTTGATTTACTTATAAGTCCCTTGTAAAGTGGCATACCATATACCCAGGGCCTATAAATTAAATGCTACTAGTGGACCTGCAGCACTGATTGTGCCACCCACGAAAGTAACCTTTTAAACCTGTCTCAGGCCTGCCACCAAATGGCCTGTGTGCACAGTTTAGCGCCACTCCATCTTGCCATTTAAAACTACTTGCCAAGCCTTAAACTTCACTTATATTACACATAGGTCACACCTAGGTAGGCCCTAGGTAGCCCTATGGTCAGGGTGCTGTGTAAGCAAACGATAGGACATGTACCTTTAGGTTTTGCATGTCCTGGTAGCAACAAACAGCCTATTTCATTTTTCATTCCTGTGAGGCCTACTCCTCTCATAGGCTAGCATTGGGAATTCCCATATATACTTTTAAGTGATCATTCCTGATCAGAAATGAGTAGTGTTGCCATGTTTGGCATGTTTAGTATGGTAGAAATAAACCCTACTTACTGATGAAGTTAAATTTCACATTATTATTTTAGAAATGCTACTTTTAGAAAGTGCTGCAGCAACAAATGATGGACTGAATGCTGAATAAATCAAACATTCTCCCCCCCCCCCAGGCAAGAGATCAGGGCTAAATCCAGCGCTCTTTTGATCACTACCCTGCCCCCCCCCCCCCCCAGTTTGGCCCCAGCCACTTTTAAATCAGACTTGACCCTGCTCGCCATGGGAACATCTTGTTGTGTTTGCTATGTGCACTCTAAGTGGCTAAAGGTATGCCCAAACATGGGTCTCTTGCTAGCTGTGCCACTGGATTCAAGCTAGCCTGGTGATACCCCAAAACTGGTTCAAGGGTGCTTGTTTCTGGTCCAGGGAGGACCTGGCCTGGCAGTTCGGGCTGGATTGTTCCTGTGAGGAACTGGGTCAAGACTGATTTGCATATGGCTGGGTCCAACTGGGGTGGCATATTGAGCAAAAGAATGATGGATTAAATCCAGATCTTTTGACTGGGGGTGAAGGGTTGAAAACTATCAGCACTCTGTCCATCATCTTGTTGTATTTGCTATGTCCACTCTAAGTGGCCAAGGGTATGCCCAGATGTGGGTCCCTTGCTCGCTGTGCCACTGGATTCAAGCTAGCCTGGCTGATGAGGGGTGATACCCTGTAACCATTCCCAGGATGCTTGTTTCCATTCCACAGAGAACCTGGCCTGGCATTTCAGGCTGGACTGTACCCATGAGGATCAGGTCAAGACTGATTTGCATATGGCTGGGTCCAAAACAGGGTTGTATAATGAGCAAAAGAACGATGGATTAAACCCAGATCTCTTGACTGGGGATGAATGGTTGAAAAGTTTCAGCACTCCGTCCATCATCTTGCTGTTTGCTAATTTTAGAAAGTGGGCATGTCTTTGTGCTTATAACACTTTTGTGCTTTGCAGCCTGTCTCCAATACACCTCTGGGCTGGGTGACAGCTACACTTTGTACATTCTCTTTAGATAGCCACAACCCAGGAATGGCTGGGTGTGACATCTGCATTCGTCAGCATACTGATAGTCTTCCTGGGCAGGGGGAAGGATAGGTGATTTACACTTACATTTGAATAGGTGTCCTGCCCTCACACAAACAGCTGATTTACCCCCTACTGATCGTCTGGAGCCAGGGCTGGGTTGAGAGGAATCTTGCGCACTTCAGAGAGTTCTTTTGAAGTCACCCCGTGCATCAAAGGCATTATTGGGTATAAGTACTGGGGCTCTACACCCATCTAATAAGACACTGTGTGGGATTTGTAACCAGACAATGCTTTATCTACATCTGCACATTGCCAAGAGAATTGCTGTGCTGCCAGGTGAAACCGCCATTCCTGCTATCTGCTTTGCTGTGTTGGCCTGCTGCCTGCTGATTGCTGGGCTGCAGGCAGGACTTCCAACTTTCTCCTTGCTGTGATCTGGTGGCCTGCCAGCTGTTACCTGATTTGTGTGCCCCAGGTGTTCTTCAAGGGCTTGTTGGCTTGCCCGCTGTGCTCTGAGAGTCTCAGGGCCATAAAAGACTCTGCATCATTGTTATTGCCCTGGGGCTCTTAGTCCGGTAATTAGAAGAACACTCAAACCCACCAGCGCTTTACCCCACTCGAGCACAGTGCTGCCAAATTCCCAGCATGTGGGGGAGCACGTGGATTTGCCACCAAACAGTATGCCTGTGGAACTGTGGTATTTTTTCCCCAGTCACTGTGTAGCCTGAGGAGTACCGAAGCTGGAGACACCTCCAGTCTGTACAGCCCGATGGCACACCATTCTCCCATTTTGGGAGTCCATGTGGTGTGGACTCCAGTTGCGTGGCCGTCAACCACTTGGCGCCTGGATTTAAAGGTACTGTGACCCTGTAGCTGCACCGCGCGCTTGTGGGCAGCTGGATTGGTGAGCCGGTAGCAACGGACCAAGCAAGGTCTCTTGCATGCCCCTTAAGCTTGTGCCCCCCCTTTTGGGGGCATTGTTCTTGCTCTACATGGTGGGGGGTGAAAACCATGTGGAGGAACCCAAGAAGGGCATAGAGTCACCATTAGAGACTAAACTACTTAAGGACTCCTGTTCACAGACATTACCGTATAAAGTTTAATACGAGCGCAGGTGTTCCTGCCTGATACAATCATTTGCGAGATTACTGCAATATGTTTGATTGTCTCTAAAAATCTTGCATTACTTGCAAAGTGCTTATCTGCTTTCTATCGTTTTGGCCTTGGTGTGTTTTGGCCCTGATGTGTGTGTGTGTGTGTTTTGCACAAATTCTTTACAAATTGCCTCTGTAGATAAGCCTGCCTGCTCTGCACCAAGCTACCACAGGGTGATCACAGGTTATCTTTGGTGTGTATCTGACTACAATGGTGGGTTCTGCCTGGCTGGGGTGAATACATTAGCCGACCAGAAACCCCATTTCTAACAATGAACTACTAGAATTATTTCATGACCTCCCTTCCACAGTGCCTTTCAGATCCTACGTGAAAACTGTGCTATTAACTACACCATTCGACCCCAATAACTTCTTGGGGAATGTTTCCACCTCTCTTGAGGAAGATGTGTTTGCTCATTTGCTCTGTGCAATCAGGCTCTGGCCATTGTCCATGCTGGTAGCAAGGGCAGCCGCGGCCCGTGGAGGGAGTTCCGTGGGGCGGAAAGGCAGGGCGGGGGAGGGGCAAGGTGGGGGGGGGGGGTACTAAAAACCGGAATATGGATAATTGGAGGTAAGTAAAAAATTAAATAAATAAAACGAACTTCGTTGCGCGCCCTGCATCGCAAAATGCGATGCAGCGCGCGCTACGAAATTCGTTTTATTTATTTAATTATTTACCTCCAATTATCCATATTCCGGTTTTTCGTACCCCCCACCCTGCCCCTCCCCCGCCCAGCCTTTCCGCCACACAGAACTCCCTCCAGGGGCCGCGGCTGAGCAAGGGATCCCAATGGAGCACATGGGGAGTGTCAATAGGAGGATTGGACCAAGCCAATTTTAGGCACCAGCACTTATTTGTTTTTATTTAGAAATAAAGCAGTGCCTAGGTGTACACAGTGTATTTAACACACATGAATGCAGCCAAAGTGCATTTGTTAACTTTTTTGCTTTTCTCCATGTCAAAACATTTCCTCCCTGTTGAGATATCCCTTATCCACACCTCTTCCAAATTTGAAGGTGTTATGTTAGTTATATTTGTAAAGCGCACTAACAACTGGGAGGTTATCGTGGCACTCAGCAGATGTGGGCGTGGCCTCCTCTAGGGTGGAAGGGGCTAATCAAAGCTGAAGGTCTTTACCTTCTTACGATATTCAAGGAGTAAGGAGGAGCCTCTGATGCATAGCGGTAGGTCATTTAAAGCTTTAGGAGCGATGTAGAAGGCCCGACCCCTGGATCTGGCTCTGCGTATGTGAGGGATGTGTGCAAGTCCTGCCTCTGCGTATGTGAGAGATGTGTGCAAGTCCTGCCTCTGCGTATGTGAGAGATGTGTGCAAGTCCTGCCTCTGCGTATGTGAGAGATGTGTGCAAGTCCTGGCTCTGCGTATGTGAGTGACGTGTGCAAGTCCTGCCTCTGCATATGTGAGGGATGTGTGCAAGTCCTGCCTCTGCATATGTGAGGGACGTGTGCAAGTCCTGCCTCTGCATATGTGAGGGATGTGTGCAAGTCCTGCCTCTGCATATGTGAGGGACGTGTGCAAGTCCTGCCTCTGCATATGTGAGGGATGTGTGCAAGTCCTGCCTCTGCGCATGAGAGGGATGTGTTCAAGTCCTGCTGGACAGAGGTGTTTGGCTGGTTTGGGAAAGGATATGCAGCTATTGAGGTAGGATGGGCCCTCCATGATCAGAGATTTACTCCTTCCATTTACGTGAAAGAATCCCCAAAGGTATTCAGTTTGAGAATGGGGTGTGGGAAACGTTGTGTCCGTGCACAAACTCAGAAGTGTGTTTACGGAACCACCATCCTGGAACAGCCATTGCATTTCAATGAGACCGTATTTATTTGATGGAAAATTATAGCGTGTAATTTATATATGATCACATCATATTATTAGTGTAAATTCGCGTTTTGTGAATTCCAAATCTGATTTTACACTAGTGAACTCCAAGGTGTGCAAATGGCTGTGTGAGCGGCACCCGCTGCCTTCGAGTGGGTGAAGCGCGCCTTGCGAGCAGCGGTGCGGGCAGAGCTTCCATGCTCACTGGACTCCTCGCAAAACAGAACTGGACACACAATTGTATCCCTTCAAAAATAAGCTTTTCTCTTTTCCATGTATCAGATTCTGTTCGGTTGTAATAATACTACCCAAATGAGGATTTTAAGCAGTGTCTCACAGTATTTAGCATTTTATGGTCATCGCGAAAGGAGAGGGGAATAAAAAATAGAGATTTCCATTTTCTGCCTTTTACCCATTTGATTAAAGAGCAGCTGTCTTAGTATAGCAGCTTTTGCAAATTTGATCGCTTCTAGAACAAGAGCGCCTTCAGCCCAAACGGTTCTGGATGAACAGCTTCTCTAGAGAGGCGCACCTGAGCAGTGTGAGGCTGCTGGCATCAGCGGAGGCTATGCTGAAGCACAGTGAGGCTAAACTTGAGATTGGAGACCACTGGCCTTATTTAGGCCTTGGTAGGTGGCCAGTCGTCCGGTCAACAGGGCGCAAGTCAGGACCTCAGTCACCCCCGCAGAGGGTACCCCTCCATATTTGGAAATTCCCTGCTACCCCGTGAGTAACTCTGTGCTTTGAAGGGGGGAGTCATCGCTGCAGCTCCCCACACAGAATTGAGGTTTGCTGAGCATATGTCATGATTAAAGAGCCCACACGGTAAACTTATATTTGCGCAGAAAAAACAAACTCCTAAAGTGGGATCCCGGTTTTTCTGAAGAAAAAGTATATTCCCCCAACACATAGGGAGCTGTTTCACTGCAATTGGGACCATTTATTATTTCCCCTGACCGCTTTCGTCATGCCTCACATGCCTCAATATGGCAGTACTATCATCACAGTCAACCCGCTGTCCAGTGGTAGACGGAACGCTGGGTCAAAGGTTATTGACGGCGAAGCCAGCAGAGGCTCTGCAGACGTTAACTCAGCTGTTTCCCTTACTCAGTGGCGGCTCGACTTGGTGATGAGCGAGCGCAAGGTAAGTCATTTTATTTATTTATTTACTTACTTTACTCCTTCCTGTCATACGTCGGACTCCACTACCCCCCACCGTGGCCCGGCCCCGTCCCGCCCCACCCCACCACCCGGCAGCATTAACTCGGTGAGCCGCCACCGCCCTTACTCTAAATGAAATGAGGAATGGCAGGTTTGGTGGGGCAGGAGGACCGTCAGTCATTCCTGCCACTCCACCAAACCCCAAGTAACACCCTAATGTTCTTGTAACCCTTCACTATGCATTTCAGCTGTAGCTTAGCAAGATGGCTCGGGCGGTGGTGAAAACAAGGAAAACGACCCCTTTGACTTCTGTTGGTGTAGTCCATACAATTATCATCAGGGTGCTAAGAGCTTCTCAGAGCTGTGAGCACCAGTGCCACTTCACCTGCTTTACCAATGGTAGGTATGCCCCAGCATTCAAGGCTAAACCTAGGTCTATAAAGCGTAAGCTGTGCTTCAGACAGTAAAACTGGGCTATTGAAACTGCACCTTATCCAGTGATTCTACATTTGGTGCAGGGGCTGTATCTTAGGGGACACGTCCTTTAGGATGAAGCCCCAATCATGCAGTGCCTTCACAGCACCAGCAACAGAATGAATGCATCTTAAGCACACATTCGCATTTGCTCTGAACGCAAGTCGTTATAACGCTTTGCTTTTACTTGGGTGCATTGGTGGAATGGTGTTGGAATTAAAGTCCAACACCTTCCCTGCTGTTGCGGGGGCTGGAGTTGGAATATTAAATTAAACTATTCCAAAATCCAGCACCCCCCCAAAGCAAGTCGTTATAACGACTTGCGTGCAGAACGAATGCATGCTAAAGACGCGTTCGTTCTAATGATGGCGTTCCAAAGTCATGCATGATAAACGCATGCGGAATCCCGTCATACATTGAAGCCCTTGAGGCTACTTCTGCATTTAAAAGGCTGAATATAGAGGTGTTGTCACTCCTTAGCACGAGTCTTTATCACAGCATGTTTTATTTGTGCCATTTAATGCATATGCTCCTAAGCCAACTGCACGTCTAGTGGTCATTAGAAGCCATGCGCATTGGCCACTGGCCATCTTTGACCATGCCTTGAATTCAATCCTCTAGCAAAGAAACTTCTTCACACAGCCTATGTGTATTCTCAGTGGCCCACTCAGTCTACACTCTACGGCTATCCTTGGATCCCTGAGCACAGTGCGGAGAGCCTTTTAGCTGAGAGCAGCATCGATGAGTGTGGTCTCCATCCAATCCCTGCACTCACTCATTGTGCCCCAAACCCACTAGGCTCATCAACTGATTACTCCAGGGTGTAGCCTAGAAGCAGATCATGCACCCGGTCTTTGTGCTAAAAGAAAAGCACTTTCCACATGCTTATGGTTCTGCACATCAGTCATGCTTCAAATTAGGTGCCTTATAGTCCCTTCCTGTCCTCGGTATTTGCTTCACAGACCATTGCCCGTGTGCAGCAGCCACTGCCTACACAGTAGAGCTACATGCCATAACTTGCACCCACTCCTCATGCCCCAAACCCACCAACATGGCTTCTGGCTTTGTGGCATGTGGGCTATGGATATGCTCTGTGCTAGGCGCTGTGGCCCCAACCCACTGCGTACAAGAGCTACTATGCAAAGGATGCAGCTTGTCCTCGCCCCATGCAAAGTCCTCAGGCCTGAAACCCACTCTGAAAGACTTGGACCATTGGCAGTGAGCACTGCCTTCCAATTTGCACCCAATCCTCGTGATAAAAGCAACCTTCTCCTGCATTTGGATGTCACGAGAGAGAGACGGGGCAGCTGACTGGTGTCCTAGTTTCAGTTTACGATTATGAAGGAAAAATGCCTTCTAGCCAGTCCGCCATGGCCCATGTAAGGATGAGGAGACATGGGTCTGTGGCCACTGACACCGGTTCGAGTATGGATTCACAACTTAGAATGAAACTGTGGGGTGGCTGTTCCCTGCCCACTTCTCCTATTTAAAACTCTTCTCATTGGCTGGTTAAAGGAGAAGTCCGTGTCAAACGGGACTCAGATTTTTTACCTTTTTCACCTCGACCGTGGACAAATTCAGATGCAGGTAGATTTCTTTTATCCAGGTGAAAATGTCTACTAAGCATTATTTAATATTGTTCCCCGGCTCGGAATATTCTGCACTCATAGGTTAATTTGTTCATCATCAGTGTTCTTCAGGACGCCTTCATGATATCAACACATCCCTTGTTTGATGGACGACATGCAAAGGCCAAATGGCAGCTGTCCCAGAGATGTGTTTTTGGGGTGCTGCAGTTGAAAATTGTGGGTGATGTGTTGGTAGCTCCACCCTACACCTTCTTGCTCTGGTCCAGTAGTAGAGAACAGATGTCCTGCAATTCTGACCCTGTGACTGCAGCTCATTTTCCACGTCGTCCCGCATAATTCAATGTTCAACTACGTCATATGGTGGCGACAAATCAAACAGGACATTTGAGACTCCAGGTGGAAATATGAGACATAGTGAACGTACCTGGGTATTTAATAACTGCCCTCTGGGGTTAATACGACCCCCGCATAACAGTGAACCCTTGTTTGTGTATGGTGCCAGCAACTGGGATGGTAACATAACTAGACCCAGCCTACTTTAATATTTGTTCATTCATATTGCATGAGATCCGTGTTGTGCTTCCGAAGGGCTTAATGTATACGTGCAGCAAAACGCCATAACATATGTGAATATTGCTCATGTATTAGTGTCAACTGGCACCGATTTTTTTTTAAAGTACGTTTACCCAAGGATGTATCAAAACATGGGCAGCAAAAATGTAATCCACCATAAGTAATAACATTTTGGTTGCTCGCAAAACATGTAGTTGTTTTAATCATGTACTTTCTGCACTGTAAAACAGTCATCAGCTCCACGGTACTCGCATACCACACCTTTATATGCATGCATATGTTGTATTATGACATGCGGACATGACTCGCATACCACACCTTTATGTTGTATTATGACATGCAGACATGACTCGCATACCACACCTTTATATGCATGCATATGTTGTATTATGACATGCAGACATGACTCGCATACCACACCTTTATATGCATGCATATGTTGTATTATGACATGCGGACATGACTCGCATACCACACCTTTATGTTGTATTATGACATGCAGACATGACTCGCATACCACACCTTTATGTTGTATTATGACATGCAGACATGACTCGCATACCACACCTTTATATGCATGCATATGTTGTATTATGACATGCAGATATGACTCGCATACCACACCTTTATATGCATGCATATGTTGTATTATGACATGCAGACATGACTCGCATACCACACCTTTATATGCATGCATATGTTGTATTATGACATGCGGACATGACTCGCATACCACACCTTTATGTTGTATTATGACATGCAGACATGACTCGCATACCACACCTTTATGTTGTATTATGACATGCAGACATGACTCGCATACCACACCTTTATGTTGTATTATGACATGCAGACATGACTCGCATACCACACCTTTATGTTGTATTATGACATGCAGACATGACTCGCATACCACACCTTTATGTTGTATTATGACATGCAGACATGACTCGCATACCACACCTTTATGTTGTATTATGACATGCAGACATGACTCGCATACCACACCTTTATATGCATGCACATGTTGTATTATGACATGCAGACACGACTATTCAAAGGTAAGCTAGGCATAGGAGTAAGTACAACACAGCCACCGTGAGTTTTTACATATCCAATACACCTTTGTCAACATCCCCTGTAACTTTGGCATGTGGGTGACGAGGGACTGACTGATGTCAGAAAGAGCCAGGAGTCCTTCCTCTTTTCAGCACATTCTACCTCACTTTCCTGGGAGCCTTTCTGCCAATTTGTGCATACAGTGCGTACACACACACGAACTCACGCACAAACACACACATCCCCGGAAAAGCGAGGAAATAGCATGGTATGTTTTAAGTGAACATGGTGTGGAAGGTTGGAAACACTTTCATAGAATATGGAAATGTTATTTGTAAAATCTGTTACAAATGAGACAAGAGAGACCATGTGACTAAGTGGCTTGCTACATGTAGCTTGATGAAACACTAGGCTATGATTTAAAAACACTTCGTACTGGCTGAACTAAGAGTTCACTCCTGTAGACTTTTCAAAGACATTCTCAGAAAAAATGCAGTTGTTAACAACAAAAACTCTGTTTACTCATTTCATATCCTTATTCCATTTTTAAAGATTTATTTCTCGACTTGTTGAATATTTGATATCTTCAGCAAAAACCGGTTTTCAAAACAAGCCTGCGCCAGACACTTTCCAATAAAATCAGCCATGGATTATACACAAGTCAAATTCACCTGCCTTCTTGCTGGATTCTAAATCCTTCTAGGAAAAGGAGGAAAAAAGTTTAATTTAAGATTTTAATCTTTTTAATATATTACTGCACTTCTGTAATGGATTTTGTGCTTCAAAAATGAAAAGACTGACAGCTCTAGTATGCTGGATCTATTAACCATTTGCTAAAAGAGAGGGGTTCGTACACCTGACTGTGAAGGCAGCCTTGCAATCCTTCTGATGAATGCAGAAACCTATTCCAAGAATATATTCAGCAAAGCTTTGCTTGTGTTGGAAGCTGGCATATGTTGGATATTATTTGTTGGTATTTATATAGTGTACACGGCAGATTTTGTTGTCACTAAGAGCTTAAACGGGTATTTTTATGAATCAACTCAGTGGCAACCAACTCAGTTTTTTTTAGCATGGAATATTGAAAGGCAGAGACCTCCATGGGGAAATTCGAAATAATTATTTTGAGACTCCTGTCGGACACTCAACTCCTGATTTCATTTACAAGTCAAAAGAAATGGTGGTGTGGGATATGTGCGGGATTGCTACTTGCTTTCTTTAATTAGGTTTCCTGGCATGGCCTTTCGACTGAGCCCAGTAACCCAGCGCCTGGATACCCTTACGGGTGATAATCTGCACTTTACGAATACTGATTGATTGATTGATACTGACATGGTCATATCAGTAGTCACTTTGTCCAGCAAACGTATGGCAGCTAATACGTTCAAAGGAAGTTTATGATTATAAAGTATGCAATTCGGAAATTGACAGAGTTTGCAACAGAAAAATATTGTATTTCTTTCGTTTTTTATAGCGTGAACTTGGCAATAATATGTTAAAGCCCTTTGAATGAGCACCAAATTACATCATACGAGGTCAGATTATTTTTTTAGGCATAGGAAGATTAAGTGATTTGCCCACAATCACTTGATGTTGAGCAGATGATGGGACTCAACCCTGGTTTCCGGTTTCCAAAGCCGCCGGCTGCTCTAGCCATTAGGCCAAATATGTTTCCCTTTTTGCAATGTACAAAACCTCTTTTTACAAGTCAGAAGATTCTTTCCAACACAAAAAGGCTTTCACAACCCTTTCTGAATCACAAATAGGAGTGGCACAAAAAAGGTGTTCCCTCCTTCTTATGAGTAGTAAAGGTATGTAGAAGTGTCTTGACAATTGCAGTCTCAAACCATTGATGAGTTACCAACTCTCACCATGTCAACGGGTTACTGACAATGGAGCAGGTGACCACAGCATGCTTCCTTCAATTTCTTTCCTACCTGAAAACTATTTTATAACTGCACTTGTCCCTTCAAAAAAAAATGTATGAGCAGGAAATGCAAATGCAATTGTGGAGGTCAGCTGTACCTCACAGACGTCCATCCCTGCATTTGTAGATGGCTAGGAATTGAGTTCTGCTTTGTTAATATCACTGAGACAGGACGTTTTGCAAACTCCTGCAAATAGGTATTTTGGAATGAGACAGATTAGCACACAAGTCACATTGCAAAATATTAGACTTTTCAAAACTAGTTGACGTGCTATTTGCTCGTGCTAGTTTGCTTACTGCCCTTTAGTATATCGGACCGCGTAACTTGAGCGTGGCTGTGCGGCCGAACAGTGAGGCAGGTTCCTCACAAGAAACCATACCACAAGAAGAAAGGCTCAACTAATTCTGCACCATGTTAAACATAACAAAATATCTCAACACCTCTCTTCCTACATATGAACCCTCACAATATAAAGTGTATGCCACAATACAGCATTGTGTGATCCCAATGACACATCAACTTACCTCATTGTACCACACTGCAGTCAACAGCAAATCAACCAAGGACCTGCTGTGGCAGGGAGCTTAATTAACCTCTACATGTGGGCAGTCAGATGGAAGAGAGGGAATAGGGGTGGGGAGTGGGCAGCCTGCATGGTATCAGAGCCCTATGTTCCCCAAAGAAGGGGATTTCCAAAGGGCAGAATTGTGGGGGGGGGGAAGCGATGTTGTAATCTCAATGATCCTCATGCGTTTCAAAAGCAGGCATCCACGACAAGAGAGACTCAGAGGCTGGAGGAAAGAGCAAAAGGACCTACAGCTGCCAATGATATGCCACCTGCACTGTGATGGTGGTGTTTATGTATGATTGTTAGAGGTAGCGTACAGGAGAAATGGGAAACATCAGTATAGGTTTACCAATAGACAGGGGATATTTGAACAGGAAAATAGAATTATGAATCAATGGTAACTAACTGGCATAAAAGCATATGGACTACAGGCAGATGTTCATCCGAAATAAGAAAGTTGAGGACAGTCCATCCTGAAACAAGAAGAGGCAAGAACAACATAGTAGAGTAACCCCTCACCATCATATCTTGGATCAGGAAATACATTCTCTAGACAACCAGAGTTTAATCTCAACATGACAATAAGACTCCTGAGACACGAATCCCATCATTGGCAGCTTCTTGTCATAGGCACTGGTGAGCTGTCCAACCACCTGAGAGCTGCTGACTTAAATCTTAACCATTTCATATCACTCCACCATGAGCTGTGCCTGGCTGGTTTGTGCACCTGTTCTCTTCTGGTGCTACCTCACATCTAGTCACTTCATGGGAAAGAGGAGTGGCCCTTGTACGATGACCTGCTGTGACTAATAGTCTGCACACAGATCATCACCGATGTCTGGAGAATAAAAATGCACATGTGGGGCTAGCGAAGTGGCTTGGCTGTTCTCACTAAGAGCACTGCAACAACTCTTTCAAACCACAACCTATTCCAAAACTGGGGGTTACTGACCACAGTCTGATCAAGCACCTAATTTCCTCTCCAAAAGGCCAGCCAGCCAATATCATGCTTCCCCACGTTTTAAACAAAGAAGAAATTGCACTATGATTGACTGGCACCAGTCCGGTGAGCTGCAGCAGCCCCTTCACACGCACAATGTGAACTGAATGAGGTTCAAGACTAACAAAACAGGAAAGTCATGCTGCAACCTTATTATTATTTTTTTTAATTAAGATTTTATTGAATTGAATGCAGTGTACATAGACAGCATCAAGAGGTACATGTAGTTGATAAACAAACATAACATCCCGTGGCCATGTTGCATATATCCAATTTCAGCAACCAATCTCTGAACAGTATAACATAGTGAGGTATCATACATACAAGTGAAAGTTAAACATACTCAACAATTCCGCATGTTCAGGGGACGTGTCTTGTTCAACAGATCTCAGGTACTGTAACAGAGGCTCTCAAATGTCATTAGGTCTCGAGGAGGTAGGAAGTTCGTCTGCATAGAGCACTAGGTTTTCTCAGCAGTATACTAGATCCTTAAGCCATTGTGCAGCTGAAGGCCCAGCCGTGCCCTCCCACGTCATTGTCACACGTCTCTTGGCCAGAAGCAACGCCACTCTCACAAATTTGCCCACTGCACCTTTCAGGAATGGCACTAAGCCCAGCAAACATATGTGTGGAGAACACTGCAGTTCAATGTTGATCATATTAGATAATTTACGGATCACTTCAGTCCAGAACACCGCCACCCCACGACATACCCAGACTAGATACCAGAAGTTGGCATCCACAGTACCACATCGTTTGCATGTATCAGTATCTCTGAGCCCATATTTGAACAATTTATGTGGGGTGTAATAAGCCTGATGGATGTATTTGAAATGAATTATTCGGAGGTTGCCATTAGATGCTATGGTACCAGTCAGCTGGCAGCAATGCTTCCAGTCCTGCTGCGTCAATTGTGTATCCAGGTATGCATTTCATTTCTCCATGCTTTTGTTGTGGGGCAGAGGCTGCTTAGCTCAAGCCGCTAGGTAGAGTTTGGTAAGGAGTTTACGTCGTGTTGGGCTGGTGAGCATGGTGTGTATGGTCTGCAGTGTGGGAGGTTTGGTAGGAAAAGTATGATAGTTCACCTGTATCGCTTTTTTTAACCTGTGAAAGAGGAAGATGAATAATGGCGTCTTATTCCGCACATAACTAAGATCATCGTCTGTCAAGAAAGCACCATTGGGATATAAGTCCAGCATTTTATCTATCCCTAGTAACTTTAGAGTATGCATAGCTCCCGCCTCATGCATAACTGACAGGTCTGAATGAAATGCAAGAGGCAACAAAGGGGAATATAGTGGTAACTTCCCTGCCATGCGGCCTTGCGCCTGCCAGGCCACTATGGTGGCATCAACAGTGTTGATCTCAGAGCGGGGCGTCTGTTGGTAAGTGTGAGTCAATATAGAGCTTAAGGGAATAGGATGCGCGTCACCACCCTCCACTGCTATATGTGGGATGAAGTCATGAGAGCCAAACCAGTAGTGTGAATATTGTGCATGAGTGCACAAATAGTACAAATAAAGGTCAGGCACACTGAAGCCCCCGTTTTTATAGTCCAAAGTAAGTGTCTCTTAACTCATATGAGCTTCCCTGCCCCCCCAAATTAACCGGAGGAGCAGTGAGTGCACTGTTTTAAAAAATTGTTGGGTTAGTGGTATCGGTATATTACTAAAAAGATATAAAAATTGAGGCAGCATGACCATCTTGATGAGCTCTATGCGATCGTCCGGGGATAGCGGAAGCGTCACCCATCTGTCCACCTGTTGTTCCAATTTCGTGTACGCAGTGCATAGTTCTCGCGGATAACTGTGACAGAATCTCTATGCACCCACACACCCATGTACTTTACAGGGTCTGCCGACCATACAAGTGGAAATTCAAGCTCATGGTGAAGGGTGCTCTCTGTCAGTGGCACTACCACCGGTTTGGCCCAGTTAATATGTAACCCTGAGAGCAACCCAAACCGAATGTATTCTCTCAGAACTGGTGCCATGAAAGTGCGAGGCTCCCGTATAAAAAGCAGCATGTCATCCGCGTAAAGTGAGATGCTTACGGGGCGGTGAACAAACTGGAGGGCAGAGGCTCTATGTCGTTGTCTAATAATGCAGGCGAGTGGCTCTAGCATCAACGCAAAGAGAAGTGGCGAGAGGGGACACCCCCGCCTGGTCCCTCTGGTGATTTGTATGGGATCTGAGGTACCACCTTCCACTTGAATCCGCGCCACAGGGTCAGTGAAAAGCAGACGTACCCAATTGATAAAAACAGGAGGAAGCCCCATTCGCCGCAGAACATAAAATAGATAATCCCATTCTATGGAGTCAAAGGCCTTGGCTGCGTCAAGCATCACGGCCGCCGCCTGGAGCCCAGGATCAAGAATATGAAACATAGCGAAGAGTGTGCGTAAATTATGAGAGGTAGACCTAGAGGGAATTAATCCGGACTGGTCCGGAAGACTAGGCCCTGCATGAGAGGCTGAAGTCTGGTGGCCAGGATCTTGGCCAGTATTTTGGCGTCAGTGTTGATAAGTGAAAGTGGCCGATATGAGTCGCAACGAGAGGGCGGTTTGTCTTTTTTGAGTAAAGTAATAATCAAAGCCTCCCAGGGAGTAGGCGGCAGTATGCCCGCGTCATACGCTTCGGAGTACATTTCTAGTAAATAAGGGGTTAATTCTTCTGCGTATTCCTTATAAAATTCACTGGGAAAACCGTCAGGCCCAGGGGCTTTCTTGTTTGGAAGAGCTGTAATCGCCGTGCAGATGTCTTCCTCGGTAATTGGTTGATTAAGAAACTCCCTCTGCCCATCCTAAAGCCACGCTATGGCTACATCCAGTAGATATGTGTCCAACTCGTTAGTATCTATCGTACATTGCGTAGTATACAATTCTGCATATGCACTTCTAAACTGTGCTACAATATCCTGATTAGTGTAATAATCCTGATTAGTTATGTCAGTGATCTTGGTGATAGTATGCCGGTCTGTACGAGCTTTAATCTTGTTAGCTAAATGGTGTCCCGGTCGTCCCCCCTCCCCATAAGCACGGGCTACATGACACCTAGAGATGCACCTGGCCTCCCCCTCTGCTAGCTCATTGTATTCTAATATGGATTTTTCAATTGTCGCCAAAGTCTGAACGCAGGGTGAACGTTCGTAATCACGCTAAAGGCGCTGTAGAGTGGCTTCGACTTTGGCAAGCTGTCCACGCAAATCTTGTAAAATGCCAGCTGACGTGCCAATGCAGGTGCCTCAAATCGTGGCCTTAAACGCCTCCCAGAGGGTCATAGCACTATCGACCGAACCTTTGCTATGGTCAAAGTACTGCACAATGGCCTCGCGAATTGTTGTGACATATAGGGGATCCAACAGTGCTTCAGAACGAAAGCACCACGTGAATGCTCGACGGACGGTGCGTGGAATAAGAAGGTTAATTTGGACAGGATTATGATCAGATAGGGTGCGGGGTAAATCCTCTACCTTGGATACCCATCCCCCCGCACTCTCACTCAACAGCCAGTAATCAAGCCGAGACCAGCTACCATGCACAGTGGAAATGTGTGTGCCCTCCAGTCTCTCTGCATGTCGTTGACACCATACATCTATCAATCCCAGTTCATCCATCCCCTTCTTAATTACCCGGGCTGCCCCGGGGGACTGAACCCCTTTGCTGCTTGGTTTGTCTCTAGTAGGGTCTAAATGTGTATTTAGGTCACCTCCCCATAAAATCACAGCTTCAGGCCCATTCCGTAGCGTGGAAATGATGCGTTCAAATAGGGCCGGGTCATTTACGTTCAGCCATAGGTGTTCACAATAGTAACTAAACTGCCTGCCAGCTTCCCCTGAACAATGGCATATCGGCCTGCATCATCAACGCAGGTTTTAATCATGGTGAAGGGAAGACTTTTCTTAATAAGTGTAATTACACCTCGGGAATAGGATGAGTATGAGGAGGCTAAACGATAACCAGCCCACTGTGCTCCTACGTGTACTTCAGACCGCTGAGTCAAGTGTGTTTCTTGTATAAGGGCAATTCCTACCTCATGACGATCTAGATATTCTAAGACCTGGCAGATATTTTTAGGCGAGTTAAGTCCCCGTACATTCCATGTTAGACAGGTAATTAACGTGCGATCCGGATGCAGAGTTTTAACTTGTTATATATCCAGCATGATTCAACTGTAATGCATGATGTTACATAGGCATAACTCACAACATTTGAAATGCAATCAGCCACATGAAACAGCCCCTCAAACCCCACCCTCCCACCATCACCCCCACCCACTTTAGCATCCCCAACATGCCAAAGCCATCTCGAACATCCCAAAGCAATTCCCAAGTGCAGCACCAAGGAAAGAAACAGATATGAGGAACACCCATGGGGGAAGCGCTGGAGCACAATACCCTTCCCGATGTACTAGGAGGTGGGCGAGCAAAAATAATAACATTTCCTACCTGCTGTATTGCAACATCATAAAGCAATACTAAATCCCCCCACCAGTAATAAGCATTATGAGTCCAAATAGTAGGGGAAACATTATCTGCATAGCTCAGGTTCTTGTATCTAGTCTGTACCACATGTGCCACGGTCCTCCAGGACATACAATCAGATATAGATCACCGTGAGACCAAAGCAAGGCAAAAGTGCACATGTGTCCACAACTCACGTGACCCAGCTATTTCAGTGTTCAGCTGCCGTCCCGGTGGCAGCCCCGCTGCCATCGTCCGCCGCACCGGAGGGGGTCTGGCTGCGTCGTTTGAGAGTCTTGGTAAAGTCCATCGCCGACTTGGGGGTGGTAGATATTCTGGGCTTTCCATCTACCTCAATGCGCAGCCGTGCTGTATAGGGTATCCGTTCTGAGAAGAGAAGTTTTTTGACTGGCTGATATTCTCTCCGTGCCTCCTGCACAGCTGCGGTAAAATCAGGATAGAAGTCAAGAGTATTCCCTTCATGGGTGATGGTGCCTTTTTCACAAGCCATGCGAAGGACAGCGTCCCGATCCCTATAATTCAATAAGCGAGCTATGATGGGGCGTGGAGAAGCCTTGCTCGATTTGCGGAGTTCAAAAGTTAGGCAAGGTTGACTGCGCTCTGTTTTCCCCATGCTGGTAGCACTGGGCTAAGGTGCACAAGAATGAGGGGCGTCCTACAAGCAAGGGTCCTCTTGCTGCACAATGCCAGATAACCCAGCGTGTTGCTCAGGTCACAGGAAGGTCCACACCCAGCAGTGATTCGGGCAATAGAATGCTTCGCCGTGCGTTATGGGGTTGCTTGTGTCTTTCGCTGCAGCACAGCTGCACTGCCGCAGACAGGAAGAAGAGACAAGGCAGATCTTGACTCTCACAGGGCCGCGCACCTCTGCACAGCTACAAAGGGCAAAATGAGCAAGGGTTGTGGTGTGGGTGGCCCCAGTCGATAAAGTACAGGGTAAATAATGGAGAATTCCCACAGGGGAGCCACTGACGTTTAATTCTGGACAGAGGCGCTACTATACCCAAGCGCAGCCAGCAAGCACCAAGTCCTCCTCTCATGCGACACACCACCAGGCCACATGGCAAAGATGAGCAAGGGCCCATGCGCAGCAGGAGTAGGCGCAGTTGAATACAGCCACAAGGTAGGCCTCAATCGCAGGTCAGCCGCTCCTGGTAGCGAGTGCTGTCGATCCAATGCGCGCTTGGCACGCGGTAATCCTTCTGTACAGCAGCCTCTCACCGGGGCACGCAGAGGGGATTGTTATAGGCCTCTCAGGCGCAGCAGGAGCAGGGCCAGCAGGGGTTAGCACCAAGGTGGGCCGCACACAGAACTGAGCCGCACCGCGGAACTCACCCAGTCAGCTGGTCCTATCCCAGCGGAGGCCCACAGCAGCCCCCATGCGGGTCAAGTCGGCAGCCCTGGACAGCAGGTTGGTCCGCGCCGCCTCTGGCAGTTCACAACCAGCCCCCATCCAGGCCGGAACCAAAAGCGAGCCCGCTCTCCAAGTGCCAAGATATCTCACACCGACCCACACAGTGCATAGGTCGACAGCGCAACAGCGGGATCTTCTGACGCCCACTAGCCGCAGCCGACACCGCTCGTGGGCTGCTGCAGTCCCGCACTCGGAGCACGTCCCGGGCTGCCATGTTGTCAGCACAGGCCCGTTATTTCACCTGTCGCATTCTCGGCCAAATTATCACGCAGCAGGTAGATCAGCTCGCCCAAAGCAGCCCGTAGTGCTCCTCTTTTCTTTTTTTATAATTTGGTCGCCCACCATGTGCAGGAAGGCAAGGATCTTGATCGGGTGAATGACTCGGCCGGCGGAGCTGCTCTACATAGCGGCCATCTTGCCGTGCGCCCTCTAGCGCCCCCATGCTGCAACCTTATTATGAAGCCACAAGGATATTGCCCACATTTTATTGCCCCTCGATGTCACCAGTGTTGGCGATGCATTATATTTACATCCGAAAACATGATATGTCATACGTCTTAGTTTGTTACCTAATGCTATTACTTTTTGTGCACTATCAACAGTGTGCTTCGTAAGTCCCAAATTGTACTTAAAATGATTTGGACTTGAATATCTAATGAGGGAAAAATGACACAATTCTTGGGGTTTTAAATGTATTGCTCCCCAGCATTAATTACGGTTCATCACAAGCACCTGATTTCGATGGCAGCTCAAAAACAAGATTGTTATTCAAGTTTCAAAACTGGTTGATGGCATTAGTTTACAAGGTTGGCAAAAAAATGTTGTTATTATTTTACGTTTGTTTTGGTACTGAACAATATTTCTTTGGCTACTTGTGAGTCCTGCTCCAGCTTAAATAGGATGACAATTTCATGGCCTAACATCTTCACCCTCTCAAGCCATACATGATATGGCATGAGCTGGGGCGGATCTCCCAGGCTGCCAAACCTGCAAGGATACCTCGGACCCTCGTGGGAATATGAAAAGTCAGGTAACCCTCATAGAAAATGTTAAAGGTATTGTGAGTAATAAACAGGACAATTAATGAGGGTTTTAGAGATTCGTGTTTCCCTGAACTTTTTCTTGACCTCGCAAAATCAACCGCCCAGGTGAAAGAGGTATTCAGAAAAAGATGGAGATCCTTCATCAGGCATATTTCGATAAACTTGGTAGTAGTACCAACTATAATTTGATTAACACATCACTGGGATGTGAATTGTATCTAACATCATTTTTTATTTCTAATTGCAGGTTCTATCTGACCAAGTTTCGCTTTAACTCATTACATTTACTAGTGGGTTTTCCAAGTGATGTAGATTGGACTACTTCTCTGCCTGGTTGCCCTGTGACAACATTGGTAAACAAAGCATCAGGCACTATTACACGTTTTTGTCAACTATATTCCTTCACCAAGCGTTTTTTGTCCAATAAGACCCTCCTATAGATAGGCATTTACCTTATTGCAAAATCTGTGTAATTTGGAACTTTGCAATACAGTGGCCAGCTTTGCCCTGACATTTAGAAATAGATAGGGGCCTCTGTATTGTACTATGCTGAATGTTTCAGGTTGCTTTTTTTTGGGGACGTGTCTTTTAAAACCTTGTTTTGAATCTTATTTGTGTTACACATTTTTTATATCACTTGATTTCATTTGTGCTTTTATGGCTTTGATCAAGCTGAATAAAAATTATTTGACTGTCTGACAATTAAACCTCGAAAAATGTTTAAATAAAAATAAAGCAAAAATGAAGTACATCATGTAGAAAGTTAAATAAAACTATAAACTGCACGTTGGTGGTTTGTAGCACTTTAAAAAATCCCAAATAAATAAAAACGAAAGATGCTCTGAGTTACAACATAGCAATCGGATTTTTGAAGGCAATGCTTGCTCACTTTCTCCGATTTGTACTATTTGCGTTTCATACATTGCTTTGGAGGAAAGGCAGAGTTATAGGAATTAACTTTGACACCTAAAACACAAAAAGCGACGTTGGACTATGGACCCTGGTGCCTTGCGGATGTTGGATTGGGACGGATGCACCTCAGGTGGCTGAACCCTGAGCACATGGGCAGCAGTGCATATCCCCATATTCCCTTATCTGTGCTCCACAGAAGCTTCTGCTTTAACAATGTATGAGAAAAGGTCTAAATATTCACAATGTGGACTTGGTAGTGGTTGTCTGAGGTTTCCTGCTAGGGTTAGTATACAGTAAAGAACTGCATTCATCCAGCAAAACCTTTGGATGTGGGCTCAATCAGTCAAGCAATCAATGATTTGTAGAGAGCTGGGAGAGGATGGGGGTATCCAGGTGCTCGACTGGTGCACCAATAAGGGGCACATTAGCTAGAGTTGTTTGCCACCCTCAGGCTGTCTAAAGAAAGATGGGAGAGAAGATTCCTCCCAGCTGAATGCTCTCAACTGGGAAGGGGGCTCTCCTGTCCCCAGGTGGAGTAACTTGCCTGGAATACCTGCCTGCAAATGATTCGATGCACACTTGTAAATGTACCACTGGGACCAATTTTACCAGCATTTTCAATATCACAGAAGAGGCTTGCACTGGCTTGAGTGCCCAATAGGTAGTAATCCCTAAATATTGACTTCCAAGTTCTGAAGCAGGGTAGCTGCATGAGATAGGCAGGGGGTAACTCAAATAAAACAAGCTGTGATTGTCCCAAAGCAATGGGATTTGGTAAATGTAAATCCTTACATCAAGTGGCTCGACTCCAGAACACATCTCACCTCGCAGTAGTATGGTGCCTTTCTTGCAGGCTCATCAGGGTGCCTTGCGCCTCTCTTACCACCTTGTATCCCGCCCATCTTCCTCTGTGCGTGCGGTGGCCGCCTGCCTGCCTGTGGTGTAAACATCTCTCCTGTACATATCTCCGCTATTTTCTTAGCTATACTTGCTTTATACATGTTTCACCGATGCATACAAAAATACATAAATGCATACATACATGAAACACAGAGGGCTCTGGTATATTGTGCTTGAAAACCAAAGGTTGATATTACTAGTAATATACTTATATTTGGGAGTGGACAGGCACGTCTAATCTTTCGTGTCTTCTTGCCAATATTGACAGAAAACATGCACCTCCAATTTTAAGATGAGGACATTGACAATTTAAAGTAAGGCATAGCAGCCCACAAGCAATTAATCTAAATTAGAAGTTCAAAGTGATTTATTTTGTCTGCACAGGATTTTAATGTGTTTCTGCTTCTCATGAGAGATTGGAAGCCCAGTCAAATAACATATTTTAAATCCCCTTTTAATAGGGCACACATTAATGTTTGCTATAGCATCATTTAAACAAGACCCATTAATATACTGTGGTTAGGCAAGGTGAACCTGGAAGTATCTTTTGTTGACATTAGATGAATGGCAGGCAGGATGCAAATGTAATTTTCCTGCGAGGGATTTCCACACCCCTGTCTCACCACTGAGGAAGTCACGGCCTTCAAATGAGGTGCCCAGAACTCTCAGATACAACAGCATAGGCTGATCAGCAGAGTACAGAACAAGAGGTGCATTTTTGGATGAAATTTGAAATATCATTTTAAAAAGCACAGAAATATGCAGGGGCAAATTGCTTATCAGGGGAAAATGAGCAACAAAGTAGGAACGACGCCAGTATCTCTGTTACAGGGTTCATACTTTTGATGTTTCTTTGGAAAGGGGACAGTGTTGGTGATTAGTACTTGTTATCAAACATTAGATGGTATGAATGTATATTTCATCAGCGCAATGATTCGTGATCATCACCATTTCCCATCCAATGAATAAGGATCATCGATATCTTCGAAAATTCTCAAGGCGTCAAGCAACTTACATCACAGCCTCAGAAAGTGTCACCATTATTCGTGTACACATTGGCTTGGTGAGCTCGTAGGAAAGTAAGTGACTCGCACTGAATGTCTCTACACTACAATATTAGGTTTTCTTGTCTGGCAGTGCTTCTGGGGAACACCAAGTGTGTCCTAAATACCTTCCTGGTGGTGGTGGTCTTCTGTAACTAAGAAATGCTGGCTGCCAGGAATGCTGGTATTGGTTTTAAAATGTGTTGGTTAATTTGTCATCAAACAATACAAATGACAGTCGCCAAATGTTACATGTATATAATACTAAAACCCCTCCCAGGGGCGAGTCTTCCCCCCCGCCCATATACTGCGTCACTTACACCTTCAATTATTCCACTAACAGCATGCTTTGGTGCCTTAAAAGGTCGCAGTTTCATCAAACATAATATGGTTGTACATTTCGCAATTTTATTTGGTCATTCATAAACAACCATGCTATTGTATACCTTCCTTGTACATTAATTGTCATTGTTTGCTCCCAGACAGTACAATTTTGCGAGGTGCCCCTTTTGCTGGGCCTCTGTGTCCGCCGTTCCAGGCTTCCCCTTGCTACCAAATTTTGTGGGCGTCCGTGAGGACCTGCCCGGGCTGCAAGTGCCGTTTCGCTTGCCCTGGACCCTTTGTTGGCCACTCGTCTGCTCCTCATGAACCCTGCCGTGCGGCATCCCAAGGAACCTGTGTGAGCATCTCATCTACTCTGCCTGTGGCTGTGTGCTGTCATTTAGCTCCCTCAGTACCCTTGCCATGAGGCATCCCAAGGGCCCTATGGGAGCATCACATCTACTCTGCCTGTGGCTGTGTGCCGTCATTAGCTCCATCAGTGCCCCACCCTGAGGCATCCCAAGGACACTGTATGAGCCTTCCATCTACCTCTAGTAATTTCTCTCTCTTTTGTGTATCTTTCCTAACCTGTGGCTGTGACGCCTGCTTCCTTTGGTGTGGGAGGGTGGGATTCAGTCTTCTTCTTGCTGGGGGGGGGTTGAGTGCTAACTCTGGGCCTTGCGCCCCTTCTTAACCCCCCCAGCTGCTTGCCGCCTCGCCTCCTGATTGAGGGGGGGCCATCGGCTACTTTGGAGCGACCAATCCTGGTCAGACCCTCTTTCACGGGCTTCCGCAACGGGGGGAGGGCTTCCCGCCTCCGGGCAGCGTGTGCCCCGGGCCCCCATCGGGTCAGGCTGCACCTTCCCTGGCCAGGGTTTCAATTAGCAGTTTATCTACTTAGTTAAGTGAAATGACGTAATATAAAAAAACAACAATTATGATAGCATGTGGCATTTGAGGATTTGTTGGGCTGTGCTAATAAACATAAACCAGAATAACTTTACAGGACAGTGCAGTTTTAACGTCATTTGCATATATGAGTTTAATAATAGGTTTGAAGGAATAATGCATCTAGTATGGTTCTTGTGTGATTATGGAACAACAATCATGGGATTGGATATCTGGTTCTGCGTTTGATCAAGGAACAACCGATCACGAGCCAAGAGTCATGTCATTAATCAGGGATGTCATTCTATGAGGGTCTGTGATCACTTATTGACCAATCAAGGAACAGCGTACCCCAGGCTTGTGCTAGATGACTTCTGCTGTCCTGGTACCCTGATCCCTGAGAACACTGGCCTCAGCTTCCACCCACTAGAATATGTCAGCGATCCAGCCCGCTGTTCTTGGGGTCATACTAGATGTCGAAGTCCTTGCTGTTCTATGTTTGGTGAAGACCATGGTCAGATACTTCTTCCCAGTAATCTTACCACAATACCAGTCACACAGATCCCAGGGCTGCCAAAACCACTTTGCCAATAACTGAGATAGTTTTTCATTTTCTGTATGTCAAAAGGAGGCTATTATCTGGCAGGAGTAGACCATTAGGCAGAAGTCAGTATTATCATTGTCACAGGGACATCTATTACTCGAATTTGTGTACATCTCACCAGTATTCTTTGGTGTCAAGAACATCTGTTGTAGGTAGTTAAATAGCAGGAGCTTAAACTGCACATTCCTAGACACATTCAATTTTGTCCTGAACTTGCTTATTGTGACAACGTCCACACATAATCCTGTGCACAAGTGAGTCACTGCACTTCTTCTTTTACCCAATTGCATGGCCGACCCTGAGTTCTTAAAGTCCCGGGTGAGACATTTCAGTTTAATAGGGTAGCCGTGCATTAGACAATACTTCAGGAAAAGGTCATTTATATGCCAGGGCTCCACAAATGGTGGTAAAAAGGCAGGCATAAACACCTTCCCAACAGTTCAGACCCCTCCCCCCACAAGACCACAAGAGCTGGCAAGTCTTCTGACCCACTAATCTGAATTCCAGGATATACTCCAAGGGCAGTTCCTGGGGGCCACGTTCCTCTAATTTGTTGAGTGCATTAGCTTGGGGGAGCGTCTAATTTTTCAAATTTCACCCCAGATGGAGCACGCCAAAAAGAGCAGTGCCGCACCAGATCCAGGTAGCTTCTCTTACCACTTTGGGTTCAACCAATGCGCCGTTCACTTCAGCTGTATCGCTAGAGAGTTGAGTTCGAGAATTGAAACTTCCAGCATACCCTGGGGCAGGTGGCATCATGGGCATCTCTTTAGCAGTGGCACAAGCCCTGTTAATCAAAAGTGCCCGGGGCCACCAGAAAGATATAGCACCCATATGAATTTGAAAAGGTTTTCCTCTTAGATGTCTTCTTCCAAGTGATACATTTTAAAATATAGATATTTACATGTGTTTAGCGCCCAGATCAAAATGGGCATCTGGAGGCAGACAATGACTTTGCTGAGTGCCCCTTATTAAGGAAAACAGGCACAACTTATTTCAGTTCACCTTAAAGCCATAAAGGTCTGCAAAATCTCCAAATAGATGAATCACTGGATTCAAGTCTCTCAAGGGTTTTTTCAGCTACAGGAGAACATCATCTGCATACAGGAAAATAACACTGCAGATAAGACACGTCTGCGTGCTGTCTGCTATAGCGCGGTGATGCAGTAAATGCAGTGCTGCCGACGCTACGAAATCGCCCTTCTTTCTGCTCTTGGAATGCGATTTGTGAGTGCAGGATTTCAGCTCCAGCGTCACAGTAAATACCATGATGTATTTACACAGTGTAAGCTAGTCTCAGCAGCTGACATTTTTAGGCTACATGAACATGCGCTAATTTCAGCAGTAAGTAACACTTTGGCAATAACTTAAAATGTAAACAATTTCTTAGCATGAAAGAAAAGTAAATCTGGAGGAATTATTCAGCAGAAATTATTTATCAAATTAAACCTCGTGTTTGTGGCGATTTCAATAGATGTCGAAGTTGTCTTAGAAATTATAGCCCGACTCATCTTTTTCTGCGATGCAGTCATGCACAGTAAAGATGCACCTCCGACCACATTGTGAATGCACATTAGGAATACATTTTATGATAAGGTATAAAAATCAAGCTGAAAGGTGCATATCTTACCTGGTGGGTCCCATGCTATGAATATTGAATATGGCCCAATCACTGTAATGTTATGTGGGGCTGAGATCTTCTCTGGTGTTACTTCTGGGGTTTGAATACTGTACATTTTGCTCCGAGTCAACCCACCACCTGTGCGCACTTCCAACTGGTATGTATATCTGCACAAAAGATGCAGAAATGTACAGGAATTAGAAAAAGACTTGTTCCATCGCATATCTTCATTACATACTGGATGGTTTGTTTAAAAACATCTGCTTGAAAACTAATAATAAAAATGGTCAACATGCAATTTGTCTGAAAAACACAAAATTCCACCTCAGAAAAAGCAATATATTTGTCCTCCGAATGTCTTATTGTACTATTTATACATTATGTGTAAAACTTTCTTTAAAAAAATAGAACTACTTTCATAAATTCAGGAAATATCTAAAAAGAAAAAAAATTAGGAAAGCGTGATCTGCTGCAATGTCGTTTGCAGTGGTCCTGTGTAGAGTAGTGAGTGAGGCCAAACCTCGCGTCCTCTGGCCTACCTTGCTTTCTATTTACCTCACTGGACGCCCCCGGGTTTGGATATTCATGGATGGGGTTCAGGGCTCAACTTTCTCTTGACAAGTTCTTCAATGGGTTATCTTTATGCCTCTCTCCATAGATCATCGTTTCACCCTCGCCCACAGAGCCCTCCACAACACTGGACCTGCCTACCTGAACCATCGCCTCTCATCCCACGTACCCCAAAGATCCATCCGCTCAGCCCAGCTCTCCCTCGCTACGGTGCAGCGCATCAAGAAGACCAGAATGGGAGGCCGCTCCTTCTTCTTCCTCGCGGCCAGGGCATTCCAGGTGAGTAGTTGCGCTATACCAGCCCTTGATTGATTGATCATTTTCATCACTCCTGCACAGGTTTTCAGTCTTTTGAATAGTGACATGTTGTAGGTTGTTTATGGGCCAATTGTTGAAGTTTCCACAGTCCCTTTGGTTGCCGAAACAGTTCAAATGGTGCTCCAAATATCCATCCTCGCTGTCAGTATTTGACAAGGACTTGGTCTTCCACTCTGATGGTTTGATGTAGGCCATCAATCTTTTGCTGGCTTGATACCTGGAATTTTCTCATGTTCCCTGACTTGCTTGGGTGTCCAGAGCAGTTGTCACTCATTGGCGTTCTCCTGGGCTAGGCTTTTGGACTGGTTGACCTAGCATGTACATTGCTGGTGCACAGGAGCTAGTACAAAGAGGTGAAATTCTGTAGTCTCACAAAAAGTTGTGTATTGTCTATTCTAGATTTCCATCTTAATGTACTTCTATTCTCATGGTTTTGTTTAGTGTCTACTTGATTCTCTCTTCACTGTTGTCCTGGGGCTCCAAGGAGCATACTTGTGGTGAGAGATGCATAGCTTCTGAGGTACAACTAGAGCCCTCTGCCTTGGAATAGGGGCACAACTTGTTTTCAATTCTATGGAGTTTCCATGAGCTGCAAAGATTGTTTTCTAGCTTTGTTCTGCTTCGTCAAAACCCACAGACTGGACCATTTCTACAATTGAATATTTGGTCTATAAGCACCAACAGGCATCTCCCATCAATAGGGACTGACTTTAGACCAGGAGGCCATTCAAGCCTCTTCCATAATCTCTGGGATGGAGAAATTCCTCCTCCAGTGGCAGGCATTGTGGTCAGGCATAGACAATACATTCTAGTAAGTCATTCATGTGTAGGTATCATGCCTTCTCACATAGCTTTGCTTTCATTTGGCTACCCCTTGGATGCTTTGGTGAGCGAGTTTTGCTACTTTGTCTTGGAAGTTCTGGAGACAATTCGTTTGCAGTCCACTGGTATCAGTCAGTCATTAGTGATAGTTTCTGGCCCTCTCTATAGAGGGCACTTAGAGTGCATTGACTTTCTGAGTCTTGGAGGCACACATCTTTCTTCATGTGTTTTCTTATGCCTTCCATGGACATTGTTAGATGGCACATGTTTTGAGCTAACAAATGTACGTATTGGTCTACCTTCATTATACTGAGCCATTCCAATCGCGTCATTGGCTGCAGGGTGCCTTGATAAATATTTGCTACGGGTTTCAATGCCTGGTCAGCATACCACTCTAAAGATGAATTTCTTTAGTAACAATGTCCATGTTTCTGTGGAGACCAGAGTGTGAGGTGATGTGCCCAGGAACAAGTGGACTAATGGCTAGTGGTCTGTAACTACTTTTGATCTATGGCTGTATAAGTAGAGATTATCAGGAATACAACCCCATGTTATTGCTACAGCCTCCCTCCTGATTTCAAATACCTTGACTCATTGCCTGAGAGAGTTCTACTCACGAAGCCTCCTAACACCTTACTGTGAAGCAGTGCTGCTAATAGACATGGAGCTTGCACCAACAAAGAGACCTGTCTCTTTGGGAAGGCAGCGTGCCCTGCGGCTGCATTATCGGCATTGTTCACCATGGTGGATGAGTCTGTTGAGTGCTTCGAACAGGTTATTGTGCTTTTGTTTTTGTCTGCAAAGAGCTTTCATTTTCTATCTACATAACTGTTCTGCGTGGGGCAACATTCAGACATTTATGTGACAGCACTAACAGGCTTATTTTCTTTTTTAATTTTGGGAGCGTAATGCAGTGTCCCTTATGAAACAGGAATGAGCCTCGAATACTGTGGGGCTTTGCACACTCACAGTGCATTGCTTGCCTTATCTCTAGTCAGTATGTTCTGTGCCCAAACATATGTTTTCTTCTTTCTTTGTAGTTTACTTAATGTGCCTTGTGACATGTTCTCCAGCCCTGGCTGCTGCACAGCTGTCTCTTGAGGTGCCAACAAGGTGCACTGTTATTGCAAAACTCATTTACTTTGATAGACATTAACAGCCTCTTGATAAACAAAAACTACAGGACAATAACTTAAAACATTTCTATTTACAAAAAAAATAAACATCCACATATACAGAAATTAATAGGAGGCTGCATAAGTCAGTGGAATTGAGTAAAAGTCATAAAAAATGTAGTCTGTACAGGTAGTGGCAATTTCACTGTGACCAGCATCAAAATTAGTTTAACTTTTGTATTTTATTGAACTGTAAAATGTATATACGGCTTCATATCAATAACCAAGTACTGTCTTTGGTGGCAGACTGTCTGTTGTGTATGGTTGTTAGAGTGGGGGTTTATAGTTGGTTTCTGTGGGAAGTTATTGGTGTGAAAGCACACAATCGGGCAGGTCTCATGGGTTTGCCCAGTGAAAGTGGTTGCCTTCATACACCGGCAATTGCAAAGATTTTTTGCCTTTTAAATAGTAGTCATCCAGAAACCATATCCGATGAGGGCTGTGTGCGCTCAGATGGGTACTGTAGTTTTTCAATAGGTCAGCATGGAGTAGAAAACTTACAGAAGCATTGGTGGACATTTAGTTTCCCATAGTAGAAATGGAGCCTTGCTTTCTGATAAGGGTCATGTGGAGTTTGGCTGGTAGTTATAAAGAGCTTTGGGTCCTTAGTAGTTTTGTAATGAGATGCCATTATTTTTTAAGGGGACCTGGAGTGGTTCTAAGAAGAAAGGAGGGAGAGGACTAAGCAATGAGATGACCCTCTGGAGATAGAAGGAATTATTTCACTCTTGAGCAGGGCAGAGTTGTCAGAATGAGGCTATGGTTTCCTTCGGCCAGTGAGGACATTTTACTTGGTCACTGGGGTGGAAGGACTCCATCTGAGGTGTGGCAAGATAAGGGAAGGTATGGCACTTTCTGGAGGTGTAATCATGGATTCTGGATATTTTAAATGCAAAGAATAAGACACCTTATCACTGCTCACTGCTCACGCATGGTGCATGTTTTAGCCATCTAAATTGGTTAGCTCATAGAAACATTTCTTGATTTGAAGACTGACTAGTGTTTTTGGAGAAGTAGTCTTTTCTGGTTTTCTTGACAGCTTTGTTTGAACTTCTCTTGTGTATTTTATATTGCTCTTAGTCAGTGTCTAGAATCACTTGCATCATTCGGCAGATCTAATATGGGTTTTAAAATGGACTTGAATCAAAGTATTCTAGGGGGTATTGCATTGCAACTTTGTTACACTGCCTATAGGACATTTTATGCTTCGGTTGTGTGGGCACAGTAGAAACTTAGACATCACTTTTTTTGCAGTGTGGTTCATCCTAGTGTAGACAAATCTTTCAAGAAATATAAGATTTTAAAATAACTCTGATTTTCCTGCATCACAGTTCTTTCACTTTTAATCATTATGTATACATTAACAGTCTTGACCTGTGTTGGATCTCCCTTATATTACAAACGTAGGTTCAACTGGGTGAATGTTCGGTCCATTTATACCAAAGCAAAGGAGATAAAAAAGAAATTAGTCATCAGTGAAGTCACTGAACAGAAAAAGAGGACGCTTGATGGTTCACAATTCACACGCTTATTTATGGTATCTATTTATATTATTCGTAAAGTTCAAAATGCAACTTTCGCCTAACCTCAAAGAGCATACTGGGAACAAGAAAGGAAGAAAAAATAGATGGAGAGCTGAACAGTTAAAACAATGGTTCAGTCATTGTCTCCAGAGTATGATGGACGTATGACTATCACAAACATCGACAGGTATACTAGTCATTAGTGCAACAAATGTGGCAACACCAGGCAGGGGCCATCCCACTGCACCACAATTACAGCTGTCTTTTGCTATCCAAATGGGTCCATTGCCCTTCCTTATTTTGCATATATGTAAGCATCTAAGGATATTAATATAGCACAAAGGAGATTAATATAACACAAACCTATCTAGGAAGCAACTGAGCCCTGAACAAAAGGATGACGTGAAGAAGCACAAGTGACGTATGCTTCATTGAGTGAGGGAATAGCTCTCCTTTGAAGAGGAGAGTCTTCAGGCTCTTCCCGAACCACAAGAGGGTTTGATCATTCACGATGTTGATGGGGATGCTTTTTCATATCGTCAAGACATAGATGGAGAAGGTTTTCCATCTGGTTCTTTCCTTCTTGCCCAGATTTGTCTCCCATCTAACAATTATTTGGCTCCTGGTCGAGTGCTGTCCATCTGAGTTGTTCGGTTGTCTGGAAATGTCAGTTAAGGCTGTTTCTTTTGGCCTTCTAGTTGACGCAGCTGGTCTTGAAGATGGGTAGGAATGGGAGCCAGTGAAATTCTTTAATCTTTGGAGTGATTTGGCCAAACTGTTTGAGGCCTTTTAAGAGGGGCCAGTGTGAAGTCATCTAGGGCATGGAGTAGAGTGTTATATCTATACAAGTGTGTGAGGACAGATGGTTATATTGTGGTACTGAAGTTTACTTCTGGACACAAGGGCTTATGTTTTCCATTGTTGGTGCAGTAGAGTCAACATGATTTTGCACTGGATGTCAGCTGGGAGAGATGAAGCCATCGGGGTTCAAGGGGGAGATCCACTGTTCGATCTGTGCTCATTTTGATTTATTGGTGAATAGAACTAATCCTCTCTTACATAGTTCTGTATTAGCCTGAGGCCTCTTCTGAAGAGATGAAAGTTACTATCTGAGGAGACATTAAGGCACAGTTTGATGTCATCAGTGCACTGATTAATAGTTGTTATTGTCTAAGAGTATGGCCCTGAAAGTGTGCATGTAGAGATTAGAAAGGATAGAAAAGAGGATGGAATCTTGATGTACTCCTCAGGAGACTGGCAGTTTCTGTGATGTTATAGAAAGTATGTTTATCAACTGTTGACAATTACCAAGGTAGGAAGTGAACCACTGCAGTACAGTCATGGAGAAACACACACATATCTCCAAGGTGTGATCAGATGCATGATGGTCAACAGTGTTAAAGGCTTTGGAGAGTTTGAGCAGGATCAGGAGGTAAGAGCTGTGTTTGTCATTGGTAAGAAGGGTGTCATTTACTAATTGTGTCTGTGCTAAGACATAGTTTGAATTCATACTGGTAGTCCTTTTTTTCTTGTTGATGTGCTCAAGGAAATTGGATGAAGACTGCTGTCTCAATAATTTTCCCTAAAAATGATAGGTGGATGATGCAGAGGAATTTGGCAAAGCTGCCTCAGCAGTGGGAGGATCTCTCCTGTCTGGGAGGCATAGAGAAAGGTTTTGTTCCTGAAGGAGGAATTTACGATATAGGGAAGGATAGTGAAGGCATCTCATTGAATTTACTTTACGATGAAGAATACATAATCGATGTCATCTTCATATGGGTTGTATTTGAGTTAATTCACAATGGAAGGGCGGTCTGTGTATGACAGCAGTTTGAAGGCTGTCCATTTGGGATGGGTAATATTGTAGAGGATTTTTTTTTCTGTCAATATGGGATCTGGTTTTGTTTATCTTGTCTGTGAATACATTATTGATCATGTTGCACTTGTCAGTTGACTTAGGGATGGGTGACTGGAAAAATACTGATGCATGGCTTGAGAGCCGAAACCAGAATTTTGCTTAAATTGGTAGCTTTGTTGATGTTAATACTGTTGAACTGAGTGTTGGCTCAGGTAATGAGGGCATTGTCTGATGATTAGAGTTCCGTAAATTGTAAGTGAAGTGGTCAGTCCAATCTAGGGGTTTTGGCTCCCCTCAGAGGATTGTATGTGATGCCAACAGGATGAGCTTCAAGATATTGCCTTGGGAATAGGATGGTTTGGAGATATATTGCTTGATGTCCAGTATATTGAGGACTGTTTCAAAAGATTCCATTAGGACCCATACCAAGTGCTCAGACACCACTGGAGTCATTCTCCAAACATGAAGGTCTTACGCAATGTAAACGCCTTAATGCAGAAAGAAGCAAGTGTTTCAAACTGCAGTGTTTTTTTCAGAATAACTGAAAATAGAGGCAAACATTCTTAGGCATCTGAAAAATTATGCTTATTTTTAAAATCATCTAGGCCTGATTTCAATCATTTTGTTTTAATTTTGAATTAAATTGTTAATCATTCCCAATGATTCTGAAGAGAAGCCTCGTGCACAGCTTCCAACTACAGATGGAGTGGTTTGTACAATGAAGTTGCTACTTTTTAAGTGTGCAGGATGTATTGAAGTTTGAGTTCACTTTAATTCTTGTGATGACGAAAAATCACCACTATTAGTTTTGCTATTTAATTGGTAGAGTGCAAAATGGGAACAAGAATAACTTCTTGTTAATAGGGATCACCAAGCAACTCACCAGAAGACTAGAAACCATCCAGAACTCTTGAGCCAGGCTCATCCTTACCTTCCCACACAGAACTCACATGACCCCACACCTCAGGGAACTCCACTGGCTCCTGATACGCAAATGTGCTGATTTCAAACTCCTCACACTCACATTCAAGGCACTACACAACTTAGGCCCCACCTACCTGATCAGTTGCATTTCCTTCCTATGCGTCAGGCAGACACCTCCACTCCACATGACTTGTACTCGCACATATCCCCGGCATTCATGGTACCAATTCAGGAGCACAAGCGTTTTCTTACATTGGTCCTAAAGCGTGGAACGACCTCCCACCCTACCTCAGAGCCTCCGTACCCTTTTTTCAATACCACGAGAAGCTCAAGACCTGGCTTTTCAATTAGCCAACCTCGGTCTAGGCATACACCCCTGCTCAGTGCCAGGATACCCTCATGGCGATAGTGCACTTTACAAATACGCATAAAATAACATAACAATGGCTGCAAGATCTGGCAATCTTTTTAAAGTTCAAACGTCACTCTGAAGCGGTCTATTCTTTTTAATGTATTCCTTTACTGGAAAGAGATTAGTTTACACCATAACCAAACACACGGTGTATAATGCTGATGGCAACACGTCTTATTAACAATATTTTCTAAACATGATTCTTGTGTGATTATCAATATGAGTATTCCTCTTTATCAGTAAAGTGTTTGTAAAGGAAAACGTTTACTAAGAGGCAGTCGTCACTTATATCTTTTGATCATTATCCATCTGGTTCGCTCAGGATTGTTTACAGTTTCCAATTTTTACTAGACCTCTGTCTCTATAACCTATTAACATTCAACAACAAGATTTACTAAATTTCATCCGCTCATTTTGATGGAATTTGCGTTCTTTGGTCATTCCTTGGTGGTGTCTCATTGCCACTTTAAACATGATGATGAGTGTTTCTACAACCAACCTTTGTCATTTTCTTTCTTTTTTTCCTTCCTCTTTGCTACTACTCCACATAGTGCACTTCCCTTCATGCCCTCCACTCCTCTTCTGCTTTGACCCCCTTCCAGTTTCTGGCAGAGGTGAAACTGTTGAGAGGATGTGGCCCTACAACCAGATGCTGACTTTGGAACTGAGGAAGCTGGTTTGAGTTCCGGTGGCTCAACATCATGTGATTCGGGGCTCATCACTTAATCTCCCGTGGATAAAAAAAAATATGAATCGGACCTTGTGTAATGTGACTGATTCACATATATAAAGTGCTCCAAAGCCCCTGGGATGAGTTTGTGCGCTATATAAAAATAAATAAGGTTTATATTAGCTTTTCTCCGTCATAGGTTGCTTAGAAAATATAATGTTACGAAGCTGCACATCTTACCATCCTACTGCTTCGTGTTTTGCTACACTGGTTATTATTCAGTTACCCAGATCAAACGTATAGGAAATTTGCTAATTGACATGGATTTACTTGGCCCGCAAGCAGGTAGGACGCATGCGCAAGCTCGGTGTTGCTTACAATAACTATACCACTGCTATTCAATGCAAAACGTGCTAGCAGAAGACGTCGATGTATTTTCTTAAACTGACAATTTCATAAACGTGGATTATACCTCAAAGTAATTCAGTTCTTCATTTTATCTTCTTTTAATTGATAATCCATCCCTGGTTATGAAGCAAGTTTGAAAGAACTCGGTCAATACAAGGACCTTCAATGTATCCAGCGACAAAGCTCACATAAAGATCTCTTTTTATTAACATTAGCTGAGCAATATTGATCTTTTCATAGAGGAAGTGAAGACACTGTATGCCGCATGCAGAAATGCAATATAATTGATAATCACTGCTTTAGTTTAAAATATAGCACATATCAAATTCCGATTTCATTTTAGATTACCTGCTGTTGGGCTGCAGACCTGCATCTGTAAAATTCATATCACAACTACTGCCGCTGAAGACAGCTTCCCCGTCACGTGTCAAGCTATATCCTGTAATGATTCCATTGGCTTTTTCTGGTTCATCCCAGTGAAGCTCGACAGATGTTGAGTTGACTATAATATGCTGAGGCTTTAACCATACTCCTATGAATATAAAGATACTTATTAATCATATGGATAGACAGGGAGAGCTGAAGAATTGCATTGTCATGCAGTGCCAACCATTCAATATGTTTTATTGTGCACTATGTACTTTATCAACAAGGCACAATAAGGTACATAGTGCACTTCATCTAGCACACAACCTCTGGGCTGACTTCCCTATTGACATCCCTATTGGAGGAGCTACAAGCAGGGCCGGCTTTAGGGCTGGTGGCACGCGGTGCAACAAAAATGTTTGGCGCCCCCACACCTCATGACCACCTCCTCAGATTCTCCCACTACCACCGGGCAAAAGTGCACCCATCTCTCCAACCATAAATTATTGCTAAACACAGCACCTCTGACTGAGGTCAGCACCTCCTCCAGAGGTCAGCGCCCAGTGCGGCCACACAGGTAGCACTGCCCCAAAGCCAGACTTGGCTACAAGGTAGTTTGTTCTTATACAGGGACATACCACAAAATATGGTGAGGGGCCCTGGCATTCCTGTATCTTGCAGATATTCCTTAGGTTGGCTGAGGGCCCCGGAAGGCTGGGGGCCTCCTGCACTGCAAGATATTGCAGGAAACCGCATTAGGCCCCTTTTCTCGCTGTCTGTTCCTGGTATATGATCTATTAGAACTCAGACTGCACGACTGTTCAGAGAAATGTAGCTGTGTATGTAGCTATGCTGCCGATCTTTTTCCTGGCTATTATGCAAGTGTGAGTTTTAACAGGACAGGTTAGTTTTAGATTTTAACTAGTGAACTATTCAAATAAACTACTACATTTGCTCCTCCTAGTGTAATCTATTTAGAGTCGCCAACACATCAGCCTAGTGCTCAGTGAATTTTGCAGCGATTTCAATTTGATGACCCAAGAGAACTTTATTCCCAACTCTTGTAACAATAACGTCTCTATGCACTGCACCTAGCCCACTGACTCACTTTACCCCACTCAAGGAGCAACTTTGGGATAATTGGTTCTGACTCACACTTCCTGGGGTATGCCCAGTCGTGGGTCCCTTGCTCACTTTGCCACTGGATTCAAGCTAGCCTGGCTGATGACTCAGGGGTGTAACAAACACCTCCGCAGCCCCCGCGGTGCGGGGGGGCAGTCTTCAGTGGTGAAGGGGGCCCCTCAGCTTTTTGGTAGAGAGCTGTGAGGATTGCTCTAAAGCAGCTGCAGTCTGCAGCCTGCTCTGAGCTCCTCGCGCTGACCCAGGGCAAGACTGAAGAGAAACAAAGTAACATGTTACATTGTTTCTCTTCAGTCAGAGCCACGAGCCAGGCCCGGAAAAAGGATGGGGGTGGGGGCCTCAGAGAGAACATTCCCCACAGAGCACTGCTCCTCTGAAAAGAGGCAGCACAGAACTGACAGGGCCAGGAGAAGGCTTGAGGCTCCAGGAATAGGAGTCTGCTGGGACGCATTGGAAGGTAAGCAAGCATTGGAAATGCAATAGTCCTCACATTTGTTTGTGTTGGAGCTATTGGCATTATAAACGGCAATGTTTTTACTTATGGGAGTGTATGCATGTGGTTTGTTGTGGAATCATGTGGGTTGGATTGAACTAGTTCGTTGTGTAATTGTGTGGCTTGGAATTGTGTGGTGTGGAGTGAATTTGTGTATTGGAAATATGTGGCATGGGTGCTGTGGAATTATGTGGATAGTAATTATGTGGTATTAAGTGTCCTGGAATTATTTGGAGTGGGATTGTGTCAAGCTACATACAAAAACTTTAACAGTCCTCATTATATCTAGCACTTTTTGTTTTTAAAGAGATAGCTTCAGTATTTATCTGTGAATAATCTGCCATAAACATGGCGCAAAGTATTAACCTTTTCAAAACTATGGTGACGGAATTCCATCACACAAGCATCAGGAGGAGCCGGGGAGGCGGGGCTTTAGTAAGAAGCAATACAGATAAGAGGAGGGACTATTACACGCTGTAACAGGAGGAAGCATGAAAGTACTGTCATGGCCAACAACATTGTTCTCTTGGTGAAATCGCCTGGGCATCAACCAAGCACCCAGGGGTGGGACTTTGGAAAGCAGTCCACCAAAAGGGGGCCAGCTTTTCTGACTGCCACAGCAGCGAATGAGTGGCAAGCGCTCTGACTCTAAGCTTGACCTAAAAAGCAGGGATATGCTGCTACTTTGGGTCGAGGAAACCAGGTTAAAGTTTCAGAGTCAGACTTTTCATCCAGCATGCATAGTGCTGTTGGAAAAATCAGGACAGTCTGAAAGTCAGTGACATGCTGACAGCTGAATACCTAGCATAGCAGGGTCTAGGAAGGAGGGGGTGAGAGGTGCACGACCTCTGCCCCCCAGAGTACACAGTGGATGCTGGGTGCCAAACATGAGTTGTTGGAGATGTCAAGATGGAACAGTAAAGCTTGACACAGGTACCAACACCCAAAGTGATGCCTGAAGGGGTCTTTTGTAATGGGGTCACTTTATAGCTGCTATGACCATAGCTTACTACTATCTCTTCAGGGAACAGGAGATACACCACCCATATGTCATACTCGAAAAATAGGTCTTGTTCATGCAGGTAAATGTGAGGAGGAGAGTGGGGAGCAGGCTGAGATAGGCCCCAAAGGTCGTCTTCCTGCTGGCCTCTGTATATCCACAAGCATGTGTACACACGAGGGATAGTTGCCCCTTTCCCCTTACCGGCTTGGTGTTCAACATGCCTGCTAACAACTGCATGTGTAGTCTTGCGGTGAATTTGACCTATATAACAGTTCTATGTGTACAAGTCTCAGAGCCCCATGTGCACATGTACATATGTCTTTTGCATTCATTGCTTTTGGGTACAACTCCCAGGGCCACAGATGAACCTGTGTAAACTAGGGATGACGACAGATGGTTTTCTACATTCCAGTGTCCGTGTTCATCCTCCTAGGTCCCAGTCACATGCATGTGCACATAGGCAGCTTGAAGGCTTCTTTCTACACTGTGTAAAACCAGGAGCCTCCTGTTATATTCAATGCATTGATATGTTGACATCAGAGACTCAGTTTAACCCCTTCTATCCTAGTGGTGTTCAGTTGGAGAGGTACGGAAGGAAACAAAATCGTTTTTTTAAAAAGGGGGTGTCTCCCAGGCAGTCATAATGGAATAATAAGTGGAGTACTGGTTCAGACAGGCATCCCTTTTGGGTCCCTCTAGGTACACGCAGACACCAGAAGTTATTGTCACCTTGGCTGAAGCACACGGTATCCATGACACTGTGGGGCTGCTGCCATGACAGGATGTCAATGCTGTCTTACCTGAGGTGTCCCACATGTTCAGCTCTATCCGCTGCTACCTAATCTCAAAGCTCGCGGCGTAGTTCTAAAAAACGGCAGGCACGTCGTTCTGAAAGACGGAGGTGACAGCAGCTGCGAGTTAGTACACCACTTTGAATTTTACTTGTGTTGATCGAATATTATATTAATAATGTTAAAATGTAAATATTTTACCGACCCATTGATCTTTTATGGTTCAGATCTTTTTATTAATTTTTCAGGAACAAATACTCTTACCTAAATCCAAAGGCCGATGAGGTAGAACAGTGGGAGAACAGAAGAAGGAGATAGAAGGTGAGGAAGGGAGGATACCAGGGGGACTGGGAAAGGCGAGAGGGAAGCGATAAAATATCAGGGGTTGTCACTCAGGGAGCATAGCCACTCTCGCCAGAATTAGCTCTTTCGCAACGTATTCGGTGTCAGCAGGCTGGGTCTTTTAGTGCGTCATACCCACTGCGGTCAGTCTTTGTCTTGCTGATCAGGCATGCCCCCTCATCCTGTTAGCTGACGTACTCATAAGTAAAGAGGACTAGTAAGTTCCCAAAAGTCCTGTGCCAGAGATTGGATGCATGGGCCCCTCATTTTGTCAAAGTGTAGCAACTTGTTCTGCAGGGAAGCAGTAAGCTTTTCCATCCCTGTGAGGTAGCACAGTTTATGAAGCAAGTCAGAGTGAGACGACAATGTATCAGTGCCCCATTTGGTTTTAATGACATGTTTAGCCCCACACAAAGCCAAAACGCATTATTATTGCCTTCCCTTTGTTAGAGTGTAGAGGGTGTGTTGGGGCATTGGTGAGGCTCAGTAGGACGTAGCTAGAAAGACAGGGTATATCTGTTGCAAACATTTCATTGATATCTTTCAGACGGCCTACCAGCAGTGTTTGAGCTTGGGACAGAACCAGAGGAGATGAGTCAGTGTGTCTGGGTGGCCGAAGATTTGTTACAGCCATTAGGAATGTTGAGGTTCCATTTCACCTTCTGGCTGGATTGTAGTACCAATAGTGTGTCACCTTAAGCATTGCTTCTTTTCCTGAAGCACAGAATGAGGTGTACACTTTGTGGAAGGTGTCAGTCCATTTCTTTAGGATAAAGAGAAAGTCCAGCTCAGCTTCCGAGCTGTGGGGCTAGAATAGTTGCACAATTCCCATGTCTTGAATTGTGTACTCTGACCCACCTTATCCAGTATTTTCCACAGAAAAAGTCCAGTGCACCCGATGGAAAGCCTTGTCTCACAATTGACAAGAACATTTATGTTTGTGACTGGTTGTCTTTGTCTTTATCAATTTAGAGAAATTTGGGGAAGACATCTTGGATTGTTTCTTAAGGACAGTAGGATGAAGAAAGAGGTAGGTCTTAGTTTTGGGCTGATGATCAATAAGGCAGGAGTTGGAGAAACTTGTGAGTCTTGAGTTAGAAGGTTGGGTGTTGGCTGGAGATCCTTGAGTTGTTCTCTGATCAGTAGCAGGTTGGGTGGGTTTTGATGCTCTACAGGAAGTCTGTTACAAGGCCTGTTGTCAAACATTAAATGGATCAGCCCTCTGCGGAGTATTTTAAAGTGAGTTATTGGGAAGGCGATGTGGGGTTGGAACACAGCTTATTTTTTGGGGTGATTTTGTCTTTGATCGATAGTGGTGCTTATCAGTAAATGGCTTTGTGAGGTAGTGGCGTGGAGGTTGAAAAAGCAGCAAGAGCAAGTTGTTAGCATCCAGGAAATACTACAATGGGCTGTTTAAATACATCTGACAAGAATGGTAACAGACAGTTGCATGTGTTATAAACCTTAGCCCTGCCTGGTCTTTACAATGTATTATCATAGTGTGAACACCAATGAATTAGCAAAATTAAAAGGCAGCAGGGAGAGATTCCAAGACCAGGTTTACTAATGTCACAGCTGATGGAAAATGTTGATAAACGTACTCTGACCATAAGAAAAGTGTACATCCCATTTAAGCCAATGCGCTGACCTAATAGATGCACCTCATGCAATATACTCTTTTTTTTACCTTTTCCTATGTTGGAATATGCCTGGGGGATTTTGGGAGTTGTGTCAATGTGGATGTCTCTGGGTATGAGGTATGGACCTGGTGGGGTATCTTTTTCTTGTTTGCATAAGAGTCCACAACAAAATTTGTAATGTCACTGTACCGAATACAACAAGAATGCTGTATGAGTGATAAGGGTAGTGAAGGGGTTTGAACAAGGCTATTATATATGGCCCAAAACATAAAGTGTTTGTGGTGAGTCAGAGGTAAGAATGTGCACCCTCGAATAATATTTCGGTACAATTTGCACAGAGCTTAATTTGCAAAGTGCATCTGCACTTGTGATTGAGGACATTTGTGAGGTACACTGCGTTAACTCTTTACTGGAAGGGAGACACAGAAGTACATGTTGAGTTTTAAGTGCCAATCAGTACTTTTTAAGAGAATGTTCTTTCTGCTATAAGGTGAGATGGTCAATCAACTTTTTGGAGTCCATATGAAAGAAGATTCTAGCTTTTCATGACAATATAAGGGCATTGACAAAAAGCCATAACTTGTTAGGCGTGTGAAGTGCGACTAATTTGGTTCTCAATAGCTACGTAAATTGCTGACAAAAGATGCACAATCGCACAAAATGCAAAACCAGTATTTTGTAGTAAATTGTAGCATTGAATGTGTCTTTGCTTCAATTTTTGATGCATTTGGTGCTAAAAATAGTTTTAAAAAACACAAGCGCCTCAAACAGCAGCCGCTCGCATTCTTGTTGTTCGCGTTACTTCCGTGCGCTAAATTATTGCCACAAATGGAACATAATTACGTGACATGGTGTAATAGCATTATTTCACGAATTTCGTGTAAAAAGCATAACTTAGAATTATGTGAGCTTACACCTGCGTACTGGGTTTGTTGAACTTGATTAAAAACATAAATTTGGCAAATTAGGGAGTGTACCGATTGTACATAATTTTCATCCTGCCAATCCAGAAATGACAAAACATGCAGGTCCCATCTCTCCATATGAAGTTTGATTCTGTTGGCTCATACATCTCCGGTGCTCATATCACTTATCTCAGATGCCTTACTAGCAGTGGCGGCTCCTCTGCTAAGGCGGAGGAGCGTCGCCCCACTGCTTTCCAGCAGTGTAAGGAAAAATAAAATGATAATAACTCAATGTTATGTTATTATCATTCCATTTTTTCCTGTTGCGGGCGCGGCTGCTTTGGCAGGCGGGGCGGGGCTGCTCTACTGACAGAGCAGGGGAGGGGAGGAGTGGTTTTCACTACCTACGTGCGCTTGAATGTTTGGGGGGTTGCCTCGGGCCGGCCAAACATTCATGCTGCCTTGGGCCGGCCAAACAATCATGCACACTTAGCAAGTTTAATTTTATTTTTTATTTACCCCCTGATCCGTGCCGGCCTCCACTGCGGACTAGAGATTTGTAAAACTGATAGTTGTATTTGCAAATGTATACACTGCCTACATGAAACATGTTCAGATCAACATTGTTCTTACCCTCAGGAGCTGCCTCCGTTGTTCGACCAGTGGAAGGCTGGCTGGAAGAACAACCCAAAGTCGTGCAAGCTGTGAGTATGTAGATGTATTCAGTGTGTGGCTGGAGATCTGGAAAAAAATGAAAATACTAATAATAAAGCAATGTTGTAACTCGAAAGAAATGTTGCCACAATATTTTACTATTAGAGTCATTTACATAATGGCATGTAGTCAACAGCAGGCCAGATCTGCAGAGGCCCTCAACTCCACTCCGCTAGTGTAGAACCGCCCGCCCTCTCAAGCGGTTCCCGCCTCTCGACATTAGTTATTTTTATTTTCCAAACACACTCACAAAGCAAGAATTTGTTTGAGAAATATAAAATGAACACTGGCCCCAACTCACAAACCATGAACAGATCTAGATATCCATTGAGGTTAAAGACACCCTATAGAGGTTGTGGCGAGCAGCACAGTGAGCCAGCTGCCCGGTGGTGGATGGACGCCGGGTAAAGAGGTTTAACCAGCAGAGTCCATAGAGGCTCCAGCAGCAGAAGCCCTCAAAATGAAGTCTGGGAACAACAAGGTCAGTAGATGGGGCCTGCGTTATTATTTGGAAGATGTTCTGCCTTTTTCAACCTCTAAATCACCCTGCACATTTTGATGGGTTAATATCATAAAGTAAATCAAGTTTAGTTTCATAGGGAGAACATTTAAGAATAAATGTATCGTTTTTTGTCTGTAGTAGGATGCAGGATAAGAGGCCACACATTCATTGCCCAGCATGTCATTTTGGACTTGCTTTCAGGAATAGTGTGCAGTGAAACTGTGGACAGGAACAGAACAAACTTTTTATTGACACTTTCCAATTTGTTAAGCCAAAGATGAGCCAAAAAGACAAGTCATAAAAAATTAAATAAATGTATTTTCTTGTTTTATTGATATGATTTTGAATTGCACAGAAAAGCCATGCCTTAACAATCTCAGTTTAAGAAATTATATCTGTCAGTATCGAAACCTCATGTGTTCATCTTTTTAAACATCTTGATTTTGATAGCTCCAAGGACTTCAAGTCGAATGATCCGGCCTCAAAGACTTTGTTTATTAAATTGCTTACTTTCCATCCTCCAGTGGAGTTCTTTAACCTGGGATAGGCTTACTATATTCCGTTCCAATTATTTACCTAGGGATTCACTGAACTCTGTAAAATGATTGCCCAGATATATAACCTGCTTATATGTGGGCTTGTATTTGAACTTCAAATTTCAGTATTCTAAGTGTCTGGGTCTGTGTAGAATGTTTTGCTGCATTGTTTCTTCATGACCCCCGATACAAAGCCCTGTACTTCCACTTCGGTTCGAAAATCCTTCTAAAATAATATTCTCAGTTAGGCATAATTCCTTTAACAGTGGAGCTTACAACTTTGATTTTGGAAGAATTATAGAGTTTGTGAATCAAACTGCAAAATGTAAAATCATTTAAATGCTTTACTTGGAAAGCTTGATTTTGAAAGGGTTAATATTTGAGAAATGTTTAAATTGCTGACTGAATACATAGAATGCCACACCATGTCTGGAGCGAACATCCAGTTTTGCAACACAGTGGTCCGTCTATGGGAAGGAATCTGCCTTCCCGTTTCCAAAAGCATTTTCAGCACATAAGAGTGACAAACATTGACCTACCAGTAGGATATCAAAAATATTTGTTAAGTGGAGTGGCTGCATTTACTTTGCGTTTCTCAGGTCTGGCTTCAGTGTCAGGCTACACTGAATGGTCAAGGCAACATCTGACTGCTCCTCTGGTAGGTAAAAAGCTCTGTACAGTTTTGTGTGTAAGAAAAAAGATACAGGGAGGAACTATTGCCTTTTTAATAAGGGAATTAAGGGAAGAAATATCACGTGACTATTCAATTCTCACAAGCATGACCGATCTTTGCGTAAATCGAGTCCCAGACAAAACCGAGTTTGGCGCCCCTCCTAACCCACCCTCCCATAGTCCCCCATCAACGTCCGAACACTTTTGCCTTTTCTAACTGGAGAATATAATAGCTATCACTAAGACTCACAACTTAATAGTGCTGCTTTTGTGCTATGCTTGTTGTTGAAATGAGAAGAGTGTGACACTGTTGTCTGCTGTACACATTATGTTCTAATAATTTGGCCTAGAGCCAGGCCAAATGGGCTTTTACAAATAACATTCATTCATTCATTCATGGGTAACATATTAATTGCTGCTCTTCTAGCTAGGACCACTAGCTTTATCAGAACATCCCTAGCAGAGGAAAAGGGGCCATGTTGCTACTGAACTTCTCTTTCCCCTACTCTTTCTGCTGCCGATGATGCTCCTAGTGGGGAGGGCAGGCCTCTTGGGTTTACAGGTCAGGTCCTGGCTGATTACCTCAGCAGTGAATGGCCTGGGAACACAAATATTCTCCTTCCCTTTCACCTGAAACACATATTCAGAAAAAAATTGAAGGCGCGAGGGGACGTGGGTTAAAGGAGAGGGGGAGAAATGGAACTCTAGGAAGATTAACCGAGACAATGAAGTTTATACAGATAATGAACAGACACTGTCGGCTGAAATCTAAAAAAAGTGTTTTCTAGGTCTACTAATTGGGCACCCGTCTAAATCTAGACGCCCTGTGTCAAGCTCGCTCATGTCCACGGCTGACCCTGCGTGCAAGCTTATACTGGCATGACACAGTTGATAAAGTGCCCAAGGGATTCTTCAGGTGCAGCTACATAAAGGGTTTTGGACAGCCTTCAAAAGATTTTGACCAGTTGCCAATTCTATATGGATCTTTTAAAAGCTGTCCCGATGGAATGAGGCTGTTGGACACAGTTCTAAATATTTCTTGAAAAATCACTATACCAGCCAATGTGTTAGCATACATTCATTTTCCTATTGGAGAAAAACTTTAACTTTTGGAGAGAATGGAGGATGAAGGGTCAGCAGTTTCACCTACTAGTGAAAGGTAGGTCTGGATTGATGCAGTATTGTGGTCACACTAAGCATTCACAATCACCGTAATGGTTGGTTTTGGCGCCATCTCGAAGATAAAATCACTGTGAAGTCGTAATCCGTGGCTCATTCACACCACACGCACTGGGAATTAGTCTTCTCTGAGCCATGGGTCCTGCTGAGAATAGCACAAGGAGACGTGGCTAATTTTCAATGATAATTTTAAAACCAGATGTTTATACTGCTTTGCATGGGTATGATTGAAAATTTTTAGTATTGTCCATGTTTATAGACTTTGTGTGTAGTTTTGCCTAGTTAATAAATGTTAATTGTTTTTGTTGTAGGGAGCTTTAAGTTCTTTGTTTGAAAACATGTTGCCTCTCATGCTCTTCCCCACCTCTAAAGAATAATGTTTTTTGCTTAGACCACCTGCAACACAGTAAACCAAGGACTACAACTGGAGGAAATGTTGTAAATGTGACCTTGTTACAGTACACATCAAGCATGGCTTGCAGCACACAGCACGTCTGTGAGGTGCCTCCACCATAGCTTGCCAGGTGGATAGCTTAAACCTCAAAAGTGCCACATTTTCACAGCTCTGTTGTGACCTTCTCTAAATGATTCAGTGTCGCAGAACTGAAAATAAAAGCACTTCCATGACTCTTGCTGCCTGTGCAGTCACAGGCGGAGGAACAGAATGACTGCTTTACATCAGTTCCAAATGGTGTCCTATAAGCCCTATTGATGATTAGGGGAGGACTTCCAATAAAGCTTCCCTTCTGAGAAGAGGCATTGACGTTATCAAAGGTAAGTGGTGCTTGCTCTCTCTCCAACACTGTCAGAACATACCAAGTTCACCCATGCTGCTTGCCACCTTGCCAGATGCAGAATTATGCAGCTCCAACAGTTGCAGAGACTTGTACTAGTGCTGAATGGCTGTGTTCTTCTCACCCCCGGTGCATCTACTCTGCCAGACCTCCCCAATACAGCAGATAACCAAACCATGAAGTCCACTTAGTAAGGCGGCTTTTATTGGGTTAACCAGATTTCCATTATAAGCAGAGAATAGGATGAATTCTTGATGTAGCAAAAGTAAATACTTTATGGAGCACAAACCGTGCAACCGACAGGAAAGCGGCTACTGGATGGAATGTCCCCCAATCATCTCTGCTGTTTTTGCCACAAAACATCGTCCCTTGTCTTCTCTTCAACTGCTATATAGCCATATGTGGTTGCCAAAGCCATTAGTGGCCCCACAACACTTTTCATTGACTCTCCTGGTAACTGGGATTTCCTGTAAAATGTTTTTCTTTCCATAATCACGTGTTTGCTTGATTTAAATCAAGCATCCAATGAGTTTTAGGTAGAGGCATATTCTACAGCATTGTCATCACCCATAATGGTTTCATTAGGTAACAAGCATTGGCATAGCCAATAGGTCTCGCTTTTGGGAAGTATTTAGCTTTGCAGCACAATATCCTTGGTGCAACAACATCACCTGTTGCATGGCTAAACCTTGTACCTTATAAGTGTTTAGCCATGCAACAGTTGATGTTGTTGCACCAAGGATATTGTGCTGAAGTTATCCAGCACAATATCCTTGGTGCAACAACATCAAGTGTTGCATTGCTAAACACTAATAAGGTCCCAAAGGCGAGACCTATTGGCTATGCCAATGCTCGTTAAATATGTTATCTTTTAAACAGGTTTTGCTCATTTTCCACCTACTTTCCACTCCTTTGTCTGCAAAACTATTTCAATATTTTACTATCTTCACACCACTCGAAGTGTGACAATAGTCGTGAGAAAAAAAGTGTAGCTTACGCTGTAAATTGTGGGACACATTTATTCTATAAATGTGGACATTAGCAAACGGATACATCCTTGTCCACGTAAATCAAGTACCAGAAGAAGAGAGTACGCAGAGTAAAGTACACAATACAAGGTAAACGCAGAGCACATGCTACACGTACAACACCGAGGACACAGAATGGGTGAAGGAATGAGTGGGCGTGGAGTTTGTTAGTATGATGGGGGAAAAGGGATGAGTGGATCTAAGTGGGAGAGAAATGGGGAAGAAAGAGAGCAAGAAGCAGGTGTGATCGATGGCTGGCGGAACAAGGAATGAAGAGTAAAGGGGGAGAAGGTGAGTGAAGGAAGGAATGGGCGTGGCTACGAAGGATGTGGTGAGGTGGTAAAGGAGGAGATGAGGAATGAGGGAGGTGAAGTATCACAATGCGGATGGGGCGGGTGGTAAAAGGAGGGCATGAATGCACGAGGGAAGGAGTATATGAGGGGCGTGGAAGTGAGATGGGGACCCACTGAGGGCTGTGGAGGCAAGATAGGACTTACAGAATTTTGGTGTCAGAGACAAATAAGTACGGGAGGGCAGCAAAAGGGGGTGTGGGAGGGAAGATATGGAAGAGGGTTAGAATACATTTTCAGGGTGAGGGATAAACGGGTATTGCGGAGCGGTTTCAGGGAAGTTAAGGGTTGTGAAGTGGGCGAGGAAAGAATCTATGGCTGTGGGGGTGAGAGAGACCTTAGGGGTTGTAGGGAAGCTGAGATGGGTCAAGAGAGGAAAGGCAGGGCTGAGGTAGGAATTTGTGGGTGGAAGTAAAGACTGAGTTAACATGAGTGGGCAGGAGGAGTGAGGGTGAGGGGAAGGCATATGGGGGCATTCATTGAAGATGTAAAGGGAGATCAAACCGAGAAAAGAGGTGGAAGTGAGAGAATACGGATGTGAAACTGCTGGAGAAGGTTTGCGAGAAAGGAGGAGCGAGAATGCAGGCAAAGGAGGGAGTGCGACAAGAGGAAACCGGACAGGTGTAGGCTGTAAAAAAGGGGGAGCATGATGGGGCGGAAAGGGTGTTGGTGTAAAGAGCAGGGCACACAGGCGAATAAGGCTAGAGAGCGAGAAAGAAATAAAGTGGGATAAACACAGAGGAGGTGGTAACAGAATGGGTGGTGGAGGGAGAGCCACTGAGAGCTAAAGAAGAGAGGGGGGTATAGAGGAGGGTACAGAGATATAGAAAAGAGCTGAGAAGCTGAGTGAGTAGGGAAAAGAGTGTGGGTGGGGGGACTCAAAGATAGACGTAAATAAAGGCAAAGATTGAGGAGGGAATGGTACAAAATCAGGAGGAGTGAGAGGGGAAGGTACAACAGGAGATGAAGGAAGTAGGGACGGTAAGGGGTCAGGAGGAGTGAGTTAAGAGACAATGGAGACATTATTGAAAGAGGGGAGGAATGGTGAAAATCGAGGAGAGAAGAAAAGTGAGAGGAGCAAAGAGACAGAGATAGCAAGAGACAGAGATAACAAAAGACAGGTGCATGTAAAGAAATCAAGAGGGAGCTAAATTGGTGAAGGGGACAGATGAGAGGGAGAGAAAAGGAGAAGAATGAAAATAAAATGGGACAGAAAATATTCGGCGGAATCCACCCCTGAATTTGAGTGTCCAAAACAGGAGGGGGCTGAAGAAATGGAGTGGAGGAGGGCACAACAGGTGTCAAAGAGGCTAGGGGTAAAGAGGGCCACAAGGGTCTGGTGGAGGAGACCAGGGGAGATGAACACCTGGTTATAGAGTGAAGGGGTGTGAAGGTGAGGGCGTGTTGAGGTGGGTGGAGTTAGCGAATAGATGGTTCTACCACGGGGAACGTGACGGAGGCAAGGGTGAGGGGGGCACATGAGAGAGCAGGTGAAGGGCAGGAGGTCCTAACAAAGTTTGTGAGGGAGAGCAGTTTGAGGCAAGAGATAATGATGGGTACTGACATGGTCTGGTCAGGGGGGTTGCTAGGGGGCGCCATAAAGGGGAGAGTGCATAAGAGGCGGGGTGGAGGTTAAAGTAGATGGCTGGGGAGGGGGAGATACGGGGAGGTCTGGGTTGGTGCAAAACGAGGGATCCGGGAAAATGCTACTGAAGAAAACCAGTAAACGAGGTAAATGGAAAAGGAGCGTCTAGTGAGGGAGAACAGTGGGAGGAAAGAGTACGACATGGGAGAGGATGGTGAGAGCGGGGGGTAGCACAGCAGGAGGCTAGCGAAGCGCAGGGAGGGAGTGAGCGCTGGGGAAAAGAGGAGGCTGGTAGAGAGGACACTGCGGGGGACAAAGGCTTGTGACAGAGCATGGGGAAGGAGAGGAGGCATTTCAAGCAGCTGGAGTGAGAGGGCGGGGGTAGAGGGCAAGGGAGGAGGCAGGTGAGGGAGAGCTCATGAGGGCAGAGGAAGAGGCACGTGGAGGCTGGCAAGAGAAGAAAGGGGCAAACAAGGAGGCTTTGGGGAGAGAATGGAGATCAATGCACAAGAGGGGGCTGGCGAGGTGAGTGGGTGATGTGGAAGGGCAACGTGGGAGGGTGCAAACGAGGTGGCACTGAGGGACAGCAAGAAGATTAAGGTTCAGGAGTGAGCTTGCGACGGAGGGCAGAGAGGAGAGCATGTGAGGTGGCTGGTGTGAAAGAGCAGCAGGGGAGGGGGCGGAGAGGAGGCTCTGAGGGAGAGCGACGGCTAAACAGAGATCAACGCACAAGAGGGGGCTGGTGAGGGAGGGCACGTGAGTGGGTGGTGTGGAAGAGCAACGTGAGAGGGTGCAAACAAGGTGGCACTGAGGGACAGCAAGAAGATTAAGGTACAGGAGTGAGCGTGCGACGGAGGGCAGAGAGGAGAGTATGTGAGGGGGCTGGTGTGAAAGAGCAGCAGGGGAGGGGCTGGAGATGAGGCTCTGAGGGAGAGCGACGGCTAAAGGCAGAGAGGAAAGCCAGATGCGCACAAAAAGGAAATAAAAATAAAGCACGCGAGTGGTGCGCGCAAAAGTGTAAGTGATCGCATGCTGTAAGGGTGCCGCGAGCACTTAATGAGCCATGACGGAAAGCCAGATGGCGCCTGTGCGCATCACCGCACGCGTAACCGGAAGATTTAGGCCACAAGCAAAAGCGTGTGGTCGGATTTCTAAAGCCCACTTACTAATTGTCTCGCTAGATCAGCGCATGCGCTGGCTCAGGCGAGACCTAAAAACAAATAATGAAAGGCAGCAGTCTTGTTTGAAGGGGGTATGTTTACAGCTTCATCAATAAAAGCTACACGCAGGCAAAATATGTGTTTTGGACATTGGTCCCATGTTAAAAAGTTTTGTAATTGCTAGTTACATTCAGCCCTTGGAAATACTGGAAAGCAGGAGCCTTAACTTTAATGGTTTCGAATTGTCTTCCAAGCAAAAGCAAAAACTAACAAAAAAGTACCACAATTTGAGTGCAAGCAGCGTGGGAGAATGCTAATCAAGGCTCCAATCAGGACTGGCCCATGCTCCAGGGAAGAATGAAACGCCTGAAGACAAAGTGAAGCTCAAGTGAAGCTGACACGTGCTCACCAAAGAAAATAAGAGTGACAATGAAGCCAACCAATCGTAAGAAATGGGTGGGCTACAATCCCATAGAGGCAAGTGACAGGGCATGTCAAGTCTCAGGTGAGACCTAAATAGGGGATTTTAAAAAGAAGCTGCAATGGCTGCAGTTGATCACATTACTGCAATGCTAAAGTGTTTAGATGTGAGTACCGTTACGGCCATAACACTAATCCATACAGGCATCAAAGAGTAAATGTATGTTTGTAATTCAAAGAAATGTGGAAAAGATACTAGTTATGACTTCTGGAACTCTGGGTTTGTGCGCAAGATGTCCTCTCAAAATGGTGACCGACTAGCCTCACAACGGGATTTGTGGATGCTAGAAAAGTACCCGCGCTTTGGTAGTCGTTTCGTGGACCATCCTACGGCAGTGCCGGTTCCACCTATGCCTCTGAACATGATGAAATTGCAGCCAGAGTATTTCTCCCCCAGGCTACTCTCGCTGTGGTGGCAGAAGCCGCTTCTGGAACCTGCGGGGTGGGTTGAAGGTTAGAACCTGCAGCCGTGGCCCTTCTTCTGCTGCAAGGGCTTCCTCCACCACACTGACAAACACTAAAGAAGTCCTTAAATACAGGCCTGTATCAACAGCCAAACGTAATTTTTCTATTTTTAGAGTTTGATTATATAATAAAGCTTTGGAATGAGTAATCTAACAAAGCAGGATGTTGGATTTACCCAGAATGGTTAGTGACAAGGTCACTTTATTATTAGAAATGATGAAGAGAAGTGCAGCAGGTCCAAAGTACACAAAAACCCATGGACCAGTCCACCGACAGGCATAGTCAGGGAACAGCCTTCAGCCTGGGATTTGAGGGGAATTTTTCTATTTTTAGAGTTTGATTATATAATAAAGCTTTGGAATGAGTAATCTAACAAAGCAGGACGTTGGATTTACCCAGAATGGTTAGTGACAAGGTCACTTTATTATTAGAAATGATGAAGAGAAGGGCAGCAGGCCCAAAGTACACAAACACCCATGGACCAGTCCACCGACAGGCATAGTCAGGGAACAGCCTTCAGCCTGGGATTTGTGAGTTAATTTTTTAATTTTTTAAATCTACTTTTTTTAGGGACTGTGGTAGAGCTAATTAATCGTCTCCGATTCTATAAAATGTATTTTGCACTTTGCAGCATATTCTTTGGTTCATCGGTTGGTGTCTTGTCGTAGCACGGGGCGTCTGGTGTATTTAGTACTGTATAAAGAAGGTCCATTTCTGCTATATTGAGGACTGGACAAAATTCAGGGTTGTAAGGTTGGTCCCTTCGTAGCGCTCCCACCCTGCACGTGCCCTCCCATTATATGTCTGTGAGTAGGCTAGCCTTAGTGAAATCTTGAGATCAGCCACTGACAAAAAGGCCCCTTTCCATCCTTGCGCAGCCTGTGATCTTGTGCAGATCAGATGTGCCCTGTGCATTTCACCTACTCTGCTGTAAATGTGAGGTTATGTGTTTTCTCTCGCACAAGACCCAGCATATTCACAAAGTTGCTGTTGAGCACTGAGGCCCGTACACCGAAAGTTCGCCTGGGGCTGTGCACAGTGAAGCACCTGCTGTTGAGAGGTAGGCTTTGTTTGGCCTGCATTAAGAAGTATGTATTTCTGGAACAGGCCCTAGTGTGTGTCAACTGCCAGGACTGCTGGAACCGCAGCCGAGTTGGCCCCACCGCCTTCATTCACAGCCCAATGCTTGATGGGTGACTTCGTGGGAGGCCGAAACTACAGGGCAGATATGCAAACTTTTATCAATGGAGGTGTGTGCCTATGCATTGTGCGTGTTTGTGGGCGTGTGCATTTTCCAGAGGCGGTAGGAGCTCTTCTGTAAAATACCTTTTGCCTGGAAATTTTCAGCAGTCCATTTAACTCTCTATGCGGAGCGGCAGAATGCACAAGACTTGAAAAAACAAAAAAATAAGCATCGGCCGCGCGGCCGTGAAAGTAACAGGGCCGCGCGGCCGTTAAAGTGATCACGATCACAGGGACACGCTCTGCGGTGGGGGAGGGGCAGAGCGAGGCACGCTGTAAGGGTGCTGCGAGGAAACCCAGATGGCGGCTGAGCGCGTGCTCGCGTGCGTAACCGCAAGCTTGAGGCCAGCAAAAGCGTGTGGTCGGACTTTTAAAAGTCCACCTACTAAATGTCTCGCCAGAGCAGCGCATGCGCTGGCTCAGGCGAGACTTAAAAAGCTCCTATCCTCAGGGCAGTAAAATGACATATTTCTTCTGTAGGGTAAATATATCCACTTCGATGGCAACAAGGAACGCTTTGAAACCCTTCTTTCCATTGTTCCACTGTTTGGTGTGCACAATACACTGTAACAATGGCAGAGTGCTGAATCCAATAGCTGTATCTTAAGTCTGCTCTTTCTACCCTTCAACCTAAAGGTATGCAGGTGTATAGCGCTGTGCTGTTCAACATCGGAAAGGGTCCCTGACCAATCAAAGATGGTGTTACAACAAACAAATGATGGACGGAATGCTGACAATGCAGACATTCTCCCCCAGTCAAGAGATCTGGGTTAAATCCATCGTTCTTTTGCCCACTACACCACCCCAGTTTAGACATGGCCATATGTAAATCAGTCTTGACCCTGTGCCTCATGGGAACAGTCCAGCCCGAACTGCCAAGCCATGTCTTCCCTGGACCAGAATCAAGCATCCTAGGACCGGTTTCTGGCTATCAGCCGTCATCAGCCAGGATAGCTTGACTCCAGTGGCGTAGTGAGCACGGGTCCCACGTCTGGGAATACCCATCCCACTTAGGGCGAAAAGCGTTACAACAAACAAATGATGGACGGAATGCTGACAATGCAGACATTCTCCCCCAGTCAAGAGATCTGGGTTAAATCCATCGTTCTTTTGCCCACTACACCACCCCAGTTTAGACATGTCCATATGCAAATCAGTCTTGACCCTGTGCCTCATGGGAACAGTCCAGCCCGAACTGCCAAGCCATGTCTTCCCTGGACCAGAATCAAGCATCCTAGGACCGGTTTCTGGCTATCAGCCGTCATCAGCCAGGATAGCTTGACTCCAGTGGCGTAGTGAGCACGAGTCCCACGTCTGGGAATACCCATCCCACTTAGGGCGAAAAGCGTTACAACAAACAAATGATGGACGATGGATTTAGGCCAAGATCTCTGTACTGGGGTGAATGTATGACATTGTTCTGCATTCTGTCCATCAATTGTTGTTTTTGCAATTGTCACCCCGAGTGGGAAGGGTATGCTCAGACGTGAGTCCCGTGCTCTCCATGCCACTGGAATCAAGCTATCCTGGCTGACGAGGGCTGAAAGCCCGAAACCGGTCCTAGGATGCTTGTTTCCAGTCCAGGGAGAACCTGGCTTGGCAGTTCGGGCTGGACTGTACCCATGAGGCACAGGGTCAAGACTGATTTGCATATGGCTGGGTTCAAACTGGAATGGCATGGTGAGCAAAAAAACGATGGATTTAGGCCCAGATCTCTGTACTGGGGTGAATGTATGACATTGTTCTGCATTCTGTCCATCAATTGTTGTTTTTGCAATTGTCACCCCGAGTGGGAAGGGTATGCTCAGACGTGAGTCCCGTGCTCTCCATGCCACTGGAATCAAGCTATCCTGGCTGACGAGGGCTGAAAGCCCAAAACCGGTCCTAGGATGCTTGTTTCCAGTCCAGGGAGAACCCGGCTTGGCAGTTCGGGCTGGACTGTACCCATGAGGCACAGGGTCAAGACTGATTTGCATATGGCTGGGTTCAAACTGGAATGGCATGGTGAGCAAAAAAACGATGGATTTAGGCCCAGATCTCTGTACTGGGGTGAATGTATGACATTGTTCTGCATTCTGTCCATCAATTGTTGTTTTTGCAATTGTCACCCCGAGTGGGAAGGGTATGCTCAGACGTGAGTCCCGTGCTCTCCATGCCACTGGAATCAAGCTATCCTGGCTGACAAGGGCTGAAAGCCTGAAACCGGTCCTAGGATGCTTGTTTCCAGTCCAGGGAGAACCTGGCTTGGCAGTTCGGGCTGGACTGTACCCATGAGGCACAGGGTCAAGACTGATTTGCATATGGCTGGGTTCAAACTGGAATGGCATGGTGAGCAAAAAAACGATGGATTTAGGCCCAGATCTCTGTACTGGGGTGAATGTATGACATTGTTCTGCATTCTGTCCATCAATTGTTGTTTTTGCAATTGTCACCCCGAGTGGGAAGGGTATGCTCAGACGTGAGTCCCGTGCTCTCCATGCCACTGGAATCAAGCTATCCTGGCTGACGAGGGCTGAAAGCCCGAAACCGGTCCTAGGATGCTTGTTTCCAGTCCAGGGAGAACCTGGCTTGGCAGTTCGGGCTGGACTGTACCCATGAGGCACAGGGTCAAGACTGATTTGCATATGGCTGGGTTCAAACTGGAATGGCATGGTGAGCAAAAAAATGATGGATTTAGGCCCAGATCTCTGTACTGGGGTGAATGTATGACATTGTTCTGCATTCTGTCCATCAATTGTTGTTTTTGCAATTGTCACCCCGAGTGGGAAGGGTATGCTCAGACGTGAGTCCCGTGCTCTCCATGCCACTGGAATCAAGCTATCCTGGCTGACGAGGGCTGAAAGCCCGAAACCGCTCCTAGGATGCTTGTTTCCAGTCCAGGGAGAACCTGGCTTGGCAGTTCGGGCTGGACTGTACCCATGAGGCACAGGGTCAAGACTGATTTGCATATGGCTGGGTTCAAACTGGAATGGCATGGTGAGCAAAAAAACGATGGATTTAGGCCCAGATCTCTGTACTGGGGTGAATGTATGACATTGTTCTGCATTCTGTCCATCAATTGTTGTTTTTGCAATCAAAGATGGTGGCATGTAATGTTGCTACATTACGGCCATGATGACATTGTGAACCTGTTAGGTCTCATTGAAGATGGAATGCATGTGTCTCACTGCATTAGAAGCCCTAGAAGGACTGTTTGTTCACACTGCCATGACAAGGAAGGTGGGTACAAAAACACTCTCAATGTGATACACACTCAGGTGGGATGAACATGCCTTGTCTTGTACAGTGACCTAGAAGACAGTACTCTACCGTCTGCTACTCACCAAAGCCGCTCCAATCAGTCAGCAAGCAAAAGGGATGGATGCATGCAGCACAAGCCAGACAGCGCTCATCACCAATTGAAAGGATCGACTCTCGATGTAGCAAAGCTAAGTACTTTAGTAAGAGCAAATTACACAAGCGACATGACAAAGGTTCTGCCTTTTTCAAGTTGACACATGTTCTACATTCTAAATTCTGTACATACATTGAAGAGAATTAAGACCCAACAGCAGCCTAGTTATTTTCAAGTGGTTGCTCAACTGATCAGCAAAACATTAATTTAGTGTGAAGCAGTCAGACAGTTTCCTTATGATTCCCTGGACAGTGTCCGACAGTTTCTCTTTAACTAAACTCTAGCGATTGTTGTCTTGTTATAGTTAGAGTTTTCGTAAGAACAAAATTTTTTGTTTCGCTAATAACTTTGGCGACGTTTGAATACTCTTCAAAAATCTTTCCAAAAACAGTTCATCCACCTCTGCTCCTTTCTGGAAAGTTTTGCGGTCATCTGTTGAGCGGGGCGGAGAAAAAAGGGGGGGACAAAAAATTCAATTTCCAATAGAAAGTTTTGAGAAATAATATAGAAAAAACGACTTAACGAAATTGCACCAAATTTGGCAGAAAGTTAGAACTTTACTCAGAAATAGGCATGGGTGGAGAACTCCGCTCTGCCCGCGGAGTGTGAAGAGATTTGCCTACTCCGTGGGCAGAGCGGAACGCAGAGTAGGCAAATCTCCACACACTCCGCAGCGGAGCGGAGTTGGCCAGCCCCCACCTCCACCCCCGTTAAAAATTTATTAGAAATTAATTAAAACAAAAACAACAAGCAGTTACCTGTACTGCGGCATCCCCGGGCTGATCTCCTCCTCTTCCTTGCCATCTCTGGGTAATCATTGCGAAAACTGTGCATGCGCGCATGCCCGCGCATTTCTCGCAAGAAATGCACATAGGCACATGCATACGCAGTTTTCGCAATGATCACCAGAGATGGTCAGGAAGAGGAGGAGGGCAGCCCAGGGACGCCGCAGTACAGGTGAGTGTTTTTTGTTTTTGTTTTAATTAATTTCCTAATTAATTTTTAATATGGTGGGTGGAGGCGGGTGGCGGAGCGGAGTTCCACGGAGTTTGTTCCCAACTTTGTGGACCTCCACGTAGTCCTGCTCCACCAGCTCCGCCCAGGGTTACTAAGAAAGCATGGTTTCAAAGATTTGGTGCATATCCATTCAGCCATTTTCAAGATATTTGCATTTAAAGAGGTGCTTGGGTGGGCTTGAAAGGGTTAAGAAATATGTATATCTGGCAGCTGAACCCACAAGACTCCTGCAGTAGATGGAGTTAAAAAACTGCTGATTGGCAGAGAGACCTTTTTCTCTCATCAGCCTGTGGGACTAAAAGATCTATTTGGTTTTTAGTCAAATGTTTGCGTAGAAGAGATTTGTTGATTCCGGCATAGAGGGCGTTGCCGTAGTCTAGTCTGCTAGTAATGAGTGCATGGGTGACGGTCTTTCTGCAGTTGGGGGGATCCATTTGAAGATCTTACGGAGGATGCAGAGGCAGTTGAAACTGGTGGAGGCGACGGCGTTGATCTGGCGGTTCATGGAGAGGGAGGAGTCGAGGATTGTGCCAAGATTCCAATCATGGTCTGTCGGGGTGGGTGGGCTCCCGAGGGCGGAGGTCCACCAGGTGTTGTCCCACGCGGAGGTGCAGGGTCCGAGGATGAGGACCTCGGTCTTCTCGGTGTTGAGCTTTAGGCAGCTGTCCTTCATCCAGGCTGCTACATTTCTCATTCCTTCCTGGAAGCTGAGTCTGGTGATTTCTGGGTTCTTGGTGAGGGAGAGGATGAGTTGGGTGTCGTCGGCGTAGGATATGATGCTAAGCACGTGCTGTCTACAAATACAATACAAAATAATGTCTCTTTGCATGGGAGGTTCAGTGTCTTTTTCTGGAGTGGTACTTTTTAACATATTCATTTTGCTTCTCTTCTGATGCACATATATTTGCATGGTGTGAGCTCAATATTTTGTTTCAGGCACTCTCAGGCATGTGTTTGATATGCTGCAGTAGTAATTAGCATAAAACAAATAATACACTAGAAATAATGCTCTGCTTACAGTGGTAGTACTGGACTATATAATCAGTCCCCCTTCAGTACTACTTGTAAAACCTATGGCTTATAAGTAAACATCTTTTATTTTTTTAAATTGTTGTTAACTGAACTGTATGTTAAAATGTTTCCAAAATATTCATGGGGACAAGAAAGGCTCAAGTCTATCTGCGTGCTTGCTCTCCATTGTATGTTACGGCACTGGGTTTTCTGCTAGTGCTGCTTTTGGTCTGAATGTGGATTTTTAATTACCGCACTTCAGCACTATGAGAGTAGAAAAATATAGCTATGAATAATTTCAAATTTAAGAAATGTGCTGCATTAGTGAGATTCATAAATCTGACTGAAAACGCCAAAAGATATTACCATAACAAATGAGTGGCTTCAGCTTGGAAAACTATCAGTGGTCAACACAAACATAATGTTTTGTGTGTAAATGACATCCAAAACCTTGATCCACAATATTTAGATGTGTCTTATCTCACTACTAAAATGCAGACACATAGCCTTTTTTCTCCTACAGTAAATAGGTGGAGGATAGCACTTTAAAAAATCCATTAATACCCCCTTGTCTTCCAATTATCATACTTACTTGACTCTTTTTTTAAACTCTCCAAGTGGGTAGCTATTAATCAGTTCTTCCATCTCTTACCTCTACACTTTTGTCTGGCTTCCAGTCACTGCAATCTCTCAAAACTGCGCTCCTCTCTATTACCAATCTTGGGTTATCACCACAAATGGTTTTTGACCAAAGCCTCCTTTATCTTTCAGCTGCCCTATATATTGAAGATCATGATGCCCTCTTTTCCTCATATAGAACATTGAGTATTGCCTTCACATAGATATCCTTTATCACTCTTCATGCATCTGCTGTTTCCTGTCCCATCCTTACTCCCCTTTCCCTCTCTTTGCGCATTGGAGTTCATCAAGGGCATCCACTTGGTTCCCTTCGAGATTTACCTTTGGCTTCTCCATGATATTTGTAAGGAGTTTGACTTTGCACATGGTCTTCCTGTTTGTATTTTACTTTCTGGCATATTAACTGAGCACAGGGAGACTGCTATCCAGCTTCCCAAAGCATGTGCTCTCACCATTTAACATGGTTCAAAATTGGCAGATCCCAATTTGTACACTGAACTTTTAAGAAAGGCCAGAGTAACTTGGGGCAAGAAGCGCACCAATGACACACATGGGTAACACTGCTCATTTACACCACCCACATTTATAACCATAACAAGTATTCCTTTCAGGCTTACCACTGCAGCCCAGAACTGGTGTGAGCAAAGGCCAAAGTAGGATGAAGTCACAGGAAACTCTTATTATTTTTAACAACCAATATTTCATGGTAGCTGAGTCGAAGTCAATGAGTAGTTTCTGGGAGCCTACATGCCCAGAGTTCATAATGTGCCCAATTTTATATTTTTTATTTTACCTGTCACAAAATCCCCCTCTATGGCAAAGACTAAAGAAGCTAAAGAAGCTTTCCCTCACAAAAGTCTGCTTATAAGTAAATAATTTTTGTAGTTCAAATAATCAGGCATGGAAAATGCAACAGAGATAATCTGCACTCTGTTGGAATATTTAGCAAACTTTTATTATATTAGTAACCTAGATTATTTTTGTATATTGCAAGGATTAGTTTATAACCACTGGTTTATTTCTGTCCGTGCAGTCAGTGCCGGCTTTAGGGCAGTGCGACTGGTGCGACCGCACTGTGCGCTGACTAGTGGAGGGGTGCCGACCTCAAGGTGGGGTGCTGTGCTTAGCAATAACTTATGTTTGGAGAGATGAGGGGCACTTATGCCCGGTGGTATTGGAGAATCAGAGGAGACGGTCATGGAGTGTGGGTGCGCTAAATAGGATTTCGCACCAGGCGTCACCAGCGCTAAAGTCGGCCCTGGCCTTTAGTTAACTCACTGGTGGGCTCTAATTCCACTTAGGTGGTATTCATTATCACCTTTATGTAGTGTGAAAAGTTCTTCCAGGGAGAAAAGCACAGGCTTAGGCCTGCTTTTCGGAAGCTTGGGAGGAGCAACTACTGGCTAGGAATGTGTTTACTAGCTTCTTTTTTGGGATTGGTGGAATGGGAGGACAGAATCAGAAGATGGTTCTACTAAATCACTGGAACCTTCCACAGCGGCAAATTTATACATCACAGTGCTATTGTGTCACAGATCCTTGAAGCTGCTCTACTACCAGGCACGTTTTTGTGTTACCAGCCTACTAGCAGGAAGGAATCTGGCATCAGAACTAGCGGTGGCCATAACTGGCATAATTGTCTCTAGCTTAATTACTTGTAATTGCCATGAAATTATTCGTAATTATGCGTGATTGTGTGAAAAGTGGAATCTAGCATTTAGCATGATTTTCTTTGATGCATCCCCGTTACTTATTAATATGTGACACCCCTCTGGCCCACTCTTTATTTTGTGGGAGCCCATGTTTGTTTTTTATATTTACTGTTGATTCGTGGATCTTTTGCAAATTTGCTGTAAAAACGTTTTTTTAAAACTATTTGCCCCCCCCCACCAAGCCACCAGGCAACCCTACACTGCCCTTTATATGTTTTTTCACTTTACCGGCCAAGGGACTAAGTCCTACGATGGCTGCTGCCACATCGTTGTTGATCGCAGCTAATAAGATCCCGTCTCAAGATCTGGTGACCCTGCAAATCCTCTTTGGCATGAAGTACCTATAAATTGTAAGGCTTAATTTCTCAAAAACTACTGAACAAACTTACACCAAATCACAAAAAACACACTTTCTGGACCTAGATCTAGAGTTCTGCTAAATTTGGAGTAAATCAGTTCATCTATTTGGGCTATAGCTGTGTCTACATTTTCTATGGAAAAATTAAAGGGAGAATACACGTTTGGGGATCCCCCCCTTTTTCCTTTTCCCCCTCTTCACAGATCACCTCGAATCTTTCCAGGAAGGAGCTGAGGTGGATGAGACTTTTTTTTTAAGTTTTGCGAATTGCAAAAGCTATAAGCAAACCAAAAATGCTTTTCCCTATGGAAACATGGTCCTAATCATTATAACCCATATTTGTGTGTGAGTGTATATATATATATTTACTCAGAAAACCAAAGGTTACAGGGACGTTATAGTTAGGCTCAGATTTTACATGTACAAAACCATAGAAATTCTGCGGTTAAGGTTACCTCAGCTAACTATAACTTATGCCCCCACAATGCACAGCTTATGACCTCACATACTGCATCACTCTTGACATGGTCAGTGACATCACTGATGACATTATCCACAGAAGGACTCACACACTCACTCACACACTAATACAACTACTTCTACACCCATACAACCACTCATATACCCATTCACAGTCATACAACCACTCACACAACCACTCACTTAGCCATGCACACACACACACAGCCATTGATTCATCCATAGAGTTACTCACACACCTACTTACTCAAGCATACAACCACCCACATATTCACTTACTCACCATGCAACCACTCACATACCTGCTCACTCACCCATACCACCACTCACATACCCACATAACTACTTACATACCCATACACACACACACTCAACCACTCATACATCCATTCACTCACCCATACAGCCACTCACACATCCACTCATTTGTCAATATACCCACTCACCCATACACCCACTTACACATCCACTCATTCAACCATACAGCCACTCATATACCCATTCACAGCCATACAACCACTCACTCAGCCACACACACACACATAGCCATTCATTCATCCATAGAGTTACTCACACACCCACTTACTCAAGCATACAACCACCCACACATTCACTTACTCACCATGCAAACACTCACATACCTGCTCACTCACCCATACAACCACTCACACACCCACATAACTACTTACATACCCATCCACACACATCCACTCAACAACTCATACGTCCACTCACTCACCCATACAGCCACTCACACATCCACTCATTTGTCAATACACCCACTCACCCATACACCCACTTACACATCCACTCATTCAACCATACAACCACTCATATACCCATTCACAGTCATACAACCACTCACTCAGCCATACACACACACACAGCCATTCATTCATCCATAGAGTTACTCACACACCCACTTACTCAAGCATACAACCACCCACACATTCACTTACTCACCATGCAACCACTCACATACCTGCTCACTCACCCATACAACCACTCACACACCCACATAACTACTTACATACCCATACACACATCCACTCAACAACTCATACATCCACTCACTCACCCATACAGCCACTCACACATCCACTCATTTGTCAATACAGCCACTCACCCATACACCCACTTACACATCCACTCATTCAACCATACAGGCACTCACACACCAACTCGTATACCAATACACCACTTTAACACCCACTCACACATGGATACAGTTACACAATCACTCAAATATTATATGTGTGTTACAGTCACTCACACTGTCAGACACTTATGCACCCACTCAGGCACCCACTCACACATGGATACACACTCACATAATATATGTTAGACATATTGTCATTCTTTAGTAGTACACAAAGTATACTAATTTAACTTATATAGTTGCGTAATATATATATATATGCATATATATATATATAATTCACTTAAAAAACCATAGGTTTACACATGTTATAGTTAGGTGGACATTTCACTCGTAAAAACCCAATGAAATTCCCCCGTCATAGTTAGTTCAGATAACTATAACTCGCGCGCCCGCAATCCACTGCTGATGACGTCACATATTACATCACTCATGACATGGTCAGTGGCATCACTCATGACATCACTGATGACATCATCCTTTTGATAGAGTGGCGGTCGCGCGAGTTATAGTTATCTGAACTAACTATAACGGGGGAATTTCATTGGTTTTTTACGAGTGAAATATCCACCTAACTATAACATGTGTGAAACCTATGGTTTTTTAAGTGAATTTGCAAGGTTTTTTAAATGCTAATTCCTAACTATAACGTGTGTGAAACCTATGGTTTTTTCAGTGAATTTGCACGTTTTTTTAAATGCTAAGTTATGTATTTATTATTCTATTTTTTATATATTTATTTTACAATAAACTACGTATTAAAACTTTTTTGGGGGGGGTTTCACCGTGCGTGCACGGTGCGCACAGCGTGCACGCACCCCGCGATTTTTAAAAAAAAATTAAAATGTTTTTTTCTGCCTTCAGGGTCCTTCAGGGACCCCCTGACAAAGGCTAGGGGGTCAGGAACTCTCTACCCTGCCCCTTTTCACGTTCGCCACCTTCCTTGTTCACTCTCGCACTCAAAACAAACAAAATGGCGGCCGACACTTCCTGATTTCGACCGATTCGAACGTCGACCGACATGCAACCACCAATCAGAATCACGCTCGCGCACGTTAGGGTGCGCGCACTGTGAGCGCACGGTGCGCGCACGGTGCGCGCACGGTGCGCGGCTATAGATATTTATGTACTTTAAGTGCAATTTTCTCAGGAACTACTGAACAGATTGACTCCATATATGCAAAAGGCACATCCCTGACCTGAGGACTACATCTTTGCCAAATTTCAAGTAATTCTGTTCAGCCGTTCGGGCTGTACGTTCGACTAAAGGTCCTATGGGAAAATGCATGGGGAAAACGCGTTTTGGGACCCCCCTTTTTTCTCGGCCCCCGCTTGACGAATCCGCCTGAGACTTTCAGGGTAGGAGCTGAGCGGAGCGCCCCATTAGTTTTGAAAATTTCGCGACGATTCGTCAACCGGCGCCAAAGTTATTCAAAATAGAATTTTGAGATTTCCTATGGAAACACGGTCCTAACTATAACTATCTACTGGCGACCGCCAGTAGATAATATATATATATGTTTAACAATCATGAAACTTTAGAAAACACTCTCAATTATGGGAGGATGTCATCAGTAATGTAATTTGAGGTGTTGTCAGTAATGTCACTGACCATGTCATGAGTGATGTAATATGTGAAGCCATAAGCAATACATTTCAGGAGTGTAATTTTTAGCTAGTTCAGGTAGCTATAAATGCTGAATTTCTATGGTTATTGGCATGCAAAATCTAAGCCTAACTTGAATTTCTAAAGTTTAAAAATGTTATTTCCTAACTATCATGTCCCTGTAACCTTTGATTTCAAGTGAATTTCTATGTTGTTTTTAATGCTATTTCCTAAACTATAACATTCCTGTGACATTTGGTGGGTCTATGAGTGGGTGTGTAAGTGTCTGTGAGTGGGTGTGTGAGTGTCAGTGTGGGTCTTAGTGAAAATATGAATTCCTGTGTGGGTCTGTCACTGAGTGTGTGAATGTCTGTAAGAGTCTATGAGTGGGTGTGTCAGTCTGAGTGGGTCAGGGAGTGGGAGTGTCTGAGTGGGTGTCTTTGTGGGTTTATAAGTGTCTAAGTGGGTCTCTGTGTGGGTTTATAAGTGTCTGAGTGGGTCTGTGAATGGGTATGTGAGTGTCTGAGTGGGTCTGTGAGTGGGTGTGAGATGGCCTGAGTGGGTCTTTGAGTGGATATATGCGTGGGTCTTTGAATGCCTGAATGGGTCTGTGAGTGGGTATGAGAGTGTCTGAGTGAACCTGTGTGTGGGTGTATGAATGTCTGAGCAGATGTGTGACTGAGTATGTGAGTGCCTGAGTGGGTCTGTGAGTAGGTGCATGAGGGTCTAAACGGGTCTGTGAGTGGGTGTATGAGTGGGTCTGTGAGTGGATGTGTGTGTCTGAATGGGTCTGTGAGTGGACATGAAAGTGTCTGAGTGGGTCTGTGAGTGGGTATATCAGTGTCTGACTGGGTCTGTGAATGGGTGCATAAGCGGGTCTATAAATAGGGATGAGAGGGTCTTAGTGGGTCTGTGAGTGGGTGTGTGAGTGTCTGAGATGGTCTGTGAGTGGGTGTGTTAGTATGTGAGTGGGTGTGTGAGTGTCTGAACGGGTCTGTGAGTGGGTGTGCGAGTATCTGAGTAGGTCTGTGAATGGATGTGTGAGTGTCTGAGTGGGTATGTGAGTGGGTGCATTAGTGTCTGTGTCATTCTCTGAGTGAGTGATTGAGTGCCTGTGTGAGTCTGTGAGTGAATACCTGAGTTTCAGTGAGTGGGTGAGTGTCTGTGTGTGTCTGTGAGTGGGTGTGTGAGAGTCTGAGAGTAGGTGTGTGAGTGTCTGGGTGGGTCCATGAGTAGGTGTGAGAATGTATGAGTGGGTCTGTGAGTGTGTGTTTGAATATCTGAGTGGGTGTGTGAGTGTTTGTATGGGTCTGTAGATGGGTGTGTGAGTGCCTCTGTTGGTCTGTGAGTGGGTGTGTGTGCCTGTTTGGTTCTGTGAGTGAGTCTCTGAATGGGTCTGTGAGTGGATGCATGAGTGTCTGAGTGGGTCTGAGAGTGGGTGTGTGAGTGAGTGAGTCTGTGAGTGTGTGTGTGTGAGTAGGTGTTTAAGAGTAAGTGAGTATATGACTCTGTGTGGGTCTGTAAGTGGTTGTATGAGTGACTGTGCAGCTTTGTGAGTGGTTGTGTGAGTATCTGTGCAGGTCTTTAAGTGGGTCTTTAAGTAAGATTTTTTTAAATTGTGGCAGTATTCACAGATTTGTCGCAAGTTCCTATGGGGGATGCACTGAGTGCCGTGATGCCTCCACAAATCCTCACATGTGGAAAAAATTTGTTTTACAGCAATTTTCTGACCTTCAGGGTTCCCCAACCCTGACCACATCAATTAATAGGAATTCAAATTTTGAGGCCCGAGACTGTGCCCCAATACCTAAAATGGCACTCCCAACTTTCCAGTCAGGTTGCGGCCAGTCAATCATGGTATTGTTGTTGGCGAGAGGATTTGCAGAGCGCTGCAAAGGATCTGCATCCCTAGATATAGAATTTTGATTTCTATTTAATAACTCCTCAACTTCCAAATGGATTTACACCACATCACAAAAGGGCTCTTTTTGGATCAAAAGGTAACTTTCAGTCAAAGTTGGTGTAATTCCTTTCAATGGTTTGGTCTGTAGTCGTGTTCAAAATTCCTACGGGAAATTGCATGGGGGAATGCGTTTTGGAACCATCCCTTTTTTTCAGCCCCCGCTAGACAGAACATTCAGAAATTTTCAAGACAGCAATTAAAGTAAGTGCCAAACAGGTTTTGGAAATCTTGTGAAGATTTGTCAAACGGCACCAAAGATATTGGAAAAACGATAAACACTCTGTCCTAACTATAACTGCCTACTGACAACCACCAGTAGGATATATATATCATTTTAATAATTGCAATGTGTCCCACTAATGATAGTGGTAGATAAATTCAATGTTCCATCTGCGTAGTCAAAGTGTCTACGGCAGGGCCATAGTTCAGGCATATCACCTGTTCTTTGTCCTGATTTAGGTGAATGCCCAGGTATTTAACCGGGCCGTTGCACCAGGTGAGCAGGATTTACATTGAAAGAGAGTAGTCGAGCCAGTTAGGGGGAATAGTTTGGATTTTGACCAGTTGATCATTAGCCCTTAATGGCCCCTGAATTGCACCAGGATGCGCACCAGTTTTTCCTCTGGTTGTCAGATAAACACCAGAACATTATTTGTATAGAGAGATATAGATATAGAGTATTACTTTCCTAAGGCAACCCATTGCTTTATAAATTCTTTCTTCTGCTGCTGTGCTGACGTCCTGTAGTTGGTACCAAATCAAGAAAAATAAAAGTTGAATCTAAAACAGAAAGTCACACAGCAAACTGTATTAAAATTATCACCCTCATCCCAACTATTTGTAAATTATTGTGTGTGTGTATGTGCGTGTGTGTTGGGGTGGGATGGGGAAAATCACCGCTCCAGGATAAATCCATCACTGCACCATCTGTTTTATTCCGGGATTTTATTTTGCCACCGAGTTTTGAGTTTTTGGGGTTGGACTGGGTATTAACAGAGGATGTTTTATAGCATTCAATTTCTAGACATTTTCCACATTCTGATTCACACAATTTAGGATCATAAATAGCATGCAAACTTCATTTCTGCATCATTTCCGATTATACACAACACACGGAATGAAGGACTATGTTTCATTTTACAGACAAATCAAAAATGTTCTGCATACCACGTCAACTAGACTGAACAAATCATGACAATATTTTATCTTTTGAGGAAATTATAGCTAGCCTTTGCACATCAGCCCCAGCTAAAAGAACAAGACAACAACTCCCTAGCCAACAGACCGAACTACTTCATCCGATTGAGCCCATGCTATGCAGCCAGTGTGCTATGATGATTGGCATTATTTGGAATAAACAGAACTAGCTGAAGGTTAAATGTAGCTCACTGAAGAGTTAGCAATGACTATAATAAGCATAATAAACACATTGTAAAGAAGGATCTACCTAGGGATGACATTAAAAGGAACTGACAAGTCAAAAACTTGAAGAACATTATGAATATACACAGCAGAGTCAAACCTGATGATTATATTATATGAGGAGCTGGTGAGCATTAAAAATGGAGAGAAAAAACATAAAAATACATTATTGCAGGTGTGAACTATGGGACCACTGTGCTTACTCTTAAAACAGTTGTGAAACTTAATTTTTCCTTTAAAGCATCCCTTTTCCTTTAAGGAAAACAAGATGCATAACAAATTATTGCTATATTTAAAAGTAATCACAGTCATGGTGGTCTGCTGACCCAGCAGGCCACCACCCCCTTGATGACAGCACAGTAACGTGATCTACCTCATTAATATTCATGTGGAAGGTTGAATTGCAACCCACTACAACTTTGTATGTTGTTAACAGGTCGGTGTGCAAAATACCAATGCATTATATGAAAGTTGGTGTCCAAATTGCAACCACTTTTACCAAATATACTCTTAGTACATCTGACCCTATAATGGGGGAACTACAGCAGTTGAAGCAATTCTTTGCCAGTAAAAATGAAAACTGTTACCAAATGTTTACTGCTACGAAATGTTATATACATAAATGTGCCCATCCCACACTAACTGTCTCTCGCTTTATCTGCCACATCACGTCTGTGCTGCACGACATGGAAAAGAAAGATGCTAAGAATATTCAAGACAGCTTTTTTATCTAAATGTCTTAAGTATACCTTAGTAATTAATATATGAAAAATTGCTTTGCAGCAAGTATAATCACATACCCTTTTGTGAGAGTGGGCCATGTAGTAATGTTCAACTCTAAGGCCACACTCATCACTGACCTCAGTTGAAAGTGAAAACTCTCACTCCCCAATCTCCCTGAAATGGGGAAAAGGGGTTTTATTGGGGGGGGGGGAGCTAATGTAACAACTAATTTTATTTTAAATGTGTGCGGAACATGTGCATAGAGAATTCATGAAAATGCATAGGGCTACTAGAAGTCGCACACATGGGTGAATTTAACAGCAACCTGGTGCACAATGGTTCATTTTAAAACCCAGCAAACCAGTAGCATTCGTGAAACATAATCAGATTCATACACTTCTTTATATACGTTTTTGGACATTCCTTCCCATGCAATTGACCAAACAAGGATAAATGTTAAATTAGAAATCACGTTTGGTAAGGGACATTGGTCAAATTATGAAATAATATGAACGTCACTTTATTGGGGTGTTTGTAGTTCTTCCCCCATTTAAAGTTTGGGAACATTAGTTCCAAATGATGCATTTAAAGCATTTTATGCAGTTAAAAGGATCAACACTTGATGAGATTACAAAATAATGGGCAGATGGTTTGGTTATTTATATATTTAGAATTTAATAAAACTGTGTATTTTAACCCCCAAGTGCAGAGGATGAGGCATCCATGTCCTCTACACTAACTCTAAAGGACAGAGAAAATAGTGGTCATGCCCTCACACTGAGTGAAAAACGCTACGAGTTCACACCACTGGTGTCCCTGTTTAATCCCCCCCATTGGGGACCAAAACAGAAGCATTTCTTGCATCAGCCCCTAGGCTGTTTCTCAATCAATCAATCAATCAATAGTTCTTTATTCGGATGTTAAAAACACCATAAAAGAGCATATGTACACAATACAGAATTTTTAAAAAAAGCAATTAAATCAATCAAGTAAGAACATTTGATGAGAATAAAAACAGAGTAAAAAAAACAATCGGGTCACCTAGCAGGTACACAACTTCTTGACGGACGCAGTTTAAACCTGACCTTTGGTTGATCTTAATCTCAGTGCTACTTTGATAAAATTCAGAATACAGCACAAAGTCAGTGGGTCAGCTGCCCTTTGTAGAAACAATAATGCTGAGTTAGCCTGAGTCAAATTAGCCCTTTTCAGGATATCAATTAAAAAAACTTCGCCTAGGTATGGAATAATAAGAACAAAAGAATACAAAATGAAGGGTGTCCTGCGGAGACCGATTGTCGCAGCCGCAGGCACCCTTCTGCTCAATCGGCACAATGTAACCTTGTGGGTCCGCCAATAAATAAGGTAAAAGATTGAGCCTAAAACGAGATATTAAAAATCTATCCTGTGCATTATACATTAAACAGAGATAGGGTTCCATACCCACAGTGGTCTTGATGTGACTGTGCGAGTTCACTGACCTCTTAGTCCCTTCTTCCAACATTCTAGTTGTATTTCTTTGGGCCATGAACAAGCTTTTTACCATAGGTTTATCCTGAGCTCTAATTGCTGATCGGTTGGTAAAAAATCCTATGTGACCCAACTTCTCTAAGGTGGCCATAACATATTTAAACCAGGGTATCTTCATACATTTTTCTCTTCCTAGACAATCGCTCAGTATTAGTCTACTTAACTTGGCTTCTGTGTTTAACCAAATATTGAGCCACGCCAGGATCGGTCTGAACTTAACCATGTCTTCAATGTATGGCCTCCCTAGCTCTCTATGAGCGATGATAGCTGGGGTACTCTGCGGGATTTTTAGTATGGACCGGAAAATTTTATTTTCCTCCCGCTGTAGTTGTGTTATATTTACAAAGCCCCAGACTTCAGCTCCATACAGAACTTTAGAACAGCAGATGGAATTATACAAATGCAATACTTGTTCTGGGGACCATCTACCTAGTCTACGCCCATAACTGATCACTGCACCATTTGAGGATATTAATTTCCCGCATCTCTCTTCTACCAGGGATGTGAATTTTAATCTCTCATCAAACAATATCCCTAGGTAGGAGAAGAGTTGCACTCTTTCCAGTGTATGAGACCCGATTCTGTGTGTAAACTTGGGCCGTGATTTTTTACCTGCCATCATCACGAATGATTTACCCAAGTTTACAGAGAGATCTAGGGTTCCCATGAACTTCACAAAGCCATCAATTAGAATCTGTAAGCTTTTCGGGGTACGGGCTAACAATACTGCGTCATCCGCATATAGCAAAACTGGGATTTGACGCGTACCAATTCTCGGGCAATCAGTATTTAAAGCAATCAGGGTCTGCTCTAAGTTGTTAATGTAAAGGGAAAATAAAAAGGGCGCAAGGATGCACCCCTGTCTTACCCCACTGGAGCACACAAAAGCTTCAGTGAGGCCCCCTTCATTATTATAGCGTACCCTGGCTGTAGTATCTCTATGTAGCTCCCTGAGAATGGTAATCAGTCCCTGGTCAATACCAAGTTGGCTCATCATTAGCCACAATTTCTCCCTATTTACATGATCAAAGGCAGCCGCCAAGTCCATGAATCCTAAATAGATGGATTTGTTACTTGTTATGGTGTACTTGGCGACTAGCATGTATAAATTAAGACATTGATCACTAGTTGACCTCCCTGATCTAAATCCGTATTGGATGTCCGAGACAATATTATTTTCCTCGGTCCATTCAATTAGTCTGTTAAGGATTACCCTTCCCAGGATCTTGGCAGAGACGTCGATCAGAGAAATGGGCCGGTAGCACTGGGGGTTATCCCTATTACCCTTCTTAAAAATAGTGATAATGGTGGCAGTTGACCATGATCGCGGCAGACCAAACATGATTGCTACATTTATTACCCTGGTCATTAAAGGGGCCCACAACTCCACATTGCTAATAAACAGGTCAGGGGGGACCCCATCGGGGCCTGGTGCCTTGTTTTTTGATAGGCCCTCAATTCCTTTGGCAATTTCAGCTAGGGTGAACTCGACCATCTGATTCTGCGAGGTGACATCTTCCTCGATGGCAATAATCGTCTTCTCATGATCGTACAAACTCTTAAAGTGTGCGACCCACTGCTCCGGAAGGATATTTTCACTGATTTCTGGTGTACGGCTATCGTGAAAGCAGGGTTTATTAATTATACTCCAAAATTTTGAGAGATCCCTACTTTCAGCCGCTTCCCTTAGGTCAGCCCACACTTCCCCCTGTAGGACTAATTTCCTTCTTTTGGTTACAGCCTTGTATTTTGCTCTACACTGGGTAACCCTGTCTATGTTCCTGGGCTTCTGTTTTAAACAACTTTTTAGCTCTCTGAGGGCCCGGGAGCAATCACTATCGAACCATTTTGGTTGATTTGGGATTCTTTTTACAGATCGTGTTGTCAAAAGCTTATCAACCAAACTGGTGATCTTCCCAAATGCACTCAATAGTTGAGGTCCCTCAGTTGCTAAATCAAGGCATTCTTCAATTGATTGTTTCCCTTGCACGATCAGGGCTCTATAGAATGCTACACCCTCAATCTTGGCCCACCTGAGCCGCCTTCCTTGGTCTGTCGCCCTCTCAAAGACCCCATCCACTATGCCTGTCCTGACTGATGCCTGATACTGCAATTTCATTGTTAGAGGGTTGTGATCACTGAATGGGTTCCACTCTATTCCAACCACTATAATCAGGCGCTTAAGGGATCTAGAGACCAAAAAATAGTCGATGATTGACGAACACCCTCTTCCTTTAAAAGTCGGGGGAAGACAGCCGTCACTTTCCATAGCCATCATGTCCATTGTATGTTCCATGTGATTTACTAATCAGGAGTTTACTCAGTTCTCTGCCTACTATTGTATGGGCAAAATGAGGCCCCTTATCCGAAGGACAGCGCGAACAGTCTGGGCTTGTTGGAAGCAAGAAGGAGCATAAGTGGGTATTTAAATCACCCATAATTATGTTATGTGGATACATTGCTCCGTTTACATGTGGGTGGTCCTTACTCAATAAGGCGTCTAATACTCCCACAATATCATCTTCCTCATTGACTTCACCCGGATTATATATGTTGAATAATATCAGGCCAAGTCCCAACCCCTCAAACCTTACGACCTGTACATTACGAGATGGGCTTGGTATATTTATCCACTTGCCTTTTACCCTTAAGTCCACATATATGGATAGACCCCCCATAGCTCTGCCAAAACGTGGTTTTAGGGCTGGGATAAAAAAACATTTAAAGCCCTGTATGTGAAAGGAGCTATTTTCAGTTACCCAGGTTTTCTGGAGGCCTATTACCTCAAATTTGGTGATGTATTCTCTCCACTCCTGATTATGGAACTTGCTTGCCAGGCCAGCCGTATTCCAGGAGATGACGTTTAAACCACCCTCTAGCTTCCTTGCCTGGTCCGTTTTTTGGAAAGTGGCTTGTATCCTATCTGAACCTCCTGTCGCCCTTAACTCCTCTCTTATACCCTCCTGACCCTGAGGTATCCCGCCTTCTTCTATCTCCCTTTCCACTCTGTTGGTGCGTGATATGTCGCCACTGGGAGCAATTAACTGATCAACTGACTCAACCTCTCTTATTTCTGGAGACAATACTAGCTGATCTGAGTTATTCATTTGGCATTTACCTACTAGGGGGGCAACCTGTACAGTGCTCAGTTCGTCTGCCTTATCCCCCAGATTATTGACCTTCCCTTCTTTGCATTGGTGTAACATTGTCAACAAAGAACGGGTTAGTCAATCATTATCCTCTAGGGACATGAGGGGGGTAAACCTATTTTCCAACCTAGCCAGGTCGGCTTCCCGCAGCCTCAGCCTTTCTCCCTGACATCCCTGTATTTCGTGAGGTTTTATACGGGTTAACTCCCTTTGACCGCCCTCATGGTGTCTTCCCGTATATGGGGCATTTTGGCGGGGATAGAAGTAGTCCAAGGGCAAAGGTTTTATAATCCTACTGTGTAACACTGTATCTTCTCTGAGAATGTACTACACTACACTGCTGTCCCTGAAGTTAATGATGATGCAGTTTCCTGGGATATCTTTATGCCTGTTTCCGAGCCAATTCACCCTTCTCACTAGAAGAATCTCTCCGTCTTTCCCATGTGGCAAGGGTTTATGACAGCCCAACCAGTGAATAACCTTGTTTTTTAATTCCTGATGGGACTCCTTCTGATCACCTTTGAGTTCTGGGGCCCCTGCCAGAATAACAACTAGTGGAGATGCCTCTGGCGGTAAATTTATCGTTGGGAGGGAAACTGTAAGAGCTGGCCTGGGTACACTCGTTGATTGTTGAGTGACATGATTCATTTGAGCTGTACTTTGGGGGCTTGGATAGTCCCTTGAAGTAACGTTTGAAGCTTGCCCTGGCACTTCCTTTTGCTGAACCTTCCCCTTTGAGTTTATAGGCTTGGTCTGCAGCATTATATGGGTCTCACGTGCTAGAGTCTGCATAACTTGTGCTTGGTTCACCTCTGTGTTACTGAATTGTCCCTCATCCACAGAGGCACAATTGAGGCCACTTGCGCTAGGGGTAGGAGCTGTATCTAAAGCTGACTTATGTGCCCTCTCCCTACTTTTTATTTCATTAATTATCTTGTCCAATCTACTGGCAAGTGGTTTGATCTGGCTAACTATAAAGGTTTCCAATTGTGATTGGAGATCTGCCACTATTTGAGACAGCCAAAGTGGTGGGATTGAGTATTGTTTAGGCTCATCTTCCCTCCCTGTCCCTGTTTTGGTTTTCGTTGTAAGCGGGGCGTTACAGCTTTTTAATTTTTTTGGCCTGCCTTTCGTTTGGCCGGCTTTGCGTTTCCTGCTTGCCTCTGGTGGTATGCCCATAGTATGGACCCCCCTGTCCCTCTCCGAATTCTGCTGGGCACATGGGAGATCCAAAGCACTCATCTCTAAGGTTAGGAGAGGGGGAGAATCCATTTTATCGCTATCACTTGAGTAGGGGTCGATGTATCTAGTAGTGGTGTGAAGGATAAACGTCTCTCCGTGCGTTCAATTTCACTAGAAACCGCCCCTATGGCTTTCTGCAACATTCGGTCAATTGCCGTCGGATGAATCTGTGTGGGCAATAAACCGTCTTCCGTAGGGGGCGGTTTTAGCTGAGTGGGTTGCCTTAATTTTAATTTAGTTGAGCGGGTTCTGGCTGTACATGCCATGCTGCCGCTGTCTTATCCTTAGACCACCAGGCAATCAGCTTGTACTCCCACCGCTCACTCAGCAGTATTCCCTACCAGTTGCCTGCACCGCTCATAGAGGCCTTCTACACCCCTAATAGTCACCAACTCCTTTACTTAGTATCTATGACCCTTCCAGGGCACTCCCACTGTGCTCGAAAAACAGTTAAGGCCTAAGGGGCTAAATGCGTCAGTGGTATCAGTCCAGCCACCTTACCACTGGGTCATACTGCAACCACGTTGACCCAGGTAAGCACTACTAAGTCTCAATTCTGGGGTACTCACAGCTGGGTCTGTTCTGCCACCACAGTACTTACAGTTCACAGCTTACTCACAGTGAGATGAACAGGCTTCGGTTATTGTTCTTCCCAATCACGTAGTCAATGTGAGGGGGGCGGCCCAGCCCTGCCTCTTCCTGGCGATGACGGGCAAGGACGGGCCCGCCCTTGGCCCGGGCTTCGCCCAGGCGCTGCCCGCGCGCGTCCCGCGCTGCGGGAGGCGTGCAACGAAGATGTAGGCAGGTGACGCCTGCCACTGACGTCACCTGCTGCGCCGCTCCGGGGGACCTGGGAGGTGTAGTTTTAAGCCGAGCCGTTGCCCTCACGGCGGACCTGGAGGTCTGTTGGCAGGTAAGTTTCCCTGCGTTCGTAGCCCTCTCTCAGCCCAGATGGTAGCTGCCGTTGCCCTCACGGCGTCGGGGAGAAAGCCAGACTCGCGCCCCCTTCAAGTGCGTCCCACGCTGCGGGAGGCGTGCAACGAAGATGTAGGCAGGTGACGCCTGCCACTGATGTCACCTGCTGCACCACTCCGGGGGACCTGGGAGGTGTAGTTTTAAGCCGAGCCGTTGCCCTCACGGCGGACCTGGAGGTCTGTTGGCAGGTAAGTTTCCCTGCGTTCGTAGCCCTCTCTCAGCCCAGATGGTAGCTGCCGTTGCCCTCACGGCGTCGGGGAGAAAGCCAGACTCGCGCCCCCTTCAAGTGCGTCCCACGCTGCGGGAGGCGTGCAACGAAGATGTAGGCAGGTGACGCCTGCCACTGACGTCACCTGCTGCGCCGCTTCGGGGGACCTGGGAGGTGTAGTTTTAAGCCGAGCCGTTTCCCTCACGGCGGACCTGGAGGTCTGTTGGCAGGTAAGTTTCCCTGCGTTCGTAGCCCTCTCTCAGCCCAGATGGTAGCTGCCGTTGCCCTCACGGCGTCGGGGAGAAAGCCAGACTCGCGCCCCCTTCTAGTGCTGTTTCTCAATGTATTGGTGGTATCATTTGACTCCAGTGGCTGGTGAGAGCAGCAGTGCATACGGGGATAGCCCAGACTCCACCTTTCTTCTGGATCACTACAGGAGGGTGTTCGGTGTGCAGTAATTATTCCAAGAATAACCAGATACTTGTTAAGGGGAATACCCCACAGGCAAACAGCATAGTGTCCCAACTTTATCTGCAGCTATTAGTCTTTCAACCTCTGGATACAAATTTGAGGCTTGACCGCTAAACACTAGGGGGCTAACCCACATGTAAAATAATAGGTAAATTGAATGGGAGCACGTCCCTACCAGGCATCGAGATGCACAACCTTCTTCTGGGCAATAAAGACCTTTTCCTCACGAGGGCACGGTTTGATTTTTGTAGGGCATTCTGGATAAGAGAAATTGGTGAGAACCCTTACCAGCCACACATTACCAAAATCTCTTGTCTCTAGCTTTTAGAAATACCTGGGGTTGGTTTGGTTCCCTGGTTACTGCCCACCCAAGGACTCTTAACAATGTAGGCAACTACATAGGACTTTGGGACACGTGCTAGAAAACTTTAGATACCTAAATATGACTAAAACGTGTTTTTAGACATAATATATGGTTTGCAGGGCATTCTGGGTATGAAAATCTGTCAGGACCCCCATGCCCCACACCTCTATGAATTTCTCTAGTCAGAAAAGCCTCAGGCTGGTAGGGCCCCTGTTGTGGACTGATTCTAAGCACATATATTACAGCCAGCCCCTTGTAGTTTTGAAAATTATTTTAATTCCTCAACATCACTAGGCAATGTTTGGGCTCTTTCCTTTCCTTTAACCCTTACATGTAAGGTGCCAGTTTTATCAGACAAGTTTGGGAACACTGGAAGGTACGGCTTTTGCAGAAACTGCCAAGGACGTTTGGTGCTTAAATATAAGGCAATTGTGTTTTATGACATACTTTCACATTTGCAGGGCATTCTGATAAGAACATGTGATGGGTCACATGCAAGACCCACTTTTTAGACTCTCCTCCATCTCTGGTTTTCAGTAAGGCGAGGGGCGGCTCCTCCATGTGGGCGGAGGAGCATCGCCCCACTGTTTTCTCGCAGTGCGAGAAGCAGAAACATGAAATGGTATTATAAATTCCATTGTATGTTTCTGTTTCTCGCACTGTGAGAAGCAGAAGGGTTTGGTTGGGAGTTCTGCTCCAGGGCACGGGAGGAGTGGCTTGCCCAATGTTGCGGGCCCTGACTGTTTGGTCAGCTTTCTGGGGCCGACCAAACCAGTCATGCGCATCTTCTCTATGTAGGCTGCATGCAGCCTACATGGAGAAAATGGCCTCCCCATAGATGCCTGTGTGGTCAGCGTCCCAACCAATCACAACGCTGCCATTCCAGCGTTGTGAATTCGCTTAGGGGAGGTTAGGGAGGCTGCCTGCTTCCTGTTCCTGCGGAGGCAGGAAAGCAGGAGCAGACCGAGCAGTGAAGACGCGGGACAGGTACGTTTTATTTTTTTATTATTTAACCCCCCTTCACTCGCACGACCCCCTTTCTCTCACTACCACTCGCGCCACCCACACCCTGTGCCACCCCGTGGCTGCTCCCCCTACCCGTGAGCCTTGCCGGCTGCGACTGAGTAAGGCCTGGGATTAGTAGGATTCTCTGGCTGTCAATCATGTCCTGGTTAACACACTGCAGCCATGTGATTTTGAGACATTTCTTTCTTTTCCTTAATGTCACATTAAGCATAGTCTACTTTTTGCCCTTTCCTTTGTGGTAGAATAGACCCACCCGCATATATGGGGTATTTTTTTTATTGGATGAAGGTGCATGAATGCCGGGAGACGTGCTAATATATTTTGATTTCCTCAAATATTTTGGGTTGGATAAAGTATTACATGCTGTAATAGGTATTTCAGAATTCATAGAAGTATGATTGACTGAACCCCAAAGTCTGATTCCTGGGTACTATTGATAAATACAAGGTTTTCCTTGATACATAATTTCTGTTCCTTTTATTGTTCAATGTCATGTGATGCACTATGGGTAAGCAAGCACTGCTCGGTTGTTATCTACGGTTTGAGACAAAGGACTAAAGATATAGATCTCCCAAATAGGAAGCATCAGAAGAATATAAGGATCTGTTACTTTTGATGTCCGGTCTAAATTATAAAAAGGTACAGATGTAAACATTGTCTTCAATGTTACTTTTCCCAATTGCATTCACTATTTTGTGAATTTAATTATTAGTATTCTTGGGAAACTTCGAGCAGTATACATGAATGTCAATTTTGAATAGTTTTCAGAATTGTATCACTTCTTGGGTTCGGCCGTGGGTTTCATGCATATTTCCCCCGAAAAGTAGAAGAATATAGAAACCAAAAAATATGAAATACCGACTACCCTTAAAAATGCAAAGGAGAGTATTTCAAATCCACAGGACTTGACCAATTGGGCTTGGGGGGCCACATAGATGTTAAAAAGTGTGGGGCTCAAGGAGGTGCACTGAGGTACCCCTTGTCCAAGTGGATGGTTTTAGAGTGTTAGGAGCCAATAGAAACAGTCTGAGCCCTGTCTGTAAGAAAGTCCTTGAGCCAGTCAAGGGCAGCGCACTGGATGCCAATCTGCTGAAGACTTTGTATCAGAATAGAATGAGAGATGGTATCAAACACCATCAACAGGTGGGGCAGAACCAACATGGCAGGATATCCAGCATCAAGGGTTAGCCTGATAGAATTTGCTACTGCAAGAAGGGCAGTCACCGTACTGTGGGAAGGTCTGAAGCCCGATTGAGAGGCATTCATCAAACTGCAAATCTCCAAATAAGAGGAGATTTGTTTGTTGGCGTAGGTCTCCAGAACTTTGCACAAAAGAGGGAGAAGGCATATAGGGCGATAGTCATCTGGGTCGCTTGGTTCTGAATTAATTTGTTCTGGTGTAAAATGAGCTGCTTTTCAAAGTTGTGGAATAGAGGCTAGAGACTGGATGCACATGTAATAACTGGTGCAAGAAGAGAGGAGAGAGTGGCAGTGATATAATAGGGACAAAGATCCGAGGGAGATCCAGATTTTGCTTTAGCCCGCAGGTCAAGCATCTGAAATTGAGAGATAGGCTCAAATCTTTCCAATATTACCAACGCAGTTGTTTGAGGTGGTTCAGTAGTTTGGAGGTAATCTAGTGAGTTAGCCACAGAATGAAAACTACTGTAGATATTGTCGATTTCTGTTTGAAAGTGGCTGGCTAAAATGTCATGAAGTAATTGTGAAGCAGGAATGGCCGAGGAGCAGTTTCGAGATTTGGCAAAACCATTCCGAATTTTAAATAGTTCCTTACAGGAATTGCCTACTTGCTCTATCATGTTGACAATGAAATGCATTTGAGCTGAGCTTATTTTGCAATGGTAGGCATGAAGAGCTGATTTATATGTTTGTTTGTCTGCATTTGTTTTAGAAGCTCTCCATTTACCTTCTAGTCTCTTGCAACTTGTCTGCATATTTGTTTGCGGGAAGTTGCTTATGAGGGGGAGGGTGAAAATGTCAAATGCATGTGAAAAGGTGTCATGAAATTGAGCTAACGATTAATTAATGTCCTATGAATTATCTAAGATGGGGGCAAAGAAAGGTGTTTGGAAAGTTTCCAAAGTAATCTGGTTCCATGGTCTCGAATGAGCTTCTAAACTGTATGTTTAGCAGATGTGGTCATGGTGGGAATCTGAAAATTGATCAGAAAATGCTTGGTCCATGTTAGGGGAAAGGGAATGTCAACTTGAAGAGACCTGAAGGTGGAAGAAATGTGCGTCCTGCCAAATGGGTAGGACCATTCTTCTTTCATTTCAAGGTCAAATACCAATGTGAGTACGTAAGGGTCTGTGTCGACGTGATAGTTAAAGTCCCCAATCAGTAGGAAATTATGTGTAGATAGAACATGAGGTGCTAATTGTTCTGCCAGTTTTTGACTAAACTCTTTCTTTGGGCCTGGAGGGCGATAAACTAGGGTGCCTTTCCAGATAGCTCCATGCAGAATTTCTATTTTAATTACTACAGTCTCTGTCCAGTTAGTAAGTAGAGAATCAAGGATTTTTGCCCTATGAGAGTCCCGGAAGGCAGTAGCTATACTGCCTCTTGGTTTAGATTCTCCATCCTGCCTTACCAGTTTGTACTTCTTAGGAAGAGCAATGGCGATAGAGGGTGTTGCTGAAGAGTGTAGCCAGGTCTCAGTGATAAAACAAAGATCTAGTTGTGCAGATGTAATTAAATCCCAAATTTGAATGGTATGCTTGGGAATAGATCTGGCATTAAGGTAGAGGCAATTAAGTGTAGGAGATATATACTGTGGCTTAATGCAGGAATCGGGGGTAGGAACTGTAGGAGTGTTGGGTTGAAGGTAGCCTATAGAAGGGTTATCTCCATTTCTCCGTGTTTGAATAGTGGGACAGGAAAACCCACATGCACAGCACGAAAATGGTCAATCAAGATTTGCTGCGAGGTGAGGAGCACAGTGTGGAGCATAAGGTCTAAGTAGTTTGAGGTCATAGCTATTGTAATATTTGATGGATGGAGAGTTCCTGGCACCTAGCGACGTTTGGGTGTAATTGGGTACAGGCGGGCTCGCCTTTGGCACGCCTTAGGCCCGCTCGCTGAGCGCATTTGCAGTGAAAACACAGTTCACTTTCCCCAACACACGTTTCCACAGTTTCCCAAAACTCAGCAATTCTATTTTAGATTTTTAAAACCAACCACGCACTAATTAAAAAGAATAAGGCTCAAAGAGAAAGACCTGATGATCGTCAGGGGAGCCGGTTCCACTGTGCAACGGTTGCATTTAATAGCGCTGGCCTGCAGCAGCTGACATGCTACAAACAATTAGAGAGCTAATCGCTCTCCAGTGATGGCCCAACAATGGTCGCTAAAAAAGTTAATTCTACCCACGGTGTAAACACAGTTTAATTTCCTCCTAATACACGTTTCCACAGCGCCCCTAAATTCAGCTTTACTGTTCTAAATTTTTAAAACCAAGAACACACTAAATAAAAAGAATAAGGCTCAAAGAGAAAGACCTGACAGGTGTGAAGGGAGGTGCACAGACAGAATATCGAGTCTGGAATATCTAAGTGCCAGAATATCAATTTGGAAATATCAAAGTGACAGAATATCGACTTCAAGAATATCTTTGACCAGAATATCGACTTGAAGGTAAGAAATATCGTTTACTGTAATATCGAAGTCAGTAATATCGTTTGTCAAAATATCGTTTTAATAATATCGATATTTATATTAGTGTTCTGTATTTTAGTATGTATGTTAAAGGTATGTAATCTAATGTTTTTGTATAACTATAGCTGTTTTTTTATGTATGTGTGAAATTTTTAGAAGTTATTAATTTTATGTCAATTACATTTTGCGTATTTTAGTTCTGTAGCGGGTTGTGGGTTTATAGGGGAACAGGGTGGGAAGTAATTTAATTATAATAAAGTAATTAATAATTTTTATTTGTTAGTATTAATAGTAAAAATGTATTAATTAATTATTAATTGGTGATTATTTTTCATTAATTAATTAATTGATATTTATGTAATTTGTGTAATTTTTTAGGAGCGGGTTGTGGGTTTATAGGGGAATAGGGTGGGAAGTAATTTAATTATAATAAAGTAATGAATAATTTTAATTTATTATTATTTATAATTAATGTTTTATTAATTAATTATTAATTGGTTATCAAATTTTATTAATTAATTGATTGATAATGATGTAAATTGTGTTTTTGTTTTAGGAGCCGGTTGTAGGTTTATAGGGAAATAGGGTGGAAAGTAATTTAATTATGATAAAGTCATTAATAATTCTAATTTATTAGTATTTATAATTACATTTGAATTAATTAATTATTAATTGGTTATTAAATTGTATTCATTAATTGATAATTATCTAAAGTATGTTTTTTTTAGGGGCGGGTTGTCGGTTTATACGGGAGTAGGGTGGGAAGTAATTTAATTATAATAAAGCAAATAATATTTTTTATTGCTAAGGGGCCCATTATGATCACGGGCGGATTGCCACCGCCGGCCCGGCAGTGGCGATCTTCCCGCCAAATGACCCATTTTCACCCCCGCCATATTAGTATGGCGAGGGGCACCGCGCCAGATGGTAAGACCGTCCGCCGCTTTTCTGCCGGTCGGATTGCCGGCCGGACGGAAAAGGTACAGGTAATGGTGGCGATGTTTTGCAGGTACCGCCATCCATATTAGGATGCATGCCTTTCCAAGGTGGAGACTCCGCCATTGAAAGGCATGCAAAAAATCACCGTGGGGGCCCATTGCGGATCCCTGGGGGTGGCGGGGGTGGGTGGCGGCACTGGGGGGTACTCATGGTACCCCCCATCATTGCCATGCACAAGGTGGCAGGCACCGCGCGGTACCTGTCACGTTGTGCATTGCAATGCACAACATGGGGTTTAACATTGCGGCGGGTGCTGCTTACAGCACCACCCGCCGCAATGTTAAAGTCGAGAATGCACCCGCCAGTGTGGTGGGCACATCCTAATTTGCCTGGCGGAACGCCGCAACTTTGGCGGTCGGTCCCGTGCTCCGCTGCGGTGTCCGCCCGCCATCATAATAGGCCCCTTAGTATTTATAATTAAATTATTATTGATTAAATATTAAATGGTTATTAAATTTATTTATTTGATTAATTATGTAAAGTGTGTTCTTTTTTAGGAGTGGGTTGTGGGTTTATAGGGGAATAGGGTGGGAAGTAATTTAATTTGAAGAAAGTAATTAATCATTTATTTATTAGTATTTATTTTATATTTTGATTTTGTAGTGTTTGTGGTAATTTATTTATTATTAAATATGAATTGTTTGAGAATTATAATTAATTAATTGTTAAATATGTTAATTGTGTCAATTATGAGGCTCCCAGAATAGTTTCCGTGCTGCCCACAGCAAGGAATCTGCTCTCATCACAGCCTCTGACTATCTCTGGATGCAGGTAGATCAGGGGGGATCGGCGGTGTTGATTCTGCTCGATCTATCGGCAGCTTTCGACACCGTCTCCCCTGAGAAAATGATCCAACGCTTGAGGGAAGCCTGGGTCACGGGAAAAGCTCTACAGCTTCTTCAGTCCTTTCTCACGGACAGAAGGTATACAGTTAGCTGTGGTGGCTTTAAAACTACAGCCTTTGCTCTCCCGTGTGGGGACCCTCAGGGTTCTTCACTCAGCCCCACCCTTTTTGATCTTTATGTTACCCCTCTAGCTGAACTGGTGAGATCTTATCGATTTCAGGTGCCGTCATATGCGGACAACACCCAAATTATTGTCTGTATTACCAACAACCAGCAGTTAGTTGCCCAAAAATTCAATGCTTGCATGTTAAACATTACTGGCTGGATGAAGGTCAACTCTTTAAAGATTAACACAGATAAGACCGAGGTACTGATTTTCGGACCTCAGTTGTCCATCTGGTCTAAGGCATGGTGGCCTACAGAATGCGGACCTCTTCCTGTCGCTGTAAAAAATGGCCAAAAATGTAGGGTTAATTTTCGATGAGAGTCTGTCTTTTGATGCCTAGGTCAATCATACTGTTAGTAGATGCTTTTATATTTTAAATATCCTCCGAAAGGCCCTTCCACTCATCCCACCAGAACTCCATCGGCCCTCTATTATAGTCTTGATCACTTCTCGGCTAGATTATTGTAATGCCCTCTACCTCAATATCACCGCTTCATCTCTGAACACACTTGAGATGGCTCAGAATGCAGCTGCAAGACTGATTTTAAACATCCCTAAATAGCAATCTGCTAGAGAAGGCATTCTGTCTTTACACTGGCTCCCTATAAAAGAACGCATCTCATTCAAGACCCTCACTACAGTATATAAGGCAGTACATTGCAAGGGTCTGCCCCAACTCAAATCTTTGTTTCACCGATATACCCCTGGAAGGACCTTGAGATCATCCACACAGCTTAAACTTGTGGCACCCAGATTTAGTAAATCCAGATGGGGCGGATGCGCTTTTCCGGTGGCCGCTGCCAAGCTTTGGAATCTTCTCTCCCCTGCCATCGTCAACACTAGTTCCCTCTCTATTTCCAGAAAAACTTCTGAAAACTTGTTTATTTTCCTCTTAACTGATGTCCGTGTTCCCTCCTCCCTACTGTGTCTGCTTAGCGCCTTGACACCTACGGGTATAGTGCGCTCTATAAATGCTATCTTATCTTCTCTTAATTATGTATTCGTTTTTTGTGCGTTTATAGGGGAATATGGTGTGATTTTTGTTTTTTTAAATCATTAATAATGAATTATTTGCTTATAATTAAATTATATTAAATCTAGTTATTTGTTTGTAAAAAAAAAAAATTAAGCTTCTATAAATTAAGGTTTGTTGGTAATTTTTAGTACTTTTTAACATAACATTTTTTTCTATGTTTTGTACTTTATTATATTTTTTATTTTTGTGTTATTAACACTTTTTGTATAGTAGTTGGTATTTTGTTTGTTTTTTATTTTTATTTTCATTTTTGGGAAATAATAATTGTAACCCTCTGCTATCCAACAGTTTCCCTACTGTTGCACTCTCTGGAGTGGGAATAGTAATGTTTACCCCTCTGCTATCCAACACTTTCCCTACTGTTGCAATGTCTAGAGTGGGAATAGTAATTTCTACCCCTCCGCTGTCCAATACTTTCCCTACTGTTGCACTCACTGGAGTGGGAATAGTACATTTTACCCTTTGCTATCCAACTCTTTCCCTACTGTTGCACTCACTGGAGTGGGAATAGTAATTTCTACCCCTACGCTAGCCAACACTTTCCCTACTATTGCACTCTCCGGAGTGGGAATAGTAAATGTTACCCTTTGCTATGCAACTCTTTCCCTACTGTTGGACTCACTGGAGTGGGAATAGTAATTTTTTCCCCTTTCGCTATCCAACACTTTCCCTCCTGTTTCACTCACTGGAGAGGGAATAGTAATTGTTACCCCTCCGCTATCCAACACTTTCCCTATTGTTGCACTCATTGGAGTGGTAATAGTAATTTTTAACCCTCTGCTATCCAACACTTTCCCTACTGTTGCACTCTGTGGAGTGGGAATAGTAATTTTTTCCCCTCCGCTATCCAACACTTTCTACACTATTGCACCCTCTGGAGTGGGAATAGTAATTCCCTACCCTCCGCTATCCAACACTTTCTACACTGTTGCACTCTCTGGAGTGGGAATAGTAATTTTTTCAACTTCGCTATCCAACACTTTCCCTACTGTTGCACTCTCTGGAGTGGGAATAGTAATTTTTAACCCTACGCTATCCAACACTTTCCCTACTGTTGAACTCTCTGGAGTGGGAATAGTATTTTTTTCCCCTTCGCTATCCAACACTTTCCCTACTGGTGCACTCTCTGGAGTGGGAATAGTAATTTTTACCCCTACGCTATCCAAAACTTTCCCTACTGTTGCAGAAATTGCCGTGATAATAGTAAATTTTTACCCCTACACTATTCAACATTTTTCCTACTGTTGCACTCAATTGAGTGCAAAATGTAAGTTTAAAAATGTATAAATATTTTAGTATTTTATTTTATAATATAATGGTTTTATTATTATATTTTATGTTATAGGTGTATGTATATATGAAACAGGAGATCCCTTCATCAAGTGTATGTATATATATACATATATATATTATATAGTTATTTTTAATATATTTGTAATATTTTAAAATACATGAAAGTTATTAGTTTATTATTTTTTAAGTAAATATACATTTATATATTTAATTTTATATATCTATGTTTAAATGTTGTTAAATTAAAATGTGTTTATTATATTTTTTTCAATGTTTATTATATCTAAGTAATAATTGTTTTAGTTAATTTTATATTATAAGTGTTTTAACAATATTTTTTATATATTAAAAGAAGATGATATTTTGGACTCAGATATTTTTTACATCTATACATTTTTTCTGATATTTTTGTCAATTACATTTTAAATATAGGATGTCGATATTTTGACTATCGATATTTTTACATCGATATTTTTGACATCTATATTTTTGTAATTAATATTATGTCAGTGAATCGTGATGGGAGCCAATTAAATGAAGTCACATTTGTCCACTTTATCAGCTCTGATCACACAGCCTTCAGTTAGTAAAGTAAATAGCAATGCACCAGGTTAATATATTATAAAGAGAATTTATGAGAATTTATTGTTGTGTTTAGGCAGTTTGGTATGGGTCCTTCACATGTGCCCCCTGGCCACTTCTGAGCATTTTTTGTTGTCTAACGGAATAAAGTTGTCACCCTTGGCTACAAGAGGCTGACTGGACAATGGTTCTATGATGACAAGGGCTCTACAAAGTTTACACTTGATTCTGAAGAGGTGATCAGGAAGGACAGAACCTTAACCTCTCCTTTGGAGTATTGACACTGCTTTGTTTTTTACAACATTCTTTACCGCTTTTTTAGATATAAACATACATAGAATGTGTTCAGCAGTATTCTTGCATGTGAGAGAAGAATGTATTAAGATACATAGTACAAAGTACACCTTCCTGGCATATTTCTCAGTATATAACTTATCTTCACAAAAGTCCTATAACATAAATTCAATTTCTGATGACAGCCTGCATAGAATACTTAAGCCAATCCCTCCAGACCTTGATATGTTTCTCTGGACAGCCCCTTGATTTATATACTCTCCGGACAACCCTTTGATTTATATACTCTCCACTTGTCCATCAGGCCTGGTATTACCACTTTGGGCTCTGGCACTATCTGCCCATGCATCACTTGCACCATTACATGATGCACTTTACACCAATATCGTTGTATACTCTGACATTACCAGGTTGTGTGGAAGAAGGATCTCCACTTTACCCTGAAGTGCAGACAGTGGGGCCACAGCCTGGCTTCATTGTGCTTAATCTGGTGGGACTACAATAAACGTTGTGTAAATATTTAGGTTGCATCAACCGTAGCCTCATGGAGATGGCTAGTATTCTGGGAGTCATCTTGGCTTTCATTCAGTCATCCTCCAATTCACCTACATCCTGTTCCCAACACGCATTTAGTGATGACTTAGGATCTGGAAAGTTATTCACCAAAGTGCAACATAATTGTGGGATCCCAATTCAGCTCTGCTTGTGGTAGTAATAGGCACCTCCAGGGGGTTACGGGCCGTAAGAGATAGTAGTCTGTCTTGGTGCATCTCCAGCACATGACACAACTGGAGGTAATGGTAGAATTGTGTTCTATGCATATCCTATGTAGTCATCAGCTGTTGGAACGTGCACATGGAACTTCCCTCCCATAGATTGCCCAATTTTGAGATCCCAATAGTATCCCATTTGTGAAAAGCCTCAAATTCTATTGTGTGATGAAGCCAAGTCCCGGTCCACAGCAGTGTCTCTCTGTTGATACTCAGTGCCATTGAATCCATTTCAGAGACTGATTCAAGCAAGTCAAGGACATTTGTGCCACCGGGGGGAAAGCTATGTTCTTGTATGAATCATATGGTAGATTGAGAACCCAATACTTCTCAAGAGCTGCCAATTCCATGGTGATGGCAGGATCCTTACTGTCCACAAATAGCCAGTCGTAGTTTGGAACGATCTGACTAGCTTAATAGTAAAGCTGGATGTCTACGAGGAATTATCTAACTAGCCCAATGGTAAAGCTGGATGTCTGTTAGTCCGAGGCCCCTATTGTGTGGGCCCACCACTAATTTTGCTAAATGCATTTTTTGGCTTACCAAGCATCCCACATAACGCCCACCACTGCCAATATCAGGGAGTTGAAAAACGATTGAGTGACGTTGTTAGACCTGGCATCATTGGCATGAGTCTCTCCTCCATTTTTTTCCGTTTGCCTCCTCTGTTTACGATGTTTTTGCTGGAATATTGCTTTGGGCACTGTGCCACTGCTGATCAGTGCTACAGTGCAAGTGCTCCCTATGTTAAATTGTTACATTGATTGGTGTTACCATGATTGGCTTGGTTGACTTACTGTTGAGACCCTAGTCTAGTGCACTGCGTGTGCCAAGGGCATGTAAGTTAAGTGCTGCTGGTGGGCTTGCAGCACGGGTTGTGCCACCCCCGGAAGCAGCGTGTAAAATGTGTCTCAGGCCTGCCATCGCAGAGCCTGTGTGCAGTCCCTGACTGCCAAGTCGACTTGGCAAGGAAAACCTACTTGCCAGTCTCTAAAAACCTTCACTTTGCCACATTTCAGACACCTCTATGGTAGGCCCTAGGGCTGGGTGCATTGTGGGTAAAAGGTAGGTCGTGCCCTGATGTGTGTGGCATGACCTAATAGTGAATTACAGCCATTTTCGTTTTTCACTATTGAAGGGCTACCTGCCTCCAATAGGCCAGACTGGGCAGACTGATTATTAACTCCATTATAATCTATCTGACTCAGGGAGCATGGTAGCAGGTCGAGTTTAGTATCCCTGAACTCAGAATTTAATAACACACCCTTTTTAGGATGGATGGTTTTTAAATTCTGTGTTTGAAAATAGCCCTTTTAGAAAGTGGCTATTTTCTTGTTCAACTATCCACCGGTCTCTGCTGGTTTGGTGTGTGTGTCAGGGGCTGGGTAGCTCCAGAGGTCTGAATGAGTCAGTGTGGGGTGAATGAGGCATCTACACTTAGAGTGGGGGAAGAGTAGTCCCTGATAGCCTGCCCTGCCTGACACAATGCTGGCTCCACCTCCTGCCGGGCGACTGATATCCCTGCTCCTGCCAGTGACAATACTGGCTCCGCCTCCTGCTGGGCGGCTGAGGACCCTGCCCTGCTCAGTGAATAGGCCAGGTGCCTCTGCCTGGCAACACCCACAACAAACCCAGGATGGGGGGAATTTCCTTGCTTGGACAAAGGGAACAAAGCAGAAAAGGGGTATAAGAGAAGGACCCCTGAACCAAGAACTCAGATCACTTCTGACAAGGAAACCTCTACCAAGGACAAGAAGCCTGCTGATCTAAGGACTTGCCTCCCCCTTCTGCCAGTGTGCTGTTTGCTGGGGGGAACCTGAAGCTGCTTCTTTATTTTTGCCAAGGAACAAGGAGAGAGGAACTTGGTGTGTACTCTCAAAAGCTTGCTAGAAAATCTCCAAGGGCTGGGAGAGTGCCAGCCTCCTGTTGAAGTCACAGGGCCAAAGGACTTCACCCTCTACTGAATTGCTGGTTGCTGGAAAGTGTTATTTCCAGTGCACATGAAATCTGCAGTCTCGACGTCGCCGACGCCGCCGAATCCAGCTCGACATCGTGAGTAACGGCTCCAGTGTTCCGAGTCTTCGACGCCGGCTGCCGGGCCCGATCGACGCCAGTAGCGACGCCAGGAGTAGTGAGTATCGGCTCCAGCTCCCAGTGACCCCGTCTTGACGCCGGTATCGACGCCGCTGAGTAGTGAGTATCGGCTCCAGCTCTAAGCGACCCCGTCTCGACGCCGCTGCTGATCGCATCGACTCGACGCCCTTCTCGACGCCGTGAGCGCTGCTCCGGCCCGACACCTCTCGACGCCGCTGCAGATCGACCCGAATCCGAGGCACGATCGACGCCAACCTCGACGCCGACCTCGACGCCGTGGATCATCGTTTTCTTCATTTCCAAAGGTACTGTGTTTGTGGGTTCTTTTGCAACTCCAGGCTCGACGTAGCGCTCCTCGCGGTCGACGCCGTACCTTGGGAATATCGTAAACTTGACGTCGTGTGACTCCTGTGGGGGTCACATTGTTGCCAAGAACTGTGTTTCAGAAGAATACTTACTTTTGTTGCTAAAGAACTATTTCCTAAGAAGAAACTTTACCTGAACTATTATTTTTCCTTCCAAAGAGTATTTATTAAGATTGTGGTATATTTTTGTCGTTATTTGGTCTTGTGCTAAGCCTTATATAAAAATACTATTTTTATAATAACTCATGTGTTGTGTCCATTTGTAGTGTATTCACTTTATTACTGTCTGTGGTCATAAATGCTTAACACACTGCCTCTGAGATAAGCCTGTCTGCTCTGCCAAGCTACCAAGGGGGCAGCAGGGGTTATCTGAGTGTGTAATCCCCTTGCCCTGACTAGAGTTGGTGGGTCCCTATTTGTCAGAAGTGTATACCTCTGCCAACTAGAGACCGCCAGTTCTAACAGACGTCATAAGGGACATTTTGCAGTTCATAGAGTATCAGAGGCAGGGATACCACTTTAAATAAAACCCCTCTGCCAGCCGCATTGAGTGGTAAATATCCCCAGACGGTCATTTTGAGACGTATGGGCGTCAAAAGAGTCACAATATTAAGATCCCATGCTATGTCCCTATTGGGGGAGATATACCTGCCCAGATATTTGAAGTGTTTACTTGCCCAGAGAAGTTTGGTGCAGCCTTGATATCATCATGTGCCTGACTTACTGGAATATATGTAGATTTAGTCCAGTTAACCTGTAGACTAATGCTTTCACGTATATCTGAAGAATTAGTAGCAATCAAGGTAACCAGGTCTCCGGGCAGTTGATATATACCAGAACATCATCTGTGTATAAAAGTATTCTGCATTTCAAGTGGTCTTCCATCAGAAAACACTCAGCTGGACATCTCTTCTGATCCATTCTGCTAATGGTCCCATTTCCATAGCAAAGAGAAGGGGGTCATGTAGCACCCTGGTCTGAATCCCCGTTCACCAACACAAGCCCAAGATACCACCCCATTCACTGGAACCCTTGCTCACAGCATAGCATAAGATAGATCTATAAATGTGAAAAAGAGGGGACCAAAATTCATACACTCCAGTAGACAGAAAATGAAGTGGTGACAGACCCAATTGAAGGCTTTCTTTTAATCTATAGACACCAGTGCCCTTCGGGACAGTGTGTTAAGAGATAGTGCAAGTGCAGTATGGCGGCATCACAGGCAATGTTGTGTATTCACTCTGGCTTAAATCTGATCTGATCATGGTGGATTATGGTTCGGATGACCTTTACTAGTATATTCGCCAGGACTTTCACCAGGATCTTTGATTCAAGTTTAATCAGTTCTCTAGGTCTATACGACACGCATCTGTTGGCTGGTTTCTGTGGTTTCAACGATAAGGCAATTATTGCTCCACAAAAGTCATACAGGATTTTTCATGGGCTTTCACATACTTTTTCACTATAGGAGAAGTCAGGACCGAGGAGTACTTTTTGAAAAGTTCTAATGGGTACCTATTGGGACCTGACATTTTTCTCAAAGGGTGGGAGTTAATTGCTGCCACAACTTCCTCAACAACCAGAGGCTCCTCCAGTGCCTGTCTGTTCTTGTCAGAGTCTCTTGGGACTATCAAGTCCTCCACAATTGGTAGTTCATATTCAACTACAGCTATCAAGTTCTCAGCATATAGGCGGGCATAGTACACCGCACATTCTTGAGCTATCAAACTGAGCTCTGTATCGCCCGCCCTGTGTCGGAAGTTATTGAAATGACCAATCAAAAGTCTAGATCTCTGTGGGCGAGTCAATAGCCTGCTTTATCTCCAACATTGTATAGACTACACTGTTACGCCACATATGCCAAGGATGCAGAGCCCAGTAATTTCTGCCTGAGAGAAAGCCATAGCAATTCCACCTTGTGTCACAGGTGGCCATCCACAGACCCCACCAGTTCTTTTTTAGATGATCCTATAGCAGTTTCCAGGTTTAGAACATCACTCAGTATACACTTTATCCAGGCAGTCTGGTATGACATCACCCTTCCTCTCAGGACCACTTTTAAGGCCTCCCAGAGAGTAATGAGGGCATCAGCTATTGAACTAGAAATAATCAGTTATCTGTTGTCTAGGAAAATTGCCTAACTTAATGTTACTAAGACACTATGAACCAGAATGTGAGCCTCCACCAGCTTGAGGGGGCTACTTAGGGCACTAAGAAGTAGTCTATTCAGGACGATATCTTGTGGGAGTTTGGAACAAAATGTGAACACCTGAGTGTAACCGGTGCACGGGTAAGAAAGAGAAAAAGATCAGGCCTTGTAACTAAGATAAGGGACTTTCACGGTTGGATACTGTCGGTGTCCACCCTGGGGTACATGACTAATTTAAAATCCTCCCTACTACCCTATACCCTAATGGGGAGTGAAGTAGTATATATGTGTGCTTTGCAAGCATAGTGTATAGAAGGGTAGGGGGCATAAACTGATGTACAGGACCAGTGGGCACCACCTAGTTACTTCTCCACTACGACTAATGTGCTCTGGTCGTCATAGTGTGTTATCAGTGAAGTGTGGTGGGAGAAGTTTGTGCAATTGTGTAGCCGTGCCTCTTGAGATAATGGTGGTGTATCCAGAGAGTTATACCCTGGTGTAGCCACTTTGAGAGAGAACGGGGCAGTGACTACAAATGAGATGTGTGTCTTTTGAGCTATTGGATAATGCTCCCCTCTTGATCTTATCATTTAATCCAGCCACGTTCCAGGAGAGCATATCAAAGGTATTGCATAAGTTGGGCATGGGCGTTTGTTGTGTGGAGTATCGTTGGACCACTCTGCAGGGTCACCCCCAAACCTTTTGCCTTTTACCATCCTTTTCTTGCTGAATTCGTTTTTGTGGGCATTAGGGCTATGTAACTTTACCACTCCTACTCGGTGCTAGAGTGCTTATGCTTTATCCCCAAAACATTGTTAAATTGACATGCACCCTATTGGAATATTTAATTTACCGGTAAGTCCCTGGTAGAGTTGTATACCACATACCCAGGGCCTGTAAATTACTAGTGACCTGCAGCACTTATTGTGTCACCCACTTCAGTAGCAGTTTAAAACATGGCCCAGGCCTGCCATTGCAGCCTGAATACAGTTTTAAACTGCCATGTCGATTTGGCATTTAAAACTATTTGCCGAGCCTTAAGCTCCTCTTTTATTACATATAAGTCACCCCTAAGGTAGGCCCCAGCAAGTCCATAGGGTAGGGTGCTGTGTCATTAAAAGGTTTGATGTGCACATTAGATGTCCTGGTAACAAAAAACTCCTCAATTTGATTTTCACTACTGTGAGGCCTACCTCTCCCATAGGGATTCCTTATTACATTTAATAAGCTTTAATTTCCAATTGGGAGCAGGTGGCTGTGTCATGTTGGGGGTCTATGAAATTGTAATGATGAAGCCACGCCCTAATATTGACACTGTTGAAGGCATATTAAGCTTAGCTCATTAAAGTGTTGACATTGAAGGTATCTTAGTTTAGCTCAGTAAGTGTTGACACTACATAGGGGATCTTAGTTTAGTTGATTAACGTCTGTGCCACAGTATGAATGTGTGCGCTGGTGCAGAACAATTCTGTTTGTCTATTTTTTAAGACACTGCACTGCCTAAATTGCATATACTTCAGTTCAAGATTTTCTAAGTTAGTGCATGATCTGCAGCGAGCTTGGCTAGGAATTAGGGAGCTGTGGTAGCCTCTCTATGTTTCTTAGCTGTGCTGTCTGCAGCTCACGCACTAAGCCAGAGAATTTCCAAGTAGGATGCATGCTCTTTAGACAGTACAATGCCCTAAAAACTAGCTCAGAGCTTTGCTGTGAGCTAGAACACGTTACTGATACGGTCCCAGAAGTGAAAACCAAAGATGTTGGCCTTAATCACTACAGCGCACACTCCTATAGGAACAATTCACTTTGGAGACATAGTGGCCTATACTACAAGCAAGTTACACACAGCTAAAAGATTCAAATTACACCAAATACGAAAGGACGTCTTGGATTTATCTGAAACCTGGTAAGAGATGCTTTTCTTCTCTTGTATCTTAACCCACTTATATCAGATTGTGCTCCAGTTTGGTAATTTTATTAGAAACAAAGGCTGCTGTAGTACATTCACCAGCCTGGACATAAATGCAGAAATGTATTATCTCAAAAGACAGCACAGTAATAAGCAGTCAAACCACCAAAAATAAAATATATATTTTCATAATATAAGACCTGAAATTGTATACCTGAGGTCAACCTGGGTTATTCTTTCCCTTCAAGCAGACTTTTCAATACAAGCAGGAGACAGCGGGATGCTGTAAAAGCCCAGTGCTGCTGCAGCCTTAAATTGATTAGTGAGTGAGATAGTTAAAAGGCAAAGACTGGGGTGGTGTCCCAGGAACCGATCGCAATGGGCGAAATGTGAAACGAGGCAGGAGCACAGCTAATGCACTTAATGATTTGGGAACGGATTCTCCGCTGGGATGTGTTACACCGAAGTCTTTTTTCAAAGGGAAAGGTTGTGCACTCAATAAAAGAAGAACACGTGGGCAGGGCCATATGCACTGCAAGGTTGGTGCTAGCCAGGCCCTTTTTTGCACCATAATACACGTTGCAACTGTGTGCTGTCTACTCTTGCACCATTTCTTTCAGGCGATGTCACTACTGTTTGATGGCAGCGAACGTCGTTTGGACCAATTCACAAAGCAATTTGCGCACCGGAGATCACTGTACGTGCAAATGGCATGTTATGAATATACATTCAAGTTTAAAATTCATAAAGCTTGAAGTTAGGCAAGTCAATTGCTCTTGATATCATTGAACGTGGGTGAACATCCAAAAAACCTTCAAGTTTGTGGATATTTACATACATTTTCAAATCCCTCTCCCATGGTTACTGGCATGGTTACATCTGTGAAGATGAGGAGTAAATCCATATTCAGGTGAGGCTGCGGAAGGAACAGCTCTACAATTGGTGGCGGTAATGGGAAATTGTTTTTCCATAGACATGTGTATGGTACACCATATACTTTTAAGCAAGGGAGCAGCTAGACAATTAAAATACACCCCCCCCCCTGTGAAATAAAAGCTCTGATGGCACCAGACATGTGAGGCAAGTGAGCCCACCACTCCCTAGAAGAACTCCATTGTCTCTTCCATTTATCCATTCATCCTTTCACCCTTCCATCCACCCACCCACTGATATCCACCATTTCATCTTAACATTCTGTCATTGATTGATTTTTTTAATCTATCATTCAAGCTTTCCCCGTTTTATTCACCCATCTACTCGACATCCATCCACCCACTCTACCATCCATTTACCCTGCCCTCTATTCACCCACTCTGCCATTCATCCATCCATCCAGTCCGCCGTCCATCCACCCACTCTGCATCTAACCATCTACTCTGCCATCCACCCACTCTGGCAATCATCCATCCACTCTGTGATCAATTATACATTCTTTCACCCAGTTATCCATCCACCCCTACTTCACGTTATCATCCTTTCACCTGTTTATCAACCCGTCTATCCCTTTTCTCAGTCATCCTTTCTCCTGTCCCTCCACCTATCCATGCATCACGTTACTCTTCCATCCTTTCACCTGACTATCCAGTCATCCATCCATCCACTCTGCCGTCCTTTCACTTGTCCATCCACCTGTCCATTCACTCATCATTGATTACTCTATCATCCATCTATTTACTCTGTCATCCTTTCACCTGTCCCCATGTTATCTAAATTTATTACGCGCACAGCTACTCACGAGTGTCCCATCAAGCCATTTATTCATCCTTTCACCAACTCATCCACCCACCCACCCACTCTTTCATCCAGCCACTCATTCAGCCACTCATGGATCCATTCATCCTTCCTTTCTTTCACCCTTTCCTCTAGTCGATAATATTTATTCTTTCTTTCCCCTTCCTATTTACACATCCTTTGTTTTTCTTTGCTGTCGCTTGTTGTTCTCATGTGGCTTTATTTCTTTATAGCGTTACGTATAAGGTTCTGTTTTGCCGAGATGCAGACACAGGAAGCTCGTAAAGACCCCACCCCCGCTGTAGCTGCTAATGGGGTTCACGACGCCCCTGCTTTTATGCACATGTATATGTTTGCTGATGTGAGTACTTCATAACTAGATGTGAAAGTTTTTGAATGTTTCAAAAAATCATAAATTCACTCTAAACGTAGCTGGAAATCTATGGGAGAGCATTAACATTTTTTTGTGAATTGGGTTTTAAGTTTGTGCGTAGTCCGAATTCACAGACCTTTAACACTGAATTTCCTGCTTCAAAACAGCACTGACATTCAAAAACAAATGAAGTGAAATAGTAAACAAGATATCCAGTACAATATGCTTCTATCACCAGGGACATTTACGACCCCCCCCCCCCCCTTGTCGTTCCGTGGTTCATTTGCCTAAACACATGCATTTCACAGCTGGCTGAGCACGTGTGCCAAATACAAATTTGAATTTGCACGTATCCATCAAATACTGGTGCAAAAATTGTCCAGCCACCAGTGCAACATTGCTTACTCACCTATGAAATGCCTGTAAATGGGCCGAGTATCATAAATGTATGTAGCTAAGAAGTGTGCAAATTGCCCAGCCACCAGTGCAACATTGCTTACTCACCTATGAAATGCCTGCAATTGGGCCCGCCGTGTTAAATACAGGTGACTAACGTGTACACAAACAGATTGGAAAATCCTTATTCCAGGTATTGACATGTTTTTATGTTGCAAGTATATTCAGGTAGAAGCCAAACAAGATATGGGAACATTTATTGTCCCTGATACGCTCTTCTTTTTCATCAACTTTTTCAAATTCATGAACAAGATAAATGAATTATTTGCTTAGCACGATGCACACTACTGAATTGTTGTGTCGAAGATGTCTGTAGTTGTTAACATTGAACTTCTATATAAAGGAAAAGGTTCGATCAAATGATGACGCCTGTTCAGAATGAGAAAACAAGTTTAAAGTTATAATACTCCTTCACTGCCTTCATCACTTCAATTATTCAGTCACTGTGTTCATAGTTTTTGGACGGGTAAATTGATATTTCTTAATAATTTGAAATGTGAATCTTTTTTCGGTATACTGACGCAGCAGCCATTCATTTTAACTTTTGCTCGGAATGAAAAACTAGAACAAAATAGGCGGTGATCTTGCCATCTATTAAAAAAACAAGCATTTGCAATGCAATAGGTCTCGCATTTACGCAAGTTTGAGCTATTGGCATTGTAAATGACAATGCCTTTAATTTATGTTTTGGTTTTTAGAACATAAATAAAAGGCATTGACATTTACAATGCCAATAGCTTAAACTCACGTAAATGTGAGACCTACTGCATTGCAAATGCTTCTTTTGACTTGCTGTTTTCTTACATTCCTTATGTCCAATGAAATCTGTCCCTGCTATTTTCATGCAATGACACCTTCCTGCCACGCCATTATATATCCATTACCATTCCACCTTCAGCTCTTCTGTAACCATGCCTGCCTACATCCCTCGCACAGCTGCCTTTCTTTCACTCCATGAACATGTGACTTTCACGCACCATATACACACATTAGTATCCATATAATACCTGCTCATATACCTTCCATGTACACCATGCACACCTGCTTCCTTTTGCCCCTTCCACCAATGCCTTCACTATATACTTAGGGAACACCTACCTTCCTTCTACTTCGCCAACCCTCTCCATCCCCCTTCCCGGTACTTACTTGTTGTGCCGATTACAGAGGGAAAACAGAGACCTCCAGGTCTGCACCGCGGGCGCCAGCAGCGACAGACCCCTGGCCAAAACGCTGAAGCTGCAGGTCGACTCCAGTCCCCCACTCGTCCATGGTGAAACACTGCCTCTCAGCCGTCAGGTTGGCATTCAGCCACAAACCCTCGGTGAAGAATAGGCATCGGCCCTGGAAGTCGGCGCTGTTCTCAGACAGCGGCATCACCGCAACAAACCCAACGAGAAAGGCCAAGAAGTAGGAGATGCATTGGGGGAAGAGAAAGTTGTTGAGAGCCATGATGCCGGCTGCAGCTGTGGCACCAGAGGCAGCTACGGGTGGTGAGGGGACCCAGCAGGCTGCGCACTGAGAACTGGATGCAAAACCAGCAGATGGAGGTTATGGGATTCTGCGGTGCTAGGGGATCAGCTTCTGCACCAGTGACACGTAAACAGGAGCGATTAAAGTAGCATCTGCACCAAAACATGTAAACTCAAGTTTGAGAGATGCCCTCTACAATGATACATTCAAACAAGTGACTTCCACACTGAGGGAACAAAGGCAGCCAGTGAGGAAGTGGCCGAGCCCATTAAGGTTTGGAGGGCGGGGCCGACGGCAAGGTGGAAACAAGCATTATAAGCACTGTGCTTTTCAAACCATAAAGTACGGTATCGGAAAAGCGGGTACCGAAGGAGTAAGGTGGACTACTGCTGTAGGGGCGGTGTGTGCTCTGAGGGAGGCAAGGCACTTCAACAAACTGCGACAAAAAAATAAATATTTGCAATGCTATAGCTCTCATTTTTAAATGCGAGACCTATGGCATTGCATACAAATGGCCACCATTGTCCGGACTGCTTTGAAAGTGAAAGCGGGTGTGGCCTGCTGAAAGTAAGCAAAGCACGTCCTTGTGCCTAACCTAGGAAAACTCAATAAAGAAAATAGTACAGGTACTGTGTAATAACCAAGTAAAGGGGCCAGTAGCCATGGGAGGTTCCAAATGAAGACATGGCCGTACTAAGAAGGGACTAACCAGTCTCTTTAGAAGACAGCATTTAGGAAGGACAAAGACACAAGCCAATGAAAATTATGGGCGGGGGAGTAGGCAGGGCTTCTCTCTTGCACTGAACTACAACAGATCATCCCCACAGCAGTTCATGTGCGCTGGCTCTGGCTCGACCTAAAAAATGCCACTTGGAGGATCTTCACCGCCTGTCGAGACACAGATAATGTGCAATTATTTATATCAATGACTATTTGAAATGCCACTTACACTTTTTTCAATAGGGCTGTTGAGTTCAGATGGCAACAATTTCTTTAAAGTTTTTTGGGGTAGCCTCTGTATACAGTGAAGGAAATAAACAGGGATTCATTCAATGAGCTACTGTGTGAAAATGGTCAACAATTTGTTTTTTCTCAAAGAAGAGAAGAGCTTCACGTCAGGTAACAATAATATAGCCTTATAGCCCGCCGTAGCGGGCTATACCGGCTATTAAAGGCCCGCTGCAGCGTTAAAGGCCCGAGCCGAAGGCGAGGGACTTTAACAAAAGCAGCGGGATTCTAATAGCGGTATAGCCCTGCTACGAAGGGCTATAAGGCTATTAGAACATTCTGCCACTAGAGGGCAGAATGTTCTAATAAATTAAACAAAGGCTTCTCGAAGCTTGAGGGGATTTAAATCCCCTCGAGCTTCGAGAGGCTTTTGTAAAACATTGGAATGTTGCTCTGCGGGCCTTTACCGGGCCTTAGAAGCATGGAGCACTCCATTGTCTACAATGGAGTGCTCCACATTCCAATGTTCTAATGAGTATTATACACAAAATCATTTGTCTGCCTCCTGTGACTGGTGTGGCTGCATCGCAATCTCTCGCTTGAGATCTGCAGTCAAAGCCATTGATTGATAAGTGGTTGGCATCTACAAGGATTCAATATTTTTATTTTATAGATGAATATATTAGAAATCGATGATTCCACTGCCATTTATGTTTGTTCTAATTACCCACTACCCACTCTAAAACTCTAAAATTACCCCTACCTCCCTGTATCACTGCCCAACAGCAAACCCTAAAATCACCCTTATCTCCCTTTAACACAATCCACCCATGAACCCTAAAAAGATTCTACCTCTCTTTATCATTACCCATATTACCCATCCAATAGCCATACAATTACTCTTGCTCCTTTTACCACTACCCAGCCCTAAAACCCTAAAATTACCCTTACCTCCCTTTATATTTATATATTAATATTACCCAGTGTAAGTTGCTGCTGGGTAGCTAAAATTAGGATTGTGTTTCCATAGGAGATGCATCTTTTGGTTTGCTTATATCCTTGGCATCATTTGATGAATCTTCACTAAACTCCTCACCCCCTTCACCTTTAATTTTACCTCACCACCTAACTGAAAAGTTTGAGTAGGACCCATCAAGCAGGGCCAGAGAAAAATGGTGGTCCCAAAACACACTTTGCCCACTCCTATTTCCATGGGAACTTTATACACAGCTATAGCCCAAACGACTGAACGGATTTACACCAAATATGGCTGAAAGCTGTATCTTCTTCCAGAAAGAGTGTTTTTATTGTGATTTGGTTTAAAATTATTTAGCTGTTTTTTAGTAATGAAGGCCTTTTTATATATCAAGCCACAGAGGATCCAGGGACCCGACAGATCTCAGGATGAGATCTGATAGGCTGCCATCACATAAACAAGGATGTGGTAGAAGCCATCTTAGGACTCTGGACTCTGTCCCGAGTCCCAAAAAAAGGTTAAAAAAGAGATATAATGGGGCAGGGTAGGGATACCCAGACCCCCTAGGCCTGAGGCAAAAAACTTTTTTTTAACTTTGTGGAGGATCTGTGAATCCAAGGTATTTTTTAGCAATTTAAAGTAATGCTCTACGGGGTGGACCAAGGCCCTGTGGGTAGGTATTCTAAATTTAGGGGGAGAGGCACTTGGCCCCCTTCCCAAGTCTCTAGGATGCCCTGGGGATCCTTTACACTGAGACTGATATGTAGGGGAGGTAGGAGGACGACCCACCACCCTGAGCCTAAGAAGGCCACGGGAACCATATCCTCATAGATATATCAAATATTAGGCAGAGGGTGGAGTGTTTGTAATGTTCTGGGAGGCTGCAGAGAGTTCTGCAACCCCCAGCAAAATTAGAAAACAACAGCAAGTCTCCTGGGTCACTGAAACCATTACCCCAGGAAAACCTTCCATATATTCTTAAAGCACTCCCCAGGCCAGAGCTTTTGCTCTACAGCTGGGAGTGCAGTGTCCTCTAGGGGCTGGTTCTATGGCTGCATTTTATGTGGCCTGAAGATGTATAAAAATAGATGCCAGGTCCTTTTGTGGTTGTTTTTATGACTGCATTTTTTGGGCTGAAAAATGTTAAAAGACAGACTCAGTGACACATTTGTTTTTTAAAAACAATATGTCTCTGAGTGTTTACATTCACAGTTTTCAATCACAAAAATGTAATAATAAAAACTATGTAAAAAGCAAGTCTAAGACGTTTTTTAAATTACAATTTCGAAAATTCCACTTTTAAAAAGTTGGAATTCTCTTGCTTTAGCCATTTGATGCCTACAGTCTGTCTCTGGTCACTCGACTTGGTGTGCTTAGCAGTTGGGCTTTGTGCATTCCCCAGGACAGCCACACAAAATGGGAACTTAGGGGTAACTTGATGGCCCATCCTAGCAGGATGGGAGGGAGGAGCTGGGCCCAGCCTTACTAATACCTGCATGGGCTGTGTCCTGTCCCAACACAAAGAGCTGACTATCCCCTGTAGTTAGTCTGAAGCCAGGGCTGGCATTGCAGGAAGGCAGGGCATCTTTGCACTATAAAGGCATGCCTCTAGAAGCTTCTTCTCACTTCAAAGGCACAACTGTGTATAAAAAATGGACGTCAGACTCCACCATTTCAGTACACTTCTGGGCCTATGGATACTCTGCCAGGAAGGACTGCGGTGCTGCTGAAAGGACTGCCACTCTGCTGGACTCCTGCTGTGCTGTGCTGACCTGCTGGCTGCTGCCCTCTTGTCTGGATGAGAAGGACTGGGGATAAATCTCTTGAACCCAGAGTGACTTCAAGGGCTGGTTGGCTGGCCTCTTGATCTGAAGCCTCAGGAACATAACAGGCTTCCAACAACATTGCATCTGCTCTTGGACACTGCCATCTGTGTGTCTATCCTGCCAAGTGGTGCCACCCCAGTCCGGGACCATTGGAAGTGGGCCTAAGGTGGTTACCAGCAGTACCAACGCATATGCTCTGCTGAGCGACGCATCCCCAAGCTGAACTGATGCATCCTCTTGGCTCAGCGGCGCATCCTCGAGCAGAACCGATGCACTGCCACTGATGCATGAATTGGACCCAATCCAGAAGGCCCACATCGCTCTTACAATCCTCAAAGTCAAAACATCTCGGAAGGCGCAGCCCATCTCTGCTCCTTGCTCTGGTCCTTGTGTCTCTCGTCAACGACAGCCTCAACGATGGCACCGGACTCCGCATTGCAGCCTTGCAGCTCTTCGGAACTGACATATCACCAGCAGCGCGCCCATCCCTGACAATAGGACTCCACATGTCCAGCTCCATTGACAGGTTCCTAAATGCAACAGGACCACGCACCGCAGCCTCATCGCTTCTCGGAACTGACACATTATCTCGGCTGCGTTGCACTTCTTCGACCCGGATCCACGCAACACTCTGCAACAAGAATTAAGGTATTTTTCTCAACAGGACTAACTGAATCCCTAGAACCAGCCCACGCTCCATCGCAGTCAGCCTTAACTTGTGACTTTGTCCTGGTCTAGCACAGCCAGATATCCCGTGTTGGCGCTTTGTGCTTTTTGGTGCTATTTTAACTTCAAATTTTAAAATTCAATATCACTGGTTTTACTGATTGGATTTTTGTCATTTTGTTCTTGTTTTATTTATCTAAACCTGGTGTGGTATCTTTTAATGTGGAGTTCTCACTGTTTTAATGTGTTTGAAGTGTTACACAAATACTTTACACATTGCCTTCAAGTTAAGCCTGACTGCTCTCTGCCAAGCTACCAGAGGGTGAACACAAGTTAATTTTGGTTTGTTTGTGCCTTACCCTGACTAGGATTGTGGGTACTGCTTGACCATAGCTCCCACACCAGTCAACCAGAAACCCAATTTCTAACAGAAATGTATTAGAAAACACATACAGCCTTTAACATTGCTTTCCAGCAATTAATAAAACATATTTGTGTAAAGGTTGCCTAGCAACCATTCATGGCTCCACAACAAAGGGAGTAAGCTGTGCTAGGGTATTTTTAAATCATACTCCAATGGCTTGTCTGCTATGAATGCCATTCCCTAACCTCAACACCCTTGCAATGTATTTTATTCCTGCACTTGAGGTCATATGGAATCATTTCTCTGCCCAGCTCATTTGATCATCTGACCTGCAGTCTTCCTCTAAAATAACTCCAAGGTGCTCCAAGGGAGACAACTTTCTGCACTCCCAAACCACCCAGAACAAGTGCTACCTGCAGGGTGACTATGTACAACAAGAAGAATCTGAAGTGCCCACTCCTGGGATACGATATCATGGTCAATCCAACAAATCTCCAGGGCACACCCTCTGTCAGGGTCTCCATCAAGTCCATCCTCCATCGGGCATGTGAGGGAGTTGTGGAGCTGGTCTGACTAGCCCTGGAGAGAATCCACAATAATCCAGAGCACAAGTCTAGAGTGGGTCACATTCCCACAAGCTCTAGATACAGCTTTCTCAGTTCTTCTAGGTTCTTTGTCAGCTTCATGAGACTGTGCTGGCACTTAAAAGGGAGGATGAATTTCCTGTGACTGGTGGGTCGACATCCAACATCTATAGGTACCACATCATCGCTCTACCCTTAGTGTCACTAACAGGAACCAGCCCAGAGTCTACTCCCATATTCTTCATTCTGGGTAGGGGTCAGGACTGTTCAAGTTGACTTCTCCTTGATGATCTCACATCAAGTCTTCATTTTGAGACTTCAAGGAGTTGTTCATGTGGACAAGCCCACTATATATATAGTACCTCTTACCCTTCATGGGGCGCTAAAGTGCATTTTCGTGTGTGTAACATGTGGCTGGCAAAGTATTGCATTTTTTGTGATGCTTTGCGGGAAGTGTTTTGGTCTCATGCATGAGTGGTTAGAGAGATGCTCCTATCTCAGTCAGTGCCTGTCAGTGTGATGGAGGAGGAGGAGATGGTGAAATAGGAAGTATAGTTAGAACATTACATATAGAAAGCTACACAGCACTGACCTTGTCAGATGGATCATTTCTGCATGTGCACTCAAAAACTACTCAGTAATCCATAGGCAGACTGTGCAATGCAGAGATACTGTCAAAGGAGTAGAATGATGCCAACTGGGGATGAATGGGAGTAAGTGACATGAAAAGTAGCCATGCACCTTTCTGAAAAGTAGGGATACTCCCTACTGTTGTACAAACAAACCTTTTGAACAAAAAATATTAGAAATAAAGCTTGGCAATCTGAGCCAAAATGTTGCAATCTTCAGAAGTTTTTATTTCACATACTCCAGTTAAACCGAAAGAGACCAAAACTATAAGCAGGGGTTTGCTCCGCAAGACCCTGTAAGACTCCCAAAGTATCCCAAAACAGACGAGCGCCAGTTGGGTTTAGACCGTAGCCAGACTGCCACCCTGCACATATAAGGATAAGAGATGATGCATTTTGTGAATTGCTTCCATGACAGCACAAGAATTTATTGGCTCGCCCTAAATTAGCTTTCGGTGCTCATTCCTTCACCCAGAAACTAAACATTTTTGTTTCAATCCCAGACATCTTTGTTCTTTCTAGTTTTATCTAAGGAAACATACTTTTCCCCTTCTGGAAATTCCTAATACGCAGCTACAATTTTTGTCAATAGTAGGGAATGTATTTTCAATGTAAAAAAAACAATATTGCGGTGAAAGGAGACTTGCTACGGTGCAATACAATGTAATAAATGACTGGTTGTGCTAATCAGAAGCGGCTTGGTAGCCAGTTAATGTGCTGGAAAGAATTTGGGACAAAGTCTACAATTCGTGTGGAAATTTTGTCAGAACTTGCATTCTGCAAACGTGGTTGTCATATTTGATTCTGAGTCCCAAAATCAAAAAAGCTTGTTATCAATAACATTATAAGATTTGTGATTGGAGGTAACGTGACCCCGTTCATCCTTTGAACAGGATCTGCGCTCTACTCTACAAGAGAAAGACAACTGTTTGCCTTAATCTTCACAGTTTGGATCAGGTATATCTCTATTTGTGTTCTATTTTTAGTTTTCCAGTTTATAGACTGTCATTTAGATAAGTCCTGAGGACATGGTGGCTTTTATTTTGTTAGCTATGAAGTGAAAAGACTTATTTGCAAAATGTATGTTTTCCTATTCAGTAATAGGAATTATAATCAAACTATCTATCTGATCTAGTAAGAGGGTGTTACCAGCAGTCGGTCAAGAACTCACAACTCTAAAAGAATTCATAGGATGGATGTTTTTAAGACAGTAAGAAACGTTGAGAATGTGTGGAGAAACAACTACAGAGTGTTCATGAGGGACAGCGCCCACTTCACCAGATAGGATTTTAGTAAGTTTCGCTTGTTTTTGCATATCTTTCCTTTGGAAATCTTTGCTCTTGCTTCTCCCATTGTTGAAATTGAATGTTAATGCAATGCGCCCTGACAAGTTCTTATAAAGTTAGAAAATTGTCGAAGAAGAGCAGAACCTTTCTGTTAGGTAACTACCATTAGTGGATAAGAATGAAGCAAAGAGAGAAGTCGACCAGATGAGCCTCACTCATTGACTATCCGACCCCCTCCAGATCTCCCTCCATGCTCCACCCTGCCTCCTCTGGCTCCTCTGATCCTCTGTTATAGATGCCTAGCAGAGTTGGTGCTGTTGAAAGGTGGGACTCTGTTCATGTGCAGTCCTCGAGGAGTCAGGTTCCGGCAAATAAAAGTAAATATACAAAAAAATTGGGCTCAAACCGAACAGCAAGTAGATCTTCCTATCAGCCAGTCTCTGCCCACTGTGGCCTGTGTGTTCCCTTCAAAAATCCCAGACACAAATATTCGCAGTTGGATACTCCACTTAGGATCTACTTAGTGCTCGCGCATTTCTTTTGACCTGATGATGACCTCGCAACCTACTTTGGGGTCAAAGCAACATGGACACTCAGAGGATGCTCTATTGTATATTGTTGATGCTGTTTTCACCATTTGGCTACCGCCGTTATTTCTTATTTGACTACCTTTATCGGACTTCCCGAGGTTTTTTGTCACAAACACTGCGTGATCACTTTTCACTATTGAACACTGTTTGACGTAATTGTATTATTTTCGATTCTATTAAACTTGTCTTGTGCTTCATTTGGATACTACGGTACACATATAAAACAATTCCGTCTTACATAATGTCTCCATCAATAGGTTTGTACATATTCACTGAATTACAAGATGTACAACTTTGCCAATGTGCTGCATTGTCAAGACCTTGCCAGGGAATGAATCAGTGCACGAGCTTCCATGGCACAGCTGGCATTCTTCCATTCGCTGAACAGTGTTCTACTCAATCAGCAATTTAAGCATCACGGTGGCAATGCCCAGCATGCAGCAAGCCAATCCCCAGCACCAGCCAGGCACTGGAGAGGACAAAGCCGATGGCTGTTTCTATCCATTCTCTCTTTTTTTTTTACATCTTTTTAATGAACAGTTGCTCAGCATACACTGACAGGTTCAAACAATCAATATCACGACTAGCATAACACGTTTTCGATGTCCATTAAAGTCAAATAGTTGTTAATGTATACATTTGTACAACAGTCACAGCGTGGAACAATTCAAAATATGCCCTAAACCCCTTTATTAATCTACACTAGTCCCAATATAGCACCCTTTTATTGTTCTCTGTATGCACTCAATTGGCCCCAAACTTATTTTTATTTTCTCTAGCATCTTCGACTCTGATAGATCACCTTCTCAGCCCATTGGCACCAGTCCAGGTCTGCCTCTCAGTCCGCCACCCTTGGAGGACGTTCTGTTCCCCACGCCCTTGCTCTGTTCTATTTTGCTTTTCCAGCTGCCAACATCAACCATATCTTTTGATATTTGGGACAGACTTCTTCCCCCATTATACACAGGACATGCCACTGTGCCTGCAATGGCACATCAAGGCACGTAACTCTAGCCATTACCTGTACTACCCCCCTCCGTTATTGTTGGAGTTTGGGCAGGCCCATAGTATGTGGAAGAAAGAGCCTACTTCGCTGCATCCCCTAACACACAGGTCTGTGGTGCATCTTCCAATATGGTGTACGAGTGATCTGGAGGAACAGGATCTGTGCAGTATCCTCAGCTGTATCAGACTAAAGCAGGCGTGAATAGCTACTTCTCTGGGACTCTGGATTGCTTCCACCCAATCGTTGTCTTCTATTAGCCCCAAGTCTGCCTCCCATGCCTCCATCAGAGTCGTCAATGGGTCAAGGGAATTGTTCATTAGTTTCCTATAGGTTAGGGAGGTTGCTTTGTCTGTCATAGGATCCAGCAGTAGCCGATCCTCTACAGGCGTGTATTCCGGCAGCTGTTCCCCTTTCAGGACATGCCACCTCAGCGCATGCCCCAACTGCAGATATCGAAACCTCTCAGATTCTGCCAGCTCATATTCCGCCTGCAGGTCCTCAAATGTAATCAGAGCCTGGCCTCTCCAGATATCCCCAAAATAGTCAATGCCCATTAGCCCCCATTTGTGAAATCCCTTCAGGTTCCCTACTCACCGCAGCAGATCGCTGTCCCATAGCGGGGTCCTTTCTATTAGCCTGCCTTCCCATCCTAAAAATCTGATGGCTTCTCGCCATGTTCAGTCCACCATCTGTGTATGTATTGGTAGCTTTCCTTCCTGCCTCGATACAGTATTGGTGGGTAGCCCTGATAACTCATTGCCTGTCAGTCCACTTAGTATGCAGGCTCATCTCAGTCTATAAACACCAAGTCATTTATTTTTAATTAAATGGGCTGCCCAGTAATTTTTTCGTAAGTGCGGGACTGCGAGGTCCCACTTAAATACTCCCCTACGGAGCTTACATAATGCTATTCTTGAACTATTCCCATCCCATAGGAGTTTGTGTAATTCACTGTCAACATTCTGAAAGAAGTCTAGTGGTATTTTGTAGTGGGCGTTTTGCAGGATATAGACCACGTGCAGGTGGGCCATCATCTTAAAGAGGTCAGCCCTTCCCATCAGGGACACAGGGAGCCTACTCTAGTGGGCCACATCATTCCACAATCTTTCCAGCTGTGGGAGCAGATTCTTATGCAAGACTTTGTCAACATCCGATGTTATGTAGATGCCCATGTATATGAAACCATCTCTCACTGTCAGGGCTGAACACCTTGATGACAGGTCAGGGGTACCCCCAGCAAGAGGAAAGATTAGGGACTTATCCCAGTTGATCTGATACCCAGAATAACTGGTAAAGAGCTGGAAGATGTGCAATAGTCTGCCAATTGTAAGGTGGAGTTGCGTGGCATATAGCAGTATGTTATTGGCATGTAAGGAAATTTGTTTTTCCCAGCCTCCCTCTTCTCCAATGCCCTTTATTTGTGGGTCCTGATGGATCATGGGTGCCAGGGGCTCCAGCGCTAGTGTGAATATCATTGGGACAGTGGGCATCCATGCCTCAGGCCCTTGTGGAGGGCAAAAAAATTAGACAATGTGTCATTAAATCTCACTATCAGGTCTCGATAGAGGAGTTTGATCCAGGCACAGAACCCCGGACCGAACCCAAATTTAGTCAAGGCAGCAAATAGAAAGGTCCACTCGATGCTATTGAATGTCATTCAAATGTCTAACAACAGTAGTACTGTTACTTCCGGTCGTGAGGCTGCAGTCATATGCAAGCACCCCGTATAGGCACCATAGATTTAGTCGGGTGCTTCTATGGGGCATGAATTCTGATTGGTCAGGATGGACCACCGAGGTTATTACTGTCTTTAATCTATTTGCCAAGGCCTTCGCCAGCTCCTTGGCTTCTAGATTTAGAAGTGATATGGGCCTATATGAGCTTCAGGCCACAGGTGGTTTGCCTTTTTTTTGGGATAAAGACGATCCCAACCTTCTTCCTTGGCCGCTTGAAACATGTTTGGCATGGGCTTTGCGACCTTGTCCGCAATGCTTTTGTATAGTTCTACTGGCAGGCCATATGGGCCCACAGCCTTCCCAGATTGTAGTTCTCAGGTGGCCCCTTTTATCTCTTCTACCACCAAATCTTGCTGCAGTTGACCCCTGTCTTCTACAAAGAGAGTAGGGAGGGAGAGATTTTAAAGGAGATCAGCACAGTCATCCCCAGATCTGCCAGTGGTGGATTTGTACACAGTCGTAGTATGCCACAAAGGCCTCTGCTATATCAGTCCCTGTTCTGTGTATTGGCCCACTCGAATCTTTGATTTCTGGGTCCAAATTTCTTCCCTTGTTCCTCTTTTGTAGCCAGGCTATTAGTTTGTTCACCTTATCGCCATTGTCATTCAGGCTGCATTGTGTCACTAGCGTGTGTGCTCGAGCTGTATTCTCAGCTAAGTCCCTCACCTCCTGTTGATTAAGGCAGAGTTGGTGACAGAGTTGCGCGCCGGGCATTCCCTCCTTTAGCACCCAAGCTTCTAGCAGAATGATCTCCCCCTGTAACTCCTCTCATCCTAGTCGCTGTGACTTCTCTTTCCCACCTCTCAGAGCCTGATCATGGCCATGATATACAGCCTTAAAGGCTTCCCAGAGGATGCAGGCAGAGTCGAGCTTCCCCTCATTTTCCTGAAAATATTGATCTGTTCATGCCCTTATCCTGTCCATGAATGCTTTGTCTTTCAGGTGCCTAGGATTTATCCTGGGAGGCAATGTGGTGTCTTTGGTATAGCCTTGTAGCAGTACCTCCACTGGGGAGTGAGCTGAGATGCTGCGTGCCTTATGTGTTGCATTGCGAAACAGGCCTGCCTGCATGTTGTGGGTGAAGATGTAGTCCAAGCAGGAGTAGCTGACATGCACAGCAGAGAGATTTGTGAACTGTCACATCTTGGGGTTGTGTTCATGCCACAAATCTACCAGCCCCATCGTATCTACAAAGGCCCGAAGTGGATTAGGGTCGACATCGTGGAGGGATCTGGTTGTCCGATCCATTTCTGGGTCCACTGTTGTATTCATGTCTTCCCCTCCCCAGCATAAGGATGCCAGGTGGCATCTCGAGAAATAGGGCACTAAGTGCCTGCACTGTATCTGTATGAAGCCTCAGCAGTACAAACAGATGTTAATTCTGTGGCCCTCGCACGGCCAGTTTGTGCTACATATCTACTGAGTGGATTGCTCCATGTGCGACCCGGAACAAAGGGCACTGATGTTTTGATAAGTATACCTGCACCTCTTGAGCTCGTAGTGAAACTGGCATGGGCTAGGCAAGTGTATCCAAACTTATAGAGCACCTTATAGTGGTGGCCTTTTGGATGAGTCTCCTACAGGAGGATCAAGACTGGAGCGTGCCTCCAAAGATACTGTAGTTTGATTTTATTGCCTAGGTCCTTGACGTTCCCAGTCACGACCTTCAAGGCTGAGCACATGCGGACCTCCATGTGGTGTCAAAGTGTAGTGTGACCCTCCACAAGCAGGTGACGGACCCCATCCCCTTGGCTTCAAGTGACTCTCCTTCCTGTCCCCTGGAACCTCTCTTGGCGCCTGGTTTCACTGAGCGAAAACAAATTACAACCTGTATTAAACCTACATAACAATAAAGCTGCCTTCCCCAGAGAAACTCCCCCCACCTTGCTACCCTGCACAGTGGGCTCAAAACTACCCACTTCCCCAACCTGTCACCCAAACGATAACATGCAAACTATCTAAGGATGGCCAACACCACGTTGACGAGCCGGAATAAAATTAACTATGTATCTGAATACCTTTAGCATATTGTGTGCTATCTCCTTTACTCTCTCTGGGGCAACTTTGTTAACCCTCCAATTGCCCCCCATGTACAATTTCCTACCAAATGAACAGACATAGATCAGAAATACCTGAGTGTTTTGCTTCATTACCAGTGTTCAACATAGTTTATCTTTTCCACTGTGCCACCACTCCGATGGGCGGTAGGCCAGTTCTGTAAGGCAAGCAGGTTGGTCACTCAAGTGTCTTTCGAGCCCTATCTACAGTCTGCACCTCGGTGTGTAGGTTGTTCATCCCCCAACTGTTCGGCTGGTAGACCCCTCTTTGCCTTCTGTTTGGAATGCCGACCAGGTGTGCGTGCCAGCGCTCCAGCGAATCCCAGGCTTCCTCCGGCATGATGAAGTACCAGGACTTGCCCTCAGCACCACGGCAGTTTCGCTGGATAGAGCATCATGTATTTTGAGGTCTTTAGCTCACAGAACCTTTTTTACTTCATTAAAACTGCGGCATTGGAACTGCACCTGCATGAGTAAGTCTGGGAAGAAGAGTATTATGGTATTTTCATAGGACAGGTCCCCATGAAATCGATCTGCCTGTACGATTATATCCCTGTCACGGTAACTGAACACCCTGATGATAATTGACCATGGAGAGGCACCTGGTTTTGGCAGCAGGACAGAGCACCCTGTGCTCACGCTCAATGAAATTTTTTTGATAGACGCATTGGGCGGAGGGTATTAACAATAAGGTCCTCAAGGAAGAGATCCTCTACGGAACCCCCACCACTCTTATACTGCCCTGCGTGCTCTACCTCACTGGTCTTCCAGGTTTGCCGCCATGGCGGTGTGCTGCTTCATGAGGTACTGGACTTGTTCTTCAAGCTTTTTGGACATGGATTGTAGCACATTCATGTGTGAATCCGCTGTGGTGACTTTTTGGGAAATCTTTTTCTAACCCGTCCTGAGGCAGGTTGACCTCTACAGTCACTGAATCCATCTTTAGTTGAATCGTACTCTTAAGTTAACATATGGCAGCAATGATGGCACTGAGGGAGGGTTCCGCTGTCTCTGGGCACTGGGCTTCAGGCCCATCCATGACCTGGGGAAGTTTGGACACACTGTATTTTTCTATTTTGCTGGCTTGTGTGAGCGTTGCCCCCATAGGTCTCACCAAAGTCCCAAGAGGGTGCGCACGAGGGTGGAGAGGATTGACTCCTGCAGAGTAGTCACAAGACTTAGTTGAGCAGTACAACCCTGAGCTTCAGGGAGCGCCACTAGTCTCACAGCCCAGTGCAGGCCTCAAAATCTGTACCTCCACTGACCCGGATCGCATGCGTGGGGCCTCCTAGTCTAGGACCGCTGCACCTTCTTCAATCAGTACCCCATGTGGCGCTTCCTTTGGCAGCAGCGAGACACCACCCACAGGACCATCAATGCGTCACCCCTTAAGGCGTATGTATAACTCCAACCACTGTATGTAGTCTGTCCCCAACAGCCTTCACTCCAGGATGCTGGGGTGAATACGCAGCGTCTCATGATCTAGGGCTGTTATGTCTTCCTTCCATAGTAGGATCCCCCCTGCAGCTGCCCACCCCGCTCTACCACACCGCCAAGTTCCACTACTTTGTGCAATCCTCCGCCAACTCCGGTTCCGATGCCGCAGCCACACCCAGCCCACAACCGCACCAGAAAAAAATGGGGGGGAGAGAGGCAGGCCCTCAACCAGCACTCCAGCAGTGAGCAGCTCACACAGGTTCCATCATCCCCCCAAGTCTGCATGCCCCGAATCAATTTCTTCACCTCTGCCAATGAGGGAGGTTACCAGACACAGCACCGCATAGGGACACACAGGCAACTTTACTTCAGGCAACCAGTCATCTGCCCCACTGTGCCTTCTCAACAGGGCCTCTAATGCTGCAGAGGCTGTTACTTCTGGTCCCTCTGCTCAGTCTCGGCCACCTCACACTCGGTGTGCCTTGGGCAGACCTTCAAAGTACCCAGCTTGCCCCACCAGGATCTCCTCTGCATGCTGGAGCAGCGCAGCTCCGCTCAGGCCTTCGGCCCCTACCGACAACTCTCCCAGGTCCTTGAAGTAAGCCGCTCCAGAGCAGAGCACAGCACCCCCAGGCTCCTGTACCACCATGGGCAGCTCTGTCAATGTCCGGAAAGCTTGCTTCTCATTGGTGGGCCCCCGCGCCCTTCTCAATTTATGGCCAGGTGGGAAGCAGGAAGTTCGAGGCCCCAACCAGAAGAAGAAGATTTTAAAAAGTCCAGGAGAACGCCTGACGAGACTCTCGGTCGTGCCCTCGCCGCAGCAGCCCCTAGTTCACAAGGGAAGCTGCAGTTCTCCTCCCTCCAGCACTGGCCCCACTGGTCAGCGCCTCTGACAGGAGGCAGACCCAAGGCCCTACTTCAGGCAGTTTCTTTGCACCAGTTTTTCTCTAGGGAGGCTACAAATACCTCCCATGTCTGGAGCCTCTCCCAGGCAATCAGGAGCAGATATTGGAGCAGATGGTAGGGATTACTGCAGCGGCTGCCACAGAGCTCATCCAATGTGCAGCCTCTTGGCTGGTGCCAAGCATGTGCCCCGTTCCTATCCATTCTCATTTGTTTTTCTCTTCTGCTCCCCAGCACAAGCAATGTTTTTCAGCTCCACCGATTTTATACATAAACAACATACACACAATCCTAAGAGCTGGCCCAATGAACTAGCCCCAGTAGATCTGGCCCATTAAAGAAGTTCCAGCAGAGCTATATTTGGCCCATTTGTTCCCCATGCCTAAAAATAACTTCTAAATGCACTACTTGTCACTGGCGCAAGACTCAAGATGTTACTAGTATGTATTGCCCATAAACACTGCATCCCTGATAGCCAAATTCTTTACAAACATATTCCATCTGCTTATCTCTCTGCCCCTTTCACTCGCCCAAGGCTGTCATTCTGTACTAAACATAACATGAGCACCGTGAGCAACACTGTCACTGTGTACACCCTCCAGCATCTATCCATTTTCCACTCACCTGCAGCAGATCCTAGCACTTCCCCAGCCATGTTAAGAGCTGATGGTAATGCAAGCAAGACAATAAGATACCTGATCCAAGATATAGGAGCAATCCACTTTGAAGAACCAAACAGCTCCATTGACAGAAATGGTTGGAATGCACAGAAATGGTCCGAATGAGCGCACCTGGACCATTCTTAGCAAGTTCGCATCTTTGGTGCATATTGTGGCTCCTTAAGAGAGACAGAATACAAACCCTGTACTGAATGCCTGCTCCATGATAGAAGACATTATTACTACGCAAATTTGAGGTAGTGAAAGGATACATTATTGCATGTGTTGCAAAATGGCCTTTCTGAAGGGTCACCCCAAACTTTTTGCCTTCCACCTACTCTTTTTCTGACTTTGTTTTGTTGACTTTAGGACTCTGAGCATTTTACCACTGCTTTGAAATGCTAAAGCACATGTGCTCTCTCCTCTAAACATGGTTTGATTGCTACATATTTATTTTACCTATATGTCCCTAGTACAGTGCACAACATGTGTCCAGGGCCTTAAATGCTACTAGTGGGCCTGCAGCACTGATTGTGCCACCCACACAAGTAGCACTTTGAACTTGTCTTAGGTCTCCCACTGCAGAGCCTGTAGGTGCAGTTTACACTGCCATGTCAATTTGTTCTTTTAAACCCCTTTCAAAACGCCCTGTTTATTGCATATAAGTCATCCCTAAAGTAGGCCCTAGGTAGCCCATGGGGCAGGGTGCCGTGTTACCAAAAGGTAGGACATGTACTTTTAAGTTTTGCATGTCCTGGTAGCGTAAAACACACACATTTGTGTTTCACTACTGTGAAGCATACCCCTCTCATGGGTTAACATTGGGAATTCCTTATTACACTTATAAGCTGCAATTTCTGATTGAGAAGGAGTAGCTCTGTCATGTTTCATATCATTGGAATGATAATGATAAATCCTCTTCCTGGTAAAGATGAATTTAGCACTTTTAGAAAGATGCTATTTTTGTGCTCTTAGCATTGTGTAACTGTAGCCTGTCTCCAATACACATTAGGGGTGGGTGACAGCTGGACTTTGTGCATTTCCTCTAGACAGCCACACACAAAGGGACCTTAGGTGTGACTGAGTGACCATCCACGTCCATCCTGTGCTGGGTGGGAGGAAGGAGCTGACTCCTACACCTGAATAAGCAGTGTCATCCCCACACAAAGGGTTGCATACACCCCTGTAGTGAGGCTGGAGCCAGAGCTGAGAGGGAGGTCCTCTGTGCACTTCAAAGCCCCTCTTTAAAATCACCTCCAATTCAATAGCACAACTGGGTATAAGTATTGAGTCTCTGACCTCATCAAATCAGACACTACTGGACCACCGACGCAACTCTGCCAAGAGGAAGAAGTGCTGTGCTGCTACAAGGACTGCCACTCTGCTGGACTGTTCTCTGGAAGAACTGATTTTCTGCTGAGCGGCTCTGCTGAGGAAGAACTGGACTCTAGTTGAACCCAGAGTGATCTCCAAGAGTATGCTGGATTGCCTCCTGTTTTAAGCCTCAGCGATAACAAAATCCTACCGCCTGCTACTGTGCCTGTTCCTTTGGAAGTGGATTCTCCAGTGGAACCGATGCATCCTCTGCTGCATGAGCAGAATCGACCCATGACCGCTGTTGCAGGAACAGAACCGGAGCATCACACTTGGGACCAGTGCATTCCCATCTGAACCTACGCATCAGAAACACTGCATCACCACCACTGCAGAGAGAAGATTGACGCAACCCCTCGACTGCGCGGAGAAACCCAGTGCATCTGCTTTGGTACCAACGTATCTTGTAACCAATGGTTCATCTTCGGAACTGGCGCATTGCCATTGTTGCGTGGAGAATATCAATCTATCACCGTGAATTGTCTGCAGGCTCCAGATGGATGCATCGCTTGGCTGCACCCCGCATCTCACCGTTGTGACCAGGATCGAGGTACTTTTGTTCAGAGGGCCTTGCTTGGCTTCTATACATGGCCCATGCTCCATCGCAGTCTGCCTGAACTCTTGACTTTTCCTCAGTCCAGCGCAACCAGATAACTCCCATAGGCGCTTAATGCTTCTAAGCGTTATTTTTGCTTTTATTCTTTAAAAATCCATATCTTGACTTCTACTTTTTGGATTTGTGTCGTTTTGGTCTTGTTTTATTTATAAATTCATACTCTATTTTTCTAAATTGGTGTGGAGTCTTTTTGTGGTGTTTACACTGTGTTACTCTTTGAAGTGTAGCACAAATACTTTACACATTGCCTCTTAAGTTAAGCCTGCCTGCTCTGTACCAAGCTACCAGAGGGAGGGCACAGGTTAATTTATGGTGTGTATCTGACCTACCGTGACTAGGACTGTGGTTCCTACTTGGACAGTGTGCATACCTCTCCCCACCAGAAACCCAATTTCTAACAGCATGTATATGAGGATACATCATCTTTCAATACCATTGTCACTGCAATTCCTTACACAAACAATTGGGGACTGGGGCCTCTCTTATCTGGGGATCTGGAAAGAAAGGAATAAAAGCCATCTTTATGGGTATTGGCTAAAAACAGGAACAAAAGCCCTCACTCACCAAGGTGGTATCATCAGGCTTTTCCTCACTGTGGTGGTATTCATTTGGACATGGTGGCCTTTCTATGAAGCTCTACTGAGAAATATGGGAGATATTGTAAGTGTGCTTGAAGTCAGGAGGAGGAGTATGGAAGGTGCTCTGGAAGATAAATAAGGCTACATTTATAAATTCACATTGATGAGGAATACATTTCTCAACTAGGGCAGATAAATGTCTGGAATGCTAGGTAAAATGCACTTCAGCAGCTGTAGACTCTCAGCTGAGTGGCAGGTTTCTACTGCAGCTTAATCAAGGAGATATAATGAACAACTACAGTTTGAACTTTCTAAATTCATGACAGAGTGAGGCAATCCTGAGTACCATGTTGTTGTAGCAGGAGCTGTAGAATGGAAATCATTGCCTTTGGTGGAGGCTGCAGGAAAATAAATGAGGGTGTTTAGTTTTGATACAGAAAATATTTGTAGTGCCATAGAAAGGGAGAAAATACACCTTTTCCACAAATTATCAAATATTTTCTCTATTCATGTCAGAAAAAAGTCTGGCATGCTGACTAAACAGGCACTTATAACACCAGCAGCAGTCAGTTGACTCCCAGGTGTTCTAATTTAGCCTCACCACAGAGTTATAATGAGCACTTAGAGTGCTAAAATTCTATTTTCAAAACCACTCATGAATGCCATTTTGTTGGAAGTGGTGCTGTTGAATTTGAAGCCATTTCGAAGGAGTAAGCTGAAGTGAATGAGCATTGAGACGTTAATGCAAATATGATAGTCATTTATAAAGCAATATTTAAAGAGGCCAAATATTTTTAATGAGAGAGATCCCTACTTAAGTCGAGCATCCACTTTTCATATCTATTTATTTAGGTCACCCATCCTCTCTGCTGTTTAGTACCTGATCAGTTTTAAAACAGTAACATGTTTGGGGCCATAAATGTTTTCTAGTCTTCCATTTCAATGAATGAAAGCAGTCTTTCAAGAGGTGTATAAAAGCAATTCGAATCACATAGATTTCTGCTCCAAAGGGTAAGGAGCCCTTGAAATGAGATGCTGTTTCAACATTTATTTTTTCCAGTTTTTCTCCATTGCCTCTTGTCAGTAGCAGCATCTAACTGCATTAGTTTGTGCTGGCTACAAAATATTTTTATGGCGAGTTAGATATAAGGAAAGGACAAAATATATTTAAATATAAATATGTGATCTATAAAAAGGGTTATTCTGTATAATATATAAAATGACTCCATTTAAAGTTAATAAATGAAAATATATTTTAAAATAACTAGCCAGAACAATGAGGCTCCCACTGTAAAACAGAGTGATAACTCTCATAAACTACAGAATTTTCATATTTTCACAGAACAATGAGAAAAGTGTAATACACAGATGTTGACTCTCTCATTCTGTGAAATTGAGGCAGCAGAGTTAAACATTTTCATTACATATTTAACCTTTTCCACAGGAAAGTGAATGATTCTAAAGCTGTCTTCTCCTGCAGCATGTCTTCCTGTGCGGGCACATTCTGTGAGGTATGTGAAAATTCAAGTTGTTTATTAAAACTCTGTGATGTGCACAGCAGCTGTAATGTGAAGAGGTCCTTGCGATAAGTAGGTTGACACTGTATTGAGACGTGTCTCCGGCACTAGCCATAAATATCCTGGTATATATCGACCAGCTAGAAGCCAATCAAGATGCAGCATTTTTGATGGTGTACAGTTGTCTGATTTACAACGATGTTTGTTTAGGAACGTGGGTTTTTAGTAGGTGCAAATAGGTACCCACAGGTAGTAATATTACCACAATCACTAATAAGGCACAGTCATGGCTCAATAAATTAATCCACTCTCAACCCTTGGTAGCTTGGCAAATGAGCAGTCAGAATTAACTTGGGAGACAGGTGTGTAAAACATTATAGATCACCAAAACAGTAAATAAGTAAAAGACAACAAAAAAACAGTATTGCAATGTAGGGAACCGGAGACATGAATTTTTAAAGTTTAAATTTAAAAAAAGTGCTTTCTAGCAACAAAACGTGTAAAGCGCCAGCCACAGCTATCTGGTAGCACTGGACTGGGACAAAGTCAAAGTTTCAGGCCGACCACGATGGTGCGTGTGTCAGATAACCCACGATTGGGCACGTTCAAGTTTTTACCTTCTGACCGAGTCATTTTTTCAAGCTTTTTCTCTCAAAGTCGAGTGATCAGCTCTTTGGATCAGGATTTCACATTGGTGACGGCAGCCTGCAGCTGCACGATGCCTCTATGAGCCCTGGAGGTCTTTGCCTTTTTCATCTACGGCGAGGAGCTCTGGGGCTTTTGGTGGGACAAATCAGTGCAGTTAGGCTGAGTAGTGGTTCGAAGTCACCGGCTTGACTCTTGTCGTCGATGCGGTTCTTCTCCCGGAGCTTTTTCACAAAACTTTAACTGAGGGTTCCCAACGTTTCAGATCTATTTCTGAAAGGTTCCTTGTGGGTCAAAAAGTGTCCAACAGCACCAGTCAAGGATTTGGAAGCTCTGGTTTGCCTCTTGGGGTCTGGGACTCCAACTCCCACAATGCACCAGGTCAGTCCAGGAAAATCCAGGTGAAGCTGGTCAGCTGAAGTGTCCTTTATGACAGGCACAGTCCTTCTTGCGTTGAGCCTTTAGAGTGCAGCAATTGTAGTCCTTCTGAGTTCCGTCTTCTGTGGTGCAGTCCAAGGGTCCAGCAGGACAGTCCTTCTTCACCAGATGTTTCATGCAGGGATTTGAGGGTTCCTGCAGATCTCCCATATTTATTCCCCATTCTGGGCTGGCAATAGCGAGGGACACCCCAACTGATGGAGTTCAAGTTACCACCCTCTGCCATGACAACTTTCTGGTAAGTGTGGCATATTTTTGTCCCAGAATGCACCTTTCTCCTAAAATCAAAATGGAGACATTTGGAGTGCAGGTCTGGCTAACCCAACCCACAGGTGTAGCTAACTTTCCCTTTACACTCCCTGTTGGGACTGCCCCTTTGTGCAGGGTTATCCCCAAACTTTTTGCTTCCTTCCTCCTATTTTTCTTACACTGTTTTTGTTGGCTATAGGACTCTGGGGACTTTACTACATCTAATCAGTGCTAAAGTGCATATTCTCTCTGTGTAAATTGTGATTATGATTAGTTATCCATGATTGGCATATTTGACTTACTGGTAAGCCCCTTGTAAAGTATGTGTGTGCCCAGGGCCTGTAAATCAAATGCTACTAGTGGGCCTGCAGCATTGGTTGTACCACCCACACAAGTAGCCTTTTTCAAATGTGAGTCAGACCTGCCACTGCAGTGTCTGCGCGCAGTTTTAACTGCCATGTCGACCTGGAAAGTGCACCCACCTGCCAGGCATCACCTCACCGACTCCGACGCAGGCCCTGCTAGGCAGCTGAAAGAATCGACGCATCGTGGGACCGCGGCTGAAAGCAATCAACGCAACGCCTGTTTTGCCACCGCCACATCGACCTTCAGTGTATCCAGATTTTCACGCATCGCACCAGTGCAGCAAGCTTTCCGACGCATCACACATAGACCAGAATCGTCTTGAAATTGACACATCACTTCCCCTTACAGTCCAGATTCAATGCAACACTTTTCCTGCGTGCAGCAGAACTGATGCATGGCATCCCCGAGGAATCAGGAACTGACACATTGCTGGCTTTTTCAACACGTCCCTTCTCTGCGGCTGTTTGGACTTGTGAATTTTGATGAATCTGAAGGCATATGGTGTAAAATTAGGCATCCATAGATTTCTATGGACAGAACTGCACATTTTAAAAGTGATATTTTGACGTTGGAGTTTTGTCGTTTTGGTCTTGTTTGGTTTAAGATAAAGATACTTTATTGTTCTAAACTGGTGTGGTGCCCATTGGTGGGGCTTTCACTGTGTTACTGTAGGTTTGGGTACAAATACTTTACACATTGCCTTTGGGATAAGCCTGCCTGCTCGTGCCAAGCTACCAAGTGAATGAGCAGGGATTACCTACAGTGTGTAACTCCCCTATCCTGACTAGAAGGAAGGGTCACTACTTGGACAGGATGCAAGCCAATGCCAACTAGAGTCTCTCAATTCTACCACTCCCCTTCCAGTCCCTCTCCTAATCAAATTAGGGGGGCTTCCTTCTGGCTAGGGTTCAAGGAAGTGGGGGCTTGCCTGGGTCCTGTGACATCTGTGTTTCTACCTTTAAAGCTCAGTTTATCTCCCCAGCCCCCTTCCTGTCCCTGGCTTCTACAGGAAGCAAATCTCCTCCCACCAAATGGTTGTATTGTTTTAGCCCCAGGCTGCTTCACAATTACTCAGAGAGCAGCTTGGCTCAGGCTTTCATAGACTCGCCATTCAGAAGTGGCAGCTACAAGGCTATTTGGGTAACTTCAGGATAGTAAGTTCTAAAACTACTTTCGCGCTATAGTTATAATAAATTCAACCTTGGCAAGTTGTTGGATTTATTGCAAAGATTATTTTGATTCTTTGAATTAGTTTTATTTATTTTATTTTATTTTGAAGGTCTTATATAGCGCGAACAAGACCCTTGCGGGTATCAGTGCACTTTCCATGTCATATGTTGGAATCAAGAATAAACAATTTAAAAAATAAGCATAGAAAAATGCAATTATGGTGCTTCAGATATAAGGTGCTCAATAGTATAAAACTAGCAATTAAAATACGGTGCTCAATAATACAGACTAGTAATTGTTAGACCTGACACCATTGGCGTGGGTCTCCCTTCCATTTTTTGCGGTTGCCTCATGTGTTTTTGCTGGTTATAGATGCTTTGGGCACTGTGCCACTGCTGTTCAGTGCCACAGTGCAAATGCTTCCTATGGTAAATTGGTAAATGGATTAGTGACTCCATGATGGCTTGATTGGTTTACTTTTCAGACCCTAGTACAGTGCACTTCGTGTGCCCAGGGCTTGTAACTAATGCTGCTGGTGGGCTTGCAGCACTGATTGTGCCACCCACCGGAGCAGCTTGTAAAGTGTGTCTCAGGTCTGCAATTGCAGAGCCTGTGTGCAGTCTGGTACTGCCATGCTGACACGGCAAGTGCACCCACTTGTCAGTCCCTAAACCTTCCCTTTTAGTCACCCCTATGGTAGGCTCAAGGGCAGGGTGCATTGTAGGTAAAAGGTAGGACATGCCCTGGTGTGTGTGGCATATCCTAATAGCGAATTACAGTCATTTTCTTTTTTCACTATTGCAAGGCTACCTGTTCTCCATAGGCCAGAATGGGCAGTTTGGTTATTACATTTTATAATCCTAACTGACTCAGGGAACATGGTAGAAATTAGCGTTTAGTATGCCTGAACTCAGAATGATAAAATACATCTTTTAGTGAAGTTGGTTTTACAATTCTGTGTTTGAAAATGCCACTTTTAGAAAGTAGGCATTTTCTTGTCTAACCATCCAAACCTGCCTCTGCTAGGTTGTGTATTCCTTGTCTGGAGTTTGAGTGACAGGGCTGGGGGATTCCAGGAGACAGGGTGGGTCAGCCCAGTGGTAAATAGAGAGATCCGCATCTAGATGGGAGGGAGGAGTTGCACCTGGGACCTGAATAGGGCTGGGCTTTCCCTCCACAATGCTGGCTCCACCTCCTGTGGTGTGTCTGATGTCCCTGCCCTGCACTGGGAAAGGAAAGAAGGAGACATGTCAACAAAGTGCTCCAGGACTGACCAGAACTGGTTTGGACTAGGCAAAGGCCTCTCTGCCGTCAGAGAACAAAGGGAAAAGGAGTATAAATATTGGGACCCAGACCCAAGAACTTTAGATCACTTCTGGGAATCAAGATGAACCTTTGCTGAGGAGAAGAACCAGGAAGCTAAAGGAGTAGACTACCCCTGTGGCCTGCAGTGGTTCCTTCATTGCCAAAGAGAGGAGAAAAGGACTGAGTGTGCTTTCTATCAACTTGAAGAAGAATCTCCAAGGGCTTGAACTAGAGCTTGCCTCCTGCCTGAAGTCTCAGGGACACAAGACTTCCCCAACCAGCTCCCCCCTGAATTCCCTTGCTGGGAACTGAAGTGCCTGCTGTTGTGCTGGGCCTTCTGAGAGACTGCGTGTTGCTGGGAGCTGGAAGCGCGATGCAACAATGAGAAGCGTGTCGCCGCCGCAGCCGCTGTCACTGCATCGCCGAGCAAGCGAGCCGCCGCTGTCATCATCGCATCCCCGAAGCGCGGCGCATCGCCGGAGAAGCGGGACGCTGCCACAGAGTTCATCGTCGGGTCACCAAAGAAGCGCGTCGCAGGGACTGTCGCGGCTCCATAGATCATCGAGTCGCCGCACGGCCGTCGGGCGTGTCACATCACACCAACGTTGTCGCATCGCAACCAAGATGCCATTTTGTCGCATCGCACCGGAGAAGAGTATTGCATCGAGGTGCCAGCTTGTCGCATCGCACCGGAGAGCAGTAAGAAACCGATGCATCAACTTCCCACACAGTAAGGAAGCGAGCATCAACTCCCCTGCGCAGCAGTAAGGAACCGACGCATCCACTCCCCTGCATGTAAGGAACCGACGCATCACCTTCCCTGCAACCCTTTTGTTTTCTTTGCATCTAAGGTACATTGAGAGTAAAGTGTCGCATTTGCAACTTGAGAGAACTGAGCTATTTTATAACATTTAAGAGACTATTTTTGAGTACAGTATTGTGGATTTTTGTCGTCTGGTCTTGGGTTAAGTCTATATAAAAATACTTGTTTTTATAATACAACCTGTGTGGTGTCCATTTCTAGTGTTGTCACTGTATTACTGTATGTGTTCACAAATGCTTTACACACTGCCTCTGAGATAAGCCTGCCTGCTTGTGCCAAGCTACCAAGGGGGTGAGCAGGGGTTATTTTAGGAGTGTAGCCCCTTACCCTGACTAGATGCAAGGGTCCCTACTTGTCACAGGTACCCACCTATGCCAACTAGTGACCAACAAATCTAACATTGGTGGTCTGCGGTGAGGATTTGGACTTGCATTTGTGATTCATATACAGTGATTGGTGTACACTACTAGTGAGTGTAGACCATAACGTAACCACATACTTTGAGAGAAGTTTTTCTTGGAACTTCTTTTCTATTTTTGATTCCTGAGAACTGCCAGTGTTTTTGCTACCATAAGCAAGTCAGCATCCATAGTATCTGTAGACATTGTGTTGGAAGAAGAGAGAATTGATACTGACACTGTGCCTAATCTCAAAGCTTTGTGCAAGAAATTTAAAATCTCTGTGAAGGACCTCACCCAGAAGGAGGAATTCCAAAAGGCACTGAGGGCCTGGGTGGAATCTAGGAATGCCCCTGAGCATCCTGAAGAGCCAACAGTGGAGGCAGAGGATTTAAATGAGCTGCTTGAGAGTCCAGTGGGCCTAGCTGGAGGGAAAGCACCTTCAGGGGCGGGCAGCAGTGTTTCTTCCAAAGGATTGTCCCCAGGAGAGCTGGAGGACAGAGGAAAGAAGAGGATGCATACGTTGGAGCTGGCTAGGCTCAAAATGAATGGGCAGAAAGACATAAAGAGCAAGAAAATAGAGTTTGAGATGGAAGTAGAAATGAAGAAGTTAGCCTTAGAGGAAAAGAGGGTGCATTTTGAGCATGAGAGAGGATTGAGGGAATTGGAACTCAAGGCCAAAAGTTTAGAGGTTCCTCCCTCTGGTGGCAACATACCGCCAGTGCAGGTAGAAGCAAGAGCTTACATCCCCAAAGATGTAGTGAAAGATTTCCGCAAGAATGAGGATATTGGTCAATGGTTTAGGGCTTATGAAGCTGCAATGTTGGCCCACCGAGTCCCTGAGAAGGATTGGGGAGCGGGGTTGTGTGGCCGCTTTGTTAGTGATGGGAGGGACACTTTGTTGGAATTGCCTACAGAGGAGCAGATGTCCTATACCCACATGAAGGGAGCCCTAATGTCCAGATTTGTTTGACCCCAGAGTTATACAGGCAAAGATTTAGAAATTGCAGAAAACTGGATTCTACCACTTGGATGGAATATGTGTCTTTCTTCTGCAGAGCATTGGATGGTTGGGTGAAGGGTAGCAAAGTGTATAAGTTTGAAGCTCTCTATGACATTGTTAGCATGGGAGCACTTGTCTAATAACTGTTTTCCAGAGCTACGCCAGCATCTTATTGATAGCAAGCTAACTAACCCTAGGAAGCTTGCTGAGGAGGCGGACCGCTGGGTGAGCAGCCGGGTCCAGAAGGGTTATGCGGGAGACTTCGCCAAAGGTGGGCAGGGTCCCCAGCAGAAGAGAGGGGGGGGCAAGGGTAAACAGAGGGAGTTCCAGAAAGGGCCCCAAAGTAATCCCCAAGGGAACCAATGAAAGGTTCCCAGCCTCCCCCTGAGAAGAAGGCAGTGGCCGGACAGATACACCTGTTCACAAGGGGCCCAAGACCTGTTTTAAGTGTGGTCAGGTAGGCCACTGTTCTTATGATGCTAGATGTCCCTTGTATGGGAAGACAGCACCCATTGGTGCACCACCCAGGCAGTTGGCTAGTGTAGCCCTGGGGGAAGAGATGGGTGCCCAAGGTGGGTGGTGTCCCAGAGATGTCCCTTGTCTCTTTAGGAGACTGTGAAGTGGTCCCCAGGACCCAGCTGCCTGATAACACTAAGAAATACAGGCAGTGGGTGACCATAAATGGCAAGAGTGTGGAAGCTCTTAGAGACACCGGAGCCAGTGTGACAGCTGTCAGTTGCCAGCTGGTGTCTGAAGAGCAGGTTGTCCCAAATGCATTCTACCCAGTTGTTGCCGCTAACAACACAGAGAGCCACTGCAAGGTGGCACAGGTTCCCTTTGAGTAGGGGGGGGGGGGTCTCAGGGACTCTTCAAGTAGCTGTGAGGCCAGCCATGCCTATTGAATGTCTGTTAGGTAAAGATCTGGAGAGCTCCCCTTGGGCTAAGGTGGAGAAGAAAGCTCATTTAGAGATGTTGGGTTTGCCTGAGTGGGCCTGCGTGACCACTTGGTCTATGGCAGCCAGAAAGGGTGTTCAAGAGGACCTGGAGCCTGAGAAAATGGCCCAGGTGCCTGCATTTAAGAGAAGAGGTAGGGGGCGTGGGAAACAGGCCCCTGAGATTCCCATGGCCCAGGAGGAGGCAGACCCTGAGGGGGATGCCCTGGAGCCTACCGGGGAAGAGATTGCTGAACTGGGAGACCTGCCTGAGCTGACCCATTGGCAGCAGGATGGAGGTCCCTCCAGGGAGGAGTTCTGTGAGGAGCAGAACAAGTGCCCTTCTCTTGTGGGTTTGCAGCAGCAGGCTGCAGCAGGCTGCAAACCAGGCAGCAGGTAATCAGTCTGGATCACATTGGATCTACTGGGAGAATGGTCTCCTGTATAGTGAGCCTAAGGTTGCTGAGCCTGGGTCAGCACGTGTGCTGGTGGTACCCCAGCGCTTCAGAGCCTTCCTACTGGGGCTGGCTCATGATGTGCCTTTAGCAGGACATTTGGGGCAGGACAAGACCTTTGAAAGGCTTGTCACCCATTTTTATTGGCCCCAAATGCGCAAGTGTTCAGACACTCATTGCAGGACCTGTCAGACTTGCCAGGCAAGTGGAAAGAGCGGGAGGAAGCACAAGGCCCCTCTCCAGCCATTCCCTGTGGTCAGCACCCCGTTTGAACGGGTGGGTATTGACATTGTGGGGCCACTGGACCCCAAGACCGCCATGGGCAAAAGGTTCATCCTGGTCTTGGTGTACCATGCCACCCGGTACCCGGAAGCCATACCTCCGAGGACAGTAACGGCCCCCGTGGTGGGACGGGCACTGATGGGAATTTTCTCACGAGTAGGATTCCCTAGAGAGGTGGTGTCTGACCGATGTAACAACTTAATTTCTTAGTATATGAAGTCCCTGTGGCAGGAGTGTGGTGTAACCTACAAGTTCACCACTCCTTACCACCCCCAAGGAAATGGGTTGGTTGAAAGGTTCAAACGAACCCTAAAAGGCATGATAATGGGTCTTGAGGAACCTAGGAGGCCTAAATGGGATGTCCTCTTACGATGCCTTCTCTTTGCATACCGTGAGGTGCCACAGAAATCTCTAGGGTTCAGTCCCTTTGAGCTTCTCTATGGACACCCAGTGAGAGGACCTTTGAGTTTGGTCAAGGAAGGCTGGGAGCAATCTCCCAGGAAACCTCCCCAGGATGTATATAGCTACATGCTGGCCTTCAGGAACCAAACTTTCAGAAAACTCGCTGAGGCAAATCTGGAAGCCAGCCAGGAGGAGATGAAGCTGTGGTACGACCAAAATGTCACTCTGGTAGAGCTTCAGCCTAGTCAGAGAGTGTGGGTCGTGGCCCCCGTGGAGCCCTGTGTGCTCCAGGATAAGTGGACCAGACCATTTGAGGTGGTGGAGCGCAAGAGTCCGGTTACCTACTTGGTGGACTTGCGGTCTCCCAGGAACCCCTTGCAGGTCCTGCATGTCAACCGCCTGAAGCCCCACTTAGAAAGGTCCAAAGTGGGCATGCTCCTAGCAACAGATGCTGGAATGGAGGAGGAGACTGAACCTCTTCCTGACCTCCTGTCTGCAACAGAGCAAGATGGGTCAGTGGATGGAGTAAACCTCTCTTCCACCCTGACCCCTGAGCAACAGAATGACTGTCACCAGCTGCTGGGACAGTTTTCTGACCTGTTCTCCCTAATTCCCAGTGTCACTGATTGGTGCGTGCATGATGTAGACACCGGGGACAGTCCTCCTGTCAACCACAAAACTTACAGGGTGACTGACAGGGTGAGTGCTTGCATCAAGGAGGAGGTCTCCAAGATGCTTGCGTTGGGGGTGATTGAGTCCTCTAACAGTCCTTGGGCCAGCCCAGTGGTCTTGGTCCCAAAGGCTACCACACCGGGTGTCACGCCAAAACTGCGGTTCTGTGTGGACTACAGAGGGCTCAATTCAGTCACCAGGACTGACGCGCACCCCATCCCCAGAGCTGATGAGCTCATTAATTGGTTAGGGGCTGCCCGGTACCTCAGCACGTTTGACTTAACGTCTGGGTACTGGTAGATCGCCTTGACTGATGGGGCAAGAGAGAGCTCAGCATTCTCCACACCAGATGAGCACTACCAATTCCGGGTTATGCCCTTTGGGATGAAGAATGCCCCTGTCACCTTTCAGAGGTTGGTCAACCAGGTTTTGATTAGACTGGATGAGTTTAGTGCCGCCTACCTGGATGACATCGCAGTGTTCAGCGCCAGTTGGGAAGAACATCTGCGCCACCTCTGGGAAGTGTTGATGGTGCTGCGGAGGGCAGGCCCCACGATCAAGGCGAGTAAGTGCCAGATCGGGCAAGGTTCCGTGGTGTACTTGGGACACCAGGTTGGGAACGCCAGGTGGCGCCCCTACAGCCCAAGATTGAAACCATCCTGGCTTGGGAACCCCCCAAGACCCAGACAGAGGTGAGAGCCTTTTTAGGACTCACCGGGTATTTCAGGAGGTTTGTCAAGGGGTATGGCAGCATTGTTGTACCCTTAACAGAGCTGACTTCCAGGAAGCAGCCCAAGAGAGTGATTTGGACTGACACCTGTCAGAGAGCTTTTGATGCCCTGAAGACTGCCATGTGCACGGCGCCCGTGATCCAGGCACCCAACTTCTCAAAAGAGTTTATTGTGCAAACAAACACTTCAGAGCATGGTGTGGGGGCTGTTCTATCACAGATTAATGAAGAGGGCCTAGATCAACCTGTAGCCTTCACCAGTAGGAGGCTACTTCCACGGGAACGGAGGTGGAGTGCAATTGAGCGTGAGGCATTTGCTGTGGTCTGGGCTCTGAAGAAGTTGAGACCATACTTGTTTGGGACTCACTTCCGGGTTCAGACAGACCACAGGCCCCTCAGATGGTTGATGCAGATGAGGGATGAGAATCCAAAACTGTTGAGGTGGTCCATTTCCCTACAGGGAATGGATTTCATGGTGGAACACCGCCCTGGTACAGAACATGCCAACGCTGATGGTCTGTCCAGATTTTTCCACCTTACTGATGAGAACTCCCAGGAGGTAGGGTAGTTCTCCCCACATTTCAGCTGTTAGACCTGGCACCTATGGCGTGGGTCTCCCTTCCATTTTTTGTGGTTTCCTCATGTGTTTTTGCTGGTTATAGATGCTTTGGGCACTGTGCCACTGCTGTTCAGTGCCACAGTGCAAGTGCTTCCTATGGTAAATTGATATATGGATTAGTGACTCCATGATTGGCTTGATTTGTTTAGTTGTCAGATCCTAGTACAGTGCACTGTGTGTGCCCAGGGCTTGTAACCAATGCTGCTGGTGGGCTTGCAGCACTGATTGTGCCACCCACCGGAGCAGCTTGTAAAGTGTGTCTCAGGTCTGCCATTGTAGAGCCTGTGTGCAGTCTGGTACTGCCATGCTGACTGGGCAAGTGCACCCACTTGCCTTTCCTTTTATACATATTAGTCACCCCTATGGTAGGCCCAAGGGCAGGGTGCATTGTAGGTAAATGTTAGGACATGCCCTGGTGTGTGTGGCATGTCCTAATAGTAAATTACAGCCATTTTCGTTTTTCACTATTGCAAGGCTACCTGTTCTCCATAGGCCAGAATGGCCAGTTTGGTTATTACATTTTATAATCCTAACTGACTCAGGGAACATGGTAGAAATTCGAGTTTAGTATGCCTGAACTCAGAATGATAAAATACATGTTTTAGTGAAGTTGGTTTTAACATTCTGTGTTTGAAAATGCCCCTTTTAGAAAGTAGGCATTTTCTTGTCTAACCAGCCAAACCTGCGTCTGCTAGGTTGTGTATTCCTTGTCTGGAGTTTGAGTGACAGGGCTGGGGGATTCCAGGAGACAGGGTGGGTCAGCCCAGTGGTGAATAGAGAGATCTGCATCTAGATGGGAGGGAGGAGTTGCACCTGGGACCTGAATAGGGCTTGGCCTTCCCTCCACAATGCTGGCTCCACCTACTGTGGTGTGTCTGATGTCCCTGCCCTGCACTGTGAAAGGAAAGAAGGAGACATGTCAACAAAGTGCTCCAGGACTGACCAGAACTGGTTTGGACTAGGCAAAGGCCTCTCTGCCTTCAGAGAACAAAGGGAAAAGGAGTATAAATATTGGGACCCAGACCCAAGAACTTTAGATCACTTCTGGGAATCAAGACAAACCTTTGCTGAGGAGAAGAACCAGGAAGCTGAAGGAGGAGACTACCCCTGTGCTGTGTGTTTGGGGGTTGGCCTGCAGTGGTTGCTTCATTGCCAAAGAGAGGAGAAAAGGACTGAGTGTGCTTTCTATCAACTTGAAGAAGAATCTCCAAGGGCTTGAACTAGAGCTTGCCTCCTGTCTGAAGTCTCAGGGATACAAGACTTCACCAACCAGCTCCCACCTGAATTCCCTTGCTGGGAACTGAAGTGCCTGATGTTGTGCTGTGCCTTCTGAGAGACTGTGTGTCGCTGGGAGCTGGAAGCGTGACGCAACAACGAGAAGCATGTGGCCGCCACAGCCGCTGTCACCGCATCGCCGAGGAAGCGAGCCGTTTCTGCTGCTGTCATCATTGCATCGCCGAAGCACGGCACATCGCCAGAGAAGCGGGACGCTGCCACAGAGGTCATTATCGCATCACCGGAGAAGCGTGTCGTAGGGCCTGTCGTGGCTCCATAGATCATCGAGTCGCTGCACGGCTATCTGGCGTGTCGCATCACACCAACGTTGTCGCATCGCAACCAAGACGCCATTTTGTTGCATCGCACCTGAGAAGAGTAAGAAACCGACGCATCAACTCCCCACACAGTAAGGAAGCGAGCATCAACTCTCCTGCGCAGCAGTAAGGAACCGACGCAAACACTCCCCTGCGTGTAAGGAACCGATGCATCACCTTCCCTGCAACCCTTTTGTTTCCTTTGCACTACGCATCTAAGGTACATTGAGAATAAAGTGTCGCATTTACAACTTGAGAGAACTGAGCTATTTTATAACATTTAAGAGACTATTTTTGAGTACAGTATTGTGGATTTTTGTCATCTGGTCTTGTGTTCAGTCTATATAAAAATACTTATTTTTATAATACAACTTGTGTGGTGTCCATTTGTAGTGTTGTCACTGTATTACTGTATGTGTTTATTTATTTATTTTATGCAATTTTTAAAGCGCGCAAATACCCGTACGGGTGTCTCGGCGCTATCGTTACAGAACACACTTCTTGCGATGAGGGGGAATTAGGCAGAGAACAGCCATGTTTTAAGGCTCTTTCTGAACTTGAGCAGCGTAGGGGCCGTTTTAATGTGGAATGGTAGTGTATTCCACAGCTTGGCAGTAGCGATAGTAAAACATTTATCTCCCCAGCTGGCCTTTCTTGTCCGTGGGACTTTCAACAAGTAGGCTGAGGACGATCGTAAGGTCCTAGGTTGTTCCACTGGGCAGAGGGCTTTTTTTAGGAACTGTGGTCCGGAGGCGTTCAGAGTTTTGTAGGCTATACACAGAGCCTTAAATTTGATTCGGCTCCTAATAGGGAGCCAATGTAGCTCTTTGATGTAAGGAGACGTGGAGGTGAATTTGGGGATGTGTAGTAGGGTTCTGGCCGCGGCGTTTTGCACCGTCTGGAGTTTATTGAGTACCCTTTCCTGAGCGTTCAGAAGAAGGGAGTTACAATAATCGGTTCTTGAGAACACTAAGGTGCTGATAAGTGTTTTGCCCGCGGACTGTGGTAAGTAAGGAAGTAGTTTTTTTATTTTTTTTAGGGTGTAGAAGGCAGATGATACCACAGCGTTGGCGTGATGGAGGAAAGTCAACTTATTGTCAAAAGTGACTCCCAAATTGCGGACCTTGACTACCGGTTGGGGGGGGGGACCCAACTGAGATGGCCACCACTGTGGGGACCATGCCGGCTGCAAGTTCCCGAATGTCATCACCTCCGTTTTGTCAGAGTTTAGTTTGAGGCAATTTAATGACATCCAGGAGCTTATCGCCTTCATTCCCTCTTGGAAATTGGCTGCGACAGATGTTCCATTATTGTGCACCGATAATACTAATTGAGTATCGTCGGCGTACGTTGTAAGGGCAATTCCATGCGATTTTATCACCCTCGCCAAGTCCGATACATAGATATTAAAAAGCGTCGGACTTAGCGAGGAGCCTTGTGGGACTCCGCATGGGAGGGAGAAGGTCTGGGAGGTGAAATTACCCATCTTGACTGTCTGAGGGCGATTGGCCAAGAATGAAGCAATAAGATCTTTGGCCTTGCCTCTTATTCCTAACGCCGAGACACGGTCGATCAGAGTGACATGATCGACCGTGTCAAATGCAGCGGAAAGGTCCAGAAGTATTAGGACCGCCGCTCCACCCTTGTCCATCGTTGCTCTGATTTCGTCTGCAGCTTTAAGCAGTGCTGTCTCCGTTCCGTGTCCCTGTCTGAAGCCAAACTGGGTGTCATCAAGTAGATCGTTGTCATTAATGAATTTCGAAAGCTGGATGTTCATTGTTTTTTCGAAAATCTTGGCTGGAAAGGGGAGACAGGCGATAGGTCTATAACTGGCGGGGAGAAGAGGGTCCAGAGTTGGCTTTTTTAGAAGAGGCTTAATAATAGCCTCCTTCCAAACCGATGGATAGATGCCTGTTGAAAACATGGCATTGCAGATAGTAGACAACACGGGAGAAATCGCTTCTGGGATGAGATTCAGGATAGCAGGGGGACATGGGTCGAGGGGGGATCCAGATTTGGTGCTGGCTACCAGATGTTGAATGTGTTCCTGATTGATGGTGTCGAAAGATGAAAAGATGGGAGGAGTATTGATGGGAAGTGCCACAGGGGAAGGGGAAGGGGAGGAATGAGAGAAGGTGAGGAAAATGGAACTAACCTTCTCCTCAAAGTAGCTGGCCAGAGCGTCCGATAGAGACTGAGAGCCTTCTAGGCGCGCGGCGGGGGGATTGGACAAAGTTGTAACCACCTGAAATAGTTCTCCTACCGAGTTTTTCGCCTGGTTGATTTGTGACGTATAGTAGCGGCTTTTTTCAGAAACTATAAGTCTTTTGTAGATGGAAAGGGCGTTTTTATAGGTCATTTTGTCTGCAGGGCTATAGTGGCGGCGCCACTGCCTTTCAAGGTTCCTGCAATACTGTCTCTGAATCCGAAGGGGCTCTGTAAACCACTGAGCTGATGGTATTTTCCTGTTGCGGTGGGAAATTTTGATCGGGGCTAGTTTGTTACAGGCCGTGTTTAGGTTTGTCAAGTAATTCGAAGACGCTATAGTGGGATCCTGTTCGTTGGGGATATGACCTTCCTGCATCATCTCTGTTAAATGAGCTAGATTGATGTTTTTCCAATCTCTGTAAGAAAATTGAGAGGAGGTTGTAGTAGGAGGTTTGGTAGGATTAATTTCAACAGAGAAACAGATCGCTGCATGGTCTGTCCAGATCAGGGGGATTACTTGGGTAACGGTTATAAAGGGACTGTTGGTGAATAGACCATCTAGTGTGTGGCCTGCTTGGTGCGTGGGAGATTTTATCAATTGCAGCAGGCCGGCAGCTGCTAAGTCTGTAGTTAGCTGCGTGGTATCGTGGTCGTTGAAGGCTTCTAAGTGAAAGTTAAAGTCACCTAGTATGGTGAAGTGAGGGGAGCCTGCAGCTGCTTCAATCATATTGCCTATGTTGGCTAGAAACTTGGATCTTGACCCAGGAGGGCGATAGATTAGCATGCCCTTAGACGATGACTTGGCCGAGAGGCCTAGTGTGAAAAAGAAAGCCTCGTATTCAGGACAATTAGATTGCGTCGTTGTGAGCTTAAACTCGTTTTTATAGATTATTGCTATGCCTCCACCTTTTTTATTTTTAGGCCTGTCTAGTCTGCATACATTGTAGTTGATAGGGGTGGCAGCTCTGAAGTCTGGGCCGGAGGCTTCATCCCCCCATGTCTCTGTAATGAATAAGAGATCCAGTTTATGCGTGTCAATCAAGTCGGCAATTTCTAGCTTGTGCTTGGGGAGGGATCTGGCATTTATTAGCGCTGCTTGAACCAGTAGTGGAACAGTTGTTGCGGGTTTAGGGGTTTCCTTTCTGCAAATAGGACATTGGTATGGGCCTAGGATGGGATTGGTATACCATAGATGTGGTAGAGCATGAGGAAAATTGGCTGCGTGCCTGAGGTCAAGTAGTTCGGCAGAGGTGTAGATGAGTCTCACCGAATTGGTAGCTGATCGTGGGACTGGAGCAGCAGGGGGGGTAGCCCTTGGCCCGTCCTCGGCGCGGACGAGCGCAGACGAGCTTGCCTTATGCACGCCTTCGGCGCGCAATCGTCGCGCCCGCTGCGCTCGTCCGCTGCGCTTCCGGTGGGGACACATGCTTTATGGCAGAGAGGAGGGTCCAGGGGGGGCATGAGGGGGCGTGGCTACGGAGGTGGGCGTGGCCTAGCAACCGGCCAATCCCGCCGCTTCTGCAGGGAAGTTGAACCTACGTCAGCAAACACTCTGCTGAGTAGGAGGGGATTCAATACGGCGCAAATTAAAACAATGCAGTACAGTTATTAACTCAAGAAGCTTTAAAAAATGAGCTCTCAGTGCCCTGCTCCCGGCTGTGCCTCAAGAGCTGTGCATAGTGCAATCAGACGCGGCGCTCGTGATCAGCGCGGGTTATGTCCGAGGGGGCGTGGCTACGGAGGTGGGCGTGGCCTAGCAACCGGCCAATCCCGCCGCTTCTGCAGGGAAGTTGAACCTACGTCAGCAAACACTCTGCTGAGTAGGAGGGGATTCAATACGGCGCAAATTAAAACAATGCAGTACAGTTATTAACTCAAGAAGCTTTAAAAAATGAGCTCTCAGTGCCCTGCTCCCGGCTGTGCCTCAAGAGCTGTGCATAGTGCAATCACAAATGCTTTACACACTGCCTCTGAGATAAGCCTGCCTGCTCGTGCAAAGCTACCAAGGGGGTGAGCAGGGGTTATTTTAGGAGTGTAGGCCCTTACCCTGACTAGATGCAAGGGTCCCTACTTGTCACAGGTACCTATGCCAACTAGAGACCCCCGAATCTAACAGTAATTAACATATAGTAAAAAGTAAGTAATTCACGTGAATTTGGCCATGAAAATCGCTTTCACTTCTTTTTTGAAGGCAGCAGTGGATGGGTTCGTTCTTGTTTCTGTGGGCAAAGCATCACAGATCCTGGGAGCCATTCCAGAGAAGGACCGGTTGTACGTTTTTTTCTTGGCAAATCGTTGTGGCTTCAGTAAAAGATTCTTGGAGCTTCTGGAAGCTCTAGTACCAGCAGAGAGTACCGTTTTCTGAGCTAGATTGCTCGGGGAATTGTGGTGTAAGGCCTTGTGCGTCATACATGCTATTTTCAGGTGAATTCTAGCCTCAAACAGTACCCAGTTGAGGGCTCTAAGGTCTGGGGACATGTGAGAGGTTCTCTTTGAGCCTGTGATGAGTCTCGCCGCTGAATTGATAGCGGCTCTTAATGGGGCTGTTGACGACCTAGGGAGGCCGCATAAGGTTACTGCCCCATATTCCACTCTTGGCATTACTAGGGCCTGAACTGCTTGTTTAAAGTCGTTTGCTGGCAGGAAGGGTCTCAGTTTTCGCAGTGTGTTCAGGTGGAAATTTGCTCCTTTTGTGGATGCACTAATATGCTTCTGCAGTTTTAGGTTTCAGTCCAGTGTCACCCCTAGCTATTTCGCTAATTCTACAATGAGAGGTTGCCCTTGTAGTGCTGTTAGGTGCTTCATCCATTCCAGGATGGTAGATGATTTATTGGGGGGGGGGCGATTAGGAGGAACTCGGTTTTGAGGGCGTTTAGTTTCAAATGGTTTTCAGCCAACTATGTCTGAGTTTTTGTAGCGTTGTGTTGAGAGGTTTGATGTCCTCAAGTGAATGGCTATTGATGTAGAGTAGAGTGTCGTCTACATACATATGGAAATGAACCTCTGAGAGACTGAGAAGTTTGTAAGAGACTCCATGAAAAGGTTGAATAGTGTGGGTGAAAGGGAAGGGCCTTGCGGTACTCCTAACTTGACTGGCACAGGGTTGGACAAGGTTTGATTGACCTTGAATCTTTGAGATCTATTTGGAGGAAAGAGGTAAACCAGGTAAGCACAGACACAGATATTCCCATTCTGAGTTTCAAGAGTTCTAGCAAGTTGTCGTGTTTGACGGTGTCAACTGCCGATGACAGGTCGAGTAAGATTAGTAAACAGGCTTCATTTTGGTCAAGGATTTTTAGAGCATCGTCAATTATGTGTGCCATGGCTGATTCAGTACTGTGGCCTGCACGGAAGCCAGATTGGTATTGGTTAAGCAAGTTGAATTCTTCTATGTGGTTGCTAAGCTGAGTGTGAGCACATTTTTCCAAGAGCTTGGCTAGAGTGGGGATGTTGGATATCGGACGATAATTATTTAGGTCCGATTGGTCAGCTGTTGGTTTCTTTATAGTAGGGGATACCTGCCCTGTTTTCAGGATATCTGGGATGGAACCTTGAAGGAGGGAGGTATTTATAATCTTGGTCCAGAGAGGTAGTAACAATGGAATGAAGTCTTTTAAATAGTTAGCGGGAAGTGGGTCTGTGAAGTGGTTGGAGGGATTCAGGGCGGTTAGCGTCTTTAGTATGGAATCTTCGCTATAAGTGTTGAAGAAGAACACGGTCCACCACCACCCGAAGCAGGTTCCCCACAGAAACTGGAGCAAGATCACCGTCGACCAGCTCACCACCTCCCTCAGCCAGAACCCACCGGTCCGGACAACGGACCCTAACACAGCAGCCCTCGACCTCACGCAATGGCTGACCTCCTGTGCCAACGACCTCGCCCCACTGAAGAACCCACTCACCAGGCCCAGAAGCAAGAAGGCCCCCTGGTTCACCGACGAACTCAAGGACTCCAAGAAGGCCTGCCGCACCCTCGAGAAGGCCTGGCTCCTCGACAAGACCACCGACAACATGACCGCCCTCAAACTCGCCACCCGCAGACATCACCAGCTCATCCGCACCACCAAGAAGAAATCTTTGAAGGAACGACTGGACAAGAACGCCCATGACAGCAAGGAGCTCTTCAACATCGTCAAGGAGTTCTCCAACCCCAGCACCAGCAACAACGACATCACTCCCTCGCAGGACCTCTGCGACTCCCTCGCCTCGTACTTCCACCGCAAGATCGCCGACATCCACAACAGTTTTGGCGCTCCACCCCCGCACCCATCGACCGAACCTACGCACCCCGCCGCTATCCTCCAGACATGGACCAAAGTGACCCTCGAAGACACGACACGCATGATGAACACCATCCACTCCGGATCTCCGACCGACCCATGCCCCCACCATGTCTTCAACAAGGCCGCCTCTACCATCGCACCCCACCTCCGAGACATCATCAACGCCTCCTTCGACACAGCCACCTTCCCAGAGAGCTGGAAGCACGCCGAGCTCAGCGCACTACTGAAGAAACCAACTGCGGACCCGACCGACCTCAAGAACTTCCGCCCTATCTCGCTCCTTCCTTTCCCTGCCAAAGTCATCGAGAAGGTCGTCAACAAGCAGCTGGCCGCCTTCCTCGAGACGAACGGATCCCTCGACCCATCGCAATCCGGATTCAGAGCCAACCACAGCACAGAGACCGCCCTCATCGCAGCCACCGACGACATCCGAGCCCTGCTCGACAAAGGTGAAACAGCGGCACTCATCCTCCTTGACCTCTCCGCAGCATTTGACACTGTCTGCCACCGCACCCTAGTCCAACGCCTCAACGACACCGGCATCCAGGGGATTGCTCTGGAATGGATCATCTCATACCTCTCCGGCAGAACACAGAGAGTACGCCTCCCTCCGTTCCGCTCTGAGGCCACCGAAGTCATCTGCGGCGTCCCGCAAGGATCATCGCTCAGCCCCACTCTCTTCAACATCTACATGAAACCCCTCGCTGCCATCGCACGCCAACACAACCTCAACATCATCTCCTACGCCGATGACACCCAGCTGATTCTCTCCCTGACCAGAGACCCCGACACCGCCAAAGCCGACCTACACGAAGGGATGAAAGATGTCGCCGAATGGATGAACATCAGCCGCCTGAAGTTGAACACGGACAAGACAGAAGTCCTCATCCTGGGACCATCGCCCTCTGCATGGGACGACTCCTGGTGGCCCCCGGCCCTGGGCACCGCACCCAAGCCAACGGACCACGCACGCAACTTGGGCGTCATCCTGGACTCCTCCCTATCGATGACCAGACAAGTCAACGCCGTCTCCTCATCTTGCTTCCACAACCTCCGCATGCTCCGCAAGATCTTCAGATGGATCCCGACTGAGACCAGGAAGACTGTCACCCAGGCCCTCGTCACCAGCAGACTAGACTACGGAAACACCCTCTACGCCGGTACAACAGCCAAGCTTCAGAAAAGACTTCAGCGTATCCAGAACGCCTCCGCCCGTCTCATCCTGGACGCCCCCCGACGCAGCCACATCTCGAACCACCTAAGAGACCTGCACTGGCTCCCTGTCAACAAGAGGATCACGTTCAGACTCCTCACCCACGCACACAAATCCCTCCACGACCTGGGCCCAAGGTACCTCAACGACCGCCTGACCTTCTACACGCCCACCCGACAGCTACGATCCGCGTACCTCGCCCTCGCCGTCGTCCCTCGCATCCAGAGAGCCACCGCCGGAGGAAGATCCTTCTCCTACCTGGCGGCTAAGACATGGAACTCCCTGCCCGTCCACCTGCGGCTGACCCAGGACCACCTCGCCTTCAGGAAACAGCTCAAGACCTGGCTGTTCGAGCAGTAGCAGACCCCCTCCCCCAAGCGCCTTGAGACCCTTCCGGGTGAGTAGTGTGCGATATAAATTCCTTGATTGATTGATTGATTGATTGATTGATTGAAGTAGGACCAGGATGCATTGATTTTCAGGTTGAATTTAGTTGCTACCTAACTCCAATCAAAAGTTAGATTTTATTAAAGGTTAGTAAAGCCTCCCCATGTTAGCCTATGGAGCTAGCAGCACTACATTAGGGAAAACGACTTAGGCTGATTTTTCCCCATCAGGTCATTTAAAACATATTTTGTAATATCCCTGCTTTCTATAATAAGGCACCCTACACTTGAGGCACCTAAGGCATACCTTAGGGGTTAATCATATGTAATAAAAAAATTGTTTTTGACTTTGGGAGTACTTTTAATTCAAAAGTTGAATTTGGAAACAGTTTCATTCTAAAAGGGCTGGCTTCAAAATGACACCAGAAACAATAGAAGTGCACGGTTAAGCGTATTAAGTCCACTGGGGTCTCTAAACCTACATGCCCCATCATATACCACGGACTTACAGGTAGGTTGTCTTGGCCAATTATAATGGCAGCAATTACCATATACCTTTTAAGGACAGAGCTCTGGCCCTGGGTCTGGTTAGCAGAGCCCAGGGCACTTTCAGAGTCAGTACCCACCGGTCTCAGTCAGAAAATGGGGGTGATGAGGGCAAAAAGGATGACTTTTCTGCACATTTGTTGACCATTGTCTCAAATTCCCTGTCTCGATGCCCATCTGAACTGCATTTTCTTAACTTTCTGCTTCTATTTCTCAGATGCCACCTTGTTCCAAACCAGGAGTGTGCATCACTGGGCCTTGAGCGCTGCAGCCACACCAGAGTTTCAAGATATTCAAAGATATTATATAAATAATAAAAAATGGAAATTATTATATTTTGGTCATATAAACCCAGCTGAAGTTTGAAGCAATCACCGGTTGGGGTTGTGCACCACGTCTGATTGATGGTATATGGAAATCTGGAGTGCATCTGTGTCTGAACTGTAGAAAATGAGGCATTCCTTTGTTTACTACATGTCACCAGCTGATGATGTCATTGATCATACTAGAACTAAATGCATCATTTGTGTGGAGGTAAATACAATATAGCTTTGCACCCTCATGCAATAACAAGTGAGAGGTATTTTACTTGAGTTTTGTACTGCAGGCACTTGTTCCAGTAGAATACATTATGCTCCAGCGGTGTAGCTAGATGTACTGCCTCCCGGGGCAGCACCTAAGTTTGCCGCCCGGGTGCAAGTAAGAGCGGAGGGTGGCGGCCGATGAATGACTTGTTCTCGGGCCGCCCGGGGCTGAACGGCCCACCAACCCTCCCCAGCTACGCCACTGCTATGCTATGCTCACACAACCACTCATGGGTATATTGAGCAATGCATGTGAATTTACACATATTACATGCATTACATAAGGAACTATCACACAATTTATCTTTTACCTGTAGTTTGTGTCAGCTAACTTTTAGAACTAGCATTCAACGCATAGCTAGGCCCTGCTACTTTTCAGGACTTTACTTAATCTGGAATTGGGTGGAGTCCTAGGGGTGTTTCCGATGTTTCTACCCTGCTACACCCACTTTGCATTGATAATGAGGTTCTCGTGCTCTGTGATGCAATGCTGTTTTGAGTGCAAAAGTTGATTGTCAACGCTGTGGTTTGTGCGACTTTGCACCACATAGTACTCGTGCGCCACGCCCGATTGACAGCACTAAAGTTTAGTCTGGGCCCTAATGTCCTATGAGGCAAAGGAAGAAGATAGCTTTGCACTGTAATAGGTTAAATTTGAAATAATAAATAAATATGCTGATGCATCTTGATGCAGAAGTGGTTAACATAAATTATATCCCTCTGAATAAACATTTAGAATATTCGGAAATGTGGCGACTTTATCACCCTACAAACACCTACAGCTAGCCTACGAGACAGATCATTTATTAGGAAGTAAAATCTTCAAATACTTTTCACAAAAAATATGCCAATAAATTATGGAAGCAATTATTCTAATAAAATGAGAACATACAGAATGCACAGAACAACGGACCAGGAAAGGCTGAAGCAACAACACTCGAAGAGAGCAAAATATCGCTGTAACAGACACAATAAAAATGCGAGAGAAAGGGAAACGATAGCTTCAGATTAGTGAAGCAAAGGCATGGAAGAAATCCAAGTAGTTAACATTTTAGAATGGTAGAGATTACTGTGGCAACAAATTACCTGAATTGCCCTAAAGGGAGTCCTGCTGGCTCTTAAAGGAATAGGCATCATAAAACAGGAATCATTATGACTACATTTTAAAAAAAAATCGAGAGAATTTAGTGCTTTTGAAAAGTAGCAGATTGAGAGCAGTGAAAGCTGAAGTTCTTTATTATGCGCGGGCGAGGTGCAGCAGTTTCAGCCTGCCACGCTGCTCTGCTAATGTACTAAAAATACAATCTCTAGAGAAGTGTTAGCTGGCTTCCCATTGCAAAGCTATTCAATGGCTACAGTCTGACACTAACAAGGATAGAGTGCGAACAGCACAGCAGGAGCAGTGGACCTCCCAGCATCTCCACATCCACCTTCCATCACATACTCTGCCTCATTCCGCAAAGTGAATGGGATTAAAACAAAATGGACGCCTATTAGGTCACAATGTACACTGAGTAAACTGCAATGATGCACATTTTTGTGTGCTCAAGCAACACAGCTCTCAAAACTGCAACCACAAGTCTGAAATGTGCAAATGCATTTTTTGGTCAGTTTACTTTTCCTACCTGCAGATGTGGATCATCCACACGCAGGAACTCTCAACCTCCCGTACCGCAAACACACCTCACCTCAAGGAGCTACACAGATTACTCCTTCGGAAACGAGGACACTTCAAGCTCCTAACCCACATTCCAAAGCACTACATAACTTTGGCTTAGCATACCTCAACAACAGCATCTGCTTTCACAGACCTACCAGACACCTTCACTCATCTGGACTCCTACTTGCTCCACGCACACAGAAAACAAGATCCGGCGGTCACGCTTTCTCATTCATCAATCCTAAAGCATAGAATATGCTGGTTCCACACATGAGGAGACATGGAGGAGCCAGCTCACTTCAGGAAGCCCTACAACATTTAAATATACCACACGTGTGAATCTGACCACACAGAAAGTGATTGTGAAATTAAGTTGTTGTGAGTTTTTGTCTGGCAGCTGGTGCAAAGAATTACAAAATGCAGAGGCAAGTGCTCATGGTTTTAATTCCAGGACTAATATGAATGTTCAATTGTTCATCCTTAGATGCAGTGCAAATGACTTTGACGGTGTGGGGTTGACGTTCAGCACTGTTCTATAAGTTGTTTCTGAGTTCTCTACTCCACTATTTGCATGATTTTACAAAATTTTCAAAATTTACTCTGCTCAACTCTGATGAAGAAAAAGTCCTTTGCTGATTTTTTCATCAGTGTTATGGATTTGACGAGGATATTGGGAAGGAATGGAAAAGTTAAGTCTAGGTTTTAAAGATTTTGAGCCACCATCTTTGCACTTCTTTTATTAACAGGATTATTTTCCATCCTCCTGGAGGTAGTCCACCTGGACTGTTTGTGGGCTGTTTTAAAGTAGCATTTGTTGTAGTCTGCATTTGAATGTTGAGGAATCACACACTTTTCAGACTACTCTCAGTAGTGGGGACCCAAAAATATTTCTACTTTTAGCCATGTTTTCTTTTTTAAATATAGGTGCCCAGCGTTTGAAAAAGTATAACAAAACGAACATTGAGAAAAGCCAAAATGCTCGCAAACTAACTGAAGACCAATTGACTTTGCCAATGTTTGTTGGACATGAGGCTGGGATAGGTACAGTTACAGTTACCGCTGTAAAGCTGTATAGCACGTGCGATAAGTGTTGGAATACATCCAAAGAACATTATTTCAAATACTTCAGCAACTAGATATCAGTTTCCTACTCTCCATCACTGCATGAAAGTTTGTGCCAAAGTTTTTGTCACACCTCTGGAGCATGCTAATTCCAAGACTTTAATTATTCTAGAAGGTTTCTTTTTACAGGCTTAATAGACACACTCACAGTACATATAAGCCAAGAACTAATACATGTCACAGTTTTGGCTGGCATTTTCAAACTGGAACAATTTTGAATGCATCTTTGTCGATCGTCTACTGTATGGTGTTTTTGATCCCATCTGTTCTGTTCTTCATGTGCTCTCTGACTAAGGGTACTATGCATAAAAAACCCTACAACTCAATATATGTTCAGTGGCCCATCACAGTGACTGCCCGATGAGCACAACACACTCCTAAGTGGCACATTTATGATTCATAAGGGGTCACCACGTAATGATGGCACTGATTACTACCTTCAGCAGTCTGGCATTACATAACACTACCATTTGTTGGATAGAACAGTAATGGTGCCAACCAGCCGTACACCAATCAATACTGGCAATTACTAAAACTTACAGCTGACAGATTGTCAAGTCCCTGAGACACCATCACTCCGATAAACTCACAAACCAATTTATTATGTTGGATACATCCTCGCTGCCCTCCAAGAGCAGATCTACAATTGTTGAAGAGTCGAACAAAAACTAAGGTACAATTTACTTTTGCTCTCGTCGCCATGGGAATGCCTGGGACTAATTATTGTAATCTTTCCTCGCCCGGGCTGTTACCAGACGGTCCGTTTATAAAGTCGGAGTAACTCAGAGTGAAACAATGCCATAACTGTCACCCAAATTGGTCCCTACAAGGGAGTGGAAGTGTTCAGTGATAAATGATATAAAAGGCCCCATTATTGACAAGCTGCCAAGCGCTGTTTGCATTAGCGAACACGAGAAGCTGATGGCTGCAGCCCCTATGTCCCTGCGGCATTCAGCTCGGTGAGATAGCAGAAAATGCCTCAGTTTACTTAAAGCATTGATAACACCTCTAAATAATTAACCGAGGACTTCCTGTCTTCAATTACCCAACGCTTTTTTTAGCATCTTGAGAGGATTATAAGCAATTTATGGATTTCGCATGACGAGCGCATTCACCGCTATTCCCACAAAGTATTTCTGGGATCGCGTTTCTCAGGATTCATTGTAATTAAAAATAAGCTGCAGGACAATGGCGCCGTGGCAAGGTGCGCGCCTTCCCCAGCGCTATTTGTTAAAGTCCTGGATTTAAAGTCTCAGGGAGGAATAAGGCTACAACTTCATTAGCGGCTTGCCGTTGCTGTGGCAACGGCGGGGCCCGTCAGTAGAGGCGCGTAATTAAAGTCGGGATATCAAATGATGCTTTGTGGAGGATACATGGCCGTCCTACCTTAAGACATTTCATGAAGTCTGGCACGAGACATCTTGTAAGGCAGGCGATCAGCGAGCTACGCGATCCTTCGTGCCAGGACAGTCACAGCTGATGTGCGGGAGCGAGGGGAACCCTCGCCAACATGTCCAGTCACCACAGGCACAGTGACACTAGAAACATAAACCGGCTCATTTACCATGGAGTAACTAAACTGTTTGGAGAAACGGTACTTGCACAGTGCACCCCCTTTGGGACGGCATACATTCCATCACTCCCAAGTGGAAACACACACGTTTAACAATAAAAAGTATTTTTTTTATTTTAATTGCAAGTTAATGAGTAAATTAACTTTTCCCATTTTTCTAAAATTATTTCACTTGTTCCCAAATGTTGGCATAAATGGGATTGATAAGCATGCTTAGCATCAGGCCAGCGATGGTGCTTTGTTTATGCTTGTCTTGAATTGTCAGGGTTTCGACACTTCATTTCTGGTGGAGTCATTTTGTGTGCCTGCTACCCATCAGCTATTTCCCCTCTGGATTACAGTTTCACCATAAGGTTTTGCTTCTGATTGTATGCTTTGTTTTACATTTGTTTATAGAGATGCAATGAAAATACAACTGAGAGGGTTGGTGCCTACATTGCAACACAAACCTAACAAGAAAGTGGACGGAGTGCTGACACTTTTCAACCACTCACCCCCAGTCAGCAGATCTTGGTTTAATCCATTGTTCTTTCACTCACGATGCCACCCCAGTTTGGACCCAGCCATATGCAAATCAGTCTTGACCCTGTGCCTCATGAGAACAGTCCAGCCAGAACTGCCAGGCCAGGTTCTCCCTGGACCGGAAACAAGCTTCCTGGGACCGGTTTCGGGGTTTCACCCCTCATCAGCCAGGCTAGCTTGAATCAAGTGGCACAAAGAGCAAGGGACCCATGTCTGGGCATACCCATGGCCACTTTGGGTGAACACAGCACACACAACAAGATGATGGACGGAGTGCTGAAAACTTTCAACCACTCAGTCCACAGATCTGAGTTTAATCCATCATTCTTTTGCTCACTATGCCACCTCAGTTTGGACCCAGCGATATGTAAATCAGTCTTGACCCTACTCCTCATGGGAACAGTCCAGCCCAAACTGAGAATGTGTTTTGTTCCCCGTCATCTGGCCAAACGCCATGTGCATTTCTTCCACACTGAGAGGCTGTTCCAGTTCACTGTGCTGAAGTGGGTTGATTCTGAGGACCCATATTTCCTGTAAATATGCATGTACCCTTTCATTGCCCACTGGAGCATGGTCTGCATATAGGGTGGCATAATAATCTGCACAGGCTTTATTTATGTCATCCTCGGAATTCATCAGTGTGCCTGCCTAGGGCTGTACTGGCCTCAACGTGACTCAGGTCGACCCTCTCTTCAGTAGCCATGCCAATAGCTTTCCTGCTCTGTCCCCATCCAAATGTTGTCTGGCTGTGCATTCCCTATAGTCTAACTGACCCAGTCTGCAATGCAATGTTGTGTGTTGCTGTTGGAGCTTGTGGAGGCACCCCACTTGCTCTGTGTCATTATTTCAGTTAAGCGCATGTATCACTCAAGTTCATTATGTGCTTCTGTATGGAGTGCTTTACCCTCCATGTACTGCTAATACACTGCCCTCACAGGACCACATGAAATGCTTCCCATACTGACTCCCAAATCTCAGTTGAGCCTTCATTCTCAAGAAAGTATTGTGAGACGTGTGTGCCCATACATTCCCAGAATGGTGTATCTAGTGAGGTCTCTCTCCGTAGTACCTAGATCTGTATTTTGACCCTGTCTCTGCCCCAACATAATATTAATTTAAGTAGGCGGTGATCTGAGATTGTGCATCGAAGTATTCCGTGCCCAGTACTTTTGGGCATAGCAATGAATCTCAAAGGAACATATGTAGTCGTGTGTGGAGCAGATGAACCGGGAAATAATATGAGTACTCTCTGTGTGTAGGATACAAAACTCTCCATATATCATTTACCTGTCTACTTTCTGTCCATTGCTGGAAATGGTGTGTAGTTTTATGATAATTGGTGTTTGGCATGAGGGACGTGGACCAGTTCATGTTGATATCTAATACACAGTTGGGATCTCCGCCCCACAAGTAAGGAGACTTCAGGTTTTGCATGAGTGTTGATGTCAGTTTGTCCAGGAATTCGGAGTGGTGGGTGTTCGGGGCATATATTGTTATCAATGTCAGTAGTTTCCAACCTGTTGTATCCTCTAGCACCACATATCTACCCTCTGGATCTATCATGTGAGACCATTGTGAGTGGCACTCTTGGTGCTATACAAATCAGTATACCCCTTGCATACGCCAAGAAGGTTGTACCGTAAATCTGTCCACACCAGTGCTTATTAAGTTTCTGGAGCTCACTGTGTGACTCTTCCTCCTCCACTCACAGCTTCACCAGGAAAAGAAGGGCATCTTTCAGGCCCAATTCATGCAGTTGTTGTTAGACCACCATGTACGAATTACATCACTTTTGGACCTCTGTAGTGTAATCTTGGTAGGCGGTCACTGTAGAGCCCTTAAACAGCCAAGGTCCTCTGCAAAAGCTGCAGTATTAGGTCTCTTTAGTTGAGCAGCCGTGAAATGATCAGGCAAGCGCCATCCCCATCTCCAGCGGCCGCCATGGGACTCACTGTGCCCTTTCAATGGAGAAGAACTTAGGGGATCTGTCAGTCAACACTGTCTCTGACAGCTATTGCTTAAGGAAGAGTTCCACATTGGGTCCTTCGGCCTATTCATGTAGCCTCTGGAGGAGAATGTTATTGCACCTAGAGCGGCCTTAGGCATCTTCCACTCTCACCTTAAGCACTTTCACTTCTATGGTTATGCTTCTTAGCTGGGCTTGCAGTTCTGTCACTGTAGGGTTAAGTGTTCTTAATGCTGCTACTGTGTCATTAATGCATTCTGTTAATTTCTTATGGTCCGATCACAATAGGTTGACTTCTAAAACGACATCAGCATTTTTTGTTTGTAATGTGGGCATATGTCTTGTATTGCTTGTAGATCCCTTTTGAATCGAGTAAAGAGCTTCCCTAATGTCACCTCCAATTGTCTCAGAAGACCTTTATCTCTGACTGTAATGAGAGCATTCCCATAATATCTTTAGAAGCATTGGGTGTGGCATCACCATCTTGGGTTTAACCATTGTGGTTGTGGTGCCGTGGTCCAGCTGTGTTATGGGATGTTGGGGCATGTAGAAACCCCGCTCAATCCACTCCAGTACTTGTCTTGGAGGCAACACAGGGAGGAGTGGTTGCTGTGTTTCCTCATTGATAACTCATTTATGCTACATGTATCATTTTACTGTCAGAGAGATGAACACAGAACCCCCACTTCAATAGTGTCCTTACATAAAGGAAGTAGTATTTGGGTACTGTCTTGGAAACATTTAATTGAAAGAAGAGCACATTTCCATGGGGGTTGATTGACCAAAATGCTAGGGCTAGCAGCAGTACCATTACTAAATCCTTGAAGTTAGATGACAGAATTGGATGCTATTACTTGAAGCACCATTACAAGACCTTTCATTCATTCAACAAACATATTTACTAATGCAGAGAAATGTTTCCTTCCAAATAGGAATCAGGATGCAACCATATGATATGTCAGGGATGCAGGCATCCACTTGATACCCAGGCATACTCATCTTATGTTGTTTTGCAACCACATTTATCCTCTTACAAACCCATATGCACAATTTCAGCGTCAAATTCCAAGGCACGCCAACCATATGCCCCGGCAAATCTGTCATTTATCCAGGTACATTAATGAAGGTTAAGACCTAGGGAAAAGGAAGAGCAGACAGTAAACATGGCTCTCAGAGAGTTCCAGAGCTGTCAAAGTTCATAAATGTTCGCATTCTGTTCCAGTACCAGATCAGAGGCCAGCTACTTTGTGGAGGCAGTGGAGGGGAGTGGGGCTGTGGGGATGTGGGACTTTGCAGGGAAGGGGCAGGGGATTACACAACTTTGGGACTGACTTGTTTGAAAAATACATGCAAGGTTTTAAAGCTGAATGAGGGAAGAGACCTTAAATGCTATTTTAACACCCCTTCTCATGGTGAAACCTACTCTTTGACTACCTTATTCCCATATAAAAGAATGTTACTCATAGCTAAGATACACGGTTAGAACCAAGAGGCCTGTGTTTAGATTCCAGCCTCACATCTTTAACACATTGTCTGATGTTAAGTAAATCCATAGCTTCCTGTGATTCTGTTGTCTTAGCAGACAAAAATGGGCACACACAAGATGATTCATTTAACTATCTGTTGCACAAGAAAACACATTCTTCGTATGTCCTATTTCAATGTGGGGGAAGGCGTAGATAGTTGACTTTACACCATTTCTGGGTTACTTTGTAGCTCAAAGCATCATGGCTCTAAACATTTGCAAGCCACATGAGTGAGTTCATGTCAATGGATGGATATACCAATGCATGAGTAGAGGCGCAGTGACCATTTTGGAAAAGTTTTTCTTTTATTTTAAGATAAAGCATTGCACAAAGATCTCCGCATGTGTGCAGAGACCATCTTTAAATTACTTTTCTAAAAACAAAAGAAAAGGCATTCCAAGATGGCGGATGCGCATGAAATCATAGGGTAAGTCTGCCTGGAATTTAAAGATGGCTTCCCACCAATACCACAAAAGGCAGTGTTGACAGAACAAGGCTTTGCCAGGAGGTGATCAGACTCTAGGCACTAATATTTAATGGGGTATGAAAGAAGGGTGCAGAAGTAGGCAGAATCACAAAAGGAGCCAAATTAGTCTAGAGTGAAATGTTCTGACATTAGCAGTGGAAGGATACAACTCATCAAATTAAAGCATGGTGAAACAGAATTGAACCTTGGGCGGACAAACACAGGACTAGGGAGGAAAGCCATGAATATAATAGTATGGAACTGAGATAGAAAAGAAAGCCATTTACTCGTGAGCCAGGGTTAGACACAACGCCCACTCTCAGTTTATTTTTAATACAGTAAGTCTTTTTGCAAAGGCAGCTAAAGCGAGGCCTAAAAAGATACGCGGCAAATGCAAGCATAGTTTATGTTTTCTAATATGGATCTTCTGTCTACTGTCTAGATAGCATAACAAAATAATGATGCATCAGGAGTCCTCATGGAAACCTATAAAATGTATAAACTTCTGAGATCCCTCTATTTCATTTCAAGAATTCTATATATTTTAAACTTTTAAATACATCACCTAAGTGTAGGTTGCCAGCTTTACAAAAAAAGAGAAAAACATTGTGAACGTGCACCACGGTTTATATGCACATGCAATGTTTTGATCATGGATAAAATACAGCTTTTATACGCGGCTGAATGTTTCTTAGCCCCTTTTTGTAAGGTTCACTCGGCCTTTCATTGTTATTTATTTGGCTTGCAGAAGTGATTTCTTGCATTGTAGTACTGGGACTGGGGGAGTGGCCCCTTCTGTCTGAACAGGATCCTTGCAGAAAGTTAACTAGAAAAGGGTGTTCGTTTTACCTCTGTGGTCTGGCTTTATAAACATTTGTCTATGACTGTTTTCACCACAGAAGGATTTTTAATAGTGTTGATCAAATAAGGAGAAAAAACATGTTAACAAACCAATATGAATGATTTGAAAAAACATAGAACTAAAAAAAATGCTAACAAAGCCGTTTTTGTTGACAATGAGAAACATATTTTTCGAGTGCACCAAGAAGGAAAGTCCTGAAAAAAAAGTGCAAGCTACCAAATTTTCTTATTATTTTATATAAATTAGTAGCATATGTATATTACCACTACCTAACAATAAAATCAAAATGCACACCTTAAAAAATGACATCCACTCAATTCAGCACCTATAATTTAGATATGTTATGCTGTCAGTGGCATGAGGAGAGATGTCTGCCAGGCAATTAGTGACATACAGAATGCCCAATAATCTCCGCCACAGGAGTTAGCCATGCATACCTGTCACAGTGTGCTGCATCCCACCAGCAGTGTCCCTATAGATAAGGCCCTTTCCGGTCTCATTGATACTGTACTCTCGGATGATGCCGTTTGGTTTCCCCGGCACCCTCCATCTCAGATGCAGCGCAGTGGCGTTCACAACTGTGACCAAGGGAGGGTGAACGTTCTCGGGTACTCCCTGGACCGTCGCGGCCACCACCTAAAAACAATCATATGGAGACAAATTAAAGATAGCCCTTGCAATACATATTGATGACATGAGGGTAGTTTATGCATCTAGTTTATATCGTTGGCTTTGAGTAGCGCAGCCAGAGCGCTAAGTGCTTTGTTTGTGCACCACGATGGAGCCTGACCTTGGATGTTCATCCACAGTCCAAGGCTCAAGAAGGTTTCACTCTGGGCTCCACGTGGAGAATTGTTCGCATTGATACTGATGGTGCAGGAAAAACTTGGACGTTCAGCTGTCTTGCTCCAGGACTCTTGATAATTCTCTTCCATGTGGGTAACCAGCACCTTTGCATTTTAACTGCCTGATTTCATACATCTTAAGCACCAACAAACATTTTGCGAAATCTGGATTTACACATGCCTGATTTGAAGGGTCCCGCCAAGCACCCAATGTGCACACTGTGATCGCCTCAGCTCCTTTGCTGCAATGGGGTTAACGTGGAGCTGTAGGCGAAGGTTATCACTTAGACCTTACTTTATGAAACTAAACTGATAGGTTTGCACGAATGTTGGCAGACACAACCATCAATAATCAATGTAAAATGTGCAATACACGGTTTCGGGGCTTGCTTTAAGTTTGTAGTGTTTTCGTTGGAATTAATGACAGAACTGTTCTGAGGCACAGACTATCAAAATGTGGGATGTGAGGAAAACACTTCAAAAGTCAAGGCAGTTTAAAGAAAAGCTGAAAGGTTTAATTAGCGTTAGGGGCTACAGCTTTCCAGGACAGGCCACTCCTTTCATCAAAGCTCAGGCTGCAATGAATGCTAAAATGAATTTACTTTTGATAGGTCTGTAATGTTATATCTAATATCCCTTAATGAAATGTGGACGTTTCTTAAGGGAAGGTGTTCGTGCTGAGTGACTAAACTAGGGTCAAACTTCGCCTTCCTGGCGGATACACTTAGCACTTCGCATTGCTTGTTGAGTTTCAACAAATCAACCTCAAGGGAACGTTTTCTGCCATAAAAAAAGGTTCTTTGTGAGACGGATTTCTCACTGAAAACATTGTTGCAATCGAATTCTCACACTAATAGTGTTTAATTAGAGAATTATTCTCTAGTAATCTACTTTTAGCGGGCGGTATCGCCTCCTATTTTTTTACTTTACAAACATCTGGAAGTTCTTGAAGGATGCTAAGTTATTCTTTAAAAAAAGACTACAGAAATGGCGGAGGCAACAGGGGACATCAAGGGTGTCGTGCCCTAAGGTAAGCAGGGTAATCGGCCCACGGGGGGTAGTAAAATACAGCCTTGATCAGGGTGCAACGGGCCCTCCAGCCCCTGGACCTTGGTGCCACTGTGTCTGCTGCACCAATGATAGCTTGCCCTTCTGGGAGGAAAAACCTTTCCAACTTTACGCACGTGGCTTTATGTAGCTCAATGCAAACCTATCTGGAGAGGTTCCAAGCAGACGAACCATGGGGCAGATTTATGAGCCCCTTGCGCCACTTTTGCGTCACTTTTCCCATGTTAAAAGTGACGCAAAAGTGGCGCAAGGGGCTCATAAATCTGCCCCCATGTGTATAATAACTAGCTTATTAAATAGGCTAATAGTGTACCTTGGCGCTCTCCTTGCATCCCACCACAGTGCACGCTTTCAGCTGGTAAGAATATTCGTGGTATGGTTTAATGCCACCTGTATCCGTGAAGTTTAATTCAGTCCCTCTAAAGCGCTCGACGCCATCTCGGAGAATAATGTAGTGAATTATAGCGCCTGAAATGACAAGAAAAAAAGCCACATCACGCCCCCTTTCCTTTAATAATCGGTTAAGGCATACACAGGAGCACTGGTCACAACTGTATACAAATTACATATCCATGCTGATCACTACTTTTATAATAATTCTACTTTCTTAGATGAAAACGTCATGTGTTCTAAAAGGTGCATTTCGGTTAGTTAGTTGGACATCCTACTTGAACCTGTTTTTCTCTTTTACAATCAACGTAAATGAAAGGGCCGCGCCCTGTTAGCTTTAGCATAAACACTAAAGAACATCCCTTCAGCACTGACTCGGCTAGATAAACTCGAAAGAAACGTTCATGTCATGCAATGCGCTCTTTACAGGTGTGCATGTATCAAGGTTGCATTCAGCTTTGCGTGCTGAACTACAGTTTAGAGGACTCACCAAGGCCACTTGGCCAAACAGGAGAGATGCCCGGGGCACTGTAGTTTGCACAAATCCGATAGCCGGTTCCCTCAGCTGGCGCGAGGCTGGCACCCGCAGAAAGTTTCACACAGGCACAAACTGCGTCATTCTGCCACCATTGCTTGCCCACACTCCTCTCTCTCACCTTTTCCCTATCACTGCTTTGCGTCATCTAACTCTATAGTTATCACTCTCTCTTTAGTTCTCTGCTTCCATCACTAGCACGAACACCACTATTCTCCATGTCAACAGTGCCTCACCGACTGTTCCTCTCTCTTTCCACCTATATCTTTATTCTTTCTTGCTTCAATTTTCAAAGATTTCATTGTCTCTTTGTACCTCTATCCTTGTCACATTTCCATTATGGCCGTACTCACGTCTGCTCTTTTTCCATCCTTTTTCCACAAACAGCTTCGCTGTTGCCTATTTGTTTTTGCGTCATCATCACTCAGTCATTCGTTCATGAAGTCTCTTTATTAATTGATCTTAATATTTTCCCAATGGCCATTGTCCTTCCCTACCTTACCACTGCCCTTTTGTTGCTGTCAGATTTCTTTATCACCATCGCATCCTCTTTCTAAAATATCCCACACACATCTCCTCGCTCTCCATCACCTCCTCACTGCCTTCGATTATCCTTTCCTCTCTCCCTTGTCTCCTTAACTCAAATGCAGTATCTTTTATTATCTGTAACAGGATGTGCATTGCAATGCCTAGGATATGTTTCAATCAGTTCGCTTCTAATTATTGAGCTAAACTTACCCTCTTTATACTGAATGATTTGGTTTTTATGTTTTGAAGCTCTCAATTTAGCTGCTGCAAGAGTCAGCTGACCACCACAAATAGAAATGGAGCAAAGCAGTATATACTTACGCTCTGCAATATGGTGCAGATAAGCGAAGACTAAAAATACCTACAGTATGAAGGGCAGAATATATATTCTGACACAAGCTGCTCACAAATATTACTTTTTAGGTTTCATTTAAAGGCGATTGCATGATTTTTCACATATTATTACATATTACTTGCAAAAAGGAACCAAGGATGCTGTGCCTAATTTGTGGCAGTGTTTCCAGGTGCTTGGCCCTAGCACTTATTTCTAAACACTGGCATCTTTTCATGAGAGTTCACCATAAGGTTGTGGTGTGTGTCTAAGTTTTAGTAAAGCACATCAGTGGAGCTTTTAGGGGCATATTATCAAGAAACGGCATTAAAATTATCGGCGCTTTAGTGGCAGAAAACTGCCGCTAAAGCAGCGATAATGGGCTTGATAATATGCCCTTGAGAATTCCCATAGAAGCCCATGTTCTGGTGTCAACATGGCCTTCTATGGGAATTCTCTGCAGCATGTTATCAAGCCCATTATCGCCGATTTAGCGGCAGTTTTCTGCCGCTAAAGCGGCGATAATTTTAACGCCGTGCTTGATAATATGCCCCTTAATTATTATTATTTTTTTTTTAATGATAAAAATTGCACTTCCAGGCCATTCCTTCATTTTGAGGTGACCTGGACTAGTTCAAAATGACACACTTATTTGTGTGTGATCATTACTAGATAATGCTGGCATTGACATTCGCAGCAGTGGCAGGAGCTGACAGTGGAGTCAGCTACAGTTGGCTTCTATGAAAGACATTGGGCCCTGGCACTTGAGTTTTTGCAAATTAAGCACGGGTGTATGTTGAGTTGCACTACTACTGATCGGAGAGAGTGAGGTTTGAAAGCATGATGATTGAGGAATTGAGTTTGCCCCCACCAACCCACATAGAGTCACTATGAAACGTGTTCCTTCGCAGGCCCTATGTGACTCTCTCAATTCTTATTTCATAGAGAAAATTGCCTCTATTAAGGCCAGCATCTCTCCTCACATACCGACACTGCCATCTCCTGATTTATGCAAAAAACAATTTTCCCTAAACAAAATTCCCTTAATATCTAAGGAAAAATTTCTCAGTCTACTTAAAAGGGTCAGTTCTGGTTCCCCTACTGATTGCTGCCCTCCTCATATCCTACATGAAGCTTTTCTCACCTACCCGGATCCTACCCTCTTATTTCTCAACACCTCCCTCAAATTGGGTATTGTCCCTGGCACCTTTAAATCCGTTGAAATTGTTCCCATCCTGAAGAAACCCAATGCAGATCCTCTGGTCCTCAGTAATTATCGTCCTATCTCTTTGTTGCCTTACTTAGGCAAAACCTTAGAAGCCCACGTAACAGACTGTCTTTGTTCCTTTATCGAACAATCTCACTTCCTTGACTCTCGCCAGGCAGGATTTAGACCTGTCCACTCAACCGAGTCAGTCATTCTGGCAGTCATGGACGAGCTCAGAGGGGGAGCTGACAAGGGCCTCACCCAGGCTCTGGTACTCCTTGATCTATCGGCCGCATTTGACACGGTCGATCATGGTCTCCAGATCGACCGTGTCGGTAACACCGGGATCCAGGGCCTGGCAGTAAGGTGGATTTCTTCCAATCTTAGTGACTGATATCAAGCTGTTCGCCTCGCTCGCTCGCTTCTCCTCCCACAAAACAAAAGTGATTTGTGGGGTTCCCCAAGGGTCTTCCCTTTCGCCCCTCTTATTTAACCTGTATCTCTTGCCTCTGATTCGCTCCTTACGTGGAAAAATGATCGAAACTTTCAACTACGCTGATTACCTACAGTTGGTGTTTGACATTAACTCTTTCACCTCCTCAGTGTCTAATTTCCAATCTATTATGTGTTTTATCAGTCACTGGATGAATGATAATCACCTGAAATTAAACCCCAATAAAACTGAGCTCATCCTTACAGGTGGACCAGTCAACCCATGGAATTCCAACTTTTGGCCCTCTATGCTGGGCAGACCTCCTCTCCCCGGTAGCTCTGTCAAGAGCCTGGGCGTCTTGATCAGTAGCGACTTATCCATGAAAGCACAAATCAGCGCAGTGGTCTCTTCCTGTTTTTACCATCTTCGAAGAATCCGTAAGCTCAGTAGATTCTTGACCACTGAGGCCTTAACTCTGGTAGTGCTAGCACTGGTAATCTCTCGCATCGATTATGCTAACTCACTATATGCCGGTATCCGGGTTTATCAATTGCGTCGTTTACAGTTAGTGCAAAATCAGTTGGCAAGGCTGATTGCCCGTCAACCTCTGAGACATCATGTCACACCCCTTATGAAGAGCCTACATTGACTCCCGGTGGCCAAACGCAGCGCCTTCAAGCTAGGATGTGCCATCTTTAAAGCCTTAGCCGGGAAAGGACCAGACTTTATTATCCTCGAGGATCCAGCACTATACTCCCCGCAATTTGCGCTCCTCCAATTCTAATTTCCTGATCACCCCTTTATTTAAACGTAAAAAACAAGGAGGGCTCAGATTTGCTGTCCTAGCCCTGTAATTTTGGAACTCGCTCCCCACGAGCGTGAGGCTGGCAACCCCTTATGAGTACTTCAGAAACCTGTTAAAGTTCTTTTTGTTTTCTCTGTCATATCAGTAAGCCTACTATGCTGTGAATGCCGCTCTTCCACTGACCTCAGCGCCATGAAACCGCCTGGTGTACGTGCACTCTATAAGCACTTTTGACATAACATAACATATACTAATACAATCTGTTCTTTTCATTGACGGCCACTGGTGCTGATAGAAACTACATGCTATTTGCAGAGGAAGCAGTTTGTAGCAAGCATTCGTTGTGATCATAAGTGTATTTTAACAATTTATGGCTGGTGGGAATAATTCAAAACTTAAAGCAAACCTGCGGATTTTACATCCCTGTTCACATTATGATTATTTATTGCATGGAAGCGATCAGCCCAAAAATTTGACTACATCTATGCCTGATTAAAGGATTAAAAAGAAATTACATAATGATTGCTATTCTTGTTGCCCAATGACAAAAACACTTAATTTGTGTCAAAGCAGTAACAAGAAAGGAAGACTCAAAATATATGTACATCATATATTAACTAAAATTAATGTTTTTTAATTTCTTTTTTCCAACTTGTATAATGGCATGACATATTTAATATTTTGAAAAAATATACAAAAATAAGACACTTTTGAGCTAGCTTGCTGCATGTTTGCTAGGCACCCAGGTTATGGTCCAGAACTTTCATTTAATAAATTAGTGCATATGGGGAATTATGTTTCTCCTTTTCCTCAATTACCCAATTAATTTGATAATATTGATTTGTAGAGGGAATGTCAAGGACTGGGTGGACGGTGTGTCCTACAAAATTCTAACTGATGTCGTATGGTAGTATTAAGGAAATAAAGGCAAAGAATAGAAGTGCCACACGGGCAATATTATTTTCAAAGAGTTAAAGGATGGAAAGGACTCACAGACAACAGATATTGTAACTGACAGGTGATCATTCCCAAGAAGGCAGTGACAGAGTGGGCACTATTCCATCACCCAATAGAAGTGATTTCTCTTAGGAAAGATCCGAGATAGATTAGTTATTGATACAAATCTTTCTTCTACCTCACATTTGAGATTTTCAGCAAAAGGCCTAAAGATTAATTGAACATGAACCCTTTATCAATATATGCATTCATCCTTATTCGTGTAAATTCAGCCAGGGCTCAGTAGACGAATAGTCAAAAAAACCTGTGTTTGACCTCATGGCCACAGCTTTCAATCATTGCAGGTCGACTCAGCCTTTCATTCTTCTACGGTCTCTAAAATGATTCCTACTGAGAATAAACAACTGTTATTCAGTGCCAAGGTGCCCCAAGGGGTGAGCACATGCTTTACATATAGATGTGTTATGTTTGTGTCTATATACCGTAGCACCCCCCCGTATCTCTGTCATCACCTGTGTCCTGTGGGGACTGTTTGTGACCCAGCATGCTTGTTGACATGCCTACTAGGCACTGCATAGTTCACCCTAGAATCTCTCTAACGGTTAACAATTCCTCACTCTATTTTGGACCTGGTTCTTCACAATATTTGCACCCCTCTTGGTTTGTACCTCACATCTCTCTTGCTCTCTAATTTCCTCTATGTGCTTGAATTTTGATTTTGTTTGCGTGCAGGAGTAGGTGGACTATAAACAAAGCAAGCCATAGATAGATAGATAGATAGATAGACAGACAGACAGACAGACAGACAGACAGACAGACAGACAGACAGACAGATAGATAGATAGATAGATAGATAGATAGATAGATAGATAGATAGATAGATAGATAGATAGATAGATAGATAGATAGATAGATAGATAGATAGATAGATAGATCGATCTTCATAAAAAATTATGAGTTTAGCCTGGCATACCATTTGGGCGATCAGGTTCCTTCCAAATCAGTCTCAGAAGGTCGTTGCGATTGTCCACTTTGCTCCAAGTTGGTGCACTCACGCCTTGAGGCACATCTTGTTTTGTTGTAACTCTGGTGATGTTGCTAAAACCTTTTCCAAAGCTATTCCACGCAGCTACTTTATAGCTATAAGTAGTATAAGGGTCGAGACTCCTATCTGAGGAGGCAAGTAAAACAACAGGGTCACCTACAAGAACTTACCCTTGAGAATTGAAAAAACAATTTTAAATCTGAGACCCTGATGACTAATGGCCACATTAGGAAACAAATAAATAACAGCTACTGCTCAGTTTAGCTGGAAATAGAACAAAAGAAAGGCTCTCACATGGAAAAATGTGTTCGTATTTGTCAAATACATAATATTTATCAACACTAAACCAAACGCATCAGACACTTTAATTCCCGATGAAATACAGCTGTATCATGCATGGCCCAGAACATTACGATTTGCATCTTAAGAATGATATTCCCAGTACTTGACCCAGAAAGTAACATTTCAGCTTCATTTTGAATGGCATTGAAGCGTTTTCTCAAGTGTAAGATACCTTCTGAAAGTTCCAAGTACGTTTGAAGTCCAGGGAACTTCAGGAAACAAGGCACGTTTGCAATTTTGAGCCAAACATTCATGAGAACGTGTGTGTGGGGGGGGGGGGGGTTTGGGGGCGGAGGGGTGAAAGGATCAGGAAAAGCGAACTTCCACTGTAACTGAAACACATCATTGTACCGTAAAAAGGTCACATCCTGCACTTAAATGCATCTGAAAAGGTGTGACGGACAGCGAAAGAAAAAAGATAGTTTGTTGGAGAGCAATTCTTCGCGGTTAAAAACTTAGATCTGCAAACATAGCAATGGAGTTGCAAAGCTCACAGAAACGGGGGTCCCACATACCTATACCAGATAGGACCTCACGCTCAGCCTGGAGTTTCCCTTGGGCTGCTGATCATCTGATTCACAAGTGATGCCACAAAGAGGTCAAACCGAGCTATGTATTGGGCAGATGGGGTCCCCCGCTCTGGAAAACCTCGTATCTGCACCTAACAGCCAGGCACGTGCGGCACAGCTAACAACAGTGGGGTGGTGGGGTGGGGTGAGACGGCGATGCGGCGAGCGCAAGGTAAGTGGATTTTGTTTTTCCCTATCCCATCTATCAACTCCCCCTCTGCCCAACCATGCCCCGCCCCACAGCTGTTAACCGTGCTTTCCGCGCCTGCTCACAGCATAATCAAAAAACATGAATTTCAAGGTACTCTAGAAAACAGAATGATTCAGGTAATCATTTGAGTGATAGACGGACCAAAACCAGCATAGGAACAATGTCTCAGAGGTCTCAAGTTCCCCAGATCCACCTCTGAGTAGCTTACCCAATTCAGATATTTTTTTCTCATTCTTGCACACCTAGTCCCGATTTGTTAGCAGAAAAAACAAGACAACAGGTCTCAGAATACAAAGCAAAAATCTTAAATGAACGAGCTCCTCACACATGTACTTGGGAAACTTGAGAGCTGTGTGTCCGGTAAGAGAAGATCAGTGCATACAACTGAAGTCTGTTGTATCTTGTGACTGACTGCTTTTCTAACATAATTTAATGCCCTGAAGTAACTACTCATACACTTGTGCATGTCATACTAAAAGTCAAATAAATAATAGCCATGTTTTAATAAATGTGTGTTGAGCTGCAAACCAATACTTACAATTTATTTGAGCTGCTTCATCACAACAATAATCCATAGGAGGTGTCTGCTTTTGCATTTGTATACCAGACAAATATTTTCCTCTCCATGTAGGTATTAGATTGAGTATCAAAAAAGTATTAAAATAACAAAAGGTTACAGGTAGATGTCAATAAAAGGCTAATTTTGAGCGGTTAAACCTAAGGACATGTGGTCAATTCGCCTCTGTTAGACCTGTGAGCTCGAGGGTTGTCCTCCCTCAGACATTTACATTCAGCCCTCCTATTTTTGCTGATCTTGTTTTGTTCGCTTTAGGACTTTGTGCACTATACCACTGCTAACCAGTGCTAAAGTGTTTGGGCTCTCTCCCTTAAGCATGGCTTGTACCCAATTGGCACATTTAATTTACTTGTGAGTCCCTAGTAAAGTGGTAACCTATTTGACCTGGCTCTCTTTGCAGGGTCACCCCCAAACATTTTGCCTTTACCCTCCAATTTATTTAATGAGTTTGTTTTTACTGGCCTTAAGACTCTCGGCACTTTGCAACTGCTAACCAGTGCTAAAGTGTGTGAGCTCTCTCCTTTAAACACATCAGAATTTGCTTACACCAAATTGTTCTGTTTAATTTACTTGTAAGTCCCTAGTCAAATCAAATCAGGATTTATAAAGTGTGGAAAATCACCCAGGAGGGTCTCATGGCGTTGGAGTTGCTAGCACAGTAGCACTGCATGTGCACATGGCCTGTAAATTAAATGTCACTAGTGGGCTTACAGCACTGATTTGCCACCCACTTATGTAGCCCTTTAAATATGGCTCAGGCCTGCTCTTGCAGCCTGTGTGTGCAGTTTTAAACTGCCATTTCGTCCTTGCAAAATAAACCATTTGCCAGGTCCAAACTTCCTTTTTAATACATTTAAGTCATCCCAAGGTGAACCCTAGATAGCCCAGAGGCCATGGTGAAGTGTATTTAAAAAGGTGGATATGTACTTTCAGGTTTTACATGTCCTGGTAGTGAAAAACTCTTAAATTCGTTTTTTCCTTACTGCAAGGCCTACCTCTTTTATAGGATAACACTGAGGCTACCTTAATACATTTTGTTAGTTATAATTTCCAAATGGGACCAGGGAACCAGTTCATGTTTGGTGTCTTTCTAATTGTAATGAAAAGTCCTATCTTACGGTAAAGTCAGATTTTGAATCCCAATTCTGAAAATGCCACTTTTAGAAAGTGGTCATTTTCGTGCCTTGGCCATTTGGTGCATGTATCCCATCTCTCGTCACATGACTGGGTGTAGTTGACAGCTGGGCTTTGTGTATTCCTCTTAGCCACACACAATAGGGAGTGTAGGTGTACCAGGATAGGCCATCACTGGCAGGATGGGAGGGAGAAGCTGGGCACAACCTTACTTACACTCTGTTGGAAACTGCCCACTCCCACTCCGCAGGGTGGTGGTGGACCTTCCCGACACAATGGGGTAGCTTGGCTCGAGTGGTCAGGAAACAGGCGCAGTGCTAAGCATACAGTATACCCATACAATAACCAGGCGTGCATCCGTTCCAAAAACGACTCTACACCGTAAAAATTATGAAAATATGCTTTCTTTATCTTTCTTCTCTTAGTTGCTGATTGGAAAAGTAATTAACAATCACAATATACAAATTCTTAAATAGAGCAGGTCAAATAAATATTTGCTGTTTGATGAAATAAATAGGGGTGATCATAAATAGCAGGGCATAAATACAAGTGCAATATATACAGACAATTAAATACTTTGAGGCAATAAATACTGTACCAATAAATATTGTACACCATCCAGTCCTGTGGACCTATAAATATAGTGCAGCAATAAATAGATAAAAATTCAATAAATACAGTACCCCCAATAAATAATTAACAGTAGACTGCAACACTCCTGTAATCAGATGACACTTCACTTCTGAAGGGCTGATTTGGCCCAGGCACAGCTTGTAGGGTTGAGGTAGGCTTGAGGGGGGGCTACTCCCTGACTGGGATAAGGCTGAGGCCTAAACTGAGGTAGATCAAAGGGGGGAATACCAATGCCCTGGCTTTCCTTCTCCACACAACCTCTCTAGGATAGTCCCAGTTCACCCCAGGCACAGTCAGGTGGGTTTCAGCACCTCCCTAGCCCCTTAGAGCAGTCTCTCAGGTCTCCACAGGGCCTTAGGCGCCCTCTACTCCACTTACTGCCCTTTTCTGATGTTCCGACGCCGCTGGAGTCGTGTCGACGCCGTGAGGCGGTTCCGGTTCGGTCTCGGCGGCCTCGGCACAATGTCAGTTCTTTGACGACGCCGGTAGGCGGTTCCGGTCCGATGTCGGCGGCCTCGGTTCGATCTCGACCTCCGATTCGACGGCGTCGGGCAGTCTCTTCACGATGTCGACTTCGGGCGGCTCCGGTCCGATGGCGCGCTCGGCTCCGATGACGTCGGCCGGCCTGGCCTCGCTGTCGACTTCCGGTGACTCCGGGGTGCGATCCTCACCCCCGACCTCCGGTGTTCCTCCTCACAGGTTCCGGGCGACTCCGGAGTGCGATCCTCACTCCCGACCTCCGGTGCTCCTCTGCCTCGGTCTCCGACGACTCCGGAGGGCGGACTTCACTCCTCCGATGACGCCGCTCGCTCGACCTCGGTTCACTTCCTCCTCGACCTCTGGTATTCCTCACGACCTCCGTCGGCGCCCTTCTCACGACCTCAGGCGGCTCCGGGTACGACGTCTGCTGCTTCAGTCAGCGCCGCTTCTCCACCTCGGGCTCCAGGTCTTCAGGCTACTCGACGCCGGATTTCAGGGAAACCAGTTCTCAGGTCAGAATCTTGCTGTCTTCTTGGTTCTAAGGCCTGTTCCTGCTGTCCAGGTCCTTAGGATGGTTTTCTTCCGTCTTCTTCCCACACAGGGCTATAGGCTGGGATCCATCAGTAGGGACAAGTATCAAGGGTGGGTTTATGGACCCCACTCCAGGCACAAGTTTCCACCCCTGCTGCTTCACTCCTTCCTCCTTCACTGTTGTGCTCCTCTCTCTTCACCAGTCAGGTGCCAACTGCCAGCTCCAACTGCCAACTCACTCTCTTATCCTCCCAACATTCTAAACGGTTTCCAACTGTCACACAGTTCTGGAATCTCCTGGAAGGTTCTGGAAGGTGCTGGTAGGTTCCAGTGGATGCTGGTGATGTCACAGGAGGCCACCATTTTGTGCTTCAGGCCCTCAGACAGAAGTTTCAGGGGTAGCCAAAATGGCTCCCTGAATCTGTAGCAACACGAAAAAGTCTGGTGGTTCCCAAAAAAAAGGAAAAAGTCAAACAGGGTTTGAGGCAAAAGTGGGACAAAAATAAATAATGATGAGGAGGGACCACCCAAAGGGCTGACAGGTCTAACACGCGTCCCCCCCAGCTGAAAGTGGGGAGAGCTACCCAACCCCTTGGGAGTTCTCATCACTAAGGCGGAAATACCTTGAGAGACCGTCTGCATTGGCGTGGTCCACTCCAGGCCGATGTTCCACCTGAAAGTCCATCCCCTGTAGGGAAATAGACCACCTCAACAACTTGGGATTCTCCCCCTTCATTTGCATCAGCCAACGAAGGGGTCGGTGGTCGGTCTGAACCAGGAAGTGCGAGCCAAACAGGTATGGCCGCAACTTCTTCAGAGCCCATACCACTGCAAAGGCTTCACGCTCTATTGCACTCCACTTCTGTTCCCTGGGAAGTAGTCTCCTGGATAGGAAGACCACTGGTTGATCCAGACCCTCTTCGTTGAGTTGCGATAACACTGCCCCAATGCCATGTTCTGATGCATCTGTCTGGACAATGAACTTCTTGGAAAAGTCTGGGGCCCTTAAGACCGGGGCCTCGCACATGGCTTTCTTCAATTTCTCAAAGGCTTGCTGACAAGCCTCCGTCCAGACTACCCGTCGAGGTTGTTTCTTGGACGTGAGCTCCGTGAGAGGGGCTACGATGGTACCGTACCCCTTCACGAAGCGGCGATAGTATCCCGTGAGGCCCAAAAATGCTCGGACCTCAGTCTGTGTCTTGGGGGGTTCCCAGGCCATGATGGCCTCGATCTTCGCCTGGAGGGGTTGCACCGTTCCCCTACCCACCAAGTGTCCAAGGTACACTACCGACCCCTGCCCGATCTGGCACTTGCTGGCCTTGATCGTCAATCCAGCTTGTCTCAGGGCCTGGAGAACAGCTTGCAGGTGACGCAAGTGATCCTCCCAGCTGTTACTGAAGACGGCTATGTCATCCAGATAAGCAGCAGAGAAACTCTCCATTCCGGTGAGGATCTGGTTTACCAGGCGCTGAAACGTGGCAGGTGCGTTCTTGAGCCCAAAGGGCATCACACAGAACTGGTAGTGGCCATTGGGCGTGGAGAAGGCTGACCTTTCCCTTGCTCCATCAGTCAACGAGATCTGCCAGTACCCCGAAGTAAGGTCAAAGGTACTTAGATATTGGGCAGCTCCCAGCCGGTCAATTAATTCATCCGCCCTAGGGATCGGATGTGCATCAGTCTTTGTCACTGAATTCAGTCCCCGGTAGTCCACACAGAACCTCAGTTCTGGTTGGGCACCCGGTGGTGCAGCTTTTGGTACTAACACCACCGGACTGGACCAGGGGCTGCTAGAAGGTTCAATCACTCCTAGCTCCAGCATCTTAGTGACTTCACTATGAATGCTGGCCTTCACCTTGTCTGACATCCGGTAGATCTTGGACTTCACAGGTGGGCTGTCTCCTGTGTCCACGTCATGGACGCACAGGTGAGTCCTACCCGGGACAAGGGAGAACAACGAAGAGTACTGCCCCAGGGCCTGGCGACAGTCCTCCTGCTGTTCAGGAGTTAGAGATGGGGAGAGAATCACTCCCTCCACCGACCCATCCTTTTCCTGAGACGCAAACAGATCAGGGAGAGGCTCGCTTTCCACGTCCTCTCCTCCGTCAGTCACCATCATCAAGATGACTTCGGGCCTCTCGTGGTGGGGTTTGAGGCGGTTGGCATGCAGCACCCGCAGGGGCTGACGAGGGGTCTTCAGGTCCACCAAGTAGGTAGCCTTACCCTTCTTCTCCAACACCTCAAAGGGTCCTGACCAGCGATCCTGGAGGGCACTAAGCTCTCCTGGTTCGATCACCCACACCTTCTGGCCAGGCTCCAACTCCACCGGGTGAGCGTTGTGGTCATACCACGCCTTCATTACTGCTTGGCTGGCTTCCAAGTTGTCAGAAGCTTGCTTCCACAACTTAGCCATTTGGCTCCGGAAGGCCAGCATGTAGCTCACCACATCCTGGGGGAGCTTTCTGGGAGTTCTTTCCCATCCGTCTCTCACCAGGTTGAGAGGTCCACGTACAGGGTGCCCATACAGAAGCTCGAAGGGGCTGAAGCCCACTCCCTTCTGTGGCACTTCCCTGTATGAAAAGAGTAAACAGGGTAGGAGGACGTCCCATTTCCTCCGCAGGCTTTCAGGCAGACTTCTGATCATGCCTTTTAAGGTTTTATTAAACCTCTCCACCAGACCATTGGTCTGGGGGTGGTAAGGAGTTGTGAACCGGTAGGTCACTCCACACTCCTTCCACATTGCCCGCATATATGCTGACATGAAGTTGGTCCCCCTGTCGGACACAACTTCCTTGGGAAAACCCACTCGGGTAAAGATTCCCATCAGGGCCCTAGCCACAACAGGTGCTGTTATGGTCCTCAGAGGTATTGCCTCTGGGTACCGTGTGGCATGATCCACCAAAACCAGGATAAACCTGTGACCAGCTGTAGTCGGTGGATCTAATGGACCCACAATGTCGATGCCCACCCTTTCAAAGGGGGTGCTAACGACAGGAAGTGGTTCCAGGGGAGCTTTCAGCTTCACCCCTGTTTTCCCACTGGCTTGGCAAGACACACATGTCCGGCAGTAGGTATCGGACGACACTTTCATCTGAGGCCAATAAAAGTGTGGGACAAGACGGGCGAAGGTCTTGTCTTGCCCCAGGTGTCCTGCCAATGGTATCTCATGAGCCAACTCTAAAAGGAAGGCTCGATAACGTTGAGGGACTACCAAGGCTCGTGACGATCCATGTAGGGGTGCCTTGGGTTCACTGTAGAGGAGGCCATCCTCCCAGTAAACACTGTAGTTCCCTTCAACGTTCCCTGCTGCCTGGGCTTCGGCCTGTCGCCTCAGCCCCTCAAGGGTAGGGCACTCCCTCTGGCCCTGGCAGAATTCCTCCCTGGACGGGCCTCCCTCCACGTGCCACTCGGCCGGGATGGGTAGGTCCTCCAGGTTGGTAACGTCCCCCTCCGCAGACTCCTGGTCCACCACCTCCGGTGGCCTATCCGTCCTACGGGGTGGAGACGCCGAGGCAGGCTCCTCCTGTCCTCGGTTCTTCCCTTGACTGGCAGCTGGCTGGGCCTTTGTTCCAGGCTCCAGCCGGAATGAACTCCCTCTTCGGGTATTCACAGACCTTGTGCTAACACAGGCCCAGTCAGGTGTACCCAGCATCTCGGTATGAGTCCGGTATTCCACCTCCTTCCAAGCGTTGTGCTCCATGTCATTGCCCAGCAGACAATCGACTGGCACGGCAGGGCTTACGGCAACTCGAAGTGAACCTGCAACCCCCCCCCATTCAAAGGGAACCTCAGCCACGGGATAGTGGCCGGTTCTGCCGTCAGCCATCGCGGCTGGGTGGAGTACATCGGGAATGACTTGCTCTGGAGACACCAGTTGGCTACGTACCATAGTCATACTGGCTCCTGTGTCTCTCAGAGCCTCCCCTCTTTGGCCATTGATGGTGATCCACTGCCCATACTTTGCAGTATTTGCGGGCACCTGGATCTTAGGAACCATCTCCCGTTCTCCCAGGGACACTAAAGTGACTCCCGCCCACTCCCTTCCCTTAGTTAAGGGCATCTCCTCCCCGAGCACTACACTAGCTACTCCGGGGGGCTTTCCTCCAGTGGGAGGGGGTGATCGTTTCTGACACTTCGGATCTCCTTTATAGTGTCCAACGCCACCGCACTCGTAGCAATGGACAACCCTTGGCTGCTGACTCTGGCCAGGATTAGGGTTTCTGGGTGGGTTAGCCTTAGAGGTGAATCCTGTTCCCTTCCCTTGGAAGTTATTTTGGGGGCCTTTGGAGAACTCCTTTTTCTTTTCCCCTCCCTCTTTCTTCTGGGGGGCGCCCTGTCCGGCCTTTTGAGTATCCCCTCCAGTCCCCCTTGTGGACACCCGGGTACTAGCCCAAATGTCCGCCTCCTCAGCAAGCTTCCGGGGACTGGTCAGCTTGCTATCCACCAGGTGTTGCCGCAGTTCAGGGAAACATTTCTCGAGTAGGTGTTCCTTCAATACTAGGTCAAACAGCTCCTCGTAGTTCCTTACTTCACTGCCCTGAATCCAACCTTCCAGTGCCTTCTTTGCATAGTCCAGGAAGTCCACCCAATTCTGTGTGCCCAGTTTGTGACTACCCCTGAACTTCTGTCTGTACTTTTCCGGAGTTAGTCCAAACTTCCTGATGAGCGCCAGTTTCATGGTGGGGTAGTGGGTTTGCTCTTCCTCTTCGAGGGCCAATAAAGCATCCCTACCAGCTGGAGGCATGTATTTGTACAATCCCCCTCCCCAATGCTTCACTGGAACCCCATGGGCCCTCAATGAGACCTCATAGGCTGCGAGCCACTTGGCGATGTCGTCACCCGCCCCATAGCTCGCTACAATGTCCTTTGGCAGGTAAGGTTTGGATTCCCTGGTGGACTCTTGGATTTGGCTGCCACCATTGGGAACAGGTTGTGCCCCGATTCGCAAAATCTGAAGATCTATTTCTTTCAGGCGCAATTCATGGGCCATCCTCTGCTCCTCTTTCTCCTTTTCCAGCCTTGCTAAGTCCCATGTGAGCTGTCTCTTCTCTCTCCGGTCTGCTAACTCCACTTCGGATAAGCCCCCACTAGAGACAGTGCTGCCCTTCCTAGAAAGTGTCCTGGGCCCTGCGGACAGGTTCCCCACCTCAGGTTGGTACATCTCAGCCCCCTCGGGGTCAGGCTCTCCATCCCTGTCTTCCTCCTCAGCCTTGCTTTCCCTGCGTGCCTCCCCCCAAGCCCTTAAGCTGGTTTGGAGTGCACCCTTCTTTGCTCCTGGGGGACAGTACACCCCCTCTCGCTGGCAAAACTCCCTGAGTTGGGCCACAGTGTACGTGTCTAGATTTTCAAGAACAAACTCCATCTTGCCCACTCAGGTTAGAGGACAGGTTTTGTGCAGTAACAATGCAGGGGGGTACCTTTAATAATACCTCCTCCCACCACCAGAGTAAATTTGGAAAAAACAAAAACCCACAATTAGGAAGGCCGCTGTGAGAAAACTCCCGGTGTAGGCCTATGGACTACCCACAGTTATTGTTGAGTATATGTAGGCACAGCTCTATCCCACCACTGAACACCAATTTATGTTGGAAACTGCCCACTCCCACTCCGCAGGGTGGTGGTGGACCTTCCCGACACAATGGGGTAGCTTGGCTCGAGTGGTCAGGAAACAGGCGCAGTGCTAAGCATACAGTATACCCATACAATAACCATGCGTGCATCCGTTCCAAAAACGACTCTACACCGTAAAAATTATGAAAATATGCTTTCTTTATCTTTCTTCTCTTAGTTGCTGATTGGAAAAGTAATTAACAATCACAATATACAAATTCTTAAATAGAGCAGGTCAAATAAATATTTGCTGTTTGATGAAATAAATAGGGGTGATCATAAATAGCAGGGCATAAATACAAGTGCAATATATACAGACAATTAAATACTTTGAGGCAATAAATACTGTACCAATAAATATTGTACACCATCCAGTCCTGTGGACCTATAAATATAGTGCAGCAATAAATAGATAAAAATTCAATAAATACAGTACCCCCAATAAATAATTAACAGTAGACTGCAACACTCCTGTAATCAGATGACACTTCACTTCTGAAGGGCTGATTTGGCCCAGGCACAGCTTGTAGGGTTGAGGTAGGCTTGAGGGGGGGCTACTCCCTGACTGGGATAAGGCTGAGGCCTAAACTGAGGTAGATCAAAGGGGGGAATACCAATGCCCTGGCTTTCCTTCTCCACACAACCTCTCTAGGATAGTCCCAGTTCACCCCAGGCACAGTCAGGTGGGTTTCAGCACCTCCCTAGCCCCTTAGAGCAGTCTCTCAGGTCTCCACAGGGCCTTAGGCGCCCTCTACTCCACTTACTGCCCTTTTCTGATGTTCCGACGCCGCTGGAGTCGTGTCGACGCCGTGAGGCGGTTCCGGTTCGGTCTCGGCGGCCTCGGCACAATGTCAGTTCTTTGACGACGCCGGTAGGCGGTTCCGGTCCGATGTCGGCGGCCTCGGTTCGATCTCGACCTCCGATTCGACGGCGTCGGGCAGTCTCTTCACGATGTCGACTTCGGGCGGCTCCGGTCCGATGGCGCGCTCGGCTCCGATGACGTCGGCCGGCCTGGCCTCGCTGTCGACTTCCGGTGACTCCGGGGTGCGATCCTCACCCCCGACCTCCGGTGTTCCTCCTCACAGGTTCCGGGCGACTCCGGAGTGCGATCCTCACTCCCGACCTCCGGTGCTCCTCTGCCTCGGTCTCCGACGACTCCGGAGGGCGGACTTCACTCCTCCGATGACGCCGCTCGCTCGACCTCGTTTCACTTCCTCCTCGACCTCTGGTATTCCTCACGACCTCCGTCGGCGCCCTTCTCACGACCTCAGGCGGCTCCGGGTACGACGTCTGCTGCTTCAGTCAGCGCCGCTTCTCCACCTCGGGCTCCAGGTCTTCAGGCTACTCGACGCCGGATTTCAGGGAAACCAGTTCTCAGGTCAGAATCTTGCTGTCTTCTTGGTTCTAAGGCCTGTTCCTGCTGTCCAGGTCCTTAGGATGGTTTTCTTCCGTCTTCTTCCCACACAGGGCTATAGGCTGGGATCCATCAGTAGGGACAAGTATCAAGGGTGGGTTTATGGACCCCACTCCAGGCACAAGTTTCCACCCCTGCTGCTTCACTCCTTCCTCCTTCACTGTTGTGCTCCTCTCTCTTCACCAGTCAGGTGCCAACTGCCAGCTCCAACTGCCAACTCACTCTCTTATCCTCCCAACATTCTAAACGGTTTCCAACTGTCACACAGTTCTGGAATCTCCTGGAAGGTTCTGGAAGGTGCTGGTAGGTTCCAGTGGATGCTGGTGATGTCACAGGAGGCCACCATTTTGTGCTTCAGGCCCTCAGACAGAAGTTTCAGGGGTAGCCAAAATGGCTCCCTGAATCTGTAGCAACACGAAAAAGTCTGGTGGTTCCCAAAAAAAAGGAAAAAGTCAAACAGGGTTTGAGGCAAAAGTGGGACAAAAATAAATAATGATGAGGAGGGACCACCCAAAGGGCTGACAGGTCTAACACACTCGAATAGGCTAAGGTCCTGCCTCTACACAAAGGCTTGCATGCCATCTGTTAGCCTGGTGTCAGGAAACGAAAGGCAGGAAACCTGGGCATTTTAAAGATGAACCTTTAAAAGCTTCTGTCACTTCAAAAGCCAGGCTTGGTATAAATATCAGGCCTCAGACACCAATGCGTCAGTACACTTCTGGAACTGTGGACTCTGCAAGGAAGAAGAACTACTGTGATGCTGGAAGGACTGCCACTCTGCTGGACTGCTGCACCGAAGGACTGCTGTCCTTTAACCTAGGTGAGAAGGACTGGACCTGCCTCACTGAACCGAGGACCCTCCAGTGACACCAATGGCTAGTTGGCAGACCTCCTGATCAGAAGCCTCAGGGATAGAACAGGCTTCCAACAACCTTGACCCCAGAAACTGGACTCTGTGAGTCCTGCTCAGCCAAGTGGTGCCACCCCACTTGTGGACCCTTGGAAGTGGGCCTGGAGGTACTCTGCCAGCCAGCTGTGGTCCCAGCAGACTCAGCACGATGTATTGCCTCACAAAACTCTGCATCAGAACTGCTGTGTGATGCATGCTCAATGCAGGACTTCTCATCGCAGCCCGGCAACTCATCGGAAAAGCAGTTGGGCGATGCACTCTTTCTGCAGACTTTCACATTGAAAGCCCCTCATTGACACAATCCTCGACTACAAAGCTGGATTCTGCATCACAAGCCCGCAATTTCTTTGAAATCAGCCTTTGTGCAATGCATCTTTGATGCACGATTTTGCATCGCAAGCCCCTCATCAGTGGCATTCTCGATGATGATGCAAAACCTTGCATCGCAGCCTCCCAGCTTCCGAGAACAACTGCTGAGTGATGCATCTCCACACCAGGACTTTGCATTGCCTCGGCTTCACAACGCATCTTTGACACGGGAATCCACATCGCTCTGCAACCAGAATTTACGGTACTTTGTTCAGCACACCTAAATGGATCCCTGTAGCCAGCCACCGCTCCATTGCAGTCAGCCTGAACTTGTGACTTTGTCCCATCTACTGCCACCAGATAACCATAGTTGGTGCTTTGTGCTTTTTGTGCTATTTTCACTTAAATCTTTAAAATTGCATATCTCTAGTTCTATTGTTTGAAATTTTGTCATTTTGGTCTTAAATTATTTATTAAAACTTACCCTATTATTCTAAACATATGTGGAACGTTTCTTGTGTTATGTTTCACTTTATTGTTGAACTGCCGCATAAACACTTTACACGTTAACTCTAAGGTAAGCTTGATTGCTCTGTTCCAGGCTATCAGAGAGTTGAGCAGGGTTTGCTTTCCTGACTGGGATTGTGGTTGCTGCTTGAGTAGGGGTTTGCCTCCCTTACCAGTAACCCAGTTTCTTACAGTTTTGAGTTGGGAGAATGCAACACAGATAAAGCAAGAGTTCAATTTTATGTTCATTTGAAAACAAAATCAGGCACAAGAGGGTATACAACACAAGCTATGAATCAGCAATGGCCACCTCTGCAACATTTGAATTGTTCATACTCTGTGATTTTAGTTTAGCATTCCCGGTCTAATGTGGCTTGTCAATAGGAAACTTTACTAGTCCACTGAATGCAAAAATTGAAGGAGATACAAAGAGGCCATCAGCAGAAATAAAAACAAAATTTACATCTTGAATTACATCTAGATTTATCTTAATGTTGGTCCTGTAGTGAGGGGAATCTCAATGTGCTGTAATGTAATAAAGCTTTCAGATCACCCAAGCACACCTATCCATAAATAGAGGTAAGCATAAAGGTATCTAAAGTCCATTTGGCTGTACTTTTTTGGTAGCTTTGACAAGTTCATGACTTAATTAACATTGCAATAAATGTTTTGATAAACAGGGAACAACGAGCACAATAAAAACCAGTTAGACAAGAAAGAAGTTAATGTCCAAATGAACCTTTGTTTTAAATTAAATTAAAATATTTTAACCAGGTGCCAATCAAATAGTAAAGGAGCAGATAAAAGAAAGTAGTCTAAATATATGTCCATTTTATGGAAGCAGTATGCAGCTGACTTCGAATGGACGAAAGGAGCGTATGAGGGCATCTACCCCCGCTTGTGCCGAAAATTGACATCAAAGCCAAAAACAGTATTGGGTCATGTAGAGAAGCAATGCAGTTTGGTTGTTGTCTTAGTAAAAACATGAGACGATTGGACTATTGAAATGTGATGTGAAAGATACTGTGGCTAAGTGATTGATGAACCGAAATTGATATCAGTTCTGAGTTCTGAGGAAAACCCTCAAACAAATTTACGAGTTTGAACCGCATCGCAAACTACAAGCTAATAAATGAGGCACTCCAATCAGGAAAACTATTTTAAACTTGCAAAAGTAATTCCTTGGATGGACAAGCAGAACATTGCTAGGTTGTGTAGCCCATTAGAGTAGGACTAGTCAAGTAATCGAAATTGTTGATAATCTATGTGTCTTCCTATTTGGACAAGAACATTACAGAGCTGCTAATGTTTATGTATTGTCTAAATTGGTTTGTATATTGAAAAATGTCTTTTTGTGACTTTGTTTTGATTTATCTGTGTTACAAATTGTTGTATATATTCGTTGGGTGGGTTTTTGTGTAGTGTTTTTGTAAAATACAGTTCTAATGTGCTTCTGTATATGAAAACAATTCTTTTAAAACAGAAAAGATAAAAAAGTGAAAAAGAAGATCATGTGATCACTATTGTTAAACAGAAAAATTGATAGTGAACAAGGAGTTAGTCAGTATTGGCATTTGCAGTGTTGCTGTTGATTTTCTAAAAATGGCATCGTGGTTCGGGTGTTGTAAAATGGTCCAATAACGTCTATTACATTAAAAAAGCATGAACGAAATATAAAATTGGAAGTGCAATTCCTTAACCGACCATAGATCTAAGTTGAACTGCACCTGTAGGTGACTGAGCTGGCATGATGCATAAGTTGCACCTGCTAAGTCACATTACAAAGTTACCTTTACACCGAAACTTCCTTGCATAGTAGCGTCCCTCGTGAAAGGCTTTTTAGATTTTCCAAGCAGTCTGCGGTACTAAAGTTGTCGCACTTCCCCTGACCGGTGTAAACAATGCATTCTCTGTCTGCACTCGTGATTCTCGTGGAAGTGAATTTTAAGGCTTAGAACTTTCATTGATTCAAGTGCATCTATTTATGCAAAAGGAAGAAGGGTACGAAGTTCCTTAAGGAACTTCGTACCCTTCTTCCTTTTGACAGTCTAGGGCATGTACGCTGGACCTTACCAAAAGCCCACTGTCCCCTCTCTTTGGAATAACATCTGTTTATGCAAGCATAAGGATAAAAGTATGCATTCTAACCGACCCAAGATGCTCATAGTTGGAGAAGGCCTCCATATCTCCACTGACAGCGAGATTCGAATAAAATGCTGCAAAATTGCATATTTCTCTTGCAAGTAACAGGGGTTGGTGCCATCTTGGTGTTAATTTCTGTTGCCTGATAAGCTTAGTGCGTAACTAGAGCAGGGTTCCAGGATTCACTGCAATCTAGCTTTTGCTCACAAATATAACTTGAGTTGCATGGGATGTAGCACTACAGAGTAACCTGGCTGAACACAGGGCATGTGAGGGGGCTTTCATACGTATTCATGCAGTCAGACTAATTCCACTGCACCAAAGTAACTTCAGAAGGAGGATCTCACTCCTGGTGATGGCTTAATCAAGCAAACAGTCCAACCTATGAAGGAAACTTTTCTTCAGTCCCGACAAGGAGTTTTGCACGTGACAGTAGACCGCTGTCAAGTGAGCGCGGCTTTTACACTGCATTCTCTTAGACATACTACCTAGCACTAGCTGATGAATTTTGAACCAATCTTGGATACAATCAGTCTGTTCCCTAAAGGAGGTTAAAGTAAGTGGGTACAAAGGGGACCTAATGTCTTGCTTATGGAACCGCGCCTTCCATACCATTGGTACAGACCTACTGGACTGCTGGTGAGAAAACTGCACACTGGCAATATAGGCCCTCTGGGCTCCCACCAATCTCGCCTTGCTGAAAGGTAGTAGCTTGTAAACTCAAGTGTGGAATTGTCCCAGGACTTTGTGAAAAATGCTTCTATTAGAGTCGACTGCCTAAGAACAAGTCTCGCACACTTTCAGAGATGACCACTCCCTCCATCACTGAGGAAAACCCCAGTTCTCTCCGTTAATTGGTTTTGATTTTGATAGTCACTTGGATAGTAGGACATTCATCTGGAAATGGCATTCAAAATCACTATAATGCTGCTTTTATGCACTTCATAAAAACCCAAGTAGAATTAAAGGTATTCTAGGATCAGTGGACCAATAAATGGCCCTTTTGTAATGCCACCCCTAGTAACAAATAAGTGATTTTAATGTGTTTGTCACAAACTTGAATGATCGGTGTCCAGGTATCGCAGCGGCATAGCGTGCGTTGCCAGCGCCCGGGGCATGCAAGTAACCTTCCACTTTTCTTTAAAAACTTTGCTTCACTAAGAATGCCCCTAATAATTTTGCACCCGGGGCAACCACCCCTCTGGCCCCCCACATGCTAAGTCACTGTAGGTATGTCACAATTTTGTCAAGCCAGGTCCTCTTCTTTACGTAGGCTCAGAGACAATGATTTACTTCAACACTGTACAAAGAACACAATCCTGGGCTCAATTATGATGAGCAAAGCAAGCAGCAACAAACAATAGGATTCAGAGACAGTGAAAACCCTAAAGTTTTAGCAGCATCTAAGAGGGCCTATTGCTTGCAGCATCATCAGTGTATGTGATGTGCTTAGAACATCATGAAGATAATTATGCATGGTTATAATGAAAGCTATAATAGCGTTTTACCATTGTTGTACAAATTAAGTATGTACATAGATTGTTCCCTCTATTTAAGCTTCAAATTGCATGGATTGAAAGGGAACAAGTGCCCTTCCATCCAATAACATATGGCTATATGTTAAAGCTTATGAATTAGATATTTATAGTCTGTAAACAAAGGCCCTACAATCAAAAGAATCTTTATAAAAACAAAGTGCAATTGCAAGAATGTACTCACAAGACCCAAAATATCAAAACATGTAGAAAAAGAAAACGAAATAAAGACCCACCATGGGGTCGTAAAAAAATCCGCGCTTTTCTGTGCGGCCCTCGTTTCCTTTGCTTTGGATATCTTTTGTTTTTACCTTCAGAGTGGCTTTGGTCTGCTGAACAATCATAAGACTCTTGTGCTCTTGTTACCTGAACAACTGCTTCTATTTCCAAATTGTCATCACTGTCTGTCTGGTCATTGGGTTGTACCTGTGTATGTATGTAGTGGTGCGTGTATACCACAGGCTAAGCTGGAGAGATAAGGAGACAGAAGAGAGGCAGCAGCCCTGGGACTTGACTCAGAATCATTACAGAGAGTAATGGTGAGTTGGGCTCCTACCATGTAGCGGTCTAGTGCTCTTTAAGACTTGTGCCTTAATTCTCTTTCTGAATTACAGGACGCCTGATGCTTAGCAGAATGTTGCTCCAGATAAGGGAAGAGAAGATGGAAATAGCTTGTGATAAGATTTCTCTTTTTTGCAGTTTCTTGTTATCTATCTGGTTATAATCTGCATCCTCTTGGTGTTGCCCACGTACTGCGCTTCAGTTCTTGGACAGCAATGCAGAGGCACCAGTTCTGCTAGGTCTGTATATAATATAGCTCATCTTAAAGTAAATGCAGAGTGGAAATAAGTGCAATTCCTACAATGCTGAGTTGATGAGGCTGATTATGGTTAGGCCGTAATGATATATATTACTATGTGTTGGATGCCTTTCTTGGAGACCATGGAGCAGGCACTGGCCACTGTCCAGGATAGAGAGGACCAAGGCTTGCACTGTTCTGAAATTGGACTCAGGGTGAAAGGATGTTAGTTTACAGCAGGGGCAGTGGGTACCAAGCTGTGTTGGTTTTCTGGCCAATTTTTTCTTTGAAGAGAATAGTAATAAGGATGAATATGAGTGATTTTCCGCACAGAGTCAGATGATGGGTGACACCATCGAGATTATTTTCAGAGAGCCCGGCCTGAATTAGTGTTGCTGATGGTTAAATGAAGTAATTCTTCATGGTTTGATTGACTTTTAGGTAGGCACAGGCCATCTAGTTCTGCATGAAACTGATTCACGTTTTGAATATTATTGAACAGTCAGAACAGTGGAGCTCTTCACATAAAGTTTCATGTCGTGGTTGTACCATTGATTCTTCATGCTGCTTGACTCCGGTGTCTCTGGGCAGGGTCCCTGCAGAGATGGCATTGGAAAAAAACGTCATATTTCCCCAACTTGTACCTAAATACATAGCACCAGGTTTACAAAGAAAACACGCAATGCAGTGCAGTTGAGTGAATGGGAGAGAGCAGAACAACATCATATCTACTAAGATGTTCTATTTTGCCCTCTCTCAGTGCTGGCGCATTTTAAGCTGCTATGTGTCAACATGGACACTCTTGTGCTACAGCGCAAGGAAGTCTGCAATGGAGTAAGCATACGTTTTGAACAGGAAAAGGTCTCTTCCAGTACAAAAATGAACTCTTAAGCACTTCCCTCTTTGCATCTATGCTGTAAAATGCACCACACATGCAAAAAGGGCAAAACAAGGACAAAAGAAAATATTTCTTCTCCTTATGACTTCCTAAGGGAGGCGCTGGATTTTGCGGAAAATCACAAACTACTATTCTTTGTAGATAGGGAGTGGTGTAAAAAACCATGGGTGGATGCATGGGAACACCCAGGCACAGCCCATGGAACACTCCTTTGAAGCAAAGCAGGGCACTGCACACCTTTGCTTTACTTTTGGTTACAATCCATCGCAAATTGCTGTTTGTGCTGGGCCGTAAAACCCAAATTAGCACTCTAAATCCGGGTTGTGTTAAAATAGTAACAGAAACCAGACACAGAGTCGTCTTTCATCTGGGCCATCACGTGCTTTTGTATTTCATGATTTTTCAGTCTGCTGCAGGCCATACTGCCAATGAATAAAATGCATATAAACGTTATTTGGATAATAATTGATTGAAAATGCTATCTACGAATTTCCATAAGGCCTTTGCGTATATAGAATTCTGGGATTGTTTTATGCAACAAGAAAGTTGCTAGGATGGAAATGTACCACACTGCTGAAAAGATTGTAGTTGAATTTCTGTGAATTTAACAAAAATTTGGTAGACATCTTTATTAGTAGCAGTTTGTTCTACCCGTTATCATGCCCTTTGTGCCTTTGTTCAAAGAGAGAATATGCTTTGAACTCAAATGAAGAGAAGACTTGTAATCTCTTTGTGGCACTTAAAGATTGCCTTACTAAGTGACAGATAGAGTTAATGCCATCTCCAGCTTGCAATTCTGCATTTTTTCTCCCAGACTAGTTGCTCCAACCTTGAGGCATTAGTCCAGCTCAAGCAGCCTGCTTACTCATCTGTACTTTCCGTCCTGTGGCTGAAGGGTGTGGGAAGTCCTACGTAGGCATGGGCGAAGCTTAATTATGCCATGGTAACCAGAGCAATCCTGGTCATTTTATGTTACTCTTTTGACACAACATCACTTAAAATTACGTGACTGCGCCAGTTTGTGTAACTATGAGCAATTTGGTAGAAAAAGCCTACCACAGGATCACAGGAACAATTAATTTAGCAAGCGCAAGCAGCTGCTATTTGAGTTCTGTTGCATTTAGTGGTATTTGCTGGACACGAGAGTGAATTTTTGTTTGCACGGAGAAAACAGTGCTAAATGCTGGGTTATGCTTCTAGCATAAATCAGTGTAATCTCATATAAATTTGCTATGATTTCTTGGAATTTTGCTATAGCAAATTATGCTGGCTGATTTATGGACATGCTATCTGGTAGGATGGATTACATGGACTAGGTACAACTGGAAATGGTAGAGAAGCTGCAGATGAGTGTGGCCAGTATTTTTTTTTAGTTAAATGATTTTATTGAGAATAAAGAACACAAAAGAACAATATATAGTATAGTGTACATAAGAAAATATGAGTATACAATTATGCATGAATTACAACGGTACCAAAACCAATTAAACAGAAAATATGAAATAAATACATTACATAGAGAAGTATAAGCACCTATATATGAAGCATCTAAGAAAAAAGTACAAACCAGTTGTAGAACTGTACTAATTAGTTAAGAAATATCGTGTATGTGTGAAAATACCTGAGAATAAAATCTGTTTTAAAAGATTGTATTATAAAAAGAAAGAAAAAGAAAAAATATGCGAAAGAAGGGGATATAAAAAGAAGATAGAGAGAAGGAAATGAAAAAAGAAAAGAGAAAGAAAGAAAAAGGTGAAGAATAAAGGAGAAAGATTATGAAGAAGGTGAGTTTAGTGATAAGTAAGTAGTAAACGGAAGCCAAAAATCATCAGATTTATACTGTAGATGAAGAGTAGAGCAAGATACTGATGCGATCCTATGCTCATCACATATCAAGTTCCACCAAAGTAAAAAAGATAATTTAGAGTTATCCTTCCAACATGTTAACATAACCTTAAAAGCAACAGCAATAAATAAATCAAACAAAAGTGATTTAGAGTCAATTTGATCAAAAACAGAAGATAAAGTACAGAGAAATATATTTTGGACATTAAGTGGGATTTTTTAGGAGAAAATCAATAAACATTTGGACCAAACCATTTTCCAAAAGTTATGAACCTTAGGACAGTAATAAAGTAGGTGTAATAGCGAACCCTCAGCAGTGAGACACGACCAACATGAAGGGGAGACTGACTGGTTGAATTTATGAAGAAGGAGGGGAGTGATAACGATTCTATTATAAATAAAAAAGAGGGATTGAGTGATATTTGCAGCCTTAGAAGTCCTGAAGAGTTTTTGCCATAATTTGTCCCAATGAGATATAGTCAAAGTAAGGGAGAGATCTTGTTCCCAGTCTAGTTCAATATTAGATTTCTTACGTGTACCAGTACCTGTAGATAGGGACTTATAAATAAACGAGGCACTCGGAGTAATATCTGGAGAAAGTTGGTACAAAGAAGTAACTGGTGTAATTGAAACTGGGAATGACTGAGAGGTGAAATTCTGCAAACAGCTATGGATTACTGGAACTGAAATATTATACTGCTGAATGCAAGAATCAGTTAAATGAAACTTCTTTTGTAAGTGACAAAAAGGTAAAATCTCATTATTATCAATCATCTGGTTAACAGAAAAAAGGCCCTTTTCTTTCCAATACTTGTAATAAAAAGATTAAGCCTGGGCAAAGCACTACGCTACGCTCGCGTAGTTTACGAAGTTTGCGCTACTTCGCACTACGCGAACTGCACGTAGCACAGTGCGAACATGCGTAGCGTAGTGTTGCGTAGTGCTGCGGTCATTTTTTGCTTGCTCGCGGTCCTCAACGTCAAGTTGGCGACCGCGAGCAAGCAAAATGACATCCCGGCGAGACTTTTTCCTTGTTCGCGATCAGCAACTTCAAGTTCAAGTTCAATAAACCTCCCGGCGAGATTCCCAACGCGAGGAGGTCAGGTTTCTCATTGCGAGTGGTCACGTATGCTCGCGACCGCTCGCGATGAGAAACTACCAGTTCGCGTTGAGAAAGCTGAAGCTCGAGTAAAAATCTACTCGAGCAGCAGAAAACTACAGCTCGCACTGTGCAAGATGCCATTTTCAATGATTGCAGAGTGCCGGTTGCTTGTCCGCACTGTGCAATCATTGAAAACGACATCTGGCACAGTGCGAACAAGGTACTACGCAGTTCGCGAAGTGCTACGCGTAGCTCGCGTAGTGCGAACTTCACTTTGCGTAGCTTTGCGAAGTGCTACTTCGCGAACTACGCCCAGGCCTAAAAAAGATTTGTGGCGAAATTTAATAAATTTGTTATACCATAATGAGGATGCTAGGAAAGATTGATAATTATCAAAATGCTTAAGAAACAATGTATGTAAAAGATATTGCGAATGTTTCAAAATTGGATATTTAGAAATAAAAGTACAATTAGTCATATATATAACATCCTGTGGAGAAAAATCATTCAACAATGAACATTCAACAGTGACCCAAGAAGGCTTAGTCAAATTTTGATAATCCTTAGACATAGCATAAAACCGACGAATCAAAAAAGCATCATGATATAACTTAAAATCAGGGAAACGAACACCACCTTCAGATTTTGGGCGAATTAATTTGGATAGGGCAATGCGTGCTTGTTTATTATTCCATAAAAACTTAGTACATATAGAATTAATCTGGGTAAAATAATACTGGGGAATTTGGAATGGTAACATTGAAAGTGTGAATGATACTTGGGGGACAATCATCATTTTAATTGTATCTAGTCTGCCCCAGCAGGATAAAAATAAAGGTGACCAAGAAGACAACAAGTTGGTAATTTTAAGTTTTAGAGCAGTAAAATTGTGGGATAATGTATCACGAATAGTAGGGGAAAACCAAGTTCCTAAATATTTAATTTTTTGAGGACACCATGTAAAATTGGTAGAATCAAACATGTGTTGATAACATGAAGAATTTAAAGGCAAAATCTCTGTCTTGGAGAAATTAAGTTTATAACCAGACACATTCGAAAACAATGAAATTTCATGTAGAAAAGGAGGAAGAGAAGAGGCAGGATTGGACATATAAATAAGAACATCATCGGCATATGCAGAGAGTTTAATTTGGTGTTCCTTCAGTGTAAAGCCAGTAATAAGCGGGTTATTTCTAATTCGTTCCAGGAATTGTTCTAAACACAATAAAAAAAGTAGTGGGGATTGGGGACATCCCTGGCGTGTACCTCTGTGTAAACCTAAGAATAGCAGGAAAAATGACCATGAACAAAAACACATGCTTTTGGGTCTGTATATAATAAATTAACAAAAGAAATGAATTTTGGTCCAAATCCAAACCATTTTAAAGTGTGAAGCATAAATTGCCAATAAATACGGTCAAAAGCCTTCTCCGCATCCAAGGTTAGTGCAGCTAAGGGGGAGGGATATTTTCTACTAAGGGTAAGAATATTAGAAAACATTCTGCCATTATCAGATGCTAACCGTCCCTTAACAAAACCATCCTGATCTGGGTTAACTAGAAGGGGAACAACTTTCTCCAAACGGGAAGCCAAAATCTTTGCATACATTTTACAATCATAATTGATTAGTGAAATGGGACGGAAATTTTTAAAAAAGGAGGGATCTTTGTCGGGCTTAGGGATGACAATTATAAGAGCTTCTAAAAAAGATCCACAAGCCCTAGAGTTGTACACAAATGAATTAAAGAGTTCTAGTAATTTAGGAGCAAAAATTAAAGAGAAGGCTGAAAATAATTCAATTGAGAAGCCATCAGGTCCGGGAGCTTTTGATTTTTTTAAGGATTTGAAAGCGTCTAATATTTCTTGAAGAGAGATATCCTTCTCCAAAGAGGAGAAGACATCTGGGATGGCTTTAGGTGTAGGAATATCCTGGAAGAAAGATGTAAAATCTTCTTCAGAGGGGTTAGTGGTTTCTGTGTATAATAGTTTACAATATGATTGAAAAGTGTTAATAATATCAGCGTCAGATGATAGGAGTGTATTGTTTCTGAATGGATAGGTCCAATATTTTTGTGTTCGGATTTGATTTTTAAATAATTCGCTAACAGTTTGCCCGCTTTGTTTCGGCCTCCATGAAATTTCGATTTAACCTTGAGAAGAATGTTACATGCATCAACAGTGGCAATTTTATTTAAGGAGGATTTAGCTTTAATTAATTCTTGTAATGAGGAGGAGGATTTGGACGAGAGATATTTATGTTCTAAAGTTTTGTTTAGTGTTAGGGTCTCTTTATATTTAGCACTTAGTAGTTTTTTTTTTCTTGGACGAATAAGCAATAGTGAATGCTCTAAAAGATGCTTTAAATGCATCCCAAATATTGTAATTAGAAGTATCTACGGGATTATTTAATATAAAAAAGTCATTAATAAAAGAGGTCGCTTCTGAAATATAAGTTCTATCGGACAACAGGTGATTATTAAAACGCCAGCGACCATGCTTGCAAGAATTAATGGACACATCAATAGAGATAGAGACGGGGGCATGGTCTGAAATGAAAATTGAACCAATTTCAGACGAGTGGAGACAAGGTAATAGTGACTTAGAAATGAGGATATAGTCAATACGAGATCTTGTGTGGTGAACAGGAGAAAAAAAAGTAAATTCTAAAGTATCAGGGTGACATGTTTTCCAAGCATCAAATAAAGGACGAGAGGAAATGGCAGACTGGAACGATTTATGGGTTTTGTCTGGTTTAAATTTACATTTGGATTGTCTGTCTGTAAGGGCTCTAGCCAATTATTGAAATCACCACCAACCACCACATTAGAATTAGATATAGATAATAGTTTCTTTTTTATAGAGTACCAAAAATCCAGGTCCGGCCTAACAGGGCCATAAATATTGAAAAAGGTAATTTGTGTTTTGTTGACAATAACATCAGCTATTACCCAGCGACCATTAGAATCGCATTCTGTTGATAAAATTTGGGCATTGGTAGATTTATGAAACAGTATAGCAACTCCACCATGACGTTCAGTAGCAGGAGAAAAAACAATTTGATTAACCCATTGACATTTCAGTTTAAGAGATTCTGCATCATTACAATGGGTTTCCTGTAAAAAAGCAACTTGGGCGTTAGTTTTCGCTAAATGAGACAATACCTTTTGACGCTTAATAGGATGACCCAGACCACGAACATTCCATGAGACCACCTTAACCATAACGTTGGGTTAGGGAATACATAGGAAGATAGGACCACAAATCTGCAAAATCATAAAAATAAAAAGAGAAGGAAAGACACCGTTTGACATGAGATGAGGGAAGGACACCACCAGAGGTAGAACAAAGTATATGGAACATACGTAAAAGTATGGAGAAACAATACAAAAAGAAAGAAAGAAAGAGAAAAAGAGAGAGAAAAGACAAGAGTAAGGAACAAGCAAACAGATCAAGGAATAACATCCAGATCTGTAAAGAGAAGGAAGATCGAAGAAAGAGGAGCATAGTGACACCGAAGGACGCGGACCACAGTAAAAAAAAAATATAAAGGAACAATGAAAAAATGTGAACCTCATAACTATGAAGAGGACAAATAATCAGCAAATCTTAAACAGGCAAAACATTATAAAATTATGAAGAACAATCTGTAAATATAAGTGAAATCAAGAACTAGTATCCATGCCATGAGAGGAGAAATTATGAAGAAAAAGTTTGAGAAAAAGTTTGAGTTTATCCGGATCCTCAAAGGAGCGTGAGCGACCATCATGCGTGATTTTACAAAGGCATGGATGAAGAATTCCATATTGAATATTAAGCTGTCTCATCTGAGGCAGAAGAGCAAGAAATTCTTTGCGCCTGGCATTTGTAGCATTTGATATATCTTGAGATATGAAAATGTTGTGGCCTGACCAGTTAAGACGACGTTTGATTCTTACAGCCTTCAAAACTTGCATGAGTTCGGTGAATTCCAAGAAAAGCATCATGATTCCACGCGGTTTGTTGGCAGAAGGATGAAGACGACCCAACCGATGCGCTCTTTGTATGTTGAGAGAGTTTGATGATAACTGAAGGTCCAGAAGCTCTGGAAGGAATTTCTTTAGAAAAGAGACCCTTCAATATTTTCCGGAAGGCCAAAAAGGCGTAGGTTATTTCTACGTTTGCGATTTTCAAGATCCTCTGTGTTGAGTTTTAGTTTGTGAATTTCTTGTTCAAGTATTGGAATCTTTGTAGAGATATCTTGTATGTCGCTAACACGTTGCTCAAGATCTAGCACCTTGCTTTCCATAACAATCCATCTCTCCTCAATTTGTTTAAGCTTGTCATTAGTAGCGGACATAAAGGGCTGAAGGCCTCGGACCTCATCTAAGATATAGAGTCCAGAACTGGATTTTGTGATGAAAGGATTGGAGAAGGCGGGTCGTTTTTTTGCCTTTTCAGTTTTGTACCAGAAACAGAGGGCCTGGTCGCGTGGGGTTCGCTAGCCATCGTCGATCTACCAGGAAATCACCCTCACAAAACAGCGAAAATTGAAGAGTCCATAAATGAGAGATGAAACAGAGGCAGTTCAGTGCCAATACTTCATGAGAGGAAGGGTATGCATACTTCAGAAGGAGCCAGACCATAGAAAGCCATATTTCAGCAACAGGAGAAAAAAAACGAAAAAGAAAAAAAACCAGGGTAGAATAGTATTCCACCATGCCCATGAGAGGATGCAATATATGGGCAAACTGGTCGGAGGAATTATTGCCTCAGTTCAGATGGCATCTGAGGGAAACTCTTCAAAACAATGAGACGCGAGCGCCGCGAGTCCGCTAATCAAAATGGCGGCCGCTCGCATCTCTGTGAGGCAAAAACTGCCGCTACGGTAAAATATCTTAAAAAATGCAGCAGCGAGTGGGAAACAGCGGCATGGAGACTCACCGCATTGCCCACAACACAGGACAGTCACTCCATTCAAATAAAACGGATATAGGAGGCTCAAAAGTCACTTCTGAGTCCCGCGACGAAGCGGAGCTCACACCGGATCCGCCATGACGCCTCGGCGTGCAAGCCACGCCCCGAGTGTGAGCAGTATTAGCAAACCCAAGAAGTAGGGGTGGCATAAATGAGAGACACTGCAAGGGGATGAGTAAGAAGTAGTGGCAACAAGATCAAAAAAGTCAGAGGTCAACAGAGGAGTGGATGACTGATGACTCAAAGATGATGATGGGTCAAGGAAGTATTATAGGAAAAGGATTGGGGTGATAAATTGGAGCAGTGGGTAAAATAAGCCATCTGGGGATTATACAGGCAAGTGAAGGTAGAGGGATATCAATGGCAACTGTGAAGAGGGACCAGCGGTGGGGTCAGTGAATGCAGATCAGTTGAGACTGTGAGAGGGAAACCTGTGAGTGACTTTTGAGAAGGGGCCAATGTGGACAGCAAGAGTGAAACCGGACAAGAGGATCCAAAATAGGGTGCTTTATTTAAAAAGAAAAGAAAGAACTGTGCACGTTTCTCAGATAAAAGGGAAGCCTAATATCTATCAATATGCGGTGCTTGTGCCTTTAAGTATAATCTCCAGTAGCCCGAGCCAATCCACGTAATCACAACTTAAGAGAAGCCACACTGCTGGCGCCCGTAGAGCAAATATTTATCAATATGCGTGTCTCTAAGTATAACCACCACTGGCCCGAGCCAAGTCACACAGTCTAAGTTGGAAAGAGCCACAATGTTGGGGTCCGTGGAACAAATGTCTATAAAGATGCAATGTGCGTGTCTCTAAGTTCAAGTCTTTAAGTACAATCCCCCGAGCCCTAGCTAATCCACGCAATCACAGTTTGGGTGAAGCCACAATGTTGGAACCTGTAGGGAAAAAAACACTGGTCCCACGGGCCCCCCTTCCACGTACCGAGCGATCAGAAGTGCCCGAGTTACTACTCACCACGCTGCATCAAAGTTCAGACTGCCATGGTCCGCGTCGTTGTTTGTGTAACTTTTCCCGCAAAACTGCACTCATCTAATTAAAAACGTAAGGCATCTTCGGTGTACAAGAGGCACATCCAAATTCTTAAAGAGATACCTAAAAATTGTAATTCGGTGGAATGTACCCAATATTTAGAGGCATGGCTACTAGTATAACAAGCGCACGCACCTCGCACTGGCAGCATGGGGAGGGGAGAGAGGAGGGGGCCTGCACCTGTTTCCCTTGCGGGAGCGAGCAGGAACCATCTGTTAATTACAAACAGATGGTTTGAAAGCTCACTCCCGCAAGGGAATCGCCAAACGTGCACGTGGTGCAATTCAAGGCAATGCATTGAGTGCATGTTTTTTACTGCAAAACTGAATCGATTTCTAAAGGTCTTTTTCTGCTGCATAGGCGAGACCTAAAAATACACAATTTTTAAAAAGGTTTCTTGTGGTGGTGAATCCCCGAACTCCCTGATAAGTGCTAGGCCTTTTCAATTTGCTCATGCTAAAAAAAGATTAATTGCCCTTACGCCTCACCACTTTCAAATTACACCAGCCACCACTGCTCCAGTTGGCAGTGGTATGCACCATGCCCAAGGAGCAACCCTTCCTTCTAGTGAAGATAAAGGGATACCACACCCAAGATAACCCCTGCTTACCCCTTGGTAGCTTGGCACGAGCAGTCAGGCCTATCTCAGAGGCAATGTGTGAAGTATTTGTACATAACACACACAGTAAAAAGCACTACGAAATGGACACCACACCAGTTTAGAAAAATAAACAATCTTTATCTAAACCAAACAAGACCAAAATGACAAAAATCCAACATACAGAACTTAAAATACCACTTTTAAGAGGTTTCAGCAATTCTGTCTATAGAACTTTATGGATGAGGTGATTTTACATAAAGTACATTTGAAGTGTCAAAATCCACAAAGAAAAACAGCCACAGAGGAGAGAAGCGTCAGAAAACACAGCGATGCATCAGTTGCTGAGTCCCTGGGGAAGCAATGCGTCAGTTCTGCTGCACGCAAGAGAAGTGTTGCGTAGGTTCCGAACTGTAAGGGGAAGCAATGAGACAGAATCAGAAGACGGTTTTGGTCTGTGGGTGATGCGGTGGAAAGCTTGGTGCACAGGTGCGATGCGTGGAAATCTAGATGTGCTGGGGGTTGATGCGGTGACGGCAAGCAGGCGATACATCGATTCTTTCAAACATGAACCGGCGATGCGTTGATTCTTTCTGCCGCACAGCAGGGACAGTGTCGGAGTCAATGCGGGTGTCTCAGACTTCAGAGACATGTTGCGCTGCGCTGGGCTGGGGCTGCGGACAGGTGCTGCATCAATATCTATGGCCACACGGAGGTGGTGCGTGGAGATTTCTTCCTCATGGTGGCGCTGAGTTGGAAAAAATGGGTCTGGAAAGGTGATGCATTGATTTTGCAGTCTTTTGCAGCAGGAATCATCTCCTAAGGCCCATAACTGGATTTGGAGGCAGGCACCCAAGTCATTGAAGAATCTTCTTAAGCAGGATACAAAAAAACTGTTCTGTCTTAGTCCTCTCCAAGACAGAAGTAGCCCCTTCATGCTAATCCAGCAAAGCAACACACAGCGAAAGGGCAGTACTCCTCCGGACAGCTCTTCAGCTCTTCTTCTAGGCCTCAATCCAGAAGCGTTCTAAAGTCAGGGTGTAACCCTTTTGATGCGCCTGTCGGCCAACGGCCGTTGCGAGCGCTACCTCCGTAGTACTGCGCACGTCCGTTGGCCGACACGGCCCCGCCCGCGCAAGGATTTACCCGCACCGCGGAGGATTTTACGCCGCAGTCAACGGGTTAAGGTCCAATACTTATATCTCTTTTGTCCTTTGAAGTAGGCATACTTCAAAGGAGAGTCTTTGTAGTGCACAAGTTCTGTCTTACCCTGCCTTGGCTCCAGACACACTCAAGGGGGGTGGAGACAGCATTGTGATAGGCCAGGCACAGACCTAATCAGGTGTCTCCTCCCACCACTCTAGCTCCTGATTGCCCATCAGCCTGGGCAATCAGGATATACAGGGCACATCTCTACTCCCTTTGTGTGACTGTCTAGAGTGAATGCACAAAAACTCAGTTGTCAGTCTAAATCAGACACTGTTTTCACAGACAGGGAGAGGAACAAGATTGTATAGCAAGAAAAGGCCCACTTTCTAAAAGTGGAATTTTCAAACACACAATTTAAAAATCACCTTGTCTAAAAGGTGTGTTTTTAAATTCTGAGCTCAGAGAGCCCAATCTCCAAATCTCTAGCTGTTCCCAATTGAAAGTTCTACTTGTAAAATGTTACAAGGCAGCTCCAATGATAACTTAAGGGAGAGCTAGTCCTTGCAATAGTGAACAATGAAATTGGCAGTATTTCACTGTAAGGACATGTAAAACACACCAGAATATGTCCTACCTTTCACATACACTGCACCATGCCCATGGGGGATATTGGGCCTCCCATAGGGTGGTCTTAAATGTGGTAAAAGGGAAGGTTTGGGCCTAGCGAATGGGTGCACTTGCCAAGTCGACATAGCAGTTTAAAACTGCACTCACAGGCACTGAAATTGCAGGTTGGAGACACGCTTACAGGGCTACTCATGTGAGTGGCACAACCAGTGCTGCAGGCCCACTAGTAGCATTTGATTTACAGGCCCTGGGCACACACAGTGCACTTTACTAGGGACGTACCAGTAAATCAAATATGTCAATCATGGATAACCAATCATAATCACAATTCACACAGAGAGCATATGCACTTTAGCACTGATCAGCAGTGGTAAAGTGCCCAGAGTCCTAAAGCCAACAAAAAGAGGTCAGAAGAATAAGAAGCAAAAGGCAAAACATCAGGGGATAAACCTGCAAAAAGGGCCAGGTCCAGAAATGTTGTTTCTTTTTACAGTTTACCTTCTCAGATTGCTTGATATCTAATCCTCGGAAGACTTCTCCCACTATACTCCTAAAACCCTGCATGAAAAATTTGCCATGACCTACTTTCTGTCCTCAGAGTGACCCTCTTCTTACCTTCCATCCTCTGCACACCTTCTACTTCGGAGTATAACCTCCTTTCAATCTCATGCCTGCCTGCCACAATCCTCCTTTCTGTAATTCTGCAATTGTCAGATACCTTGTTTCACAGATCAGAATTTCTCCTCCTCACAGCTCTATCCCTGTAACCTAACATTACATAATCTCCACCAGCCTATCAATCTTACCAACCATTCACCTAAAACCACATAGCCCCTACTAATTATCCCACCTACTCTGTAGTAATATTTCACAAAGCAAATAGAGAAAATGCATGCAAAGTTTCTTAAGAGCACATGACTAATCACAACAACCAACATTAACCACTAACCTTAGGGACCCGATTAGTGTGCTACTCACCATAAAGTGCTTCAACACCTCATTCGGTGTAGTAATCTCTATTTAAATACAATTATGATTACAGCAATGACAAAAATAGCTTTAGGTGTTTTTCCCTGCAAGGACATGTAAAATGTAAGTACTCCTGTTCTACTTTTTAAATACCTTGCACCCTGCCCTGTGTGACTTTAGGCCTGACCGTAGGCGTGATCTATATGTAGTAAAAAAAATAAAAGATTACGCCTGGCAAAGGTTTTATTTTGTCATGTCAAAATGGCAGTTTAAAACTGCACTACAGGCTGCAGTGGCAGGCCTGAGACATGTTTTGCAGGATACATTAGTGGGTGGCATAAGGGGTACTGCTGCCCTCTGGTAGCTTTAAATTTACAGGTCCTGGGAACACATAGTACCATTTAATAGGGAGGTATAAGTAAATTAAATGTATACAGTTAGGTGCAGGTCAATTTTACCATGTTTTATGGGGAGAGCGCACACACTTTACCTCTGGTTAGCAGGGGTACATAGCACAGTGCAAAAATTAGTTAATTAAAACAATGGAGTGAAGGTAACAGGTCTGGGGGAATATCACACAAAGGTTGTCAGATCTAGCAAAGAGTGAATAAGCTTCTGCCAGTTTACGAATGTTTTCAAGGAAGGGATGACCAGACAGGGGCTAACTTAGAAAGAAGTGATCTTCTATGTAAATAGATGCAGAGTTTTTGTTGAATGAAGAGGTGATGCCAGTCTTGTAATTCACATAGCTTAACAAGTGAAACATCTTGCCCCTGGCAACCAGTTTAAGGCTATGAGGTATGATGAGAGCTCTACTTGTTAAACTGAGGAGCTGTCTGATAGCTACTTTCAGAAGTTGCTGTTACTTTAAGGGAAGGAAGATTGGGCTAAATAACAAATTAGGAGAAAACTTGACCAAAAGTGCACTTCTATTTAGTAGTTTCTTTCCTCCTACCCATAAGTGGCACTTGCCCTTTTCACAGTTAACCAGAATAAAAAAAATTACCTCAGATGCTGACAGTTGTGTTATTGCAATAGACAAATACTAAAAGCGATTTTTGGCACATGGTTACCCGCCAGAAGCAGTTGATCATGCTGTTCAAAGAGTACAGTCCTGGGAAAGATCATCTTTATGAAAGAAACAGCAGAAGGAGACCAAATTGCGACAGGTCTTTGTGTCCACTTTCTCCACTAAATCTTCACCGATCAAGAGGATTATTTTGAAACGATGGGAGTAGGTGCAAACAGAACCTGACCTAGCGTATATATTTGCCCAGCCGCATTTATTTGTGTAAAGAATATTTTGAGAGAAGTATTGACAAGACAAAGTGCAACTAGAGAGATCATGTCCAAAGGTATGAAAAAATGTTATAATTCTACTCATTGTAACAATGTGTTGGAAGGTAGGACAATTTTTCATCCTTGGACTGGGAAGATGATCAATCTGAACTACACAGCAGATTGTAACACCCATTTTACGTTATCAAATGCCCGTGCGGTTTACTGAACATGGGTAAAACCGAAAGAAAAGTCAGGATAAGAATGACGGCACACAAAAGTCGCATCAGAACAAAAGCCATAAATTTGCCACTGGCCACCCATTGGAGTGAGTGTCATCACACCATTGCACAAAAGCATTTCACCATTTTGGAGGTAGTTCAGCAACTAGTGGACATGGATTACAACAAGAGACTATTACAGCGTGAAACGCACTGGATACGGTTTTTGGACATTTTAATTCCTAAAGGTCTCAATGACAAAATGGAATTTGCATGCTTTTTATAATCATCAACATCCAACATCATCTCAATCATCATGTAGGCAGGTTCATATAGCAGTGGCGATAAGGAGGGGGTTTGACTTACAACTCATTTATTTATCCCATGTTGAGCATCTGACATTTTCTCACGTAGGCAGGTTTATATAGTAGCGGCTATAAGGAGGGGGTTTGACTTACAATTCACTTATTCAACCTGTTCGCACATTTTGATCAATCTTAGACTTGGGTGTTTTTAATTTTATTTGTATTTTTTATATCTGATATTCATGCCATTTTGCATATCTATCTATAGCTGATTGTGATGATTTGTGTTACTATACTCTGATCCCGACATTGAATGTTATGATTGCTTTCATTCACTTATATTGATAGAAGCTTGGAATGAATTGTAGCATTACACTGTTATCTCCATATTGTTTATCACTGTTGCTAACCACGATGATGGCTGTTTTGAATCTGTTCTCCCAAATATTGTTACGTGCCGCTAGGATTGCTCTCATCTTTTCACATTGATAACAGCTGGAATGATTTGTGGCATGGCACTTATCTCCATAATTTTTATTACTGTTGTTATCCATGATGATTGTTGTTTTGAATCAGTTTTCTCATCTTGTAGTTTCTTGATATATGTCCTATGTCTATCTCAGATGGCGAGACACTACCTATACTACTTTACTTTCCTTTTCCCTTCTCTTCTATCTGATTTCAAATACTCCTGTTTTTAAATACACTTTTTTCAACCACATTTTTTATGCACTTTATTTAGTGGCGGGTTGTCAGCACAATGCACAGGCTCTGTATCATACATGTTTTTAATTTGTACACGCGTTCATGAGTTTGGATGATGCGTCAATATAGGAGACATGCTTACTTTATGTGCATTCCGTTTAATTATCGGAGACTTGAGAGTAAGGCTTACAGGCTGTGGTTGGAAGTCCTCTTTTCATTTCCAACATGCACGCATTTAACGTGGACACATACGCGTGCCCTGTACACGCCGGTTTGAGACATTTGGGTTTGACTCGTGGAAATTAAGATTTTTTGGGTTCTGATGAGTACACTGGCTAATTAATTTTTGTATCACTTTCCGAGTACTGTTAGAAGTCATTGGTTTACCGAGTTTACTTTACTTTCTTCCTTTTTAGAATTGGTAAATTGATAGACTTCTATTTTGCCTGTTTTCGTATGCTGACGTGTTTGTGCGTCTTGGTCACAGTCAGTTTTGAAGCATCTGGGTTCTACCAGCAGTAGTATATGAGAACTAGAATTCCGGTGAGTAAACAGGCATGCTGTTTGATTATGTTTTTACCTCTTTTTCTGTATATATGGAAGACACTGGCTCACTGGGTCACATTTTTGTTTTTTTAGATTTGAAGATTATAAATTCACTTGAACATTTGGCCTTTTGATTTTCTAATGGTAAGGCTTTGACTCTGTTTGCTTGTTGCATGAGCTTACTTTTGGTCAAGTATTTTCCTGATTGGTTATTGCATGTTTTTTACAGAGGAGTAATCTGCTTCTATAGGAGTCAAGATAATCCCTGCTCCCCATTGCGAGCATTTTTTGGAGTTCTTTTAGAAGTTAAAGAGCGCAGCTATTTTTCAGTCATTCACAGTTGTCACTGTCGGGTTCAGTTTATTTTGAATCATGCGTATGAGTTTTGACACAGATTACTTTCTTGTGCACAGGGAGCACTGCTGATCTGTCTTTTTTTGATTCCTTACTGCCATCTATTTCTCTTTTTTTGTCGTTTCTGCCTATTTCTACTATCGTTCTGATTTACACTTCATGGAAGCTCATGATGCCACTGGATATATCTGCTGTAACAGTTGTGTGATTCCACTGCATGGATTTAAGTTACACACTTTTCACTGGTATCCGCCTACAATTTACGGGATGAACTGTGATGATGGTGAAACATTTGAGTCACATATGCCATTGATTTGTTGTCCTTTCATGCGTGGGGTTGCCTCACATTGTATTGAGATTGATAAGCATTATGTATACATTTAGACGATTGTTGCTTTTGTTTAACTTCAATCAATCATGGCATTTGTAAAGCGCACTACATACCCGCGAGGGTCTCAAGGCGCCGGGGGGGGGGGGGAGCTGCTACTGTTCGAAGAGCAAGGTCTTGAGAAGTCTTCTGAAGGTCAGAAGTTCTTCGGTCTGCCGTAGGCGGATGGGGAGGGTGTTCTATGTCTTGGCGGCGAGGTGGGAGAATGATCTGCTGCCGGCGGTCACTCTTCAGATGCGGGGGACGGTGGCGAGGGCATGGTCTGTGGAGTGGGGCTGGCGGGTCGGGTGTAGAGGCTGAGTCTGCTGTTGAGGTACGTTGGTCCGGTGTTGTGAAGTGCCGTGTGTGCGTGGGTGAGGTGTTTGAAGGTTATCCTCTTGTTGACAGGGAGCCAGTGCAGGTCTCTCCAGTGGGGTGTGATGTGGCTGTGGCAAGGGATGTCGCGGATCAGGCGCGCGTAGGGGTTCAGGATGCGTTGAAGCCATTTCAGGAGTTTGGCCGGGGCTCTTGCATAGCGTGCGTTTCCGTAGTCCAGTCTACTGCTGACGAGGGCCTGGGTGACCGTCCTTCTTGTTTCGGTGGGGATCCACTTGAAGATCCTGCGAAGCATGCGGAGGGTGTTGAAGCAGGAGGAGGAGACGGCGTTAACCTGCTTCGCCATTGAGAGGGTAGAGTCGAGGATGACCCCTAGGTTGCGTGCGTGGTCGGTGGGTGTTGGGGGTGTTCCCAGTGCAGTCGGCCACCAGGAGTTGTCCCAGGCCGAGGGGGTGGATCCGAGGATGAGGACCTCCGTCTTGTCCGAGTTCAGCTTCAGTCGGCTGTTCCTCATCCAGTCGGCGACGGCCTTCATTCCTTTGTGGAGGTTGGTTTGGCGGTGTGGGGGTCCTTGGTGAGGGAGAGGATCAGCTGGGTGTCGTCGGCGTAGGAGATGATGTTGAGGTCGTGCCGTCGTGCAATGTGGGCAAGTGGTGCCATGCAGACGTTGAACAACGTTGGGCTGAGGGATGAGCATTGGGGTATGCAGCAGATAATCTCAGTGGCTTCGGAGCAGAAGGGGGGTAGGCGGTCGCTCTGTGTTCTGCAGGAGAGGAAGGAGGAGGTCCAGTCCAGGGACTTCTCTTGGATTCCGGCGTCGTAGAGGCGTGTTCGTAGTGTGCGGTGGCAGACCGTGTCGAAGGCGGCTGACAGGTCCAGGAGGATGAGGGCCGCGGTTTCTCCGTTGTCTAGCAGGGTCCTGATGTCATCGGTGGCGGCGATGAGGGCAGTTTCGGTGCTGTGGTTGCTGCGGAACCCGGACTGGGACAAGTCCAGGATGCTGTTCTCCTCGAGGAAGCTGGTCAGTTGTTTGTTGACGGCCTTTTCAATGATCTTCGCCGGGAACGGGAGCAAGGAGATGGGTCGGAAGTTCTTGAGGTCCTTGGGTTCCGCCTTGGGTTTCTTGAGTAAGGCGTTGATCTCTGCGTGCTTCCAGCTCTCTGGGAAGGTCGCTGTCTCGAAGGAGATGTTGATGGTTTTCGGGAGATGGGGTGCGATGGTGCTGCTGGCTTTGTTGAAGATGTGCTGTGGGCAGGGGTCTTCCGGGGATCGGGAGTGGACTGTGTTCATGATCTTGATGGTGTCGTCGTCGTTGATGTGGTCCAGGCGATCAGGCGGTTGGTGCGGGTGGTGGTCGTGGGAGTGGGGGTCTCAGTGGTTGCCGGGGTGGTGATGGCATTGAAGCTGTCGTGGATGTCTGCGATCTTGCGATGGAAGAAGGTGGCAAGCGAGTCGCACAGGTCTTGCAATGTGAAATGTTATTGGTGTTGGAGCTGGGGTTGGAGAGTTCCTTCATGATGTTGAAGAGCTCTTTGCTGTTGTGTGCGTTGTTGTCTAGGCGGTCGTTGAAGGAGGTCCTTTTGGCGGATCTGATGAGGTGGTGGTGTCTGCGGGTGGCGTTCTTGTGGGCTGTATAGCTTTCCAGTGTTCATTCACGGATCCAGTTTTTTTCGAGTTTTCGGCAGGTTCGCTTGGACCTGGAGGTCTTTGGTGAAACAGCTGGCTTTCTTGCTAGTGTGGGTGCTGGAGGGCTTCTTGAGTGGGGCGAGGGTATTGGCGCAGTCGTTGATCCACTGTTTGAGGTTGCGAGCGGCGGTGTCGGGTCGGTCGCATCTGACGGTGGGTTCCGGGCGAGGGTGGTGGAAAGCTGGTCTTCAGTGACTTTGCTCCAGCAACGGTGCAGCATCTGTTGGGTGCGGTGGTGTGTGGTGGGTTTCCGGAAAGTGAAGTGGATGCAACGGTGATCGGTCCAGTGGAGTTCGGTGGTGTGGTTGAAGGAGACGCGGGAGCTTGTGGAGAAGATGGGGTCAAGCGTGTGGCATGCGGAGTGGGTGGGTGTAGTGACGAGTTGTCTGAGTCCGAGGTTGGCGAGGTTGGCGAGGTTGGCGATCAGGGTGGAGGAGTTGGTGTCGTTGTTGTTCTCGAGGTGGCAGTTCAGGTCCCCGAGGAGGATGTAGTCCATAGAGTCGAGGGCGTGTGTGCTGAAGAGGTCGATGATGGAGTCGCTGAACTGTGCTCGTGGTCCGGGTGTCTGTAGATGAGGGTTCCTCTGAGGGTGGTGTTGGGATCGGTGTGGATCTGGAAGTGTAGGTGTTCGGCGGTGCTGAGGGTGTCGTCGGTGTTGGTTGAGACTTTGAGAGTGTTCCTGTGGACGATGGCGATTCCTCCTCCTGCTCCATTGGTGTGGTCCCTGCAGGTGATCTTATAGCCGTTCGGGATGGCTATGGCGATGTCGGGTGCCGAGGAGGGGTTCAGCCAGGTCTCCATCAGGAAGGCGACGTCTGGGGTGTTGGAGTCCAGTAGGTCCCAGAGTTCCACGGCGTGTTTGCGTGCGGAGTGGGTGTTGAGAAGGATGCATCTGAGGTGGTTGGGTTCTTTGGTAGGTGGGTTGTCGGGCCGGATGCTGGTGAAGCTGCAGTTCCGGCAGGAGAAGGGTCCTTGGGTGCGCCTCGGGGCGGCCAGGCAGCAGGTGCGTGAACGTCCGGCGTTGAGTGCGTGGAGGGTGCTGGAGTCGTAGCGAAGGCAGGCGTCGTGGCGTTCGCGGGGGCCAGGGGTCCTGGGCGCGGTCCAGGTGCAGACAGGTGCAGACGGGCTTGCCTTAGGTGCGCCTTTGGTGCAGCAGCTGCCATATATGGGGTGGTGGGAGGCAGGAGCAGCTGGGAGGCGGGAGGTAGGGGCAGCGAATGGGCAGTCAGTGGGGTCACAGAAGGAAAACGGGCACTGATCACGGGGGCACAGAAGGAAAACTTGGCACAGATCACGGGGGTCACAGAAGGAAAAATGGGCACAGATCACGGGGGCACAGAAGGAAAACCGGGCATAGATCACGGGGGGCACAGAAGGAGAGACGGGCACAGAATCACGGGGGCACAGAAGGAGAGATGGGCACAGAATCACGGGGGCACAGAAGGAGAGAGGGGCACAGAATCACGGGGGGCACAGAAGGAGAAACGGGCACAGAATCACGGGGGTGACGATGGGAACAGAAGTTAAGAAGGGTACAGGGGAGAATACAGGCACAGGGGGAAGACAGACAACAGCAGTCACAGACAGCAAAAGAGAAAACGATACAGGCAGTACAATGGACAATAGTACAGACCTAAGGCCTACCACTGGCCACCAGGGATGAGGCGTAGGTGGTAGCCTGTGGGTGGAGGAGGGCCTCAACTTACTTCAGCAGCAGCAGCTGGGGCAGGGACAGGACGCACAGGCGGGCTGTGTGGAGGGGGAGCGACCTGCCTAACAAGGTCAAGGATCGCTCTCCTCACCGCGCTGCGGCCTCCATATATGGGGTGGTGGGAGGGAGGAGCAACTGGGAGGCGGGAGATAGGGGCGGCGAATGGGCAGTCAGGGGGGCAGGGCCACAGGGGACGCAGCGGCGGGAACAGAAGCGGTGAACGTCACGGAAGGCAAGGGCACAGAATCACGGGATCACAGAAGGAGAAACGGGCACAGATCATGGAACTTTATAGATCCCCTGACGAAGGGCTCACTGGAAGCCCGAATTCCATTGGGAAGCACATTGAACAGTGTGATCATCTGTGATCATCTGTGAACTCTGTGTCATGAGTTAATAATTTGGTCTTTGACATTAAATCGACTGGAGTCATATTTCTCCGTAGTGCTGAGATTTTGCATACCTTTGAATCATAATTTTTTGAGAACCATGCTGAAGAAATTTTGTTGTGAAAATATGTTTTTAAAATATTTATACATACGTGTAATTTTGATTAATTTACTGACCCTTTCGTGGGCTACAGTAGTGCATACTATTACCAGAGCATCTGCCCAGATCACCTGTTTTGTCTATTAATAAGGAGCGAGGGTGGATCCCCTCTACAGAGTGCACACTAAAATGTACTAGCTTGCATACTTAGTTCATCACTTGGATTCTATCTAGGAGTGCAACACAACGACTAGCACACATTTCTAACAATTTGGCCAGGCATATCATAACATTCTTTTATCCGTGAAATATTAAGCACAATGATATTAAGTTTTCCAAAACAATGAATGTCTTCCAAATTTTAAGACATGGGATTTTCAGATTCCCCTTCACAAAAAGTTAAACTAAAACACTGCATCTACTTTGTCCTTTTCTTCCTAGGATGCTCCATTTGAGCCTTTTTTTGTACACAATGAGTACTCACATAAACACACTGGCAACTCTTAAAAAACTCTCTTACTGGTTTTGATGAGACTTTGTTTCTCAGAAGATACTTAACCGAATGTACCACTCTTCCTGTCTGCTCCTGTATGTGTTTACTATTGGCACACTATCTAGAACGACACCTGTCTTGGAACGTGATCATCTTCTGAAATGTATTTCTAAACTATCTTTACAAATGTATAAGTCATGTCATCCCTTTCCCTCCCCTATACATTTATACATTGAAAATGCTAGAGAAGCTGTTCTGAAGATGTTTAATTAAATAGGACTGCTACAAGTACACAGATGTAAAACAAAGCGCCACACCTGTGAAGGAATGTCTGTTTGGCTTTCCGCTGTAGACAGTCTTTTCCACTGTAGGACAAACGTCTTCTTTCTCATCCTGTCTGGAATAGATACTGGCTGATTTCCTCCGAGCACAGATGTGAATGTTTGGGTTGAAGTCACATCGACCACAGTAAGCTGTTGCAGCCATGCTTGCAGGACACAGAGCCATGGCATTGCATTCTTCTTCACTCTAATGGAATAAAAAAAACATGGCTTACTGTAATAGGACTTTTTTCCTTCTTATCAGAACAAAAGTTTTAGAAGTTCTGGTAATAGGTATCGTTGCTGTTTTTGTCCTACTTTTAAAGAATGACAGAAAATAACTTTTTTTCTTTAAGGTCACTTGGACCGACATACTACAACACAATTCAAGCCTGAAGTATTAACAGTGAGCATGTACCTTACTAAGCAATAACTAGCTACATTTTGCAGCTCTCCAGGTGCATATGAGTCTCCCCCATAGAAGTGGAAGAGAGGTAAATAAGTATATGTTGGATGTGTAGCCATGGCAGAATGTCGACTTTTGCATGGGAACACAAAAACTCACACCGTTCCAAGACGTCTCACAGCGTCTACCAGAAATAATGAATGGCGCAAAAAGTACCCACTCAGTTGTGGGTGATGGGATCCTCCCATCAGAAGGACGATGGTTCACCCAGTGCACTTTGAAAGACCAGGATAAAAATATTTGACCTCTTCAGTGTCAGCCACTGGTTAGTGGAGCTGCAAAAGTGACTGTTCTGCAGACATATGAGTTAAGTTTACTTAAGGTGTGGATACATATAGTAAGTTTTAATTGCTCAACTCCACAATGAATAATCAGAGCACAACAGTTATTAATAAAACAGGGTAGATTATAACCTCTTCGCTGCGGCGCAAATTCCGCCGCAGCGCTGCCGCAGTGCTGGACATTCCATTCGTGGGCGTGGTCATGACGTCTCCCGGCCGTCGTCCGCACACGCCCATTGTGACTCATGACGGCCGGGAGACGTCATGAGCATGGAAGAGGTTAAAGCAGTCTTGAAATTATCAAAGGCTCCCTTCAGTTGGAGATTGATTGGAAGATCCAACGCATGTAACCTCCCTTCATGGAAGGGAAAAAGAGGATGAAATACAGGATCGTCTTTATATTCACCAAATACCCTTTAAGACAAGGTAGGTACAGCTATATTGTTTAGAACGGGTGTAATATGCCAATAATGTACATTGCAATGAAGTGTAGAAGATTCAATGGCTACCCCTATGCACCCACTGCTTTTAGCAACGTAACCAGGAAAAAACACTTGTTTTTCAGAGAAAATGGGTGCTCTTTGGTTTTAGGTTCTGATAAGCACAAGATGCTAAACATGTAGCAAGTAGACCACCTGGGCTAGCTAGTTAAACTAGTCTTGGTTGATACTAGGAAGATAGCTTAATGGTCTAATCGCAGAGACAGAGAAATAACTTCTCCTCTAGTTCTTAATTTAGATCCTGACGAGAAATAGATAACGGCTGTGGCACGGGAGTGCTATGTATAAAATGTATATTTCATAGTGGTGTCATAAGGGCCAACCAATGATTGTGTTATAAACTGGAGTTATTGTCCAAAAATTAACCTTTACTGCAGTCGTTATTTGAAAATATTAGCTCCAAGGACACAAATCAAGAAAGTTCTAGCAGATTTAACTTTTTATCCTTTTTGTCAATCCTTTTGTTATTAGTTTGCAGCTTTTGTTCAGTTTCAGCCTGGTTAGTAATTTAGCACTGAATAAAACTCTCTGACTGCTTCTGTGATTTAAGGAAGGGTTTATGTCATGGTATTGGATAAGCAAAGTATGGCCAACTTGGCAATGTTCCGTTAGGGTCTGACCATTGTCCATTTAAGAAAGTATTTCCTGAGGTTCAGATCTGAAATGTTGTTGGGGTCAAAGAAGAAGGGAAGCTGTCACAGTGCTATTCTGGAGCAGTGATTCAAATGAGAAAATGTTGTTTTTGCTCCCATCAATTTAGATACCAGCTTAGTTTCACCAATACTCAAATGATTTAACCAAGTACTTCCTTAGGGTGTATAAGATCCAGGATACTGTCAGTAATGAACAAATGTCAGAGTAGGGTTGACAGAACAGCCCAAACGAGGTGATGCTAGCAGGAGTGACCCCTTTGGATTTCTAAATGTCATGTTGGCAGCTGGGGCATAGTTTGGTGTCTTTTAACCCTACATTAAACGATCATTCAAAAACAAATACAAACACAGAGTTGCTAGTGAGAAAATCCCCACCTCATTGATAAGGAAGTGTAATGAAGCAGAACGGTCAACACTTTAGTCGAGGAGAACAATCATGACCAAGTCTAAGTTGTCCATGCATTAAACAAGGCATCCTTTATAGCCAAAAAAACTGTCCATGATAACAATGAATGCCACAATAGCAGGGTTAAGGTATAGCAAGTTTATTAGATGCCCCTCCAATCATTTGTTCAAATAAAATGTAAATATAGTAGAGGTGGGTGAAAGTTTTAGAATTAACAATATGTATTCGACAATAGTCCTTCTGTGGCCTCCTCTGAAATGCTTATAAGAAAAGTTTTACTACAATTCCTATAATAGGGGTGAATGATTCAGGGCACATTTTAAGGCGTTGGACAAGGGTCGAGCAAGTGGGGTTGGATGTCAGTTTGATGATTCTTCATGTAGTTCACTATAGAGAAAATGAATGAAGGCACACGTAAGACTGTTTCTTGCTTTGGGATCATTATCACGTGTATCTCGTTCTGGGGAATATTGTGGAACTGAAGACCAAGAGTCTGATGTGGGTAAGAGAGGTGATGCTCTGGTAGCATTCACATGGTGATTTACAGGACTGAAGAATTTCCTACTGATGTTTCCCTTTGGGAGTCTCTCTGCAGCAGTGATGTGTTTAACTTGGACAAAGGCCTAAGAACAGAACTAAATTTATGATTTGAAAATAGATTTATCTCCCACGGACATATGTTTCACAAAATAAGATTCAGAACATTAAGTGTGCTTGTTTTCATTTGTTTTAGATAGACATTAAACCAAGGCATGTGATGTTTTTGAAGTTTGATGGATTATATGAATAGAATGTTTTGAAGCAGCTCCGAATCTTATTAGCATCTCCTTCAATGGTAGTGTGGACTTTTCGATTGAGCTACAGTATTTAAAGCATTATGATTTCTTCCAGCAATAGTGATGTTTCTCAATAAATATCTTCGGTTTGTAGCAAGAGAGGCTTTTTTTAAAAAATTCTGTGAGAAAGTGCCCTTTTGCAGCGTGCACCATAATATTGTTTGGTCTGATGCTGCTGTTCTTTTTTTTTTACTCTGTGCTCTGGGACACTGCTAATCAGGATCAAGTGAAGGTGCACTAATCCCTAAAATGTAGTAAAATTGACTAACTCCTAATTGATATATTTAACTTTCGTAAAAGGCCACAGCATGTGCTCCAGAAATAAACCAATGGCATTGAAAGTTAACAGTCACATGTGTACGGATCCACTAATGTGACGGAGGAAACATGGCTACACTGCAGTGAATTGAAATAATCCCTTTGAGAAGGAAAAACATCCCTTTTAAATATTAATAAGCTACCCTACAAAGGCCTTGGTAGAGTGCCCACAAGGTACGGTGCTTAGTATTTAAAAGTGGGAATGTATACATTTTATGTTGCCATATCCCTACAGTGATAAGACCGCAAAAGCTATTTTCACTGTGGAAGAGTACATCTGTCCTATAAGGACAAATAAAGTACAGATTAAAATATTAATACTTCTATCGCTGGTTAGTGGCCAGGCAGAAAAATAGTTCAACTACTATTTTAATACTAACTAAACGCCAAATTAAATATTGAATTTGAATTTTTAACAAATATTTAGGAAAGTAGCTTTTAGAAAGTTACCTTTTCCCTTCCTAAAGCTCCAGGGGTCTGAATTGCATTAGCTCTTTACCAGCTGCCCAGCCAGTGGCTGACCTAAATAAAGTGTGAGAAATGCTCCCAGTAAAGGAACAATGGCTTGGGTGTGGGAGGTGCTTTTCTTCACCTTCAAGTAAGACCAGTTAGGATGGATCCTGAAAGTTAATTAACTTAAGTGGGACCTGCAGAAGGCAACTCAGACAGGATGTCTCGAAATGTAACCAAATCAAACCTAGGAGAGCTATCCCCAGAACTTGGTTTTTGTGACTAGAGAGGAAGAGGCTGCGCATTTACCTAGTTGCACTTCCTGGTGGTCACACAAGCTCTGCACAAGGGAGGAAGGGTTTCCCCATTTTGTATTTTTAGAGTAATGTGCACTGTGAGATGGTCTACTGTAGGCCAAACAGTAACTGCTGCAAAAGTGGGTTGGGTTGCCATTCTGAACTTTTGCCCCATTGGTTAGGGAGGAGCCAGGTGTCCTCCCGTTCCAATCATAAATGGGTTTCCCCAAGGCATCCTTCTCAGAACACTTTCAGGACCTGTAGGAAAAGAGGAGGGATTCTGAACCTGCTGTTTGAGACCTGTAAGAAGACCAGAAGGAATGAACCTGCTCCCATTTGTACCCAGGCGAAAGAAGTGGACTTTAAGGGTTAGTTGGCTGACCTCCTGTGTGGCTACAGAGACACAACAAGTTTCATGAGGCCTTTTCCTTGAAGTGTTCAGCTGACCAGTAGCAATCGTACTTGGTCTGGACCCTGCTGATGGCCTCTGAGGGGGTGAGACTTGACCCTTAATTGTTGTTTCTGAGGTCCTGGGACCCTTGGCTATGTTTAACTGGTCCTCGCCTAAAAACTCTGAAAAGTTGGGACTTAGAAGATTTTTGGACTCCTAGACATCCAGGGGACTGACACCAACCACCCAAGTCAATTTGTCCAAGGTGGACTTCTCTGGACTGAAGAAACAGGTTTCTCCCACTTGCAGCTTCTCCACAGCAGCAAATCCATTTTAGCAGACCTTAATTGAAAAGGTATCCAGCATTGTGAAACTTATCATTGGGCACAGCCTGCAACCTTATCCTGTTGGAGGATTCTGAGCTCAGAAAAATAGACTAAGCGGAACATAGAAATCTTGACCAAGTGTAGGTGCCAAAAGTATCCAGCTGGCACAAGGAATTTCCTGGGCACAAAAATTTAATTTTCTGTTTCAATTGGACCTCATTCAGTGGCTACTTGACTTTGAGAGAATTTCCGTGTATATAGCCTGCAACCTTGCCCCACTGGAGAATTATGACTTCCATTTCTGAGACTAAGTCCCGAGGTAAAACTCTGATGGGGACAAACCTTATTGGTGTACCTGACCCATGCTTCATCGCACTTGGCCTGTAATCGCACCTAGGTCCTGGATAACAGAGACCACGGACTATCATTGGCAATTGGTGCTTTTTGCCACTATTTTTTCTTACATGTTTTAAAGTTCATATCACCAGTTCCTCCTATTGGATTTTGATCATTTTGTTATTACATTTTAATCTAGCTGTCTTACTTGGGGTGATATTTCAATTGTGTTGCGTTTTCTACTTTTTAAAATTGTTGTGGTACTTATAAATATTGTCCACGTTTTCTTTAAATTAAGCCTGTCTCCTCTCTGCATAGCTACCAGGAGTTGAGCTCAAGTTTCAATTACTGTTCTTTTTGCTGTTGCCCTCGGCTGCTCTGGTCTCACCTGGCTGACCTCGATCCTCGCCACTCGCCAGCTTCTGCATAGCCCCTCCCCCCCCTCCCGCCACCGCGTTTCAGATCCTCGTGGCCGCAGCGCGGAGGGAGGGTGAGTGTGGACTACAGCTCCCAGACTCCCCGGGCCCACACCGGACACAGCGTCATCTGCCTAGCGCCCGGAGGCGCATTAAAGACAGCGTGATTCCCGGTGGAGCGGGTGTTCTTTTTGCTGTTGCCCTCGGCTGCCCTGGTCTCACCTGGCTGACCTCGATCCTCGCCACTCGCCAGCTTCTGCATAGCCCCCCCCCCCCTGTTTCAGATCCTCGTGGCCGCAGCGCGGAGGGAGGGTGAGTGTGGACTACAGCTCCCAGACTCCCCGGGCCCACACCGGACACAGCGTCATCTGCCTAGCGCCCGGAGGCGCATTAAAGACAGCGTCATCCCCCGCGTCGCGGGACCGCGCGCGGGCGGCGCCGGGCTAAGCCCGGGCAAAGGGCGGGCCATTGTGTGGCCGTTAGGAGGCCGGAGGAGGTCGGGGTGGGCCACCCCCCTTGAGTAGTACGGAAGACACTACAATTGCAAGTATAAATTGATTTTAAAGGACTCTGTCAGTCACGAGTTACGAGTTATTGCTGAGTGCACTACGAGACTGTTAATATATAGGCCATATTTCGCAGCGTAGTAGATATTGTTACTCATGAGTCATTAAATTTATTAGCGGTATTCATTCTCATTGAATTGGTTTTTAAACTTGTCACTCTAGCGATCCTCCTGTGTTGATGACTATAATTGTAGTTGTTTATTAATGTGACCTGTGTACTGTCATGGCTAAAGCTAAAATTACAATGGATAATTATTTGGTTAAAAGGGTTAACATGATCAACAGTGAAAGACGGAAATCGTTAGGAAAGGAGCCCTTCGCAGACAATATGGAGTTACCATTAGATGTTAGCGCTAACACTCTTGCCATAGTGGATCCCTTAACTGAAGCTCCCTTATTGGAAAATTTGATTCATCCTATTGTGGATAATGATGATGACACCTTAAGTCAAGTTACATTGGTGTCCCCAAGAGAGTCTGTATTATCCCCATCTCCCCCGAAAAGAGCGGTTAGAAAATGTAGAAAGCCTCAACCCAAGAAGGGAAGTGTTCACCATAAGTCACTGTCAGACCAACCCCAGAGAAACACTGTGGCTCATGTTAAAATTCAGACCCTTAACGAGGTTGAGAATTCTGCTCTCTCGGGGGTCATTGCCAAAATTTTTGAGGAAAAATTAGCATTTATGATTAAGCCTCTTGTAGAAAAAATTGAAATCTTGTCAACTGAGGTACTGAGGCTAGGCTGCCTCTTAGATGAAATGAAACAGCCTACAAATTTGTCTAAGGAACCGATACAACCTGCTCATACTACTCCGCTACCTACACCGGAGGGTGGGATCCTCATTAGTTCTACGAGATCACTGCCACCAGTTGGCAGTGGTACTCGAACTAATATAGCTCCATCCAGTAGTAAGGGGTCCAGAGCTATAGCACAAAAATTACACTGTGTCAATCTTCCACCAGCTTGTGAACCTTACGTGGTTGTTTTATCTAATGTTCCTCCTCTTGACCCAGTAACATCTAATTTCCAACATGAAACGCATGATTCACTTAAGAGGAAAACAGTTGTGATTCCACGGGGTTAGTTATAACAAGAACGGGAATGGCCACTCCCTAAGAGGACAGGCTTTAAACAGTATCCATCACTCCTTGAACAGGTGTAGGTCGTGGAGAGGGGTGTGGGGTAAGCAACGATGTAAACAATGAAGCCCAGAATGGATTTAGACGGTTCCTGTTCTGTGTAAATGGGCTTCTCCCATCAGTTTTTGGTGCCCGACTTGTATCTTCGAGGAGGCTGTGCAATGTTTCTCTTACGCAAGCGTAGTTTCCAGGGTTCCTGAATACTAGCCAACCCGTAACTCAGAAAGATTTCCGATTCCCTGCACCTCCACGTTCACAATGTTTCTCTCGTTTTAGTTGGTACCCCTAACTTGCGAGCATTTTGTGTGGAAGTGTGTTCCTTGCTTAGCTTTTCTTCTTGCAATTACTCAGTGATGTATAAACGAGTCTGCTTAACGTTCGTTAACGAGTACTCTGAAACCGTGTTAATCAGTTAACTAACGCACATTTTGCATACACTCACATAACTTCCGTGGCATATCCTCACAAATGACAACACAAAAAACGATTAGATAAAAAAAATGTTAGCTTAAGTTACCATTTTCACATAGGATCAAGCTTTGCGCCAAACTATGGTTACTTTACAAGGTTTTAATACTTTTGCAAGAATTATGAAAAGTTTGCAAAGAAAAAACAAACGACGTTATACACCAATAGCCCTGACGAACACCGACTTCAAACACATCTCAATCCGAATATATTCAGCAAAGAAAAAAAAAGCAGGAAAGACAAGTTGTGTCGTATCCACATGGGGGCAGATTTATGAGCCCCTTGCGTCACTTTTGCGTCACTTTTAACATGGGAAAAGTGACGCAAAAGTGACGCAAGGGGCTCATAATTCTGCCCCCATTGGAATGCAGCTCTTTTGTGACTGAATGTGTGTAACTTCTCCAGATCGCATAAACCTTTCCAACCTTTCTATATAGCCTTCCAGGGACACATTAAGCACGTGATCCATCTTCCTCAATGGTATTTGACCTCGCCACGTGCCCGGTACACCGACGTATTGCATTGAATTGAAAGCTCCATTCGGACCTGTCAAACACGTGGACCCCTCGCTGCAGCGACACGTGCAACCTGCTAGAGGCTGGCGTCAGAATGGATGGAAGGCCCAGCTCGCGCCACGAAAACAGACAGAACAACTCGCAGATTACCCTGGCAGCCCCTTGACAGGTGCGTCACTGTCAATAAATGATAGAGGAGTGCGACTATTGTGCTCGCATGACAACAGAATTCATATGGGGGTCACGTTGTGTAGGCTTGACTACCATGAAATGCGGAGGCCGGCTCCATAAATCTCCCGACAGGTTTTTATACCCGTCATTTGTGATCCCATCATGCTGCCTAGTAAAGGTGCTCGGCCCAGTTTACTTTAGTAGATTGTGACAGGGTCTGGGAGTCAGGCATCTCTGAGCTGTAAACTTAACCGAAAGCCTCGTCGCCATTACCGGATGTCAGCCATTCCGCGCGCGTGCCCAATGAACTGCTGCCGCTAATTTATATTCAAGATAGTCGGGTGCATAAATCACTTCATGTACATCAAATTACTGTATATGCACACACTGGACTGATCGATCATTAACTGTAAAAACATGATAACGCACCCTCCCTTGGTTGTTAAACCAGGGTATCTGCATAAGAGCGAAGAGCAGTGTTTTTTTACACAGGTGCATAGCATGTTGCCTGAAATGAAGTATACCTGTTTAACATTGTCACCAGATTTGTAAAATAATGTGTGCAAAAGGTAATTGTGGTTTAAGATGAGACAAATAGTTATGTATTGTTTTTTTTAATGTGTGGAGGAATCGAGTAATACACATAGAACATATGGAATCCTTTAACATGAACTCTGTTTAAAGAAGGGATGTCCAAAATAGGTTCAAGAGGGATCGATCCATGTCGGATTTTGGGGATATTCACGCTTGAGAGACACCCCTGGTACAGTAGCTATGTCATGACATTGGCAATCTTATTGAGTCTACACCTTTGGTGTTAGACTGGTTTACTTGAACCGTAATTTTAGATTCTGCCCTAGAAACTTCTCAATAAGCTTTTTTTACCTACACAGTGGTTTCTAAACCTGTGGGCCGGAACACTAGTGTGCTTGACACACGCCTGCAATGGGACCTTCTATGGCACTAGATCAACAAAGTATAGCTCATAAAAGTTTGCATCAACACCCATCAGTTTTCTTCCGTCTCAGCTAATGCTTTCCTTTAATGAGGAACCTGGGTAGAGAAGCTGACAGGCTTCCAAGGTCAATAATGGTGGTTAACTGGGTGACATTCTTCTCCTCCCCAGCATCAGCACCACCACTCATAGGTTGCAGGTTCCAATCCAGTCCAGCTTGTTACTGACCAACAGGAAAAAACATCTTAGTTCCTCTTTGCCAATGTGGAACGCAATAGTGGTTAGATCAACTGACTAATGGAGCCAACATTACACTACAAATAACATCACTACTGTTAGATGTAGGTGTCTTCTTCATAAAATATATACTCCCAATGCCACCTTGTTTGGCTTGCACAACAGAGAACAAAAGATAGAATCAGCAGTAATGCTAGCTTTCTTCTGTCATAACATAGGCTTCAATTATGCTTGGATGAGGAGAATACACAACAGAGTCAAAAGTGTATTTTCAGTTTTGTATTCGATTCTCACTTTGTTCTAATTGTACGTTTGATAGATAACGCAGTACAAACAAATGTACACTATAGAAGCCATATTATGAATTTTGGTTGTATCTACATCTATTTATGTCTCCTTTAAAACAACACTACAGGGTCTGGAACATGTAATGTTATACTTCCAACAGTAGAGAAGCAATTTGACTTAGAGCTAATATTTCACTAGCCATCGAGACAGATCAAAATGATGCTCGGGCAACTGGGGGTGTATTATGCCAAAAATATTTCAAATAATACAGAAAATCAACAATACTAGAGGTTATAGAGACAGACATATAATGAGAAAGGAATATGTTCACTGAAAACTATTTAACAGAAAAAAACACGGATCTCTTTATAATCCAAAGATCTTTACATGTGGTCAGTATTGTGATGATCTCCACCCACCAGCTCCATTTACTCCTGTTATTTTGAACGTTTCATTGTGCAGCTCCCTACAGCATATGTGGGCCAGTGGTGCTATTTAAATGTCAAAATTAAAAAAAATGCTATTTGAATGAAATTGTTCCTACTCCTGCCCTGCACACGAAGGGTGCTGTAGAATGGAAGGATGGGCGTGAACTTACGCCTGCAAAGATTGGAACAGTGGCAATGTGAGAGGATAAAAAAAAAACCTGCAGAAGTAGACAGTTTCATCAATTTGGTTAATCATTATAAATTCCCACTGCAATAACATTCATCACGGTGAAGACATTGGCTATTAATACGGGTGTAATGTAAAAATGAATAATGCAGAGAAGAGTTTTTATAATTCTGTTTTGGGAAAGAACGCGTATGCACCATGTATCTCTCTCGCCTTTAAAAATTAGGGCACAAAGGTGTTCAGCCAATTACCGTCATCGTGGTTGATGTTGAAATCCTGTCAGAGCAAACATATTTCACGGGGTCATATCCAAGCCCATGGCAGCATCCCTCAGCCTCGGCAATGAGCTCCACCCCGCAGCATCTCACCGACGCCGGACCCGCGTGCATGATGTGAGCTTTAAACCCGCCAACTGCATTTGAGCAGCACATTGTGTCTGATCTGTTCACATATTCAGTCCCACAGCAGAACATTCCTAAAACAAATAAGAAACAAAACATTTATAATCGTGGTTTTAATAAAATACTTTGATTGCTTCTGCACTAAATTATTATTCTGTCGAGTTAATTGTATAAAAAAACTTTTTTCTAACTGTTCCAAGGATAATAACTAATCAAGTAGCGTTACTGAGAGTGAAGCCAGGTCAACAACGCTAGTTTTCAGCCTTCACCTGATGTCTGGGCTAGAGCCACATGTGAGACCATATAAGGAAGGGAAGATACAATATGAGACATCATTGCCCGACTCCAAGGTCACATAATTGCACCAGCTCTGTCCAGGAATAGGACCTTCAACCCTCAAATGAATGCATTACCAAGAGGCTTGGATTACCAGTCAGACTGCTATTTGTGACTGGACAAAGAACACTGCTCTCTTCAACATCCCCTGAACCTCATACACTTGTTATAATGCTCCCTGGGAGGATGGGCATGTGTGGGAGTAGTGGCTTCCTTTACTCTCATGTCTACACTTTAATGCTTCCTTGGACATGATAAAGAATGTGAAGGTAGAACTAACTGCAGGCTGGATATAGTCCATGACAATTTCCTTGTCCTACAAATCCAGAACTGTACTCTTATAAATCAAGAACTTGGGAAGTTGCTGGGCATATGCAGGGTACGCGTTTATATCTAGGTAAAGTATACTTAATTTAATTCTAGGAAAGGCAACGAAACAAAGACTCAAAATGACAAAATGCTTATATTATTTTCACGTCGGTAGAGAGACCAGTAGATACATTCTGCATTTTATAGAGTTGGGTGGAGAGTTAGTCCTGTATTATAAAACTGCTGCACAAACCCTGGTGTTGCTTATATTAATATTTTGCTACATTTTCCAAAACATATATTTGGGCGATGGAAGGGTAGATTTATTAACGTCTCCTGCTGCTATCCCAACATAACCCATTCCAGGATGTCTTTTTAATTCGATTTTTTTTTAAAGTTCTTTGACCTAAGAAGATCAATTCCAAAAATAGATTATGATGTCTGGAATAAGGACACCGACAAATGACAAATTACATGTTCTCATTAAAAATCCATAAGAGGACCACTTGCACTTCAGATCAAGATTGGAACCTAGAAATTAAGAAGACATCCTAGGGTCTTACAGATAAGTTAAATATGCTAATTAGAAGCATAGCCAATTTTGACATGTTTTAGAGGTCAGATGACATGCAATCGGCCAGAAGTGTCCCAGAGTGCAGACTCCAAAACACAGCAATCAAATTTAGCAAAAAGAGGGGGTGACCCCACAAATAGGGACATTTTCATACAGAAAGTTACATGTTCTCATTTAAATCCCATATCTGGCCTTTTGGCTCATCTGACCATGATTGGAACCAAGAACAAAAGAAGACCTCCCTGCCTGCTATGCCAGGAAGTACTAACCTTGCCTGCCAAATGAAGACCGAAAGAGCTGTTCCTTGCACTGCTTGCTCTGCTCGGAGCAGCGGGGAATCTTGAACTTGGAATCCTGGGTATCAATGAGCTGAGAAGGTCTTAAGACCAAGAGGACTTGCTTACCAAAGCAAGACATTTTCAAGAGAACTGAGGTACTTAGAATCAGACAGGAATCTTTCCTTGAGAAATGCATTTTGTTGAAATTGCCCTAGCCACGTTTGAAACTTTGAGTCGACACCCCCTCAGAAATAAACAGAACAATTTGAATTGAAAGGATTTACCAACCAAAATAAGGTTTGATCCACTTCTGAAGATATTGCATTGCATTGCATTTCAGAATCAGCTAACACTCTAAACCCAGCTGTAGATTCTACCTGCCTTTGGATCAGATTCAAAAAGGACTATGAAGAATCCAGCTTCAAACTTGATATTGTCTTAGTAGATAACAGTAGCAGCCGGCATGACTCGCGGGTGGCGAGGCTGGTGCGCGGAGGACAGCTTTAGAGAAAAACGAACAAAACAAATGACAAACTCACCTTACTGCCATTCCCTCTGCCGCGTCTCTGATCCTTGCTCCTGCTCTTTTCTCGTGGCGTGGGACAGGAAGCCAGGAACAACAGCAAGGCTCCCCTGACCAATCACAATGCTGCAATGCAGCTTTGTGATTGGTAGGCACCCAGGCTCCCTAGAGCAATTACAACGCTGCAATGCAGCGTTGTGGATGGTTTTGAGCGTCCTGGTGGGGCGCTCCACCAGAGAATGGGAGCCTGGGCTTGTTCTCCAAGCAAGCTGTAATGCAGCCTGCATGGAAAAGGGGTAAAGTGCCCGAGGGGGGTGAACAAACAGTCACTGCGCACTTTGAGGAGTGGGCAAACCACTCCTCTCCTGTCCTGCTCCACGTGAGCAGAGAGCCCCGCCCACCCGCCCGCAAAGGAAGGAAATATAAAATGATAATAACTCAAAGTTATAATTTTATGTTTCCTTTCCTCACACTGCTTAAAGCAGTGGGGCGACGCTACTCCGCCCTAGCGGAGGAGCCGTCCCTGGTTGATAAACTACTCACTCCATCCAGTGGTACGGACACAAAACGAAAATTCATCTATGTCATTCTCTAACCCTCCATCCATATTGATTGCATGCCCTTGTATATCAGCCGAGGCCCTTTTTCAATTTTTGACTATTTTACTCACACAGTTTTTAGCATGTCCTATTTCCTCGAATTTGTTTCTATTATTGAATTACAATTTTTTTCTTAAACATGGCGTTGACCTTTAAGTTCACTGTTTCCTTAACTGTATTATTGTTTGGTGTCTTACAAACAATAACTTTATACACTTCATGTGCCCTTCTACTCAGTAGAATGAAATTACCTGTTATTAGAATGCTAATGTTAATTTATTTTTAAACAATGTGCCCTGGTGCTCAGAGAACATTGACCACATAGCAGTAAACATACTGTTGGGTAGAGAAAAAGTAGGCCTGCAATAGTCACCTATTCAAGATTTCTTAAAACAGGGATGGTGAGTGGCAAGAAGTGAGAAGATCTGAGATTGCTTATGTGTTTTGTGTAAGCGAGTAGTGTAGTCATGAAGGTGTTGGAGGATGTTGGGAACAAGGCTTTATCACAGAAGTGCTTTGAAAATAATACATTTGGAAACAGGTAATCAATGTAGGGAAAGGAGTAGTGAGGATGGTGAGACAGATTTGGGCATACTGATCAGCTGTGTTGAAGGCATTTTGTGCGAGTTCCCATTAGAAAATCAGTAAAATGGGAGGACCAGTATATATAGAGTTACAATAGTCCAGTCTACTTAGTATTAAAAGCTGGACCAATATCTTTCGATAATCCAGAGGCAAAAAAGGGGTAATCTTACTGAGTACATAAAGTAGCAGGTAGATATAAGATTAGAAATTTGATCTGTGAAAGATAAGTTGTAATAGAAGATCACTCCCAGATTGAAGGTGGATTCAAGTAGATTGGAAGTAATGCCAAAAGAGCTGGGCCACCAGTAAGAGGACCACAGATCTAGTTTGCAGAGAGCTAATATTTCCATCTGTGATTTGTTTAAGCATAAAGAGTTGTCCTTCATTCAGGTGGCCAATGCTACCAGACATGATTGTGCTTGTGTCTGTGCTTCGGGTGAGAGCTTTTAACTTAAAAAATTATTTGGGTGTCATCAACATATACAAAAAATTACAAACCAAAAGATAATAGCAGATAGGAAGGAAGGGTCCATAAAGGTTTGAAAGGGTTGGACTGAGGGAAAATTGCTGAGGGACACCACATGTGACGGATTTAAAAGTTGAGCATGAATTGTCTGTCCTAAGAGAGAGCTCATGTGTGTCCACTCAAAAAGGAGCTGAACCAGCCTAATTCTGTGCCCTGAATACCCATTTCCTTAATTCTTTTAATCAAGATGTCATGAGAGACCACATCAAGAGGTCAAAGAGGAAGAGGACTGCACTTCCACCCTCATCAAGTGTAAGCCTGTAGTAATTTGTGGCCGCTATCAACATGGTCTCTTGTTTAGTCCTGATTAGAAACCTGATTGCTGCGAATTTAGAAGATTGCATGATTCCAGGTTGCTGGTTAGTGCCTCACTCCATGAAAGTTTCAAGGAAAGGGAAGAGAGAAACAGATCTGTAATTTTCTAGTGAAAAGGGGTCTAATGAAGCATTCTTAAGAAGGGGATATATCATTGCCTGCTTCTGGGAGTCAGGGAATTGGCCCGAGGATAATGAATTGGAACAGTGTGAATGAATGGATGTGTTGAAAGCAGTTGTCACTATTTGTATAACCTTCACTGGTATAGCATCATGAGGTGTGCCACAGGATATTGAGGTAGGATGATGTTTGATATCATCAAGGCATGGTTCTTCAAATTTTTTCCGAGCCTAGGATGAGAATGAATTAGTCACCTCAAAAATGGGGAGGCAGTGTAAGAGTGGATCAGTCAGTTATTTTATCATGTCCAAGTCCAACCTACCAACAATGATCCATTGTTACCCCTATTGAAACCAGTTCACATCTGATTGTCCCTCTGGGCAGGGTAGGAGTTTAGTCACATCTCACATCAAGACAGAGACCATTCATCCTAACAACAAGAGTCTCTAAATTGGTACCAGGTACTGGTACTTGGACCAATTTAAGTCTACTACTAAAAAACAAAATTATCAGTAAATACATTAAACTTGTCACTAATTAGAAGCGTTACTCATTTTAATTTTGAATCGCTAGAGAAAAATAAAGATGAACCTTTGTTCCCCTGTCTGGCCTTACAGCCAAAAGCATGAGTGAAAATGCAAGGCAATTGAGACTTATGTATTATCTACGGATGGAGAAATTTGAATTGGTGCAGTTGCATAGAGACCGACAAAAAGCAGACAAGCCAGAGAAGGGTAATCTTGTACCTCAAAAAAGGACAAACCTGAAAAGAGAGAAAAAATGAAGACAGAAAATCATCGCTCTTCTCTTGCACCCTCAGAAACAGTTGCAGACCCTATGCAAGTGGCCTTATTTATGAAAAGGAGCTCTGAAGATACTAGAACTGGAAGTAAAGAGCATGGAACGTTAGGCACGGAGAATGGAAGAGGGAACAATTTCTGATGCTGATCAAATTGAATGACTTGAATAAGAGGCCAATGCATACAGCTCTTCTAGCAACAGAAACAGCAGCACAGCGAATGGATTTGCTATGATTAAAGCAGTCAGCCACTGAAAATATAAGGTGTTGCCTGAAGCTAATTGAGTCAAGAAAACTAATAAGGTAAGTTCTGAGGGCACATGCATGAGAAAGTGATTCCATAGCGCAATGAAAATCTGGGGCTGCTGGCTTAATTGCAGGTGCACCAGGAGCCTGAGGAGAAGAGGGGTGAGAAATATGTTGCTTACCTCTGTAGTAAATTTACCTGAATCTTGGGTAAGTGATATTTCTGTGCTAGAAATAGTGGCAGTTACATGCTGCTGGAGACCTTACCCTGTAAGACTTTTACAAGACTCACAGTGAGTGACAGAACCTGGAAGGCATCCACAAGTATTCTATATGCTGATGAAAAAGTATGTGTGCTGAGAGGAGTGAGTGCCCCTTCCATACATAGCCCTTAATAAGTCTCGGTGTCTTCTACCATTCTCTCTGCTTCAGCACACACAAGAATTGTGTGTATATGAAAGGAATGTAATTAGGTGTGAGTCTTAAAGTGGGGCTCTGTAGTGTAGAAGGGCCACACCAAGTGATGCTTCTTAGTCAAGAGTGACTACTGTCGTCTCGATGTATTGGAAAATACTGGCATTGACGGCAGCAGGTGACTGTAGTAGTCAGAGCAACCTTTTGCTTATTACCTACATAGGGAATGTGGCCTTGGGAACTGTCCTTTTAAAGAAGGGTGATGGTGGTCTCTTAACTAGTGGTGGGTGGTAAACTTTGCTCTGCTGGCAGAGTTTGCAGTGTTTTGCTAATCCACGTTCTGCTTGGAACGCAGAGTCCGGCAAACAACTCCACCTCCGCATACCGGAGTTTACCACCCACCACTGCCTTAACTTGTAAAGTTTTTTGCTTTTTTGTTGTTACAGTGGCATAAGAGGAAACTGAGGAGCTGGGTGGCAGGGCGCATGCATAGAGCTGCGGCGGGAGCTCACAGTCGCAGACCATGGGTGCAGGTTTCACTTTCCATTCTGAGATGCCAGTCTGTGGTGCGCGTGCTCCGGCGCAGCCAGCTCCGAGTCACAAGAGTACGCAGGCTGAGGTTATCCATTACAGAGGCTGGCTGCAGAGGCAGCGGGAGAACGTCATCAAACTTGAGGAGCTGCAGCCAGGGGGATGGCCTCCAAGACACTCCCTGTCCCGAAACTGACAGGTAGGTGGCAGGTACTGGGGGCTCAGGGGGCCCTTGTGATGACTTCTGCTGGACCCATGTGGTGTTTGCTTTCTTTTGTCCTAGTCTCAGCTCGATAGCTTCAGTAGAAGGCTGAGGCTGAGATTCCCGGCATCATCCTCAAGCCCCTCTTCTCTACCTCGAACAGCAATGGTCTATCTGCCCCATACCAATACCCACAATGGCCCGCTATGCTTGGACTCTCTCAACCCAGATTGGCAGCTTAAGTTATTAGGGCGGAGCGGAATTTCTGAGAGTTTTTATTCAACTCCGTAGAATTCTGCTTCGTGAAGCTTTGCAAGCTCTGCTCACTCCTACTCTTAACCTAAGTTCTTGGCACCATCTATGCGTGGTATAGAGGTGCATTTGTGTGTGCTGTGGGGAAGAATTTGTGTGTGTGTGTATGTGTGTGTGAGACAGAGAGTGACTGCACAGTCACAGGAATCTGTCTTTTATCTCCTGGGTACCAGCAATTCATTAAATGAAGGATGAAGAGAGCCTACAGAAAAAGGATGTTGATTAGGGGAAAGGTATACAATATTTCTGAAGATCTTTGCAGTTTTAAACACACAACAGTGAAGGGGGGGGAATGTTTGCAATAAGTCTAACCACTGGCAATCATGTGGAGTAGCATTCCAACCCATCATTCTTTTGCCTACTAGCCCACCGTCAGATAAGGCCAAGCCATAGGCAAATTAGTCTTGGACCACTTCCAGTAGGAACAGTCCAGACTGAACTAGCAATCAAGGCCCTCTCTAAACTTGTATACAAGAAATTCAAGAATAGTTTTGACCTGATTGGGCCTTCTCAGTTGGGTGTAGATTGGTTCCTGTGGCACAGAGATGAAGGGACCTAAGTTTGGACATATCCTTGGCCACTAAGTACGATACATCAAACACAAAAAGTGTTGGCAGGAATGCTTGCAAGAATTCTTACCACTGACAATTGCTCGGGGTTGAATTCTGTTAGAACTGGGGGTCTCTAGTTGGCAGAGGTAGGTACCTTTGACCAAATAGGGACCCTTGCTTCTAGTCAGGGTAAGATGGATACACACTTTAGATAACCCCTGCTCACCCCCTTGGTAGCTTGGCACGAGCAGACAGGCTTATCCCAAAGACAATGTGTAAAGTATTTGTACCAAATCTCACAGTAACACAGTGAAAACCCACAAAAATGGACCTCACACCAGTTTAGAAAAATAAAGTATCTATCTAAACTACACAAGACAAAAATGACAACAATCCAACATGCACAGTTAAAAAATATGACTTTAAAAAGGTTTCAAGAACTTGTACCATAGAAATCTATGGATGCGTGACTTTTCACCAAAGTACCTGTAGATGCAACAAAAGTTCCCAAGCCAAACAGCTGCACCATCGGAAAACTAAGAGATGCAACACTCCTGTGACCCTGGGGAGGTGTTGCGACAGCCCAGCTGCACGCAGCGGATGGGTTGCATCGAGTCCGGTCTGTAGGGGAAGCGATGCGTCGAGTCTTTGTGCCGGTTTCGGGGCACAAGTGATGCATCGAGAAAGCGTCTCGCACAGGTACGATGCGTAGATCTTCGGGATGCAACAGCGATCAATGCGGCGGCGTTCCGCAGCATCGGTCCTCTCAGCCGCCACCCCTCTATGCGTCGGTTCTTGCAGCAACGCAGGTGCTGCGATGATCTTCGCAGCGGCACAGCGATGTGACAGAAATCTTCTCGCGCCGTCGAGATGCACCTGTGAAATGTGCCGCAAGAAGAGCGATGCGTCGGGTTTTGCAGTTCTTTTCACGCTTCTTCTTCTTCCAGCTCCCAGAGAAGCAGAAAACAACCTCCAGAGTCCCCACAACTGGATCAAGCACTCTAGGCAGGTCAGAACTCACACAGCAGAGTTCAGGGTGAGCTGGGGGTGAAGTCCCTTTGCTCCTGGGACTTCGAACCAGGAGGCTAGCTCTCCTCAGGCCCTTGGAGATCTTCTTCAAGCAGGGGACAAAGCATACAATAAAGTCCTTCTCCTTTCCTTGGCAGAATAGGAACTGCAGGTTAGCCCCAGAACACACAGCAAGGGCAGTCCTTCTCTTCAGTTTCTCCAGCTCTTCTCCTTGGCAAAGGTTCCTTTTGAATTCCAGGATGATCTAAAGATCAGGGGTTTCAGCTCTCATATTTATACCCCAAAAGTCTTTGTTCTCTAGGTGTAAGGGGTCCTGGATCCAGTCCAAACCAGTTCTGGGTGCACTCTGCCAGTGCACAACTTCTTCCTTTGTTAGTGTGGGCCAGGGCCATCAGACACACTGCAGGGGGTGGAGCCAGCATAGGGGAAGGCAGGCACAGCCCTATTCAGGCCCAGGTGCTACTCCTCCCACCACTCCAAATGCAGATCGGCCTAATCAGCCTAGTGCTGACTCACCCAGACTCCTGGAGCCACCCTAGCCCCTATCACTCTCAAGCCAGACAGTCAATCCACCAACAGGCAGAGGCACACAGAAAGGTTGAACAATAAAATAGCCACTTTCTAAAAGTGCTATTTTCAAACACAGAATTTAAAAACCATCCTTCCTAAAAGATGTGTTATTAAATTCTGCGTTCAGGGATACCAGACTCTAATTTTCATCTTACTCCTATGGGAAGATATGCTTGTAAAATTGTTACACAGCATTCCCCATTCTGTCCTATGGGCAAGTTAGCCTTTCAATAGTGAAAAACGAAATCGGCATTATTTCACTATCAGGACATGTTACACACACCAGTGCATGTCCTACCTTTCACATACACTGCACCCTGCCCAGGGGGTTACCTTGGGCCTACCATACGGATGTCCTATGTGTAAGAAAAGGGAAGGGAAAGGCCTGGCAAGTGGGTACACTGGCCAGGTCGAAATGGCTGCTAACCAACGGAGCGCAGGCACTGCGGTGGCAGGCCTGAGTCCTCTTTTCAGGGCTACTTAAGTAGGTGGCACACTCAGTGCTGCAAGCTCACTAGTAGCATTTGAATTACCAGCCCTGGCACACTCAGTGCACTTTACTAGGGACCTACTAGTAAGACAAATATGCCAATTATGGATAACCAATCACAATAACAATTTTCACAGAGAACAAATGCACTTTAGCACTGATCAGCAGTGGTAAAATGCCCAGAGTTCTATAGCCAACAACCACAGGTCAGGAAAAACCAAGGAGGAAGAAGCAAAATGTTTAGGGATAACCCTGCAAAAAGGGCAATTTCCAACACATTCCCACCCATCGTTCTTTTGTCCACCATACCAGCTCATTTTAGATCCAGCCATATGCAAATCAGTCTTAGACCTGCTCCAATAGGAACAGTCCATTCCAAGCTGCAAGGCAAGTCCTCTATGACACAGAACACAAGCAATCCTGAGAATGTGGAGTTTCCCAGGGTTCATCCTTAACCTCTTCTGTGCCCATGACGATATAGTCTCGTCATGGAGCACGGTTGCGCTGTGCCCATGACAAGACTATCTCGTCATGAACCCCGCCCGCTAATGTAACGCCCGGCACAGGAGGGGGAAAGGGCGGGGCACTGAAGGGGTTAAGCCCAACAGTGTTCAATGTTTACATTACACCTCTGGCCAGATTAATAGCCTCTGTTGGGTTTTACTTGGTATCTTACGCAGACAACACCCAGATTGTGTTTTCCATTACAAGTCATTACTCTGAGGTTCCTAGTAGGTTTCACAATTGCATGTTGGAAGTTGGATAAATGGGAACTGCCTAAAACTTTATTTGGGTAAAACTGAACTTTTATTGTCTGGGAACGACACATCTTTTTGGTCCCCAGGCTGGTGGCCTCAGGATTCTGGAACATTTCCATCCTCCTCCTAAAAGGTCTAGAATCTTGGAGTAATTTTTGATGATAAGTTGACTTTTTCTGACCAAATCAATCATGTTACTGCATCATGTTTCCCGATCCTGTGAATACTTAAGAAAGACTTTCACTGTATTCCTCGTGACCGCCACAATACAGTGTTAGTAGCCTTAGTCTTATCAGAAATTGATTACTGTATTGCACTCTATGTTAATATTCAACAGAGATTGTTGACTAAACTCCAAATGCTTCAGAATGCTGCTGCATGCCTTCTCTTAGGTATCCGAAAGGGCCAGTCAATTTTGCATGCATTACCTTAACTCCATTTGCTACCAGGAAAGAAGTTGGTTGTTTTCAAGGCCCTGTGTATTGCCCATAAGGCCCCTCACGATTGTGGCCTGAATTACTTACTCCCAGTGGTACGTCCCCACAAGAAAAAATTGCTCCACATTTACATACAATTTGGTGGTACCTAAAATCAAAAAAGCAACCTAGGGGGGAGAAGTTTTATCTTCTCCGCTGCAAAAATGTGGAAAAGTCTACCTCTGCATCTAAAAACCCTGATTCTTTTTCATCAACCACTTAAGACACGCCTCTTTCCGAACCCCTAGTTCCAACACACCCCAGACTTGTTACAGTTAATTACAGTCTAGCATTTCAACTATTTCACTAGCACCAAGACGTCTATGGGCATTTGGGTGCTTTATAAAAAATGTCATTCATTCAATCCAAGACTGCTTTTGGCTTTATTGGGCCTCTTCGGTCAGGGGGAGTTTGGTTCCAATGGAACAGTGAGCAAGAGGCCCACAACTTGAACACTTAAAGAACTAAATTAAACACACAAAAGGTGATAGGACGAATGCTTCTAATCTGAATGACGTTGCTCTCAGCATGTGTACTTGTCACTGTTGGTGGGACGCTGGTAGTTACAGTAGGTTCCCAAGGCACTGGAGGAGTGATCGACGTTGCTTCTAGTGGTGTGCTGACCCTAATTAAATGAAGCATCCTTCCTAGAACAAGCAGCCAGTTAATTTTTGCTGTACTGTGGGGGACAAGCAAAATCTATTGCAGAAAAGTACTAGTATGTAGTCTTTTTATTGATCTCTTCAGAGTAGGGCTTTTGATATTAAAAAACAGACTATCATCACCCTATTATTTGTCCAACCTAAAGTCACTCTCCCCACAAAGCAGAAATGTCCTCAAACTTCTCCGCCAACTATCTACCTCCAGGATCAGGGAGGGTTTTAGGGCAGTGCGACCGGTGCAGCTGCACTCGGGGCTGACCTGTGGAGAGAGCGCTGACCTCAGGGGGAGGGGGTGCTGTTTTTGGCAATAACTTATGATTAGAGAGGTGAAGGGCACTTTTTTCTGGTGGTAGTGAGAGAATCCAAGGAGGCTTCATGGAGGGGAGGGGCACCAAAAATTATTGTTGCACTGGGCGCCACCAGCGCCAAAGCTGGCCCTGTACCGTTATCTTCTCCCCTCGATAGAAATTTCAGTAAGAGCATAATATCTCCAAGAACAGCTCTACTCTAATAAGAAAGCAATTTCCATCGGAGAATAGTTTGAAGAAAACTAAAACAAAAGGAAGTTTATCTAATGGACCAACGAATATTGAGTTTAATATAAGTTCAAAACAAGGCGGAGGCGGTTGCTGTGATCCTGCCTATAACAACAAAAGAAAGTATACTCAATGGGACATTGAGCATTGATTCCAACAGAAGTTAAAGACAAGGCCAGGACGGTCATTGTAATCCAGAAATTGAGATCAGTTCATAATTGTGTACCGGGGGTCCGACTTATATAGAGTTCTTAAGAGAAGAAAAGGATTAATCAGGACCCTTTCACATGAAGCGTTTTTATTGATGACTCTGGGCCAGATTTATCTACCATCGCCTAAAGGTTTAAGAACAGGAGTAACAATACCATTGTCTTGAAAAAGAAGGTGTTATATGAATATTCCTTCAGACCGCGTCAACGCTTTTTCTGTAGCCACAAATTTGGTTGTATGAACATTTCCCTAGACGTAAATGATTTACGAGGTACCAGAGGTTATGTGGTAAAATACGATTACCAGTTGTGGCAAATGTTGACAAAGGTTACTGTCTAATTTTTAAACTCTTGTGCAATATACTTTATGAATCGTATTATGATGAATTGGTTTTAACATTGAATGTATTGTAAATGTTTTTCTTTGATAAAATTGTTTTCTATTGTGTAATATTCTGAGAAACAAATTGTTTTAATACATTTCAACCATTATTGTACTAATTTTAAGTATTTGTGCCAATACGTAACAAACTCAAGGTTGGGGTGGTCACGTTTATCGGACCTGAATGAATGAGACTTTGAGTATGAGTGAGAACTAAGGTGTGGATAACAAATATTCCCAGAGAACATCTTTGTATAAAAATCCAGTCTAGGATAAACTTATCATGTGTAAGGAAGGATCAGTAGATACCAGTAGTAAGTCCCCCCTGATGCTGGAAATTCAAGAAGGCCCCTTCTAGAGTTCTCAGGATCACAAATTCCCTAAAAGCCTTTTCGCAAGAAATAAAAAAAATAAGCAGTGATCCACCACCGTCCTGACCCTGCTCTTACTTTGGTCCATATCTCTTCCATTGTTATGCTTTTGTTCTGTAACATATATGACCATCACTGTACAGTGATTACGTTTATTGTAGGTGCATTAATTAAATAGAATACAAACTACATAGCAGTCTTTGTGAATTTGCCCTAAAACATTTAAAACGGGAATATTCAGGGGATGTTCATACAATGCAGTACATCATATTATAATATTTCCCATACTCATAAATGCTTTTGAGAATTTGCCCCAATATTTTCGTTTCACAACTACTGAAGAGAAACATGTATATTAGAATAAATACGCGGTTTGTCATAAAACAGTTTTCTGCGTCTTAATGTGATGTGCTCAGCTATGCCTACTGCCTCAGACATATAAATTCGACATTATTAAAACATTTTTTAATTGTGTTGGGGGGTGTAAATCCTACCACAGGTCAGAAATAGAGTTCCCAGCGCCTTGTAATACACTCGTGCTGAAAAATAAAATGTAAGAGGAATTTCCTGCCATGCTCAATTCCAGTCAGGCTTTAGGGTTTTGCGATATGAAATAGGATTTGCAATATGTTTTATTGAATGACAGCTTTAATATAATAGGAGCAAAGTGAGTGGAAACGTGGGGATTTAGTGGGCTGACATCCTAAGGACGGCGCCTTCCCTCCTGGAAAATCAGAACTGATGGCACGCCATGTGCTCGAGCATGCGGCCTATTCCCTCAACAGAGGACGCAGCGCGCGCGGCTTTATTAAAGGAAGGCATGAGCCGCAATAATGAAAACGATCATGTGAATATAATCACTTTTTAATGCTACAATTAGTTGGGCTCTCTAGGAAGCGGGGACATGAAGGAAATGACACCGGCGTCATCATATTTATTTTTAAAGTGTGGCAGACTACTCTGGGGAGCGTCAGGACAGTCTCCGCAAATGCAAAGCAGGCGCAACAGCGAAAATAATACTGACAAACCGAGAAACAAATAATGGCAGAGGGGGCGAAGGGCAAAATGTGGCCGAACTGCAAGACACCTGGCATGGCCTTAAGAGTCAGCAGAAGAAAACTCTACGTTCTGGGCATGAGAGGGGCACAGGCTGCGATCTGTGGCATAACGAAACTTGAGCCCCCCCTCTTGCAAAGTACACGGAGGGGCACTCCTCGGGACTCACTCACGAGCTCTCAGGCCAGGTTTACCATGCTGATGGGGCCCCTGGAGCTCGGGGCCCCTCCGCGCTGCGGGAGCCTTTGTCACGCAACTGGCTGCGATATAATCCACTGGGCAAGAATGTACCGTAAGTAGAGATATAGGGAGAAACCCTCTAAAACTCGATGCTTTGTATGTGCATGGGTTTCAGGCAATGTTCAGCTTTATTAGCCATTACAGCCAGCACAAGCTTCACAGAAGACCACAGACGCCATTCACCAGTCAAGGGAAATTTACAGAGGATACATCTCATCTAACGAGAATCATCTATAACGGCAAGATACCACGTGACGCTTCGAGCTATACTGCACCTTCACAGCAGAGATTGCAGATTATTTCAGATTTGATCCCTCACTGGGGTGTAAGTGACTTTTGTATGGTTGGCACAGCGTTTTTAGTGAAATGCCAGTTGTAGAAAGGTGTAGCTTTTATGACTGGTCATTATTAATTTGTAAAATCATATTTGGGAGAAAATTGTTTTTAAAATTAAAAAAAAACAGTATTGCATACCTATGATCACGCATCATGTTTGCTAACCGCTGTACCTCACAGGCTAGATTGTTTTTTTTTGTGTTTGACTTTTTGGCATAGGTGACCATTCTAAGTTTGACAGATGCCCTGCCCACTGCACTCACTTTCCCAAGTCCAAGATAAAGATGGGGAACGGCAGGATTTTCAATGGCAAAGCCTCGGCTGGCTCCTATGTTGGACCCTTTAACACGATGGCCGGGCAAGTCACATTGATGGTCGTCTCACCTTGTGATTGACATCCAAAGCATGGTGGTCCTTGGCAGACAATCAGTTACTGCCTCCATTGCACAAAATAATAATAATAATAAAGTGACTTATAATGCGCGTTGTTACTTCGACTGAAGTGTCCCAGTGCTATGGTTTCACTCCCAAAGAGCAGATCAGATGATTCCTAAGCTTTTATACAGATCTAAAATGCCAGGTTTTTAGCTTCTTCCGGGAAGAGAGTTCCAAATCTTGGCGGCCATAAAAGCCAAAGCCACATCCTCCAATGCAAGCTCTTTTAATGCTGGGAATACAGGCCAATGAGGCCCCAGCAAATCTCAATTCTCTCCTTGGGGTATAAGATGTAACTAAAGGATGCAGATACCTAGGGCCTTTGCCATTGAGGATTCTATGACAGTAGCACATGGCTTTGAAGGACAACCTTTCTTTCAAGGGAAGCCAGTGCAACTTTGCAAGAGTGGGGGCTGTAGGGAAGCTTATGGGCAGGTTTAGCAGCAGCCGTGCTACTGCATTCTGCACGCATTGTAGTCTCATAAATTGTGACTGAGAGGCGCCCCCCGATAAAGAACATTGCACTAATCCAGTCTGGACATGATCAGAGACTGGACCACTGTCTTCCTGGCTGCCTCTGGCAGAAAACCAAGGAATTTTCAAGGTTTTAAGGATCCCAAGCATTGTTCCGCTAGGCTAGTGATTTGGCTGTCAAGTGATAATGTTGAGTCAAACCAGATACCTAGATTTTTAACTTTAGATTTGGGCACAGGTAGAGGGCCAAGGTAATCAGGCCACCAGGTCGATGACCAAATTGAAGGCTGCTTGCCAATGATGAGGACTTCAGTCTTCCCAGCATTTATCTTGAGACAGCTGAGGCTTATCCACTCAGCCATCTCCATCAGGCAAAATCTAAGCAGAAACGCAGTATTAGCCATTTCCCGAGAAAGAGTGATTATCATTTGCGTATCATCGGCTTACAACACGAAGTTGAAGCTGTAACGCTCGATGATATCAGCCAGGGGGCGCATACACAGATTGAATGACGTCGGGTTCAGAAAAGAGCCCTGGTGCATCCCATGCTGTAGTGAGAAAACCTTAGAAGAAAACGGTTTTATTGCCACCTGAAAGTTGCGGTTCTGTAAGGAGGTCAACCACAGCAGCGCCTTGCCACCAACTTTACCGCACAACAACAGCCATACAAGAAGAAGGCTGTGGGACATGGTGTCAAAGGCTGCGCTGAGGTCCAGCAAGAGTAGTGCTGTAGTGTCTCCTCTGTCGACAACTTGACACATGGATTCAGAGACAAGCAGTAGTGCTGACTTTGCACAACATTGGGGGCGCAAGCCAGACTGGGTCTTATGAAGAAGATCCCTTGCTTTAATAAAGGAGAGCATGTATTTTTCCTCCACCTTAGAAACAAAGGGGGGCAATGAGATGCGCCTAAAGTTCTCCGGCTTGGTGGGGTCAAGGAGTGGCTTCTTTAGCAGAGGGACTATGGTGGCATGTTTCCACGATTGAGGGACCTGACTCTCCTTGAAAGAGCTGTTAAGAAGATTGCATTGCACCGGAGCTATGATTGTCAAACTTTGCTCCAGAATGGCGGGAGAAGCGGGTTTGGAAGGGGCCCCTAATTTTACACATGTCAATATCAGAAGACGTTCCTCCATTGTAACAGATTTGGGACTCAAGAGTGCATCACTATCTGCTGAAGATTCAAACCAGACTTTCAGATGGGGAGTGTTAGACCTGGCATCCTTGGCATGGCTTTCCCCTTTATTTTTGCCTCTGCCTCCTGTGTTTTTGCTGTGTGCTGAATTTCGTTTTTGCTGTCTAGATGCTTTGCGCACTTTGCTACTGCTTATTAGTGCCAAAGTGCAAGTGCTCCCCCTGTAAATATATGGATTGTTGTTTTCATGATTGGCTTGTTTGACTTACTACTAACTCCCTAGTACCGTGCACTGTGTGTGCCCAGGACCTGTAAATCGAATGCTGCAAGTGGGCCTGCAGCACTGATTGTGCCACCCACACAAGCAGCCTTTCAAAGGGGTCTCAGAGCCGCCACTGCAGTGTCTGCGCGCAGTCTCTACTGCCATGACGACCTGGCAAGTGCACCCACTTGCCGGGCCCTAACCTTCTCTTTTCTGACATGTGAGTCACCCCTAAGGGAGGCCCAAGGTACCCTTGTGGGCAGGGTACAGTGTCTGTGAAAAGGAGGACATGTTGTGATGTGTGGAACATGTCCTGAAAGTGAACTACATTAAATTTCATTTTTCACTATTGAAAGGCTATCTGTCTCATAGGGTAGAATGGGAGTTTGTTTATAACATCTTTTAAATATAACTTGGGACAAGATGGGAAGGTAAAGTTTAGTATGCCTGAACTCAGAACTCAGAATATTAAAATGCATTTTTTAGTATGGATGATTTTTACATTCTGTGTTTGAAAGTACTACTTTTAGAAAGTGGGTATTTTCTTGCTTATCCATCCTGTGTGCCTCTGCTGGGTTGTGTATTGACTGTCTGGTTTAGGAGTGACAGTGGTTGGGGATGTGCATTCACTGTAGACAGCCAATGGGGGGTTGATATGCGTCCTGCCTTTCCTGGATGAATCTTTGCTGGGCTGAATAGACCTGGGCTGCATTTAGAGTAGGGGAAGGAGATTTACTTTCACCTAAATGGGCCTGTCTGCCTTACACAATGCTGTCTCCACCTCCTGCCGGGAAGCTGGACCAGAGAGGACAGAGCTGGTTTTGACTGAGCACAGGGCTTCTTTGCCACCAGATAACAAAGAGAATTGCTGTATAAATATTGGGGACCAGACCCCAGAACCTTAGATCATTTCTGGAATTCAAGAGGAACCTTTGCCAAGGAGAACAGCTGGAGAAACTGAAGGAGAAGCACTGCCCCTTCTCTGTGTGCTGTCTGGGGTAGGCCTGCGGTGGCTGTTTATGGAAAGAAAAGGACAAGGACTTTGCAGTGTGTTGTGTCCCCTGCTTGAGGAAGTTCTCCAATGGCTTGAAGTAGAGCTTGCCTCCTGTCCTGAAGTGTCAGGGACACAAAGACGTCACCCTCATCCCTCCATGAACTTCACTGCTGGGAGTTCTGACATGCCAAGAGGTGCCTGCCAGTGTACTGGGCCTCTGGAGGTTGTTTCTGAGGCTGGGAACAGCAAAAGACTGAAGAACTGTGAAAATCGACGCACGCCTGGATTCCGACGCATCGCATAGGTGCGAGAAGAATTTCTGACGCATTGCTGCAGCCGAAGAACCGATGCATTGAGGGGATGATGCTGATATCGTCGCTGCGCCGGTTTGTCGCCACCCGACTATCAGCGCATTCCTGGATCTTCACACATCGTATCGTCCTTGTCACACATCGCAAAGAAGGTGCCAAGTCTGTTGCATTGTTGGGGGATGCATTAAGAAACCAACGCATCACCTCCCCATGCAGTAAGAAACTGACATATCACCTCCTCTCCGGTAAGGAACCGACTCATCACCACCCCTGTGGAGCAGTAAGGAACCAACGCATCACCTTCCCTGAGTGTAAGGAACCGACGTATCACCTTCCCTGCGCCCCTCTTTGCTTGTAGTTTTGACGCATCCAAGGTATTTTGTGTTGAAAGTATCGCATCCATCATTTTCTATGGACAGAACTGTTTTTACCTTTTAAAAGTCATATTCTGAGTACTGTATTAGGATTTTTATCGTTTTGGTCTAGTTTGGTTTAGATAAAGATTACATATTTTTCTAAGCTGGTGTGGTGCCCATTTGTAGTGTTTATACTGTATACTGTATGTGTGCACACATGCTTTACCCACTGCCTCTGATATAAGCCTGTCTGCCCGTGCCAAGCTACCAAGGAGGTGAGCAGGGGTTATTTTAGAAGCGTATCCCCCTTACCCTGACTAGGAAAAAGGGTCCCTACTTGGACAAATGTACCTACCTCTGCCAAGTAGAGACCCCCATTTCTAACAGGGAGCATTTCTGACAGCCTGGGTAAAGGTTGCATAGATGGAAGAGACCTTGTCTGAGAAATATTGCGCCAATGCATTACAACGGTCCTCAGATAGCAGGGCCGCTGCTGAGACGCGATCAAGAGAGGAGAGAGATTTTATAATTGAGAAGAGTTACCGGGAGGAGTTCTGTGTCATTTCTATTTGACTTGCATATAAGTCGCGTCTTGAAGTCCTGATATGTCTATGGAAATCCTTCATGGTTGTGCGATAATTGGCTTTGTCAGTGAGGTCAGAGTTTTTGCACCAGATGCGTTCTAGACACTGCACTTTTTTTTAACAACAGATTTTATTGAATTTTCAGCGTACCAGAGGGGCGGAGCCCCACAAGCAAAGTACAGAGAAGATGAACAAAATAATGTCTCTGGACACCTTAAAGAACACCTCCTAATAGTCTGCTGTACATCAGACCAGAAAAAACAAGTATCCCCCCACTATTCACCACCAATCGTTCAATAGGATCACAAGTGGCAGACTGCGACACCAGAGGCAGATCTATACCTCGGTACTTGGCCCACCAAGACCAAATCTTCCCATGCTTCTGAGGACACCCCCTCGCCTGAAACACCGCTATCTCCGCAGACATGCACTTGTCCAGTGCCTTTTCCCAGTTAGTGACCTTGGGTGGGGATGCGTCCTTCCAATGCTGCGCAATGTCACGCTTAAGTAAGGTGAGGCCTAGAAACAAGGGGTGTCTCTTATAAAAGTTCCCCCCAATGTCTTCCGTGCTATGTAATAGCGCCAGTCTGGGGTCTGACGGAATATCCCACACCAGGAAACGACCTAAGCAAGACAACATACCCGAACAGAATAGCTGCAGTGCCCCACAGCTCCATACCGTATGAAGGAACGATCCCTCGTCAGCATCACAGCGAAGACATACCGGGGACTGGATTGCCCACATTTTCCACAGCCGAAGACGAGTGTAATATACCCTGTGGAGGTATTTAAATTGGATTAGTCTATATCTGGTAAGACACTTGCACTTTTTATTCCGGACAGAGAGCTCCTCATTGAACCATTCCGCCGAAGGCCTCAGTCTTCTAATGTTATGATCAACTACCGGTGCAATTTGATCCAGTGCACCCATAATCACTCTACTACTTGGGAGTTAGCTGTATCAACTCAGCGCTCAAGAATATGGCATATCTCCTCCAAAGCTTGAATAAAAGTGGAGGTCATCTTAGCCCATTTCTGAGTCTTGGTCTTCTGACCAGAGATGGAAAAAGGCAGTGCTATGTATGTAAGAATCTAAAAACGTACCGCAAAGTGATCAGACCATAAAAGCGGTATGGGGGATCTACCACCAAATTTGTTAAGTCGGAAAAGATGGGGTCCAAAATATGACCCATCCTATGAGTGGGGGCACAGACTAGTTGAATTAGTTGGAGCGCTTCAAGATCAGCCACAGGAGCGGCTTCTGCCTGGCATTCAGCATCCTCAACATGGAAGTTAAGATCTCCCACCACAGGAAACTTCAAATATGTAAGGACGTAGGCCGGAAGGATGTCAGCTGAAGAAGCAATGAAGTTTAAGGCCGACTTGGAGGGCCGTATATTAAGAATCCTGCTACAGTGCAATTGTCTGACAGTGTAAGGGAGAGGAACGCAGCCTCACTACTTGCAATTGCCATATCCATAAAATTGCAGCTGAACAGCTGTTTAAAAATATTTGCAATTTCACCCGCCCTGTGCTGAGACGCAGGCGCATAACACAGGCCCCTGCAGCCCCCGAGCTGCAGGGGGCCCCGTCAGCAAAGTACTCAGGCCTGAGAGTTCCGGTTTAAATCTGGAGTGGGGCCCCTCCAGGCACCTTGCAGGGGGGCCCCTCAACTTTCCTTACGCCACTGCTGAGACCTGTCAATCCTAACAATGGCATATCCCAGAGGAACGGCCATAAGAGCATCAGGAGCTGAGTCTTCCAACAGGCCTGTTTCAGACAGAAAAATGGCATCCGGCAAATAGTCTATCAGGAGGTCATAAAGCTCAAATGTATGTTTAACAAGAAAAAGGTGACAGAATAGAACTCTGATACCTGTGAGGCATGTGATATCTTTTTCCCCAAGAAGTTAGGTTCTGCTAGAGTCTGAAAGGTAAATCCACATTTACTACAGCTGAGAATATTTCGCGCAGGGTCCACAACTTTGCAGGAGTCATTGGGGTAGTAAAATACACATTTTTTAAGCTCCATAGGGGTGTAGCACAAGGGGGCAGCAGCAAAACGATCAGGGGTCCTGCCTCTTGGCAACCTCTGGGCGAGGACAGGCACAGACATATTTGCCTTCGGCGCACCAGCGGCGTGTCCGCGCATCTGCCGGCTTTTTATGTGCACTCGGTCACAAAGCTTAAACCCCATTCTCATCAGCCTTTTTTTTTGTTTTTCAATAACAAATTCACATTTTCTGATGTTGTTCTTGGAAAACAAAATAGTTTGCAGAGAGCCTGAAACGAACAAGGATCCTCCATGGCATAGTTCTCTGCCATGAGTGCAAATGGCACGCCTATGGCTGAACTGAAGGCTTTACGGGTTTCTAGGCGCTGGCCCTTGTCCACTAATAGTGAATAATGTATTATTAGGCACTATTACTGTAATAAAAAATTGACAGAAAACCAGGAGAGTGGAGCCTCTACCGACGTCCATAGGGACAAGCTGCTCATGTGTTCTAGGCACTGATTTTACCACCTCTGAGGCAAAGGGGAAGCAAGGCAGTGCCAGACGTTACAAGGTGCAAGCCAGGCATCACAAGGGGCAAGCCAGGGGTCGCAGCTTTGACCCCTGGTGACCCTTAAATACATCCATGGCGGCATCTTTGCAGCCAAGAGAAAACATTGGCAAAGGCAATTGGTGGATTTGCCAGTGCTTGTTTTATTTGTTGCTGCCTTTTTCTATCCCCCAATTAATTAATGGCAACCAGTCACACTTAATGGTAGATCCATACAAGTCCTCGTTGTTTCTCTAATTTCGACTATCAAAGTGTGGTAATTTTTCTTGACAATTCCCAGATCTGAGCAGGCTTTAAGTTATCAACAACCTCTTATCCGCAGCCACTCACCACAAGAAGAGATGCCGGCATTTCTTTTAGGCAGTAATCTGAACGCACGGTCCAATTGTCTCACCGTAAGAATATATGTATATTTTGATTCAACACTGCAGCTAGCCCTGCATATTTCTAGTATTTAATCGAATGAACACGGTGACCTAATTCCCACATCCTAAACAGAGGGACGTCTGACAGGCACACTCGAATTCTGATAACGAGTGTTTCTTCCAGTCCTGCAAAATGCTACCTTTCACATAAAACCGCATCTTTCTTTTGACTGGATTAAATGTTTCTGCCGAGATTTCCCTCGCATAACAAGAAGTGACTCCTTTTCTAGTTTCTTTGGTAAACCATTACTTCTTTAATTATTATCAACCTTGTTTCAGCGTGATAAATTGCTAATTACTTAATACCCTAATCAGCGTTCATTCTTTGCACAGATAAACTGTGACAGCGCCATTAATTTAAATAGTAATTTCACTTAATGGCCAGAGCAGCACACCAGATTTTTATGCAGCATTTTGTGAAGACTGCATCCATCACCACAATATTCTGACATAAAGATGTCTGACGTGCACTAACTCACTTAGGGAGAGCAGATGTTGCAGGACAGGGTTTGGTAGTAATTCCCAGAGTGCATCACTTCAGCATGAACGAGCCACACATGGCTTGGTACACAATGCTCTGGACCCGGCAGCCTTTGACCCCTGCCTAATTTATCATATCTGCAGATGCGCTTGACATCTGAACTTTGCCACATTAAATGCAAAAAACAAACAAAACGTAAACAGGTCCCGAGACCAACTAAGCCGCGGGTGTATTATCGATTTATATTTTGAAGAATGTCTTTAAAATTGAAAGGAGAATTTGCTTACAATTGCCATCCGACTGACTGAAAATGACTGAAATGTACTTTTTTCTTGTTATGTCATTTGTGTTTTTAATTTCTATGGCAGTTTCTCTTTTGAGATTTGGGGTGGAGACTGTGAAAGACTCAGTTATTTTTGGGATCAACCTATCTACAACATAATGGTATTTGTTTTTTTTTAAATCTAGGGTACCTCGATGGAGACTACCTTAAAGTAGCCAATAATTCCTTTGTGTGGATGAATGAACAGAAATGCAGTGCCCAATTAACTAAATAACTTAAAGGTGCCTCTCATTCGAAAGAGTGGAAATTAGGTACCACACAAGTTTCTGCCACTAGGACATGTTGCTCGAATATAAATTTACCTTTGAAAAAATGAGGGACAAGAGGCGTTTGGCAAAGCAGGATCAGTTGTTTAATTAAACGCAGTGGCCAGAAGATCAGGCAACAGTCTGGGTCTGAAGACTGTCTCAAAGCCCACTGGTTTCTGCCGTTATTTTATACTTTACATGAAACATAAAGCGATTTATGCATTCCTTTAATGACAGAAGTTTGGGCCTAGTCACAGAGCTTTAAATCAGGGGTTTAATGAGAAGCGCAGGTGGGCCTCGTCCTTGTGTGAACATACTTGAGGTCCAGTGGGTGCATGTATAGATGTCCAGCATGAGGAGTGCTTGATCACTGCGTGTATGTGCATGCTGTGTTGTGATTGGCTGTGTGTTCCTAACTTCATGTGGCATCTGACTTCATGGTGTTTTTGAGAATGCACGCCCCTCCGGCCAAACCTGTTATAGTGGGGCCATTCTCCTGAGACTATTGTGGTGTTGCTGTCTATCTGTGGGATCGAGCTGGGTTTTCCTGTTTGTGCGTTCTCTCTAAGGGTTACGTGTCCCCCACACCTGTGATCTGTCAATCAATTGCTTCAGTCCTAGGTCGTAGGGTCAACCTAACCACGTATTTCTGACTTGAGGTTGAGTGGAAGGTCATTTTGGGTAAATTCAAAATCGAAGACGTGAGTTCTTTTTTATGTGTACATATATATTGGTGTACATTGAGATCGTATTTTCCAATATAAAGATTCCCCCCTCTAGTTGAATTTCCAACAACATCATTTACCCCATACTTCAAGACAATCACATTGTTTGAGGTTCGATGAGAATCAGTGGTGTCTGTCACTAATTCTCTAGTTACTTGCATTCTACCTAACTTGAGGACTGCATTTTCACACCAGGAAACCCACAAATGCAGGAAACCACACAAAACAGTACAACAATGCAATTGGGAAGCAGTGACAGGCACATTTTGGTCACCCATTGGGGGAACCAGGAAAATAAATCTGACAACCGGTCCTGCACAGGGACACCTCCCTCCTTCTTCATGTCAGCTTGTAGACAATGCAGTGCTTGAATGGCAAGGGCCAGTGTCCCGTTATCCATGTCATTGCCAAGGATAAAAGTACATAAGGATGTACCAATCTTGGCATATATCCCACGCTCTATTGCGGTCATCAAGTCCAAGACATACCGATGCTGCATCACCATAAGACAGCTCTTTCTTGATAGGATTTAGTCAGAGCTGAGTATCATTGATAATTTTTTCTCCCACCTGGTTGTTTGTAACCAGCAGGCGTTCGCCTTTCTTTGCAATGTGAAGAAGGGTATGAACCCTCTTGCGGGTATTTGAGTGTCAGAGAACAGAATAAATTCTTCTTGAATGTCCTTGTACTGAGCCCAGCCAAAGTAATCATCAGTTCTTTTTTTAGGGTCTGATACAATAGAGTTACTTTCTCCTGTAGCGGATGTTGGAACAACTCGGACAGATCTTCTCCGGGGATGACTTGGTTGAGGGTGTGTATGGTTACAAGAATGCAGATGCCCCACAATCCAGGGATAAGCTGGGTGTAGACAAACTCACTGCACTGTCAAGATGGAGGTCCCCCATTGCAGATCTGGTACGTGCAGTATTGCTCCACAATTTTCATTGTTGAAGAGTGGGATTGTTCCTTTGCCTCTGAAACACAAGTTTCCATACAATTAGGGGTTGCCCCTGTCCTTGTTGCCACATATACCTATCTATTTCAGTGCCCCAGATTTCCTGACATGGGGTATCTATGCTAGCGTTCAACCCTTCCTTTCTAGACTATTTTTCCCTTGCATCATTGAGGTGAATGGCCCTGCACTGGAACTCCATGTCTGGGGTCCACTTATCATTAAAGAATACTGACCCATGTACGCTAAGGGCCACCCAGGTACCACAGACAGAGGCAGGAGGAGATATTTTTGTGCACTGATGCAGTGGGCTTGCCACCTCCAAGAACCTTTTCTCTGGACAATCCTGGGGCAAACAGTTTCCTCCCGTAAGGTGCCCCTCCTGCACGTCCTGTCGAGCTCAACTTGAATGTTGCTAGGCTCTGTGAAATGGTGCAATGCCGTGGGGTCGGATTCATACCGGGTGATGTTTACTAATACTCTATGGGGTTCTAATCTACTGCGTTGTATCTTGGACCTAATCCTACATAGGTGCAGGTGGATGAGGCATTTTTCTTTTTCGGGGGCTGTCTCTTGTGATAGTTAAAGTCTGTCTGTGCCCACAGCTTGGAGTATCAATGAGCAGCCATAGCATGACCTAGCCAACATCTGGGCGCCCATGGCGGTATTGTGTTGATACCATGTTGTGTGCAAGAGTGCGCTGTGTAGTGCGTGTGGAATACTACCGTTTGGTTCCGTGTAAGTAAGGTGTGAGAGGTCCCTATGCAAACACTGTAGAAATGTTGAGATCGGCTCCATGTGCCTAGGCAAATTTCTCGCTGTGGATGGATGCAGAAACACCCATGCTAATCAGATGATATACAAAGCTCTTGGGATGGTGTCTTGAGGGGTCATCTGCAGCTTTCTGGCATCCAGGGGTGTCTTTGCTTGACACAGCGTAAAGAGTCTGTTGTCAAAAAATTGTATAGTCTGTGGTCTTTTTTGGCTTGAACCCTTCGGCCTTGTTGGGACTTTAGGGGTTGCTGCTGAAGAGATACGGCGGGCCAGAGTCAAGATGGTACACATAGGGCTCAATCACAGACCTGCTGGATAAGAGCTGTGGGTTGTAGGTTAGCTTTATGAACAACATGCATCATTATCCGGTCTTGGAAATTCCTGTGCCTGTCTGTTTTGGGGAACATTTGGAACTTTTTATTGGGGTGGACCCAGTTGGGGAGTCATTTTTAGGAGACGGTGAACATTTTTCCATTGAGCACCTTGGTTTTGCCTTTGTGGGTCGTTTTGGTCCTCCCCCTCTCCCTGACAGAAGTGAGTGTTTTTTTAAGGTGATTTTCGTGGGTGCGTGTATTGCTCTTTTGACCTAACTAGCATTTTATGGGTATTGCCGGCCCTCTAATACCCTACTTTTCCTAACATGTGTGTGCATGTGTGCAATTTTAGTGATGCAGGGGGTACCTTTTGACCTACACAAGTGTGATGCACCATCAAAGAAAGGGGGCATTTTGCAATTTTCGGGATTGTGGGTAATTGCCACATGTCCTGGGGACATCTTTATGCTCCATTAGTCCCTGCAAGTGGCGTGCAACAAGATTATTCCTAGTGGAGTTGGGTGTTTTGGCTACACCCTATTTCTGGAAGCTTCTGCCTTTGGGCCATTTTTTGGCTTCTTCCAGCAAGCTATTGGGCACCTACCTATGGTCTTTTTCTATTCTTGGTTCTAATTTGGCATACCTCTGGGTGATGAGAAGCTATTCTGTGGCTCCGTGCGATTTGGATGTGGCAATGACAGGAATCTGGCCTATTGCTTCCTTAGACAATGTTCGTGAGAACCTGTGTTAGTTGAGTTGTCAAGCTGGGTGTGGTGTTGAGCATACCCGTGCACCTTGTGTGGAGACTGCGATGGTCATCCTCAGAACCAGTTTTCCTTCCATTGCCCCCTCTCCCTTGGATCCAGGATGCTTTGGACCTGCTGCCCTCGGCGGGACTCAGGGTCTTCTTGCCCAGTGACATGCAATTCCCACTACTTTGGAGGGACATGATCCGATAAGCAGATTTTGGCTGTTTAGGAAGCAATGGAGAGAGGAGGAGGGACGATCTCTTGCCTGCGACAGGATTCAGGTGCACGGCTGGGACTTGGTGGGCTGTGACTAACAAACTGAGATGGCTGACCTCCCTACTGACTTGGTACCAAATTGTCGCTTATCTGTGCATGGACTATTGAGTTTTGAGGGGACACCATTATCCCTACGGCACAGAAAGCCTGGCTTCTGGCATCGGAGCATTGCCTCATTTTGGCACGGAAAGGAGCCTCCATTTGTTGCAGGCCTAAATGTTGAGGAATGAGGTCAGTTCAACCTAGTAATAGGAACCTGTCTCAATTGGAGTTAGACAAAGGGACCTAGGTGCCTGTTTTAATGCACTGGTTGGGGGCCGCCATGCCACTTGCCAGACTGCCCTCCCCGAGGCATGGCCAGACAACCCTGCCCTTGGGGACCAGCAGCAGAGTGGGGCCTAGGCCCCAGCAGGCACCCAAGATGGCGAACTTTAGCATGAATACCTGATTGACCAAACATATGGCAGCCCTGAGTTTTTCCTGAGGGCAAGTAAGGGCTTGAGACTTCTCCTGATGCTGTGTCACTAGTCTTTATTGTTGTGGTGAGCTGTCTGATATGGGTCTGAAGTTGTTGTGTCATATTTGTGCTTTTAGGCTTGCTGCCCATTTGGATTGGGTGATTGTGTATAGTTATTACTTCCCCATATAGTAACCCATTCCTGCCACTGCTGTGGCCCCGGTGCTTGCTGGGCTGGGTTCCCTGCCTTCTGCTGTTGCCATGTGTTTGGCCAACCACCTGGTCCTTGTTGTGGCATCATGGTTGCAGAATGATTTCCTTGGGGCTGAATGTGCTGCGACCTCAAGTTGATCTGGGCTTGTTTTTGTGGATGGGGATTTGATTTTTGTTCTTGATAAGCATTCAGGCTGGTGATTCTCGCATGCTTGTGACCAACGTGGCCCCTTGAAGGCAGTCTTGTTTAACTTATGTTGGACCAGCTTAGCAGTGTCTCTTTGGGCTTGCTCCTGTTTTTCCCTCTCCTTTTCCTGTTCCTTCTTGCAGTAAATTAATATGTGGGCCTAAATCTCCCGCCAATGTTTGTTGTTTAATCCTATTACATTATCAAGACGACTCTGTATTTCAGCAGGCAGTCCTGTCTTGAGGATGTTGTAGAAGAAGGGCCTGTGTTGGTACATGGCTGTCCATTCTCTTGACCCCATCTTTCCCTCATTCTGTCCAGAAGGTTGGTCATGATTTCCCCAGGTTTTATGCTGTCTACCATCAATCCTACATCTGGGTGGTCTGGTAACATTTCCTGAAGGGCCATACTCATCCAGACTTTTAATATCGCCTATTGCTAGATTTATCGCCGCAGTGTTTTTCTCAAAACAGGAGATCAATTGTCTCGCCCTGTCCATCAGTGGGGGCAGTTCGGTCCTCAGCCTTTCCTTGTCCATCTTGGCCCATGGCACATAGTTGGTCCCTGCTGTGCCTTTCTGTAACAACTGTTAAATTAATAACGATGTTCCCAACCGGCACTCCTTTGAGACGATGTCTCCAATGGTAATTCCAATACTGTCTTATTTGGTGAATGAATACAGTAGACTGTATGGATCTTCCAAATTCAATTTTCTTGTACTTTAATTCATCATCATTGTTAAATCACAATGGTCCCATCTGAATTTCAACTTAGATCACTTTTCATTAAGGTACAATTCACATTAGTACATTAAAATCCATATGTACTAGTAAATCCCTATGCATTTCGGGACTGGGCCCTTCTTCAGTGGATATATTTTTTATCTGAAAAAACGGAGATAACACAATGTTGTAATCCAAGAATGTCTGTTGCCCAACTAGGTAACACAAAAAAAAAGATCAACGGTGACATGCCTTGAAATTGAATTAACACAAAACTAAAAAAACACTAAAAAGAAAGAGATGTTTTGGTGGTTTTTGTGACAACTTAATTGTGAACATTAATGTGCTTGTTGGGCTTTTAAAAAAACAAGGTGCTTTACTAAAAAAGGGTTTGCATGAACAAGCGTTACAGTATGGAGGTGAGATTGCTTAATTGAAAGACCAGAATACGGAAAGAGTGGCTGTGACCCAAAAACGGGGTGCTCACTGTAAACGGAAAGAACGATCATGTTTGTCCATGCTCACAAGTGCGACTGAAATTCAGTGTGACGGTAAAGTTTAAATGAACGGGCAAGTGGCACGTTGTGTTTCCGTGAGAATGGAAACAACTCGGTAAGTTCCTAAAAGGTGTTTGCTTACCGCGTTTAGAACGCCGAATTCTTAGACTCTTGGGACCCGTGAACATTAGCAGGTCGCGTAGGTGTTCACAAAGGTTTGAAGTCACTTCAAATATTCGCGCTTAGAGTAAATGGGTTTCCCGAAGGAAACTGACAGCGGACATTGTGTGTCGGCCATCTTGTAGTGAATGTTAGTGTTAATTCGTGTTCACGTAGTCAACATGCAATAAAGTTTAAGAGTAAACGTGTAACTCTCTATAAATAACAAACCGGTAAACGGGAAAGAAGCGCGAAAAAAAGCGCGGTGTAGCCATCTGAGTGTAAGTACAGTTGGAAAAAGACTAGTGAAATTAAAAGGTGAAACGGAAAGAAAGTAATGAGGGTGTCGGCCATGTTTTAGTGGAAAAAGATCGGGGTCAATTGTCTAATCACGTGACTGTCACTGGGAATGACAAGAAAAATACCTCAGTGTAAGTGTCGGCCATCTTTTAACGCAGTTCATGTTGGCAAATCAATTATATATTGGGTTCCTTAAGTGGAAAAATTCAGTGTCAAATGCGTTTACAGTTGTTGAAAAAAAAGTGAAAAAAAGGAAAAGATCCACGACAATGGTGTACATAAGATAAACCATATTCTGTGTTTACAAATGAGATATATAGTTGTTTAAACATGCTCAATCATTAATATATGGTTACAAGAAACAGATGTATTCCACACGTTCATTAAGACCCTTCGGGTAACAGGAATCCAGTTTTTTAATCCAATCTAATTCACGCTGTAGGAGTTTTTTCTTATTGTCTGTACCCTCTTTCACAGGAACAATCTCCAATATTAAGAATCTTAATTGGCTTATGTCGTGTTTTTCAGTGATAAAGTGTGCAGCTACTGGTGCTTTCGTTACTTTGTTCCTTATTGTGCTCTTGTGTTCTGTCAATCGAATTTTCATTTTTTTCGCTCTGTTTTTCCTATGTAAGGGAGCCCACATGGGCATTTGGTAAGTATACAAGATTTTTTGTGTCACAGGTAGCATTTGTAAACAGTCTAATGCTTTTGCCCCTTGTGGGATGGCTTAAGTTGGTGCCCTGAATGATATTGCCTGACTGCTTTGTGCCAAGCTACCAGAGGGTTAAGCACAAGTTAATTTTGTGACTTTTTGTGGATCACCTCTTCAAGAATTGTGTTTATTATTTGAGTCCGGCTTCCACTCCTCTCAACCAATAACCCACTTTCTACACACAGCAACTTGAAGATCTCTACGCTGAAGTGCATCTGAGTCGTGCTTTCAAGGCCTTTTAGGGTTAAGGCTTCTGCAGTCTGGTGAGTAAACATCCATCAGTAGAGTCCTGGAACATGCTAGAGATTAACATACCAAAGCCATTATCACAACCATATATTGAGTCTGGGCTAATATTGAGCTCCGACTTCAATAGAACTCCTTTGGTGACAGGGGTATGTGTACCTTAGACATTGTGTGAACACCCTTGGTAGTTGGATCCCTGCCACCCAAATCTGAGGTACGCTGTCAAATTTAAAGACGAGGTCCAGGGTTGTCTATGCGAGTTTCCCTGCATCCCCTTTCTTGTTGTAGCAATGTGCTCTAAAATTGACACACATAGAAGTCATACTTGTGTTGCAGAAAAGAATGAAGGTCAAAAAGGGGTGCCAATAGTATCACTAATGTCAGTGTTAAAATTTGCAGGGTTTGAAATTGAAAGGCAAAGCATCTTATCAGACTTAGGATAACTTCCCATTGGTACATATTGGTACATATTGTACATGTACATGTTTCTATACAGAATGATTCTTCTTGCTGTTACTGCAACATCCAGGGGTGCACCTGATATGATCACAACTTTGAATATTTGTCATTACATTTTGCATTTTTTATAGTTTGGTCGTTACACTCGCTCTATTTTTAGTATATCGAGAATGAGGAATGCTTTATAATTATATTGCCTAGGAATTTATTTTTCATTGTGTCGCTAACTAGAGATGCCATCTTTGCCCATTCTAAGACGGGCGCACCCCTGGTTGTTGCAGTAACAGCAAGAAGAATCATTCTGTATAGAAACATGTACAATATTCTTGATATAACAGGGGGTCCTTGTTACTCACATGAGATCTCTAGTTAGCAAGCCTGGTAAAAATCTATTAAACGTTGCTTAAAACCGGTTTATGGAAGAACAGATGCCCTATACAAATACAATGAGCAAAGTATTGACAAAAAACTGCTGTGTAGTCCCTATAAACCTATATAGGATCTGCACGTTTAGACAACATAGACTGTGGGATTGGTGTCCAGAGTGATTCCAGACACCCCCACCAGGTATGTTCACCTGTATACCAGCTAGCTCACAGTGCCACTGTAAACTCCTCTTACCAAGAGGAGAACAGTTCTTGGCAACCATCGAACATGACAATACTGTCCCATCAGGGATCGTGGAAACAGTACACTACCTTTCGCTCAGTCACTCGTGCTCACTTTGTCTCAGAGAGATACACAGAAAACACGGTGGGGACGTTTTCAGTAAGCATTTATTGAACCAGCGTCATTCTAGTGTGAAATAGGTGTGCTGAAACAACCATAAGTCAGAAACAGATATAAATGATATTAAGCACCAACAGAGTAAATGGATGGTAGATTTCTACCACAGTGCTAAAACAATGGATACATGCAAGCATATAAATACATGACAATAATAATGTGTACTCCTACAATGCAACCCTAACTGGATGTATCTAAGTGTACCTCACATGCATGTAGGTGTAGAGCCAATAATCCCACTCGACTGAAGCCAACCCCATTACCTGAAGTTAGAGACTGTGGGACCCCGTCTTGGTCTCAAGATAGACACCCCGCGAGGGATGTCAGACCACTGCGAGCTGAATTGTCTGCGTGCACGAACCTCAGCGTCACGCATCAGTGTGTCAGCATGGAAGTCTTTTTCTCCTCTCTCTACCCTGGCAAAGATATGGTGTATATATACCAAAAAGTTACCCTCAGGGGATTCTACCTTGCTGTGTCATGTCAGCCGATGATGACGTGAGGGATGACCCTTATACATAGTTATTATGCAGAAGATGGTAATCCTGCTGTGATTCTGAGAATCTTTATGCATAATTAATGAGGCTAGTTTTCGGGGGAAAATACACAACATTTTATGCAGTGCTGAACTAGGTAAAAGGTCAATACCAACACCCGTTATGTAGTGTAAAGGTACGGTGAATGTAGGTGAAAGGTTGGGAGAATGCTTGGGCCTATATAGGGGTACTCTATGAAACATAACAAAACATCCAATAAATCTGGCACTGATTTTATAGCATATGCATGTAAACCTGCATGGTTGTGCTGCAATATTACAAAGTCACAGAGTTACAGGGGCAAAAATGCTGTGAAACAGAGAACAGGTTAGCAGATTTTGCTTCCCTGTGTCTCCTGGCTTCTGCCTTCTCCTCCTCTTTCTCTGCTGAGTGCAGATTCGCCATCCAACTGCGAGGTCTCAGCAGTCTCTAAGCAGTCTCTCAATCTGTTCATATATAGCCAAGACAACTTTAACAGGCTTTCTGACATTCTGAAATTGAAATGGCCTTATGGTGGGTCTCACAGACCAACAGATACCACCCACAGCCTGCTGCATGAGCAGGGTACCCTAACAAGTGATGCATACACAGTGAAAAGGGTTGGCCTCACAAAGCACTAAGAGGCCATGCCATTGCCAAGCCCAGTTTTCTGAGGGAGGCTTGATAAGCAGACAGGCGCAATAAGACGCTCACGTCTCGAGTTGGAGTAGAGACCCCTAGGCTTGCCAAAGTATCCACTAAGTCCACACGTTCATTGCCTTGCTAGACCAATGCCAGGTTGCTATCTTGCTCTCAGGTGCATTTTTCGGGGGGAGCGGTGGATTGCAGTATTTGCTGTGGATCAGTGGCGCAGTGTTTCGTTGTCAGCGGTGTTGTGTGTCTTCAGGAGGCCATAAACACAGTATGCCAATCTGAGGGAGAGTTTTGAAGCTTGTTTCCTGTGGTGGTCCTTAAGGGGTGTACATGACTTGCAGATGTTTGAGTTTGATGAGGGGACGGTCCAGGACCATCCAATGGCACAGCCCACAACACCAGTTCTTGATTCTTGAAAATGTACTAAAGTAAGACAGAAGCATGCGATTAAAGACATTGCTTCCCACGCATTCATAGTATCAGCTACTACCTTTACACATTTTCCTCCTTATTCCTGTTCATTTCTTTCTCTTACTTGCTCTAGGTCAAAGTTCAGGTCTCCAAAATGTACTGCTGGTGCCCATCATTTTCAAATTCTTGCCTAAATTAAGCAATGATCTTTAATGGTTCATTTAGTTTCTGAGACCCCCAACTGGACCTTCAGTAATGACAATTCAAAATCAGAAATTTAGTCTTTGCAATAAGATATCTGAACACTAAGTTAATAGAGCATATTATGATAATGTTGAGCGAGGTAGTCCAATATACAGAATTCTAGGTGTTTAATATATTATCAGGCTTTTCCAAAGGCGAGTGATTATGGGTACCTTTTGATCTGACTTTTGAATCTTACCTGGATAGGAATAGTTCCTCACCTGCTTATTACTGCCTTAGTTTTACTTGCTAACTTCACCACTGGCATAAAGAGAAAATCAACATGAGTTATCTTGAGACTCCTCTTGGTATGACAAGGAGGACCACCACTTAAGGAAAGATAACTAAGCGATGAGTTACAGGAGCATTCACCCTCTTGTACCCAAAAAAGCACCAGCTAGTATCAAGCAAATTCTTGTTGGATAGATTTGGGTGACAGCCGTCTCTGGAAGGTGGGTAGCAACTCACTCAATACCATCTCATTAAAAGTGATCATTATCCATCTTGTTTCACTGTGGATGGACGAGAAATGGTTTGGGAGCTTGAGAAGTGCATGCCTAAAGCACACCTTACGGGAACCGTCTCTATCAACACTTATGACCTGGGGAATGTTTCCAGAGTTTGCACAGAACTTGAAACATTCAGCTCTTTAACCCAGCTTAAAATTTTTATATTCTCTAATACCCAAATCCAAATTTATATCATCCACAGGGCAGGCAGAGAATATGACCTGTTCCCTTTACCTGCACGTATCCCAGCAAATGCTTCAGTCTGGCCATTACATGGTCTAGGTGGAGCACTCTTCCCAGTCACCAAGGGGCAGATTTACAAGCCCCTTGCGTCACATTTGCACCGCCGTTGCGTCACTTTTGTGACGCAGCGTAAAAGTTGCGGCCCATTTACAACGTGACGCATCTAGGGAGATGCGTCACGTTGTGAAGCCCTGCGCCACATTAAACCAGCGTCAGGTTTAATGTATGCAGGGTGGGCGTTCCGTCGCAGGAAGCCCCGTAAAAGTGACTCAGTGAAATCTACAAGATTTCACTGAGTCACTTTTACATCCATGCTGCGTCAAAACCCTGCGCCTGCTTGAAGCAGGCGTAAGGAGTGACGCAGCATGTTAGGCATAGGGCGCCCCTGAGCATTGCTGGAGTTGCGTTGTGCTTGCGACACAACTCCTGCAATGCGTGACTTTTCCATCAACAGATGCATCAGAATTTCTGACGCATCTGTCAGTCCTTGCGCCATGGTGCACCGTATTGTAAATACGGCGCATCCATGGTGACGCAAAGAGTTGGCATGTTGGCGCAGGGAAAGTGACGCATCTATAAAGATGCGTCACTTTCTTGTAAATCTGCCCCCAAGAATCTTCCATGAGGAAAAGGCTTGATTCAGAAGGAGAACCCCCTCCAAGACTGGGCAGTCACACATTTTATGAACACCACAGACTCAACCAGACAGTCACACCGTTCTTATTTCTGTCCCCATTCTCTTGTACCCTCTTCTAGTGTCTCCCAAGAACAAAAAGGCAGTAATGCTTTGCAAATCTATTGATAAATAAAACCTCAGGCCTGTGCATTATTCATCTGGGATCGGAAGGCGGAACCAATCAGCACCGGCCAACGTGACAAGCATCAGCTTCCAACCACAGAACTGCACTACTTATAGGAAGCCTCTTAATAACTGCTGAAAAGGGTGGTAATGACCTTTGACCTACGAATTTCCTGCAACTTTGATGGTACCAGTCTCAGCAGACGCTACTATGAAAATGTTTCTTAGCTAACACCATCTCATGGACGCGTAGATGAATCATTAAAACTTTTGGGCAGGCCTCTGAGAAAGCGATTTTTAAATTCCTGTTTTACATTTTATTTAAATAGGATGTATTTTTTAGATGCGACCGTATAACTGCAATGGAGCAGAAAGAGAAGCAATGAGCACATTATCACTTGGCGACCACATATTATCGGAATGGTTAATTTTTTGATTTCTCAATTTTTTAAAATTACTCACAGGAAGGAGACTAACCTAGCCCCCCCCCCCCACACACACCTCCCCCCCTCTGTATATAGATGGCCTTCCTCAGCTAAATATCACAACTTTACTCACAGAAAGAGTTATCAAAATCTTCAGTCACCTGTCGTCGACAGACATTTTGTGACGTAGATGGCTGGCACGTGAGGGGAGGTTAAGCCGAAATGGCCGGCCAAGAGACGTTTCCTCAATAAAGTCAATGAGAAATTGGATTTCACGGATAAGAGTATTTCTTGCTCGTGACTCGCCTGCCAACAATTATTTTATGTTCATCACACAACTGAAAGAATGTATAAACACAGCTGGCTGATGAGTTACTAATTCACTAAATCTGTAAAACCAATGGTTTAAAATAAGCATTAAAATTAAACTGCATAAGCCGCAGAGATCCGGCGCAGCGGCTTAGGGATACGGGCGCGTGTCTGGTGCTCACGCGCTGAAGACCTTGGCTCGCGAGATGCTGCTGCAGGTACAGTCCATTTTGAAAGCGCAGCTGCAAAAGGAGAGCGGCTTTTGTGATTCGAGACAGGCCTGACGCTAAAATAGGATAATAAAAAAAGAGGATTTTATTGCCACCTTTGTGCCCCAGAGCCAGCAGATGAGTGGACTGGATTATCGTTCTCAATCGGCGCAGACGTGCAGCGAAATTCTTGTCTGACTTCACGGTTTATGCCTTTGTGTTGTCTGCAGAAGAAAATCTATCTAAATTGAGAATAAAATACTGAAAGTGGGACATCAATGTTGTTTATAGAGTTGGTCATTAGCTGTATTCCATCACTTACTCGAGGTAAGAGAATAGAGATGGTTTTAAAAAAGACACAAGAAAGAAAAAAAAAATAGGAAAGATATTCAGCACTTCACTGGCCTGTGAAACCGATTGGCTGTGCCCTTCTTTTTTCCATAGAAGGCTACTGTGGAAGTGCACACATTTGTGGCATCCAACTTTGACTGTATTATATTAAACAAAAACAAAGTACATTTCAAGTTTCCTGCAGGGATTGGTGCACATCCGCATCGCTGTTGAAATTGTTTTGTTAAATCAGCGGAACATACATTTAAAAGATGCTGCTGTGCATATGCTCTAATCCAGTGGCGTAGTAAGAGGGGCGGTCCACCCCGGGCGGCATTAGTTTTGGGTGCAGCGGCATCCACCGCTCTCACCTGTGGCCGTTGTGGGGAATTGCCGTCTCCCCCCCTTAGCTGCGGCCACCTCGGGGAATCACCATCACCACGCCCGCTCTTACCTGCAGCCGCCGCGGGGAATCGCCATCACCCCGCCCCCCTCTTACCTTCAGCCGTCGTGGGGCATCAAGCACTGAGACCGCACGGGCAGCAAAAGATCTAGCTATGCGACTGCTCACATCCGGAGTAACAATCTTTCAATGGATTCTGTTAAAACTTAACAAAATACATTCTCAGATGCCAAACATGTACACGTGCACATGCATATGCACAGGCAACCATCTTGGAATAATCATTATATATAAAATGGCCTCTGGCGGCCGTCACTCTTTTGGGAGGCAAAGGGCAGTCGTTTTTCATAAAGAGAGGAGGTGGGAGACATGAGTGGGGCGCAGGTAGAGATAGAGGAGGAGAGAAAGTAGTACTTCAGATGCGCTGCAATGCAGGGTCTAACATCAGCAATGGAAAGGGATATGCCAATCAAAACCACAGTAACAAAGAAGTGCTTCTGGGCAAGAGAAACAAGAATAGGTAGAGGAAAAGCCAATCAATCAAGAACAGGAAAGCAAGCTAGTTAAGAAAGCCATCTAGTCCTGTGTAAGGAGCTGCCCCAAAGCCCTCTTGATGTATTGCATGGTTCATAAAAGGTCTTCAAAAACAAACAGCGACCACCACCACCCTTTCGATGGGTGGGGGTATGCACCGTACATACACGGGTGGGGGTACGACTCGAACGTACACGGGTGTACATACATGGGGGGTTCGACACGTACACGGGTGTACATACACGGGGGTACGACTCCAACGTACACGGGTGTACATACACGGGGGGTTCGACACGTACACGGGTGTACATACACGGGGGGTACGACTCGAACGTACACGGGTGTACATACACGGGGGGTTCGACACGTACACGGGTGTACATACACGGGGGGGTTCGACACGTACACGGGTGTACATACACGGGGGGGTTCGACACGTACACGGGTGTACATACACGGGGGGTACGACTCGAACGTACATGGGTGTACATACACGGGGGGGTTCGACACATACACGGGTGTACATACACGGGGGGGTTCAACACGTACACGGGCGTACATACACGGGTGGGTTCGGTGCGTACTCACGGGGGCTGGGGGGTGGTTAGGCGCGTACGTACGGGGGCTGTGGGGGTGGTTAGGCGCGTTCGTACGGGGGCTGGGGGGGTGGTTCGGCGCGTATGCGGGCACATGTCTCCATGGTTGCAATGGGAGTTCGGTGCGGACGGTGTTTTTTCCATACGGTTGTGACATCGGACGCACGGGATGGATCGTACTTGCGCGGTCGGACTTCACTTTTCACGTTTGTGCGGTAAATCGTCCGGGGAAGTGTCGGACACATTTTCCGACCCGAGGACGTGTGGGGAATTATTCCCAATGCGACTCGTATGGAGTTTTTCCCATGCGAATCGTACTTGGCAGTTTGTACGGCACTTGTACAATTCGTACGGTAAAAAGACTGGATACGAGTCGTACGGGGAAACTTTTTCCAGGATCGTAATCGGCACCTAAGGGCCTGATTATGAGTTTGGTGTATGGGATACTCTGTCACAGACATGATGGATATCCTGTCTGCAGTATTGCAAGTTCCATAGGATATAATGTAATTGTAATTTGGCGGATGGGATATCCATCACGTTTTCAACTGAGTATCCCATCTGCCAAATTCATAATCAGACCCTAAGTCAGAAGGTAAAATCCTTGACAGGGATGAATCTGGTTGGTGTATCTGATGCATACTCCATCGCGGTCAGCCTTTAAATTGTGCCATGGTCCCAGTGTACCACAACAATTGATTAACTTTGGACTTTCAGCTTTCTGGTCCTATTTCTATATAAAACTGTAAACGTTCATATCTCAAATTCCCCTTATTTGATTGTCATTTTGATGCAATTTTGTATATTACATTTTGACTAGATTGCTAATTCAGTTTGAGATTTTTGTTGTTTTGCTTTTCTACATTTCTACTGGTGTATCTGACGCAAACTCCATTGCGGTTAGACTTTAAATTATGCCATGGTCCCAGTGTAACATGACAATTGATTAATATTGGCACTTTTGGCCATATTTCCATTTAAAAATGTAAACATCCGTATCTCCAATTCCCTTTATTTGATTTGTTCATTTTGATGCAATTTTGCAAATTGAATTTTGCTATAGTTTTCTGATTCAGTTTGGGATTTTTATTTTTTTGCTGTTCTACTTTATTACGGTTTTGGTACTGCATAAATGCTTTACAAACTGCCCAAAGTTAAGCCCATCTGCTCTGTGCAGTAGCTACTAGGGAGTTGAGCTCAGGTTAATTTAGTGACTTGAAGGGTTGACACTGACAAGGGTTGCGATTGTTCATTGAAGTTGACAATCGAACACCTCAAATAATAATCCAATGTCTAACAATGAGTGGAAATGTGTGGAATGGTGATGGTGTAATTATGTTTGAATCTATAGGTGATGTTTTGTAAGTTTGTGTGTTTGTGTGATGGCATATTCATTCATTTGATGATCTGGGTGCAGAAGTGCTTTGTTGAGTTTGCTTTATATGTAATCACCAAGGGAGAGTCAAGAGGAAAAGGGGACCCAAGTTCATCTTCCTGATTACAACATCCTAACTCACAACGAACTTGAGTATTAGAAGAGACAACTCGTGTCGTATTCCAAAATATATTCTTAACCTACAGGCTCATTTTAAGATATTTGAAAGGTCACCTCACGCATAACTTATCATCGCATGCTTCATCATAGGTGACCTTTCACACTGGAGCAGGACAATACCTATCCAGTGGACTTAACCAAACAAAATTGGAAGTTGATAGATATTTTTTACAAGACAAATTCAAAGGCCCAGATCAAAAGTTGAAATTACCCAAAGGAAATTCCTTTATTATTGGGTACCTCTAGTATAAGTTAAAATCAATACTGTGGTATAAAGGTAGAAACTAATGATTCACCTAACCACTTTAAGATACCAATATGTTTCAACCTAACAGCAATGCCAAAACTGGTCAAAGGTCTTCATCAGGGCCAAAGAACTCCCTATTCATACAATATATGCATTCCATGCAGAAAAAGGAGGCCAAAGCTCTCATACCTATACGTTGTCATTTAAGACATAAACCTAACTTAGGGAAATAATTCCGAAACTTCCACTCATTCCTGTACTCCAAACCTCTTCACCATGAGCTCCCATAAATTACAATCCATTTCTTTGACTCTGTTCGCAACCTTTTCACACTACCCCATTTCCATCCTTGCCTTGTAAATCACCTCGTGAACCTTGCACTTCTTCACTCCACTATCTTATGGCTAGGTTGGGTTTGTGCTATATAATTCATATGACACTATATAAACAGTGCTCGGTTTGCTCTTTAGGCAAGGGTGGGCCAAATGCAAACCGTGACTTACTTCTTAATTTAAACAGCTATAACCACCTTCAATGCAAAAGTTTAACAAACTGCAATTTGGTATGATGGAGGTGGATCAAAGGGCTAGCACTTCAGGCATAGAGCCCAATAAATGCTACACATAAAACAAGACTCCGCAATACTCTGTGTGCACCTGGAGCTGTATGTGTCTATAACACAGGCAGCACCACTCTGTCAGGATATCACACTACACACCCTTATTGAAGATCAGAGAGAGTGCATGACTGGTGGCCTTTCCCTGATACCTATGCCCCTTTTCACCTTTGGCCTGCATTCACTAGCACCGCTGAACAGTCCTGTCACTACGATGCTGCTTTCCATGGTAGACCCAATCAGAATAAATCAGGACATTGCTTTTCATAGGTACTCACTCACAATAGATGTGGCTGTTCTATAAACTCCATGCCCTCACCGAAGATTTGTTTTACCTGTTCTCTTTTTTTTTTTTTTTTTAAATATCTTTATTAGGTTTTTACAGCAGCAAGAATAATTGATCGAGCATTGCAAATCATACAAAAAATTGACATGAATAATTAAATCAGATCAGACTTCACGTCAAAAGTATTAGAGTAGAAAAATAAATTAGCCTTTTAGGATTGAATCCAATTACGAATAGGGGCCCAAATATTTAAACCAAAAACTTTCTTTTTCCTCCCCTTTAAATGATACACAGATTGCTCTAACTGATAAATATTTAGCAATTTCGATTGCCATTGAATAAATGAAGGAGGATCAGCATCAAGCCAATGGGAAGTAATACAAACTCTAAAAATAGACATAGATATAAATAAAAAACCTTCTTCAGTAATTGTCCACATTTTGGCAGGATTTGATTGAACACCAAAAATAACAAGTTCAGCAGAGAGTGTGATGGATGAGTTCATAATATTATTCAGAAACATTTGGATTTCAGAAATAAATTGGGTTAAGTTTGGACAAAAATAAAACATATGAGCAGAATTTGCACCAAGAAGTTTGCATCGACTACATTTATCGCCTCTATTAGCTTTCCATTTCAATAATTTGGCAGGGGTATAATATAAATCAAATATACTCATAAAGAATTGACTTTTTAAAGATCCATTAATTAAAACTAAATCAGATAAAAAATAAAGCATCTGATACATTAACACACTCTATGCCCAGATCATTTTGCCATTTTAAATTAAATGACTCAAGATTATTTTCCATCCGAGTTAACATGGTCTGGTAGATTATACCAATTCTATTTTGTTTCCTGCAACATTCAAGTATATCAATTTTCTTAATTTGGTTAGAATATAATAGATTTTTTGTAATTAGAAAACAACGTATTTGCAGATATTTAAAAAAATCTATTTGAGGTACATTATATTGTTGTTGCAGATACAAAAATGAAGCAAATCGTTCTTCTTGATAAAGATCACCTAAACAAAATATATTAAGCCTTTGCCATTGCTGAAGAGTCTGATCTGAGAATATTGATGGCAAAATCGGATTACTAAATAATGGTGTATAATAACTAAGATTATTAAAACAAAATCTTTTCTTAAATTGTTTCCATATCTGATGAGCTGTCAATATAACTTGAAATCTTGTTTTTTTATAATAACTTGGTTCTGAAAAACGTACAAGACATTGTCGTGCCTGAGCACCTAGAATCATTTTATAGATTGATGGGTATGTAGGATCCTTTAGTGGTAGTTCTTGAAAAATTAGAACACTCATAAGCTTAAGTGATACCGCCAGGTAATATAGACGAAAATTTGGTAGTCCCCAGCCTCCTCGACATACCGGAAGTGAGCACCATTTAAGAGATCGCCTAGCTCTTTTATATCCCCATAAGAATCTTGAAATTCTTCTATCTATTTTAATAAATAGACTAGAAGAAAATAATAAAGGTATAGTGCGAAAAAAATAAAGAAATTTGGGAAAAAAGAGCATCTTAATAACATTAGTATGACCATAGAGGGAAAGATGGAGATTATTTAGCCTTTCAAGAGATCCATTGGTAAAAACAAGTAGTGGATCAAAATTAAGACCTACAATATCTTCAACCTTGGCGGAAAGTTTCACACCTAAGTAAAAAGCTGTAGTAGAATATGTCAGATCAGTTGGTGGGCTAACGGCAGAGTGAATTATTTGCGTTTTGGCTATATTTAATTTATATCCAGAATATAAACCAAATTCCCGAGCTGCCTCTATAATTTTGGGAAATGCTGAATTAATATCCGAGGTAACAATCGCGACATCATCGGCATACGCGAAAATTTTATATTCTATTTGATGGATTATGACCGGGGGAATACTTTCCTGGTTTATTAATTTTTGCAAATACGGCTCTATATAAAGCGCGAATAAAAGAGGGGAGCAAGGACACCCTTGCCTAGTCCCCCTCGTTATTGATAATATAGTAGATGTGTTAGAGGCTATTCGAATTACAGCCCTGGGCTGTCTATATAAAGCTTTTAAAGCAATTATAAATTCAGTAGGAAATTTTTTCCAGGCCAGTACTTGCCAAAGGAACCCCCAGTCGACCCTATCGAATGCTTTCTCGGCGTCCAATAGGGCTACTCCGACTGAGGATCCCGAAGCCTGCGCCCAGTCTAATATAGTAATAATCCTTCTGACATGGTCCGTTGTATCTCTCTTTTTAATAAAGCCATGTTGTGATTTAGCCACTAATTTAGGCATTTGATCACTTAATCTGTTTGCTAAAATTCTGGAAAAGATCTTGCTATCAGAAGTTATTAAGGATATAGGTCTATATGACCCAAGATCCATTGAATCTTTTCCTTTTTTTTTAAATACAACGATAGTAGCTAGTGACCATGATGGAGGCGGCCGACCATTAAATGCTTCTTGGAAGATTTTCAGCAACTCTGGTTGCAGAATTTTACGAAATTTTCGATAGAATTCCAAAGAGATATTATCAGGTCCGACAGCTTTACCAGAAGCCAGACCAAGAATAGCCCCTTCTATCTCTTCCCAAGTAACCGGGACAGCTAGCATTGTTTTTTGATCTTCAATGAGAAAAGAGGAATGATCAATATTTAAAAAATAATTAGATGCATCTTTTCTAACACTAGTACCATCGTTTGATTGATTATACAAAGATTGGTAAAAATCTCGAAATGCTTTCAATACACCAAACCTAGATTCCTGGTTTACACCATCTATATCCGTAATTTGGACTATTTCCGTAGCAATGGCTTTCTGTCTCAATCTTTGAGCTAGTACTCTACCAGTTTGTTCACTTAATTCATAGCATTCTTTTTAAAATATTTTGTACTTCTCGGCTACCTGCTCAGCTAGAAAAGAATAAACGACCGACCGCTCAGCAGCCAAAGTTTTTTGAGCTTCCTGTATCTCCAAGCCCAGCCTAACACAAGAAGCTAGTTTCATTTCTGCTTGCCTTATTTGATCCAAACTCACCCTAAATGCAGCTTGTTTTTTTTTTTTTTACGATAATTCGAATAGCTCAAAGTCTCACCCCTTATTGTTGATTTAAAAGCATCCCAGACCATTTGCATCGAAGCAGTATTATTGTTGTTCAGAAAGAATTCCCTAATTATCGGAGCCATATGAGCTAAATAATCCTGGTCTAGCAATAAATTTCTTTGAAATGACCAAGGTCTTTTTTGTATATGTACCTGAAAAGAAAACAATAAATCTAAAACGATGGGGTTATGATCAGAGATAATTTGGGGTAAGACATCAATACTTGTATTACTGGCAAACTGAGCAGAGATGAAAAAATAATCTAGACGAGCAAATTTTTGATGTGGAGCCGAAAAATAAGTAAAACCTGGTTCTGTAGGTCTAAGTTTGTTCCACATATCCATCAATCCATTGCTTAAAATTAGTTCTCTAAGAGCTTTAAACGTTTGGGGTTTGCGATCTTTATAGTTCCAGGTGTTTCTAATATTACAATCAGCCTTAATATTAATATTGAAATCTCCACAAAGAATTAGAGGATAATTCCAAACTGCTAGCTCAGAATTAATTGTATTAAATACCTCCTTATCGTCTAAATTTGGGCCATATAAGGAACAAACAGTCAATTTAATCCCTTCAATAATAATTTCTGCAATCCCCCATTTATCACCTAAAGATATAACACATTTACCAATTCCACGTTTTATAAGGATAGCAACACCTCTGGTTACTCCCATTTGTTTAGAGCAGATTAACAGCTCCAAACCAAGATTTTTCAACAGACTCCTCTTAGACCAAGGAATATGTGTCTCCTGTAAACATAAGATATCAATTTGCAAGTATTGAATCAAATGTCGCAAAATCCCCATCTTTTTAAAGTCATTCAGGCCATTAACATTAAGTGAACAAATTTAAATTTTTCTCTCCATTTTAAAAATTTAGAAAACACCTATGACAATAATCTCGATTGAATCAGAATGCCCTTTTGATAATTGAAAACTCTTGTAGTACATAAAAATCCACCTGTTAAGACTTTTAGAGCCCAAATCAGTCATTAATGCTGCTTTATACCCCACCACCCCAACCTCAACCCCCAGGTTGAGAGCCAGCCCCACATATGAGGCTCAGGAACAAGCAGTTCCTGTAAAGAATGGAGTGCCGTATCTCTCTGGCTCCGCCCCCGTACAAATATCAAAGAATAACAACGAAAAAAAGAGAACATAAGTAGCCCTAAACAGGTGCGATCAGTCACAATCAGTCACAACCTTATTAATTCAAAAATTAAGTTTGATACTATAATATTGAGAGCTAAGAAAATAGCTAATAACTAGCGCTAATCCATACATTATAGTGTATGTAAGAATTCCTTAGCTTTAATCTCTGAGAAGAACATTTTTATCTGACCTTTCCACATAATTTTAAGTTTGGCGGGATTCTGGAGGTAAACGGTGGCCCCCTTCTCCTGAAATTGAGGTATTAACTGTCTAAGATGCCAACGCTGGGTCACCGTTGCCTGACAGAAATCCGGCCGCACAAAAAAAGTACATCCTTTAGCGGATATTTTTTTCTCAGGTCTAACTAGAAATGAGATTTCTTCTCTTGCAAGAAAATTATTAAAGCTAACAAGAATTGCTCGAGGATATACTTGATCGCCCTGTCGAGAATTCTTCATGGAGAATGGAAAGCGATGGGCTCTTTGAATTTCCTTTACAAAATCCCATGATTTTAAATCAGGATAGGCCTCATTTAGAAGTTCGATAATAAATTGTCTAGTGTCAGACCCTTCTTTCTTTTCGGGAATGCCCAAAAATCGTAAGTTGTTTCTTCGAGCCTGGTTTTCTAGACCAGTTAGTTTATAAGAGAGGTCATCCCTGTGTGCTTTCACGTTCTCAAGTTCTGCTTTCTGGGTTCGAGATTCTTCCTCTAAAATCAAAATACGAGCCTCGACTTCAGTGACTCTGTCAGCGGTCTCTGCAGAGACCTTAATCGCTCGGTGAATGGAATTCTTCAGTTTAGTACAAGTAGCTTGAGTACGGAGATTTTCAGCTCTACTCTCTGCACGATGTGCCATCATAGTGTTATAGATGGTAGTTAACGTGATCTCAGCAGGGATTTCTATCAAATTAGATTCAACTTGAGTATTAGCCAATGTCTCTCCGACTTCAATTTCAGTTCTAGTTGTTGCCACTGGAATGTTACTCAAAGACACAGAAACAGTAGAAGAAGTTCCGACAGTCTCGGTTCTAGGTTTGATTGAAGTGTGATTATGAGAACCTTTTTTCGTCTTTTAACTGTGGCAATACTAGCACTAGGTGAGACTCCATCATCATCATCATCTTCTCCTAAAAGACTACTCTCTGCAGTATGATCCGCCCATGCCCTGCTATGGTTTGGACTATCATCCGATGTGTAATCAGACAGAGAGTAGAAATTTTCAGCCCCCTCTTGAAGAGTTTCGACTCTTTCTAAAATATTTAAGTCCGAATTCACAAAGGTTTCGGCAGGCCCTTTAGGTTGTAGAGGGTTACTTAGGACTCCATCTCCCATACTCCTTTGCAAGCCAGGCGCCGGCAGATCTAAATTTGTAGATACTTCTGTTATATTCAGCGCCTCTATTGTGACATCAGTTTCAATAGTATCAACGATAACAGGCCCAGATGCTTCCAACGTAGATATTGGCAAAGCTATAGGAACGGTGTCTCTCTGTTTACCCATTTTTTTTTCAAAGAAACCATGGAGCGGGAGAATACCTTGTTCTACAGTAGGTTGTAGCATAGAAACTTTCTCCAAAACGCTTACACCTGTAGTACTCAGTGCTTTATCAGCAGACTCTAAAGTAGATGAAGATTTACTCACAGTTTCTTGCATTTGTACCTGTTCTCAATCATGACTGACTCTAATACTTCTCATACATTCACTATACACCAGTCCCCATTTATGACCATCTTCATGTTAGAGGCAAGCAAGCAGTTAATGAATGAGGGGACTTACTAAGTGCCCATGTTAGGGACAGGTAGATTGACAGATATTGATGAATTCATTACATTCCACAGAGGGAGTTCTCTTCATAAGAATGCTCCTGGGTGCAAAGCAATGCACTGATGGCTGTGTGGATGAAATGCATAGCTTTGCCTTAAAGGCACTACCACAATCACAGCACACTTTTAGAAGAGCTGAAAAGTTGCTGTTGTGCAACTGCGACACTAGAAGACAAAACATAAAACATAAGCCATAATATTATTGGTGAATCATGTACTCTAAGATAACCGTACTATAGAACAACAATCAATAGTGTATAGGTATATGGTCTCATAATAAAGGGACTGGAATGGATCAACTCTATTTAATGTTCATCCGCCCTTTTTCTCTTGACGTTATCATCATTTTGACCTACACTGAGATTCAGCTGTGTCTCTGGGCATAAAGTGCATGCACTGTGCATCTTAATGTAGAACAGGGGAGACATAAGAATATCTATTATTTATGATTGAAGGGGAGTGACCAATTTCATAGAAAGTACAGAATGATTTTATATTTCTTAGCAACTGTGCCTAGAGAGACAACCAACCCCACAAACAAGTCCTTGCAAATTTAGAAATTAAGCAATGCTAAATCGAGTGTGTAGGCAATCAAAGGGAAGGAATAGGCTTGGTGCACCAAAGACTTGAAAACTGCATAGAGCGTTCACTCTAAAAATACCAAGGAATGCCACAAACCTAGCAACAATATTTGAAGCATAAGAAACTCTGTCTCCCAGGACCTGAAACAGAAAAGCTATTTCAGCATTCACCAGTGTCCTCTCTGGACTGAAAAAGTACACCTCAGCTATTCAACCGTCTGCAAATTCGAGTACTCTGGGTAGTGTTTGTGCCTTGCCTGTCTGATTTTGAGAATTCAGCTGTCAAGAGGAATGAGTTATGATGGTTTTGGTGTCCTGGAGGGCAGATGGAGCCAAAATAATTTCTTGTAACTAGCTAGGTACAATAAAATGGTGAGAGACATTGGTACAAAGTATTATGCAAGGATTCACAGGTTGGCAAACCCTTACAATTAATGAAATGGGAGACTCCCCACTACTGCCAAACCAGATTCAGAATATAAAATCTGTAAGACCCCTAATTACCATGTCTGTTCTACTGAGCTACCTGGGACAACAGCTAGGAAGACATCATTGTCCACTGCTTGTTCCATCCGTATAAAAATCAGTTACCAGTGATTTCCCAGAAGCACAATACAACGCACAGATTTCTAAACAATAATTTCACTGCAAATGTTGCAGTGATATTATCAATGATGTCATACAAGATGTCATTAGTGATGTAATATGTGAGGTAATTAGCTGTGCATGGCAAGGGCGAAAGTTATAATTGCTTTAGGGCACAAGTTATAGTAACTTGAGATAACTATAACTGCTGAATTTCTATGGTTTTATGCATGTAAAATCTGAATCTAACTACAACGTCCATGTAACCTTTGTTTTTTTAGTGAATATAAATATTACCTACTGGCAGTCGCTAGCAGGTAGTTAGAGTTAGGACCATGCTTTCATAGGAACTATATCTTTGGCACTGTTCGAAGAATCTTCATGAAATTTCCTAAAAAAAGTGTTAGGTGACCCGTTAAGTAGGAGCCAAGAAAGAAAGGGGGGGTGGTTAAAAAAAAGTGTGTTTCCCATATTAATTCCCAACCGGGTTTTGAACACGACTACAGCCTGGACCACTGGACGGAATTACACTGAATTTGGCTGAAAGGTAGCTTTTGGTTTACAGATTACTCTTTTTGTTATTTGGTATAAATCTGTTCAGTAGTTTGTGAGAAATAAAAGGAAATTCAAATTTGTATATCTACTACTGCGAAGCTTTCACGAATAATGACAAACTCATGCAGACATCTGCAGAGCTCTGATTGACTCTTTCTCTCCTTAAATGACCACAGGTAAAATTAGTTCTTGACAGCTGATACCTTGAATAACTGCTCAAGTCACAAGGGTCATTGACACTCCGGCTGGAGTGCACTGACGTGACAGCTAGAAGTAGCAGGTAATTACAAGTATAGTAACATGCAGGAAAAAAAGAGAAGGGCACCACTTTCTGATTCTTTTTCTAACTTTTTTCCTTTTTTCCTTTTGTGAATGGAGCATGCTTTCAAAGTGGGAACTATTGGTCCTTTTTCCCCTTTTTCTTTCATTTTTTTTCTTTCTTTTTGAAAACTATAGACACAATGTGAATATAATGTCTTTATAATTTTTTTTTCACTGGTGAAGGTTTCTAGGGTGGTTATAGGTGACGAGTATTCTAATTTTTATAAAAACGGATTTTATAAGGGGCAAAGTAATGATGCTCCAGGGTCTGAACTCATAATATAACTTTTGTTTCTCCAGTTTAATACTGTGGCTTTTAGATTCCCCCATGGTTTACCTCTAAAAGAAAGAAATAACGAAAGAATTGATAGGTCCTGATGAAGATGGAGAAAATGTTTTAAATCCATTGAAACGTACGTCGGCCGGAGAGTATGACATCCCAGATACCAGCATAGCATCCAAGGGTTATTGGTTCTACCCTAATCTTTGTTCATCTATGTTTCCAATGTTAGACTGGGGATGTTGAATGTATACAGTATATGAGTGAGTGATACCAATGTGGAGTATGTGAAAAGGTATGAATGTGGGGTTAGTATTTATTGGTATATGTTCTCTAAGAGAAAAAAATGGGTTTAAAAAAAAAATTCTTCTGTGTCTCTATTATAAATATTTTCTCTCCACACAGATTGAGATGACTATTAAGAAATATATTTTTAAAATTTGTTTAAACATGGTCAGGAAAACAACATTGTTGAAAGAAATTATGATAAAGTGAATTAAAATTGTTACTCGACAGTTTTTATATAACTGAATAATGAAATAAAAGATAAATAAAAGTATTTTTATAAAAATCAAACTCAGGTGTGGAGAAATTATGAGTCAATGACCCGCCTCTATGCTATTTAGTAGCAAGCATTAAAGCAACTTAGGTCGCTCATTGATTCTGAGCTCTAATTGGCTGCCAACACTTCTTTTTTTTATTATTATCTTTATTAGGTATCTAAACCCCCCCAACCCAAGCATACAATTCCTAATACAATTGATACAAATGCAGGAGAGCAGAAAAAGATAAAATTCCTATGCGTACAGAAATACAGAAGCTCACATAAAAAAGATGATAAACAGCAGACAATTCATCACATACAGTGCAAATATTATATCATAAAGTGACTCTAGTGCATGTGATCCTATAATCTGATAATATTATACAGATTAATTCTAAACCCACCAGCAGGCTACTCCCATATTATTCCTCTACCTATCCTTCTAAAATGGATGAAATCCTTTCCAAAAAGGGCACCTGTAGTTCTTTTTTTGCTGGCAGATTTACCTTTCTGTACGTATACTGCAATTTCAATGTAATAATTGGCTAATAGCCACGCTAACCATTAGTGAAACAAAGGGGGAGAGCAATCCGGCCATGCCGTCTCAAAACAGTAATTGCAACAAACATAAATGCCTGAGCATGGCTTGGAACTACTTCGTTATGAATCCCTAATAGGATAAGTTGAGGATTTATCACCATTTTTTAGCCTAGTTTTTCTCCAGATATTCACTGATTTCCTCTTTTAACCCTGCCACTGCAGGGCAACCAGCAAAAATATGTATCAAATCAGCACCATGGAGATGACATCGGGAACAGTGCGTGCCCATAGACCCGCCCCACTTTGCAATTCTTCCTGGGGTATAATATAACTTATAACAAGTTTTAAAATGGAGGACTTGCAAGTTTTCCGACACTAATATAGATTGAGCAAGAGCCAGAGAATCAGTAAAAATATTGTTTCCTGCCCGCACCTTCTCTTGTCACCATCTATCATGTTTGTCAATATCGTCAGGCATCAAACTATTCAGTACCCGATATAATAACCCAATTAAGGGCTTCTTCCCTGTCATCATCTCCACGAGCTCCATCCTAAAGAACCCAGATGCCCCACCTCCTTTTTCCCCAAGAAAATCCCAATCTGCTGGTACTTAAAAAATTAATTGTGCTCCAGATTAAAATTGAGCTGAAGGGCCTCGAACGTGGTTAAGCGATCATCCTAGAAAAAACCTCCCAGTCTGAAGGGACCTTTCTCTTTTCAACGTCTAACATGAGTATCCCCAAAAATATCTGGTAAAATAGAGTTTTTTGTAAAAATTAAACCGACCAATACCCACCTTTTTCCTGACCATTGACAACATTTTGTATATACATCGAAGAGTCTTGAATAACACTCATTTAAAATACCGGAATTCTAGCTGCTGCAAAAGGCCTCCCCATGCAGCTCATAAGGGGTAGGGATGTTATTAGCCATGACACCCACCTCTTCTTTAACCTGAAAAAAATAGCTATCTTTTGGAGTGCGGTAGCCCAATAATAAAGTCTAAAGTTAGGAACTGCGCACCCCCCTTACTTTCTTGGAAGGGTCAAATACTTCAACGTCCTTATGGGCCTATAATATGCTGAAAATGACTTCTTCCTATCAGGGAAAGCCGTAAGTTATTCATTCTTCCGTAATCCATTTTTGTTTTCCTAATCAGAGGATCTAGATTAGTCTCCACAATCCTCTCTACCTCTGGTACAATGTTAACTCCAAGATTGACTGCCCCATCAACCACCCACCTATCCTCAAATTGCATGTTGCCATTAAGGATAACTTGATTATTATCTTGATTTAAAGGATGTCCAGAAAAACTACCAACATTGTCCGCCTATTTTTCTGTTTTTCTCAATGTGGTCCCTAGACCCAGGGTAACAACTGCTAAATCATCGGCATATGCCAGGATTTTAGTTTCCTATTCCTAAAACCTTACTGGTAAGATTAGTGTGTTATTTTTTATCCTCCTAACCAAAATGCCAATGTAGAATGCAAATAGTAATGGAGAGCATGGGCATCCCTGCCGTGTTCCCCGTGGAATCACAACTGGCTCTGAGTGCCACCCCCCATCAGCAAGATCTTAGCTCTTGGGTTTTGATACAACGCTTTTACAGACAAAATAAACGCTAGCACTATACCCATCTTTTCAATTACCACCCAGAGGTGCGACAAGGAGACCCTATTGTTGCTTTTTCCACATCCAAGAGTATTAAAGCCATAGGGTCTTATATTACTGAAGCCGCATCAAAAAGGGTTGATAACCCGAAGGATACGGTCCGCTGTGCCCATTCCAGGAATTAATCCATCCTGTATGGGGGTCACAATCTTACTAATTTCCCCCGACAGCCTTATTGTCAATATTTTATAGAAGATTTTGGTGTCGCTGTTCATTAATGTAATAGGCCAATATGAGCCTAGTTCCTGAAAGGTTTTACCTTTTATCGGAAACACTGCTATGTTTACAGAAGCCCAAGACCCAGGCAGGCCCACCACCCCTGTACCTGCAAAAGACATCCAGCATATATACTTTGTGAGTGGCAGAGAAAATCTTATAAAACTCCCTGGGAATAAAATCAGTTCCAACGGCTTTACCTGATGGAAGACTTGCAATAGCCATTATGATTTCCTCCAACGAGAAGGGTTGATCTAAATACCCAAGTTCCTCCTCGACTAGTTTTTTATAGAAAACCAAATCTAAATACCGAAATATCCCCAGCCACCATTCCCGTCTCATCAGTGTAAGCTGCTAGTAAAATCTTTGAAAGGCAGCCCATATTCCTTCTGGATCAGACACCAATCCAATATGGGGGTCCCTAATTTCCTTGCCCTGAACTACTTGCTGCCTAGTTCTAGTAGCTAGGAGATGCCCCAACCGTTCACTATACTCATAAAAATTATGTCTCCGTGCCATGTACTTGTCAGCAGATTTTTTCATTGAGATATCTAACATTGCCGCTTTAGCGAATGCCACTTTAAGCTGCGCTGTCTCAATCTCTATTCCCCTCATTACTGCATCTATCAAATTAGTCTCTGTGGCTGACAATATATTATACAGGTCTACCAAATGTGACTTTTCTTTCTTTTGACGAGCCCAGCTAAACCGAGCTATCTTCCCATGAACACCCGCCTTAAAAGCATCCCAAATCATCCCTACAGGGACACTGTCTACGTTGTCAGCCATAAAAATAGGGATCCGTTCCTGCATGTGACTGATATATTCATCATCCAACGATAAAGCTTGTTCAAAAGATGAACTCTGACAATGGCGTGGTAGATCATTCATTACTACATCCAAAGTCAACAGATTGTGATCTAACATTACCCTTGGGTATTTCTTAATCAGGCACTCCTGCAACAAACTATGCGATAAAAAAAAAATCTAACCAGGCGTGGACCTGATGTGCTGTACAAAATGTAAATCCCAGATCAGGGGTACTTTGCTCGTCCCAAACATCTGCTAACCCAAGAGCCAATCTCAAATTTATCAGAGATCTAAAAACTTTAGGCGTGCGGTCTTGATAATGTTTGATGCCTACATCCAAAGAATCTTTAGTTAGATTGATTGATGTTACAATCTCCGCATATAATAAGCGGAAGTGGCCATAAGGTCAACTCATTATTTAACCAATCAAACACTGTTAGATCGTGCAATACAGACCCATACATGGAACACAGAGTAAAAGTCCCATTGGGAAAGCAGCACTCTGTAATAGCCCGTCGGCCATACTTATCCGCACTGGAGTGCCGAAAGCTATCTCCCTTCCAAGCCAAAATTGCAACCTCGTGTACGTGTCCCCTGTGAAGTGCAACAAACTACATGATACCCCAAGAAGTCTAAAACCTCTGTCTTGCCCAATGATGTGAGTCTCCTGCAAACAAATTATATCAGCATTCAAAAACTGCATATCAGGGGCAACCCTTTGTCTTTTCATCTGATTATTTAAGCTACAGATTTTAACTGTAGCGATACACAACTTACTCATTAATTATAGTAAAAAAACACCCACAGAAGCATGTCTACTGTACAATTCCATTATCGTCCTACCCACATACTGCACAAAAAACGTTCTGTGCACCTGGGTTGCCCACACAACTTCCCTCCTCCCCCTCCCACCTCACCTCCCTCCGGACCCCACCCCCAAACCTCTCCCCCACACCACCCTTACCAATGGGCAAACAGGTCAAACTGACCTTGATGATGTCACCCATCAGCCTCAAACCCTACAGTCCGTTCTTCCACATTGGGAACTCTCTGTCATTTTCAGAGCATGTTTTGTTGACTTTCCAGATTGCCCCCTGAAGTTTTTCATCGCTAAGTGACCCTACGGTTCTCAATACGAGCTTCACCTTGCATCTGCATAAACATTGTATAGACAAGCTCAATGGAAGTTATGTCTGAGGTTCCAGAGCCACCTGCTGTTCCTGTTTTGAGGTGTGTCCCCTGCCCCATCTTCTTCATAAAACTGTCAGGTAGCAGAATAATCCCACTTTAAATTACGAGCAATACTTCCGTCTGATTCTCTCTTTTCTCCACCAGCTCTGTTTTTATCTTTCTGCTTTTTTTGGGACTGCCAGCATTTCATAATGACTGGTTTACTCAAGCTACTACTGAGACTAACCCCAAAGGCTCCTGAGACAGACTCCACGTCCGTCATTCCACTGCTTGAACCTGAAAGTTCAGAGTCATCTGAAATTTCTCCCCTAACTCAGGGAAGCCAACATCCATCATAATACGAGACCTGGTTTTATCCACTGCTGTCAAGTGTACATCCGTACACAACTGTGGAAATTCACTACACTCGAGGCCCCTTCAAAGGCTGCATCGAGCTAGAAGAATCTGTAGTAAAAATCTCGGGAATGGAAGGCTGCTTGTGCCCAGGCAATCCCGAACTGGATCGCACTTCCTTCTGTGGCACATGCTTCTTGTGCTCTGCCCCATCTGCTTGCTTTTCTGTCTGCAGACCGGCCGCGTCCTCTGCCTTTCTTCCTGTAGGGACCCGCCGAGGCTGAGTCTTTCCACACGCCAACACCATGGCATCAGTCCTTTCCTTGATGTCCTTGCTCAGCTTCAGTGGCATACTCCGACTGACACACTGCTTATTTCTACAGCTGCAGCTGATAGTGCTCATAGACCTGCCGGCAAACCACCGTACCACTGCAGCACAGCCCAAGGGCCACAAGGTTCTGCTTGACTCCGCAGGTATCATTTTCCAACTCTCTATTATGAAAACAAGCTTGTCGTTACTCCTCACCAAGTGGTAAAAACCACTTTCTTTACAGCCACTCAGTTGATTATATGGGCAGAGCTGGAAGTGACAGCTAGCGTGGCGTACTAAGCAGACACAATCTTGCACCCCTCTCTCTGCCGACACTTCAGTCAGGAAAAGTTGGCAGCCATCTTGGGACTAGAGTCCCCAAAAAAAGACACAAAAAGAAAAGAAAAGGGGGCAATATATGAATACCCTAACCCACTACCCTTGGTCCTGGGGTCTCATAGGGCCCCTACCAGGGCAAACAACTAAGGGGCATATTATCAAGGACGGCGTTAAAATTATCGCCGCTTTAGCAGCAGGAAACTGCTGCTAGAGCGGCGATAATGGGCTTGATAATATGCCCTGGAGAATTCCAATAGAAGCCCATGTTCACACCAGAACATGTGCTTCTATTGGAATTCTCTGCGGCATATTATCAAGCTCATTATCGCCGCTTTTAGCGGCAGTTTCCTGCCGCTAAAGCGGCGATAATTTTAACACCGTCCTTGATAATATACCCCTAATATTTTTTTAATTCACTGCGGGATTAGCATATATTCATAAATATCACCATGAATTAAAAAAAAACAAGTGCAGGCCCTAGAACCTTATTTTAATGTCACCCCCGGGTGAGACAGGCCCTGGGGGCATGCCGCAGGGACCACCACAGCTGTGGGGACAAACACTATTGTAAAAGAGGAGGGCCACGTAGCCTCCCTTCTGGGCCATATACAAGCCTGGGGACCACCACCTACCCGGGGCCGGCCCATGCACAAAAGAGATGGGGGGGACGCGTAACATCCTCTCCTAGAGCCAATAATGGCCCTGGGGACCACCACCCCCAAGGCCGGCACCTGCTATGTCCCAGGGTGTTTAACCTCAGGAAGCTGACAGCTCCCGCCAAGCAAAATCAAACACTCTGCTCCCAGCAAGCGGGAGCCGTCAAATAGCTCCCGCTTGCTAGAAGCAGAGTTTTCATCTCTTTCCCTGCCCACAGACATGCGGGCAGGGAAAGAGATTAAACATTTGCTCTCACACGCAGGTACCTGCATTTCTAGCAGCTCCCTGTGTTTGAAAGCAATGCCAGCCGTCAGGCTCCCCGCGGTCCCATAGCACACTGGGTGCCCTGGGTGGGACCAGTGCACCAAAGGCAACATGGCAGAGCCCCGGGAGTTGGGGTCCCCGGTGCCGAAATCGGATCGGGGGATCAATCAATCAATCACGTGTTTGTTAAGCGCGACTACTCGCCCGTTAGGGTCTGAAGGCGCTGGGAAGAGTGTAGGTGCAGGTTGCAGTCCATCAAGGAGGGGGTCTGAGGGGGAGGGCCATATGGCCCCACCCCCACTGAATTGTCACGGGTGCTAGGAGATAAAGATGCACAAGGAACAATCACATTGCCAAATGCACACAAGTTTGCTAGAGACAATTCCTCGTGGTGCATTATGGAGATGTTGTAGAATAGACACAGGACATTTACCCAATGAGGTAGCACTTACTAAGTAACCAGTAGAAAGCACTTCAATTGGGTAGACATTTTGTGAAAAACTGTGGAGTCTTGTCGGATGAAGGGCAGGGGAACTTCCGTTCTGGCCATGATGTTCATTTCACAGAAATTAAACCCTAACAGGAAGTGCTTACAAATATAAACATAGCAAGTGCCCCAGTTGAAGCTCCACTTCTGTAAAGGACAAATTATCCTATCCCCTGAGCAGGGCAAAGGCAACGCATGTGTTTTCTCAGCAATTACACATTGAAAGACGATAAGAAATCCTTTGTGGAGGTGAATGCACTGTTGATCTATTGGAGCACAATCTGTATGTGACTTTGACGAGTGGTTTCTTCATTGTCCTCTCCTGGTGAGAGGAGAGTCCACAGTTCTCCCTTTAAAATTACTGCGAGTATGCAATGGTCTTCCTGCCTTTTACCAGGATGATGGACAGCTTTCCAAAAGGCCCCCAGCGTGTTTCCCGCCGATCTGGGTGGTGCATTCTTGATGCCAAGGAACATGAGGACATCTCCACCAAAGAAAGAAGCACTTACTTCATATAGTTAAGAAGAAGGACCCTTGTTTGTTGGGTATTTATCTATTTGGACTTTCATTGTCTTCTCTATAGGAAGATTCATGTTATCACAAATTTCTGGATAAAGACACACAAGGAACAATCACATTGCCAACACACACACAAAGGTGCTGTTGATATTTCCTCATGCTCCATTATGCAGCTATAGCATAGAATACACACTGACATTTATCCAAGGCAGCAGCACTCAGTACTCCACTTGGGTAGATATTATGCGTGAATCTGTGCACTCACACAGCCACACATTCACCCATACAACTACTCACACTACCACCTATTCAGCTACTCATATACTATCACTTACATACCCCTGCACACATCCATACAAGCACTCCCACATTTGCTCACTCACCCATACAGCCATCCACACAGACACTCATTCTCCAATATAGCCACTCACACACCAACTTACTTAACCAAACCCACTCAAAAGGCCACTCACTAAGCCATACAGCTACTTATGCACCTAGTCACTCACTCATACAGCCATTCAGATACCAACTCATACCACCACTCACTTACCCATACAGCCACTGACATACCCACACAGCTACTCACACACCCACTTGTACACCCATACAGCCACTCACCCACCAATACACCCACTCAGACCCCCACTCACACATGTCACTCACATAATATTTGTTAGAAGTATCACTCATTAGTAGAACATCTAGTATACTAATTTATATTTTGTAGTAGCTTAGTGTATATATGTTTAACAATCATACACTCTTACAAAATACTTACACTCAATAGATGTCATGAGTGATGTCATTTGAGATGTTATCATTGATATCAGTGACCATGTCATGAGTGATGTTATATGTGACATCACTGATGATACCACTGATGACATCATCAAGTGACTGTGAGCATTTCAAAAAAGTTAGTGTTAAATATAAGGTGTATTGGTGAATCAGTGGATCTATGAGTGCCTGTATGGATGATTCAGTGGGTGTGTGACTGACTGTATGAGTGAGAGATTACATGTCTCAGGGAATGTATGGGTGAGTGACTGGTTATGTGAAAGTTTGTATCAGTCTATCAGTTAGTATCTAAGTAGCTGTGTGGGTGTGTGAGTGAGCACGTGAGTATATGCATGGGTGATTAATTGGTTGTCTGAATACCTGTATGGGTGTCTGTGTGGGTAGGTGAGGGTTGGTGTGACTGCCTATATGGATGAGTGAGTGTGTGAGTCAGTGGCTGTATGGAATAGTGAGTGGGTGAGTCAGTGGCTGTATGGGATAGTGTGTGAGTGTGTATGATTGGCTGTATGGAATAGTGTGTGAGTGTTTGTGAGGGGCTGTATGGGCGAGTGAGTGTATGTATGGCTGTGTAGGTGAGTGGATGTGTCAGTGGCATATGGGTGAGTAACTGGGTATGTGAAAGGCAGTATAGGTGAGTGATGGGTACATGAGTGACTGTGGGGGTGAGTGAGTGAATGTGAGAGTGGCTGCATGGGTGAGTGTGTGCTTGTGTCAGTGACTATATAGGTGAGTGAGTATGTATTAGTATCTGTATGAGTAAGTGGGTGAATATGTAACTGTATGGGTGAGTAAGTGGCAGTGTGAGTGGCTGTATGTGTGTATGAGTGGATATTTTAGTGGCTATATTAGTGAGTGAGTGGGTGTATGAGTGGCTGTATGGGTGAGTGAGTAGATGTATGTGTGTGTAGATCTATGAATCAGTGAGCAAGTACTGGTATGGTTCTGTGAATGGGTTTATGAATCGTTGTGTGGCAGTGGGTATATGAAAGGTTCTATGAGGGTGTGAGTGGATGCGTTAGTGATTTTGTGGATGATGTAATCAGTGATGTCATAAGTGATGTCACAGATCATGTCATGAGTGATGTAATATGTGAGGTCATTAGGTGTGCATTGCAGGGGCGTGAGTTATAGTTAGCTGCTGAATTTCACATTGGTTTTGTACGAGTGGAACCTGAGCCTACCTATAAAGTCCCAATAACCTTTGTTTTTTTCAGTGAATTTATAAGGTTTTTTTAATTTAATTTCCTAACTTTAACGCCCCTGTAACCTTTGTTTTCTTCTGTGAATTGATACGGTTTTTTAAATGCTAATTCCTAACTATAACATCCCTGTAACCTTCGGATTTTTCCATTGAATGTCTATGTTTTTTTAAGTAGTAATGGCATTTGCAGAGTGGTGGAGAAAGGGGGCAGGCCTATGACCAGCTCTCAGGAATCATGCTGTGTAGGACTTACATAAAGTACCAGGAGGGGTTATACACCCCTAAGGACCCTCAGTGTCCAAGGGAACTTCATGCCCCAACTAGAAGTGCACCAGGAGGCGTTGGCAGAGGGGTAGAACAAGGAGGCAAGCCCAGTAGTTGGCCCACAAGGACGTACTTGAGGGCCAACAACATCTCCTGTTACCTCCAGTAAGTACCAGACAATGTGATTGCCTAGAAGTCTTTGGAGGCTACGTCTGCTCCATTGTGTGATTTAGCCTCGGGGAGGTTTGTGGTCCCCAGGGCTGAAAGGGGGCCGTGTTGCCCCGCATTGTTTTTAGTTAAAGCCCCAGGGAGGTGGTGGTCTCTGGGGCTGTGAGGGAGTCCCCGCCGCCCCCTGCATTATGTAATTTGAATGCCCCTGAGGAGGTGGCAACTCCAGGGGCTGCGGGGGCGGGGTCCACATGGCACCCTGCTTTGTTTATAGATGAAGCCCCATGGAAGGGCAGGCCCCGGGACTTAGAGGGGTCTAAGAACCCCCCCCCCATTTATAAAACTATAAGCCCTGGGAAGATGGTGGTCCCCGGGGCAGCGGGGGAGGCCCATCCGGCTTTCATTTTTTTTAAAGAAGCCCTGGGGAGGTGGTGGTCCCTGGGGCAATATTGAGCCCTAGGAGGGGTGCCTGAGTGACCCCCTCCATTATAAAAAATGCCCCTGTCATGACTACTCAGTCATAACCCTCAAGCATCATACATTCCTTCACTACTCACAAGCTACTGCTGTGCAGGCTTGGGTTGGTGTAGCCGCCTCATGAATCACTTTGATCAAATGTGACCATGCCCTTTTAGTTGTGGCCATGCCATCTTCGGTGGTCTATTCCAAACCCCACCTTTCTGTGTCCATGTGAAGAGAGATGTGCTGCAGCTTTGAAGAGACTTGCATTGCATTTGAGTTAGCCAGTGCTTATTTATTGTTTTTTTTTCATGGCAATATGTTCTGCTGTGGCTCACGCTGTGAGTGTGCACATTTTGGTGCCCTGAGTAACTATGTTGTTTGCGTTTTAGTTGCTGTGAATGTACGCAGCCGCGTCTTTAAACAAAGGTCACGGCCGTCATCTTGAAAAAGACAACGCTATTTAAACCCGACTCTACCTGCAGCCCAGCGCTCTTGATTAGCGTTGAGTCTCGATCCTGGCAGCAGTTGCATGGTGAACGTCTGGAGTCATCGGAATCACTCTAAGCTTGCTCCTGTGCTCCGCGCTGGTAGCAACCTATAGATTTAAACTGTAAAGATTCAATACTGAGAAAGAAAGACCGATAGTGTATAAAGGAAACGCTAAATACCTGGGGGCAGATTTATGACGTCTGGCGCATCTCTGCTAATCAGCAGAGATGCGCCAGAAGAGTTGCGACGCATCTGCCACCCGTGCGCCACCATTGATGCGCCGCATTTACAATGCGGTGCACCGTGGGACTCGGATGGGCAGATGCGTGACGCATCTCCTGTCGGAAAGGCGGCGCAGTGCTGGCGTTGCGTCGCAAGCGCGACGCAGCTCCAGCAAGGCTCGGGGTGCCCTATCATTACAATGCTGCGTCAATTCTTATGCCTGCTTCAAGCAGGCGCAGGGTTTTGACGCTGCATGGGCTCAAAAGTGACTGAGTGAAATCTTGTAGATTTCACTCAGCCACTTTTAGGAGGCGTTCCTGCGACGGAAGGCCCCCCCCTGCACAGGTAAGCCTACTGCTGGCGCAGGGCTTTACAACATGACGCATCTCCCAGATGCGTCACGTTGTAAATACCCTGCAGCATGGCGCAGGATTTGCGCCGCCGCTGCGTCACAAAAGTGACGCAACGGCGGCGTAAATGAGGCGCAAGGGGCTCATAAATCTGCCCCATGTATTTTGATAACTCAGCCATAGTAGAGCGCTGCAAGTAAAGAGCTGCAAGAATTAGTCACAGGCTTATTTACTGGGTGCTATCGAGCAAAAGAAAGCTGAGAAAATTAATGCACAGAATAGAGAAAGTCCAATGGACAGAAAATTAAATAATGAGTGCGTAAAAAAATACGCATAAGGATGGAAAGAAACTCCAGAAAAAATTCAATTCAGTCACATGATTTTTGATTTATGAGATGCTGTGATCATAAAACTGCATCGTGGATATACAGTAATAATAGCATAAGTGTGTAAAGGATAACTCTTAAAAGTACCAAAGACATAAAAACATTAGAAACCAAGATATAAGTTAAAGAGAAAAGTCTTACAGCAATGAACCATTTACACAAATGCCAACAACCTGAATTCCGGTAACATGTATCCTGGTGTGATGTTTAACACTTGAATCACTCACAGATAAGGAAACTTTCGAGAATACATTAGAGTATATCAGCAATTCTTTTGTTGTTTCCTGAACTTATTAGACACATTCTAAGGCTGAATTTGGTGTTGGTCCAGGTCTCCCTCCCCGCAGTATCCTTCCCCTCATCTGGCCACTTTGAACCTCTGATGTTATTAATCACAGTCATTGCTGCCAGAAGGTGGTCATTAGAGGGTACTGCTCCTGAGGAACTTGCTCTTGATAGTTCCCGGGACCTGGCTCAACTGGGGCAGATAATGAATGAAGCACCTGAGCACGTGGTTCATTTTATAAAAATAGTTGGGCGGGATCCACGGATCCCACTGAAAATTAAAAAAAATATATATATTTTAGGGCTCAGGGATTCCCAGTGGCACCACTCCAAGAGGCCTACCTAGGGGGATCAGGCTGTTTCTTCTCTGCCCCCTATTCTATTTTTTTTTTTACATGTTTTGAGGGACTCTGTTCAACCGAGTCCCAAGATGGCTGCCAACACATTTTTGGGTGGTAAGAGATTTTTTAGGGTTTAGTGTGGGGGTATGAGGTTTTGGGTGACAAAGGAATTTTTAGGGTTTAGGGTGGGTATGGGTTTTTAGGTGGCAATGGAATTTTTAGGGTTTAGGGTGGGTATAGGTTTTTGGGTGGCAATGGATTTTTTAGGGTGGGAAGGGAATTTTCAACATTTAGCGTGGTTGTGGGTTTGTGGGGGGGCGAGGGAAATTTTATGGTTTAGGGTGGGTGTAGGTATTTGGGTGGGAAGGGATTTTTTAGGGTTCAGGGTGGGTACAGGTTTTTGGGAGGCAAGAAAACTAATAGGGTTTAGGGTGGGTATAGGTTTTTGGGTGGAAAGGGATTTTTTAGGGTTTAGGGTGGGAAGGGAATTTTTAGCATTTAGGGTAGGTGTGGGTTTTTCGGTGGCAAGGGATTTAAAGGGATTAGGGTGGGTATGGGTTTTTGATTGGCAAGCAATTTTTTAGGGGCTAGGATGGGAATGGGTTGTTGGATGGCAAGGGAATTTTTAGTGCTTTATGACTTGCATATATCTTTTGCGCCAGTTCACAAATCTTCACAAAACATTCCCAAAAAAGTGTGTTGGTGATTCTAGCGGTTACAGCAAACAAATGATGGACAGAATGCTGACAATACAAACATTCTCCCCCAGTCAAAAGATCTGGGTTAAATCCATCGTTCTTTTGCCCACTACGCCACCCCAGTTTGGACCCAGCCATATGCAAATCAGTCTTGACCCTGTGCCCCATGGGAACAGTCCAGACCGAACTGCCAGGCCAGGTCCTCCCTGGACCGGAAACAAGCATCCTGGGACCGGTTTCAGGGTATGTCACCCTTCTTCAGCCAGGCTAGCTTGAATCCAGTGGCACAGTGAGCAAGGGACCCACGTCTGGGCGCACCCATCCCACTTAGGGCAAAAAGTCTTACAGCAAACAAATGATGGACGGAATGCTGACAATGCAAAAATTCTCCCCAGTCAAAAGATCTGGGTTAAATCCATCGTTCTTTTGCCCACTACGCCACCCCAGTTTGGACCCATCCTTATGCAAATCAACTGGTCTTAAGATGCTTGTTTCCAGTCCAGGGAGGACCTGGCTTGGCAGTTCGGGCTGGACTGTTCCCATGAGGCACAGGGTCAAGCCTGATTTGCATATGGCTGGGTTCAAACTGCAACGGCATGGTGAGCAAAAAAACAATGGATTTAGGCCCAGATCTCTGTACTGGGGTGAATGTATGACATTGTTCTGCATTCTATCCATCAACTGTTGTTTTTGCATTTGTCACCCCGAGTGGGAAGGCTATGCCCAGACGTGGGCCCCGTGCTCCCCATGCCACTGGAATCAAGCTATCCTGGCTGAAGAGGGTGAAACCCGGAAACCGGTCCTAGGATGCTTGTTTCCAGTCCAGGGAGGACCTGGCTTGGCAGCTCAGGCTGGACTGTTCCCATGAGACACAGGGTCAAGACTGATTTGCATATGGCTGGGTTAAAACTGGAACGGCATGGTGAGCAAAAAAACGATGGATTTAGGCCCAGATCTCTGTACTGGGGTGAATGTATGACATTGTTCTGTATTCTGTCCATCAACTGTTGTTTATGCATTTGTCACCCCGAGTGGGAAGGCTATGCCCAGACTTGGGTCCCGTGCTATCCATGCCCCTGGAATCAAGTTATCCTGGCTGAAGAGGGGTGAAACCCCGAAACCGGTCCTAGAATGCTTGTTTCCTGTCCAGGGAGGACCTGGCTTGGCATTTCGGGCTGAACTGTTCCCATGAGGCACAGGGTCAAGACTGATTTGCATATTGCTGGGTTCAAACTGCAACGGCATGGTGAGCACAAAAACGATGGATTTAGGCCCAGATCTCTGCACTGGGGTGAATGTATGACATTGTTCTGCATTCTGTCCATCAACTGTTGTTTTTGCATTTGTCACCCCGAGTGGGAAGGTTATGCCCAGACGTGGGTCCCGTGCTCTCCATGCCACTGGAATCAAGCTATCCTGGCTGAAGAGGGGTGAAACCCCGAAACCGGTCCTAGAATGCTTGTTTCCAGTCCAGGGAGGACTTGGCTTGGCAGTTCGGGCTGGACTGTTCCCATGAGGCACAGGGTCAAGACTGATTTGCATATGGCTGGATTCAAACTGGAACGGCATGGTGAGCAAAAAAACGATGGATTTAGGCCCAGATCTCTGTACTGGGGTGAATGTATGACATTGTTCTGCATTCTGTCCATCAACTGCTGATTTTGCATTTGTCACCCCGAGTGGGAAGGGTATGCCCAGAAGTGGGTCCCGTGCTCTCCATGCCACTGGAATCAAGCTATCCTGGCTGAAGAGGGGTGAAACCCCGAAACCGGTCCTAGAATGCTTGTTTCCAGTCCAGGGAGGACCTGGCTTGGCAGTTTGGGCTGGACTGTTCCCATGAGGCACAGGGTCAAGACTGATTTGCATATGGCTGGGTTTAAATGGAACGGCATGGTGAGCAAAAAAACGATGGATTTAGGCCCAGATCTCTGTACTGGGGTGAATGTATGACATTGTTCTGCATTCTGTCCATCAACTGCTGATTTTGCATTTGTCACCCCGAGTGGGAAGGGTATGCCCAGACGTGGGTCCCGTGCTCTCCATGCCACAGGAATCAAGCTACCCTGGCTGAAGAGGGGTGAAACCCCGAAACCGGTCCTAGGATGCTTGTTTCCAGTCCAGGAAGGACCTGGCTTGGCAGTTCGGTCTGAACTGTTCCCATGAGGCACAGGGTCAAGACGGATTTGCCTATGGCTGGGTTCAAACTGGAACGGCATGGTGAGCAAAAAAAAAAGATGGATTTAGGCCCAGATCTCTGTACTGGGGTGAATGTATGACATTGTTCTGCATTCTGTCCATCAACTGTTGTTTTTGCATTTGTCACCCCGAGTGGGAAAGGTATGCCCAGACGCGGGTCCCGTGCTCTCCATGCCACTGGAATCAAGCTATCATGGCTGAAGAGGGGTAAAACCCCAAAACTGGTCCTAGGATGCTTGTTTCCAGTCCAGGGAGGACCTGGCTTGGCATTTCGGGCTGGACTGTTCCCATGAGGCACAGGGTCAAGACTGATTTGCATATGGCTGGGTTCAAACTGGAACGGCATGGTGAGCAAAAAAACGATGGATTTAGGCCCAGATCTCTGTACTGGGGTGAATGTATGACATTGTTCTGCATTCTGTCCATCAACTGTTGTTTTTGCATTTGTCACCCCGAGTGGGAAGGGTATGCCCAGACGTGGGTCCCGTGCTCTCCATGCCACTGGAATCAAGCTATCATGGCTGAAGAGGGGTGAAACCCTAAAACTGGTCCTAGGTGCTTGTTTCCAGTCCAGGGAGGACCTGGCTTGGCATTTCGGGCTGGACTGTTCCCATGAGGCACAGGGTCAAGACTGATTTGCATATGGCTGGGTTCAAACTGGAACGGCATGGTGAGCAAAAAAACGATGATTGTTTCCAGTCCAGAGAGGACTTGGCTTGGCAGTTCGGGCTGGACTGTTCCCATGAGGCACAGGGTCAAGACTGATTTGCATATGGCTGGGTTCAAACTGGAACGGCATGGTGAGCAAAAAAACCATGGATTTAGGCCCAGATCTCTGTACTGGGGTGAATGTATGACATTGTTCTGCATTCTGTCCATCAACTGTTGTTTTTGCGGGGATTCTAGCTGTGCATGGAAAGTTTCAGGGTCATAGAAAAATGGAGAGGTCAAAAAAGTGTGTTCCCCATGTTACGTGTCTTTAAACACTCCTGCAGCCCGAATCGCTGGACAGAATTACACAAAATTTGGGAGAAAGGTAGATTCTGTTCCAGAGATTACAATTTTTTTTCTTATTTGGTGTAAATCCGTTCAGTAGTTTTTGAGATATTATGAGAAACCCCATTTATATATTTGGGCATAAGTGGTACTTTTGTAGTAAATTACTATATGTGTTTAAAACTCAAAAGTTTAGAAAACTTTAACCATCACTGGATGATGTAATCAGTGATGTAATTTGAGATGTCATCAGTGATGTCATGAGTAATGTGTCTGGCCATGTCATGAGTGATGTAATATGTGAGGTCATAAGCGGTGCATTGCGGAGCCGTAAGTTATAGTTAGCTCAGGTAACTAGAACTGCTGATTTCACTGCTTTTGTGTGAGTTTAATCTGAGTTTAACTATAAGGTCCCTTAAACCTTTGTTTTTTTACTGAATATATATATAACTCTGGTTGTATACAAATGAAATGAAATATCAGCCTAACTATAGCGTCCCTGTAACTTTTGTTTTTTTCAGTGAAAAATCTCGGATTTACATTTAAAAAAAAACATTTATTTGACAAGAAAATGAACAAATTATTGGCGTCTTGGGTATGTCTGATTTAAAAAAATATCTTGAAGTGTATTTTTCAGTATGTGAAATACATTTGCGGATCACAGATTCTCCACACTAAATGCAACAATGTGCTGACTCAAAGAATTCTTAAAAATAAAAACAGCTATTAATGTACTTTCTGATAAACACATACTAAATCAAAAAATGAGTGGTATATAATATAAATATAATATACAATATCCAATTATAGAAAGAAAATACAAAAATCTTAGAGGCTCACCTTAAAAAAATGGATATTACAATTAAAAAATAGAATTTTAAAAAAACTTTAGAAATTCACTAAAAAATCCAAAGATTACAGGGATGTTATAGTTTGGAATTAGCATTTTAAATAACCTTTGAAATTCACTGAAAAAACCAAAGGTTACAGGGATGTTGTAGTTAGGAAATAGAATTAAATAAAATCTTAGAAATTCACTGAAACAAACCAAAGATTACAGGGACATTATAGTTAGGCGACCTTTCACTCATACAAAACTAGAGAAATTCAGAAGTTATTGTTAGCTGAGCTAACTATAACTCGGCCCCGCAATCCACTGTTTATGACCTCACGCTTTACATCACTCATGACATGGTCAGTGACATCACTGATGACATCTCAAATGACATCACTGATGCCATCATCCACAGAATCTCTGACGCACCCACTCACACCCCAATTTAACCTTTCATACACCAACTTCCACACCCACACACCCATTCACAAATCCACTGATACACCCATACCAGTACTTACACACCCACTCACTGATTCATAGACCTACACACAAATCCACTCACTCACTAATGCAGCCACTGACATCCACTCATACACTCATACAGCCACTCACACACTGAGTCAGTCACCCATAATGCTACTCCAACACCTAATAACTCACCAATAAAGTCAGTCACACAGCCACTTACTTATCCATACAGTTATACACACCCACTTACTTACTCATACATAAATAGGTTTTCACTCACCTATACAGTCACTGACACAAGCACACTCACCCATACACTCACTCTCACATTCACTCACCCATACAGTCACTCATATACACCATCACTCATCTATACTGCCTTTCACATACCCAGTTACTCACCCATTTACCACTGACATCAACTCACTCACCCCACACAGCCATACAAACACTCACTCACCCATACAACCCCTCACACACTCACTAACCCATACAGCCACTGACTCACCCACTCACTCATCCATACAGGCAGTCACGCACCCCCTCACCCATCCACACAGCCACTCACATAGCCACTCACACACCCATACCGCCACTTAGACACCAACTGACATACTGATACAAACATTCACGCAACCAGTCACTCACCCATACAACATTCACTGAGACACCGAATCACTCACTTATGCAGTCAGTCACGCACCCACTGAGTCATCCATACAGGCACTCATACACCCACTGATTCACCAATACACCTTGGTGTATATATTTAACACTCATAAATTTTTTTTAAAACACTCATAGTCGCTGGATGATGTGAAGTGACTTGGAGTGGAGTTTTTTCTCTCATGTGGCTCACCAACATTAAGTTGGCGAGCACGAGCAAGAAAAATCATTCGCTAGACCACCTCTCGGTGAGATTTCTCAATGCAGGTGGTCGTTGCAGGTCATGATCGCTCGAGTTGAGATATCTGCTGCTCGAGTAGAATATCTACTCCACTGGCAGGAAGAAGCAGTGCCCTGTGGCGCAATGCTTAGTGCCTTTCATGGTGATTTCGCAGAGCAGGACAAACTCCCGGTGCTAAAATCAGTGCGAGCAGTGCAACTTACCACACTCCACCTCTTGTGGAACTCCGTGGAGCTCGGCAACGTTTTTTTGGCACTTTGCAGAGTTCCACTGAGGAGAATGCCGTGAACTCCACCCAGTCCTAGCGTAAAGCCATTCAAAGGTTGCGGAATTATTAAAGGAAAAATACCTATAGATATCTAGGGATGCAGTCCCTCTGTGGACCCCCAAGGTGGATCCCGAAGTCATGCGCCACCAGCAACACAGTGATTGGCTGACCATAACCTGACCGGAAGGCTGCGGCTGCCATTTTAAGTATCAGGGAATGGTCCTGTAGTCTGAAAATCTTTCTGGAAAGTGATTAAAGGGACCAGGGTAGAGGTACCCTGACCCCATGGGTGTGTTAGAGAACTGTGAGAAGAATGTATGTTGGGTACAAAATTGAGTTATATTGGGGGGTTTTTCCACTTCAGGAATCTGCGGATCCCCTGTGAGGTTCAGCACAGCCTCCATGCCAATCTGCTAGGAATTTATAAATCTTGACAAACTTTCAAAAAATAAAACACCTTCAGACACCCATACAGCCACACACAGGCAGTCTCTCACCCACTCACATACCCACTCACAGACCCAGATACTCTCACACCCACTCACAGACCCACACAACCACTAACCAATCCACTCATAGACCCACAGAGAAACTCACATGCCCACTCATATACCCATGCAGGCACTCACAAACCCATTCACAGACCATACAGTGACTCACACACCAACACATGGACTCACATGCCCATTCACAGACTCACACAGACACTTACACACCCAATCAGTGACCCACACAGACACCCATCCAGCTCAGAAACCCACTCACGCACCCACTCACAGACCCACTCACACACCCACACAGACACTCGCACACCCACTCACAAACAGATACTCACACACCCACTCACAGATCCACACACACTCATGCACCCTCTCACAGACCCACACAGACACTCACACGCCAATTCACATACCCATACAACTACTCCCACACCCATACAGCCATTCACACACCTACGCATACACTCGTACAGCCACTCACACACCAAGCCACACTGATACAACCACTCATACACCCAGCAATACACTGATACACACAAACACATACCATTACAGCTACTCACATACCTGCCCATACATGGATAAAGCCTCATAGAGTCTGACACATCCATGCACTGACCAATATAGCCACTGACTCACCTGGGCACTCTCCAATACAGCCACTGACAGAAGCAGGTTCACACTGATACAACCTCTGATGCACCCAGGGACACACTGATACAGCCACTAACACACCCATATACACACGGATACATCTACTGACACACCCAGACACACTCCAATACAGAAACTGGCACACCCAGGCGCATACTCATATAGCCAATGACATACCCAGTCACATATCGATATAGCCACTCAGAATTTCAGCCAAACTCTGTTACAGCCTCCTTAAAACCCATACACTTACTGATACAGCCACTGACATACCCAGCCACACACCAATACAGTGGCTAACACACCCAGGCAAACATTGTTATATACACTGGCACACCCAGGCACACAGAGAGACAGCCACTGACACACCCAAGCACACACTCATATACCCATTAACACACCCACTCACACAATGATACATCCACTTACACACCGAGGCAAACACCGATACAGACATCGACACACAGAGCTACACTGCAATGCAGCTAATGACACATCCAGTCAAACACTGATACACTCACTTACCCACCCAGCCAAACACTGATACAGCCTTGGAAACACCCATACACACACATACAGCCGCCACTGACACACCCATCTACAAACTGATACAAAGATGGATACATTCATGCACAAACTGATACAACCACTGACACAACCAGGCACACATCGATACAGCCACTGACACACCCAGTCTCACACCGATACAGTCTCTGACACATTAAAATCACAGAGTTAGCTCTTTCCTTGACCAGCTGGGGGTTCTAAAAATAACTGTTTTTGTAGAATAGTTTTTTAACGAAATGCAAACATGATAGTAAAATGGTCAGGATAGGGAGATACAAAGAAGCAACTGGCTTCAGTGTTCAAAAAACATTATGTGGTCACTGGAAGCAAAAACTAAAAAAAGATGAAGATGCTTCTTCGCTGTATCCAAGAATGCACCCACAGAACACATTTTGAAAGCGACAAGCGTGTGGAATTTCTTACAATGAGTAACCATCTCATTCAATTGTTCACAGGCAGCTGGTTTTGTAATGACTGCAGCTGAAGAAAGTTCTCCCAAGGGTGCTGTCGTGCTGGACACTCCTGCTGCACTTGCTTTGTCCTGCATCATTCGGTTGTAGACCCTGTCATGAATTGCTTTTAGGTGCTTCCACATGGAACTTGTCCCATGTGAATACTTCTTGGCAGAGCCCCTGGATAACTGATTGCTGCAAACACTGCACTGCACATATTTAGCTCTGCTCTTCTTTTCCCCTGAAGGTATTGTAAAATACTTCCAGACATCACTTTGTTTTCTTGAAGGTAGTGTATCTTCCTCTTCATCATCATAAGGATTCTGGATGTTCATCCTAGACATAAGATGAAGCTTCAGCCATTCTTTTAAAGCAGAGCAAAACTGATCCTCAATCCTCTTTCTACAGAGTTCACTGGAGAAATAACAGGTTTTGGGTGTGGCTTCACATGTGCATGGGTGTGGTTCTTATGAACCCAATCAAAAGGCAAGGTTTGGGTTTGTCATCGAGCAAGCTCATGAATCCCGCCTGTAGATTTGTGGATTCACGAAAATCGTAAAATGAGTAGCTTATAGATATGCTTGTAAATATGTTTACACTGATGCTATTAATGAAAATATAGGGTGGTACATAGGTGAAATAATCACCATAAAGTACTTGTGGTCTGTCTATGGTTTCGGACTCATGGAAGTACTTCGGCACTAAAAATATAATTTACAAAAAAGAAATCTTGTTCATTTACATTTACAAGAGCATTATACATTTTACATTAAGTACATATCTGATTTTTACCTTTTAAAGTGTATACAAAGTATATGTATTTTAAAAAAAAATTACTACAGTTTAAAAACAATATATTTCTAAATTAAAAAGCAAAAGAAATTGTGTTATACTTAGTACTACAAATAAAGCCTACAAATTAACTAAAAAAACTAAACATTGCAGGAACATAATACTTTAGTAATAGAATTTGAAAAACCTTTGATATTCACTAGAAAAATCAAATATTAAAGGGACATTATAGTTATGAAATAGAACTTGAAAAACCTTTGAAATGTACCAAAAAAAGGTTACAGGGCTGTTTTAGTTAGGAAATAGAATAAAAAACATTGAAATTCAATGAAAAAACTAAGATTATAGGGGCATTATAGTAAGGCTCACATTTCACATGTACGAAATAGATCAGTTATAGTTACTTGAGCTAACTATAACTTACGCCCCTGCAATGCACTGCTTATGAGCTCACATATTACAATACTCATGCCATGGTCAGTGACATCACTGATAACATCTCAAATGACATCACTGATAACATCTCAAACAACATCACTGATAGCATCATCCATAAAACTATGCATATACCCACTCAGATCCCCATACAACCTATCACACAGCCACTCACTTACCCACACACCTACTCACGCAGCCAGTCACTCACCCACACAGCTCCTCACACACCCACTTATTCACCCATACAGCCACTCACACACCCATTCACTCACCCACAAAACAACTTACATATGCATTCACACAACCATACAACCACTCAGACACCCAGTCACTCTCCCATGCATCCACTCACGAATACAGTAATTGTATAATACAGCAACTGACAAACTCACCCACCTACCCACACATCCACTTAAACAACCACTCAGTCACCCATACACCCACTTAAACACCCAGTCACTCACCAAAGAGCTACTCACATAGCCATCCAGACACCCATACAGCCTCTCTCATGTCCAGTCACACAATCATACAGCCACTCACCCGCCATACAGCCACTCATACACCCACTCACTCAGCAAGACAGCCACTCACACAGCCACTCACTCACCTATACAGCTACTCACTGAGATACTGAGACACCCACTTATTCACCCATACAGCCCCTCAACAGAGCCACTCACACAGCCATGAAGCCACTCAGACATCTACTTACACAAGGATACAGACAGTCACATAGCCACTCAGATGACATTTGTTAAATATCGAGTCACTCATTAGTAGTACTGAATGAATAGTAATTTAACATATTCTGTAGCTTAGTATATATCTTTAAGTCTCAGAAACTTTCACAACATACACTCACAGGATGATGTTATCAGTGATGTCATTTGAGATGTTATCAGTGATGTCATCAGTGATGTCACTGACCATGTCACGAGTGATATAATATGTGAGGTCATAAGCATAACAGGTAACTATAACTGCTGAAATTCTATGTTGTGTACGTGTGAAATGTGAGCCTAACTATAACGTTCCTGTTGCAAAGTCATCCTGTGCTCTGGGCACCCCCAACTTTTTGCTGACTGAGGCTGATGGTAACTGACTCTGACTGACTCTGGGCTCTGCCTAACCAGGCCCGGGGCCAGTGCTATGCTGAAAGAAACACATTAGAATACAGTTAAAACACCTACATACAGTAGGGTACACAATGGTATGGTGGGGTACCCCTGTGATTGGCATGACCTACCCTATCAGCCCCTAGTATATAATAGGGCAGGGAGAGGGATTTAAACTACCTTGATAAAGAGCCCCTGGGGTTGACCAGCTCTGCTGGGAGGGTAATGTGCTGTTCCATAGCAATGTCAGGCCAGGGGGAGGAGTCGTAAACCATGGTCTTCAAAGAGGAGAGCATAGGCCAGTGTCATTTACAGCTGTGAACTTACCACCTCAGGCAGATGGTAGGATTAAGGATGGTATGAGCAGATGCAGGGGGGAGAGTCTACGTAAATTAGCCATCCTAGAGGTGTGTTTAGCCAGCTCTTACCTCCTTGCTGGAAAATCAGCCATTATGGATTTGGAAGATTTGATGCACTCTGGGACAAAATAATGCCACACTCTACAGGATGTGGTCATACTTTGAGGAGTTACCCTGCTCCCATTGGTCAGAAGTGACCTCCTGCATGACCCAGAGAACTTGGAATAAGTATCTGAGAGGGGCAGAGCCCTCCAGATCTGCTGCTTGAAACTTACTGAAGCAAGAAGCGCCCTGTTGAGAAGTTTTGCTGTGCAAAGATGTCTAAGGCCTGACCTTTGAAGACTGCACCATCTGAAAACTCCAGCCCTATGGATTATCTTGCTGAAAAGAACTAAAGAGTGGACTCCCTGAAAGCTACAGGTTAAAAGAGCTCATCTGGAACATCACCAAATAAATCTACACCTTGGAGAACCACAATGGATTTGTAAGGGTTTTGTACCAGTGGATTGTGGGAACTGACGTCCTCAACTTTCAAGGACCATCTTGGAGCTTCCATACCCTTGGAGTAAGTTTGAGATACTTTGGGACCCCTTGAGGAACTCCAGGAAGAATTTCAAGAAGTTTGGAGAACTTTGGAGCAACTTTGAAAAAAAGCTCCATAGAGGGACCGACTCAACCTGGCCAGCCTTCAACCATGACCCGGCCAAGCCAACCAGGTTCGTCCCGCTAAAAGCTCCATCGCTTCAACTTCCAAAGATTGACCGGGACTAGAAGAAATCTGAAGCCGCGAACCCTCACCCGATCCAGCTACATGAGGAGCATCAAGAGACCCCGCGAGAAAAAGCTCTAAAAAAGTTTCTAAGTCCACTCGTAGAAAAGGTGACTGGGAGCCACCGCGAGAGCCAAGCCACCTGCCTTCCATCGCGTGTCGGCCTGGATTCCTGGGTTGTCCCGCTGAAGCAATCTTGAAATATATTCTAAGTCCACTCCAGGGAAGTTGACCGGGACCTCGTCACAAGTCAAGCCCTCACCGGATCCGGACTGGCTGGGAGCTTGAAGGACCCTCGGGAAGAAAAGCTCCAGAAAAGTTTCTAAGTGTGAAGGTAGAAACTGAGACCGGGACCTGCTGGGAGCTGTAGCCACACAGGACTCCATCGTGCCCAGCCTGAAACTTTGACTTTGGTCCGGTCTATCACGAGCAGGTATCACAATATGGTGCTATAATCTTCTAAGTGCAATATTTGATTAAATCTTTGAAAATATCTCCGGTTCCCTACATTGGATCTTTGTTGTTTTGGTGTCATTTTAAAGATAAAAATATTTCATATTTTTATAAATTGGTGTTGTAGGTATGTGTTGTGTCTTACTTTTTCACTCAAATGGTGTTTTGAAATGCTTTACATACCTGTCTTTGAAGTTAAGCCTGTCTGCTTGCAGCCACGTTACCAAGGGTTGAGCACAAGAATAATTTTCTAAGACCTATGCTGAGTCCTATCATGTGTTAGTGGCCTTATTGCCAATGGCAGACCTACATCTGCCCCTCCAAATAAACCACTTTCCAACAGTCCCTGTAACCTTTGTTTTTTTCACGGAATATGTATATACATTTACTGAAAAAAATAAAGGTTACAGAGACGTTATAGTTAGGAAATAAAAAACAATGGATATAGTTAGGCTATAGGTGTATGGTGTATATATATATAAATATGTCAAGCCCCGGGGCGCAGTTACTAACATTGTGTTTCACTGCCTCTCTCGGATCATAGACATTAACACGATCACGTCTGGGCATATTATAGTTGTGTTTCCGTATTGAGGTCATAGTTCAAATACCGGTGAACTAGCATTTACCTGTTCTTACAATTACGGACCAAAGCGGTGGTTGTCAAATACGCTTGTGACATTTGCAGCTTGGTTTTCACATATTCAGATTTTTAAATGTTAGTTAAGAGGGCAGCATTTTTTGAGGGATTGAGGCCATGTGTTTAATGTTTAATATGCTCCTGCAAAAGGCCGGTAATAATAAAATTAATTTGTGTGCACGTTTAGACATGCAGTAGGTTATATTTGTAATCTATGTAGGCTGGCTACACATTATGCTTTGCTGGTTATCATAATTTATTGCACTATGCATTTTGTATTCTTTTTATACATCATAAGATTAATTGTTTTCCCAGCCACATGTTGTTATTCTTTCTGTTGTGACAGAGGGAATTTGTTTATACACTGCAGAGGGTCTAGTGCATTTGTTAAATCAAAACAGTATTTTGTTTATGTTTACTAGTGACTTGTGGGTGTCGGGCTATAAATACTTACAACTGTAAGGCGCCAATTAGATTGATAAAGGCTGCTGGAAAGCCAAAACGCGTCTCTCCAGCCGTGGGGTCGAGGGAGACCTGAGGAAATAAAGATGCCCATTTCAAGCAAGTCTCGAGTACGTGCATTCTTCTTTGGAGCAGGATAGTGTGTGATATAATTCAGCGTTTGCGGATCAACGCTGTTCACGCACCACCAGTCGGTCTTGGGCTCCCCCTTTTGACAGCAATAACTTAGAGGAGTATGGGAGTGCTAGCGGTGGAGCCCCCAGAGAGTGTGCCAGGAAGAGGACCAAGGATGGCAGCAGTTGGGATACTAGGATTCCGGAGCGTGGCGGTTTGTCGACTGCCAGCACGGAGTCTGCATTTCTCCAGTTTAGAAATGCCTTGCTTGGGAGACTGGCGCCCTCTGGTGACTGGGCACCGCAGACGCCGATGCAAAAGCGGTGAGGATTGTCTAGCATATGCTATTTTTGTTTACTGGTCTCCTCCGACCCTGTGTTTTGCCCATTTTCAAGCCACATTGCTGCTTTCCACAAGTGACATTGAGGTTATTTGCGTTTAAATGACTACAGTCACCATTTGCTTGTCAATGTCTATGGTAATGGTCACCGGTTTAACATATTTGAGGAACATTCACGATTCAGACTCTATATTTGATTGTTTGCCCAGGAACGTCGGACAATCATGAGATCGTCAAGAGGCATTATGGGACTTGCAGTCCCTTCAGAGACATCAACGCTTTCCTGGTGGCTGGCATTTATGTTGGAAAGAAATACATTAAGTGTTGTCAAACCCCGGGGCGCAGTTACTAACATTGGGGGGGCTATAAATACTTACAACTGTAAGGCGCCAATTAGATTGATAAAGGCTTCTGGGAAGCCGAAACGCGTCTCTCCAGCCGTGGGTTCGAGCGAGACCTGAGGAAATAAAGATGCCCATTTCAAGCAAGCCTCGGCACATGTATACATCTAAAGGCTGAAGCCAAACCCCATCAACTTTGTGAAGGACATTTGAAGCAGTTGCATCCGACTCAAAAGGGAAATCGATTAACAATTCACACTATTCAGCTTTGAGATAGACTTGTTAAGCAGGTGCTTCTTACTTGAAAGGGACATCTGGCAATTACCTAAAGGGACTCTCCGTCATGTTGAGATTTCAGCTGCTCAGGAGCAAACCCACAGATGAAACATGAGATGTAATGTAGTTATGGGTTTGATAATATTTTTTCAAGTCTTCATAGGTCAGTGGAATTTCACAGCAGGCACTTGATGGCTTTGGTCTTCAGTCAACATCCTGTGATATTACTTATATGCTTCTGCTACCACAGACTCACAACACCATTGGGTAAAGCGGGGGTTGGCATAATATATCCTTGCTGACTTGGGCAAGGCAGGGTGCTATCACAAAACCACCCACCCTTAAACAAGGCAGAGGACTACCAATGGTTGGGGTTACTGTGCCCCAACCATGATGGTTCAGGTCATTTCCACTAGGGTCCTGAGGCACATCCTACTCCATCCTTGCAAACTTGGCCAAGTACAAATGTTTTAGCATTTGACTCTGAGGGTAGTGAGGGTGAGCAGCCATAGACTTCTTAGAGAGGTAGCATGGAGATCACAAGCTCGGAACTCAACAATCAACCAACAGACCAACCACATCATTATTCAGCCCAGTGCTTGCCTTTTTGGAAATGAAAGTATTTTTTAAACGTGCAACAGGACTAAATACTCCTCATTACGCAGAGGGGGGGGGGAGGGGGAGGAGAGAATTACACCTCCCCAGACCCATAAGAGCAAAGACCCTAGTCACTGTAAGCACCTAAAAACTTTAGTTCACAACACGTGCTCACTCCAGAAGCACTGATGACTCAGGGCCAAATATAGACGCAGCACTATCCGCAGGGTATAATGCCTTATGGCACAATAGGCCAGACGGGAAAAGAGAGGGCGATACTGTATAACAAACGGGTAACAATAGAAACATTTGTTGGAGAAAATCCGGAAGAAGACGATATTTTAGTAGCCAAAGCTTACACCAACACCTTATGTATGGCAATAATGGTGGTGTACCAGCCCCCGTGAGTGCCCCCAAGGTTCATTGACCATCTTACCAAAATTGTCACCGATCTACGATCACGGTTTCAACAAGTCCTGGTGGTGGGGGACTTTAACTACCACTGGGACCAGCAACCTAGAGAGGCACAGGCCCAATAGCTAGAGGAAACTATGTCCACTCTGGGGCTGCAACAGCTTGTGGTCACCCCACCCACGAGAAAGGTCACACCTTAGACCTCATCTGGTCCACTCAACCACAGGTTAATCTGATGGATACTATTCCCTGTGAGTGGTCAGACCACTACTTGATTAGCTTCCAGATCTCCCAAGCTAGCCGATCTATGCGCCCTCCCCCCAATGGAAAATGGTGCGTAGTTGGAACAAAATTTAGGAAAAGAGCCTGGGGGACACTGCGAGGCAACTCACCAAGGAATACTTGGCCAGAGGATCTCGAAGAGAGGAGTGAATCCATCTCCAACCAACAGATAGCAGCCATCAACAGGCTGGCGCAGCCCGTAAAGTAAGAGTGGAAAACAAGCGGAAGGGAGCCCCCTGGTTCACAAAAGAGCCAAGGGGACTGAAACAGACCCTCTGTCAGTATGAAAGACAGTGGCGCAAAGCCTATGAGCAGCAGGCGCTCACAGAGTATAGGTCCAGACTTACCATCTACAAAAAATCTATCCTTAGAAGAAAGTCCAAATTCTATGAATCTAGGATTATGGAGGCAGACAATAAACAAAAAGAAACCTTCAAAATCCTGAAGGAGCTTAGCCAAAAGCAGATGCAAGAATCTCCCACCAGCCTGGAACACTGTAACAGATTCCTGACCTTCTTCCTAGACAATGTAAAAGACATCCTAGAAGACATACACAATACCCCCATTAACCAGCACGCCTTGGCCAGGGCAGAGCCACATAGTGACATGGTAGAATCAATCACCTCCTTCCCAAAGCTGGACCATGAGTCTCTGCTCCACATTGCGCCCAGAATCAAGTCAAGCTCACCCGCTGATCCTTGCCCACCAAGAATTTTCAAACTACCCCTCCCTGCGATTGAGGGAGAAATCCTCTCCATGATTAACCTCTCGCTAGAAACAGGGAAGGTCCCCAGGAATTTTAAAGAAGCCAGAGTAATCCCCCTACTCAAAAAGATGGGAGCAGATACCACCAACATGAAAAATTACAGGCCCATCTCCCAACTTCCTTTTCTGGCTAAAATTATGGAACAACACGTCCTCAAAACTTTATCGATGTTTATGAAAGAAAATCAACTACTTTGGGAAAGGCAGGCAGGCTTTAGAGCCCCCCACAGCACCGAGCTGGTGATGCTGTTGCGACTGGATTAAATCAGGCTCACAGCTGACATCAAGAAGCCGTGCGCCCTGGTTCTCTTAGACCTGTCGGCGGCATTCGACACGGTCAACCACTGTCAACTCCTGACAAGAATCCAGGACATTGGCATCTGTGGGACGATACATCAATGGATTATCTCCTTCCTGACAGATCGTACCATAAGAATTCAGATGGGAGTGTGTGTCCGGCAGGGGGTTGATTACCTGCGGAGTCCCTCAAGGGTCAGCATTGTCCCCACTTCTGTTTAACATCTACCTCAGACCACTAGTGAGGGACTTGGCCCGGATGGACTGCCAGGTATTTAACTACGCTGACGACACACAAATTATTTTACAATTTGACAACACTCCACAAGCACACACACACGTGTGCAAGACACACTGAGATATGTGGTAAACTGGATGATGGCCAAATCACTTAAGATTAACACAGATAAAACGGAGGTACTGGTCATCACTACGGACAGCAACCTATGGACCGACCAATTCTGGCCACAGGAGCTGGGAGACACACCATCTCCAGCCCCAGTGGTAAAAGCCTGAGTATAAAAATAGATGCCAAACTCTCACTGACCAACCAAGTGTCTACCGTGATCGGGACCTGTATGGGCCTGCTAAGGCAGTTAAGGAAACTATCACCCCTCTTCTCATTCTCCACTATGCGGACAGTGGTGACCACAATGATCATGCCACGACTAGATTATGGTAATGCGTTTTACATTGGGCTACTGGACAAGTTGCTAGGCAAACTACAGGTTGTGATGAATGATGCTGCCAGGCTGATCTTCAAGCTCCCCAGACGCATACAGGCCACTCCCCTGCTGCAAAAACTTCACTGGCTCCCCGTCAAACAGATGGCCAGATTCAAGGGCCTTTGTATCACCCACAAGGCCCTGTATGGACAGGCCTCAAGATATATCAAAGGTCTTCCATGGGTGGCCAGCTAGCCTGCCCACAATTTAACTACACGACTAAAGGAGGGCGAGCCTTTTCTGTCCTCATCCCGCAACTTTGGAATATTTTGCCATGCCACCTTCGGTTCGAAAACGCCCTTCTTCCATTCAGGAAGAAACTGAAGACCCTCCTCTTCACTGAGGCCTGGATATAATGCACACCAATCAACATTCACTCGTGGGGACTGTGGCTGTTCTCTCTTAGCGCTTAGAGACCTGCTGGTATTAAGCCCTCTACAAATCGCAATTAACATTAACAATTCAATCCAGAACACAGAGTGTTCATCCTGGTTACGATTCTCCCTTGTGGCAGTACACCTTTTGATTGTATTTGTGCTGTTCACTCCAATGAGACCCTTGATGAGCCTGCCCCACATCTAGCAATTTGAGCAAAAGCATTATTCAGTCATCCTTGAGTCTTTTTGGTGCCCCACAAGTCAAATGGACACTCAACTCATCTGTTTCAAGAGTTCCTACCTGTGCTGGTGTTGTGGGTAAAGAGTTAGTCTCTTGGGCTCAACCAGCACAGATTCTTCGGCTTCACCATCTTCCTGAAGGAAAAACCTGCAGCTATTGAAGGTCCTTAAGGGCCGCCTAGGGGGCCGGGCTCATCTCAAGCCTCAGGATACACTGCTGCCTTGGTTCTATTCAGCTGTGAGCAACTGTCACAGCACTGGTGCACAGATGCAGGCCTGGCAGCTGCGGCCTATCTGGCCATTGAAATGGAGCTACCTCTGACTGAGTTACTTGGCCAGCACCAAGCCCTCAGAGTCACCAGAGCAGTTCCAGACCAACAGTTGCAGCACCAATTTGGCTGGCGCAGTCACCACAGCAGTTCTGCCCAAATTGAGCCAGTACAATAACCACAGACATTTGAGTCTCAATCGGGCTGATGCAGTGACATCAGATACATGAAGTCTTGTAGCAGTTTCCACCAGTAACCTTCCTGAAAGACAAGGTAACACTCTACAGCACAGGTTGCTTCTGGCTTCACTCTAAGGCAGTCTGCTTTTTCTGTGTGACCCTCACTGTTAGACTACTCCTCCTGGACATTCTCTACTCCTACGGAGCTAAGCATACTTCTTCTATCTTTCAATAAGCAGAAAGGCTTCTAGGCACTAGGCAGACCCTCATCTACTCTACTGGAAAGTGCAGACTTCAGGTTATGTCCCCTCCATTTTGGGAAACTAGCTGTCAGGCAGACACCAGCCATGTTTACACAGCAGTCTTTCAAGTACTCTATGGAGCACTTCCTTTCTTGTTCATGAAGGACTTGGAACTGCAAAAAAGAGAGGTGATTTCTATCTCACCTTTATAAACATTCTCTAGACAGGGAATGTGGATCAACTGTTCAAGCTCAGAACGTCAGGACAACGCATACGCACAAGGCGAGACTGCAGCTGTGGATTAGCTGACCGGTACATGGGCTCACAGCAAAAAAAGGATACCTTTTGAGGTCTGTACCCGGGCCCGGAAGATCCTAACACATGACGAATTGTATCCAGATTTCATACGTGAATCAACCTTATGCTTCAGAGAAAACCTACAGAATACTGCCCTGAGGAAGTCATAGGGTGACAAACCCACTGATGAAACACATGTTGGCTGGTTGGCACAAGAAGTGGAATACAAAAAAAAGAAAAGATTAAAGAATATAAGAAAAACTGAATGACTAATAATTGCGTTTCTATGACCTTGTGTGTGCTAGGAGACCTATGTTTATGTCTTGCCTCTATTTGGGATGCAGGGTTGAAATCCTTTCTCTTTTAGCACCATACTAATATATGACCCTAGAGTAATTTTGTGCACTTTGTCTCAAAGCGCCAAATCACCTCAATCTCCCCTGAGTAGACAATTCAAACCCAGAACCAGTTTGGCGTGGTTCTCTTTCAGCAGTCCTTCTCAGGCTGCTCTCCAGAAACAGTGAGGTTTCTGCACCTGACTGTCATCAGCCTCTCAAAGCCAAAATCAGAGAAAGACATAAGGGCAGGGATGACCTATAAACCCCCTGACTTAGCAAAACAGAAACTGCAGATGCAATCCTCACACTTACCAGAAACCCAATGGCGTTCCTTGGAAAAAACGAAATCAGCAGCCTTGTGAAATTAATAAAGACAGCCCTGTCTCTATCCTCCTCACTTCAGTGTCTGGATAACCTTTCGCCACAGAAATGCATGAAATACTTTTTCACTGTCAGGGCAGCTGTTCCCATCCTCCATCTTGTGCCATGCCAAACCAGGGGAATCTAAAATAGATCCCACTGGCATCAGTACTCGTACTCACTGACACAGAGTCCTACAAGTGCACATATGCTACGCTGACACGACATACGTACACGCACTTGACATAAATGATGGATGTCAGCTCAAGGTTCTGGGCGTTCACATAACATTAGAACTTCACAGAAGGGGGGCCTGTAAGCCTCACACACAGTGTGGTCACTCTATCAATTCCAGAAACATGGTATGCTTCCACCAACGTTTTGTGCGCTATACTCAGGACAGGAACGGTGACCCTCTGTTCACTATGAGGGCATGCTTGGTGCAGCCCTCCAGGTGACAGGAAAGGTCGAGGACCAAACATAGTCAGGACAGGCCAGGATACGAAATACACACAGTTGGGCACTCAGTGTAGGTGAAAACACCCATATACTATTTAGGGGACATTCCCTTCCCAACATCCTTAAGGTTAGGTGCTTTTATGAAATCTCATTACCAACAAACACAACAAAATACAAAGGCTCTACTTGAAGGTGGGCCAGTTTCACAGCGTGGTAACATTGCCTTGGGTAAAATACATTTTCATTTTTCACACATGATGGTGAGATTTAAGGTTAAACCTTTTGCTGACTTATTCAATTGTTTAACCATCATGAAAGGCAGTCAAGAGGATGACCTTATGATCTGTATGTGCCCAGTGGCTTTTTTGCCTGCCTTCTCCACCAAGAATGGGGACATAATCCTCCTGGTGATGGTGATAGGAGGAAGAAGCTTTCTGGTGCTTGTTCGTTTCTGGGCACCGACAAACTTCAGAATGAGGTGGCACGGTGCTCACTTCCGGGTTGCCTCATTAATATGTATCTGACTTCAGTTGTGAAATCTCTCACACATGGATGAGCCTTTGAAGGACTGCCAAGTACCTACTTGATCTATCCAAGGATTTAATTGGAGGCCAATGTTAAAGGAGGGAATAGGGGCAGCTTTTACGGGCTCCTTCTAGCCATGCCCAGCAGTTTGAGTCAAAATTTGTATGTTGGTGGGATGTTGGGACATGGAAGATTGGGGAGGAGGAGCAGCCCAGCTTCTACCACCCTCCCTCCCATAACTACTCACTGCCCAACAGCAGATGAACTGAACCACGAGGAAATAATGGGAAGGAGATGTGCTAGGATTGTTCCCAGGCCCTCACCTCCTCTACCAATCCCGAATTCCTGATTGAGTTTCATACAGTGCTTCTCTTTCCAAGAGAAGAATTGTGAAGTGAATGAACTGTGTGCCTGTGCCCCAGCAAAGCTGAAAACATGTTTGGGAGATTTTTGTAGTCTAAGAAAAAATCCAGTGTCTGACTCGTTTTGAACAAACACACAGTTCTGTGCAGCAGAGTCTAAACAGCGTCTGACTCGTTGCTAGTGCACAGACTGTGCCCCAGCAAGGATTCACATGCTGTTTGGATTTTTAAGGCTAAAAAATATCCAAGCAGTATCTGGCTCCTTGCTGGAGCACAAACACATTCATCAGTGCCCCAGTAAAGAGACGGATGCTGCTTGGATTTCTTCTTAGGCATCTGGCTCTTTGTTGAGACACAGCTACACCTTTCTATGCTCCAGCGATTAGCCAAGTGCTGTTTGGATATTTTCTTGGGCTTCGAAAAAAGTCAAAGACTGTCTGGTATTTTGCTGAGGCACAGGAACACACAACTGGTTGCCATCAAGGAGTTTATTCAGTTTGATTCTTTTCTTATGCTAAGAGGAAAATTCTGTATGTATATCTTACTCTTTGCTTGAGCATCTACAAACACATTTATGACCCAGCGAGGAACAGGAAGCAGTGTGGATTTTTTCTTGGCCAAAGAAAAATCCCAAAAGCATTTGGCTACTTACTAGGGCACAGATGCATACGCCTGGGCTCATTCTTCACCTAGGGAAACCTAGCAACCCTACACATTTCTAAACACTAGACACCTAGAGGATTAATAGATGGTGTGGATGCCACGACATTTTCTTACCCAGAATTAACTACTCAGGTTTAAAATAATTTCTTCATATTTCTGTGATGGCAAATTCCAGTATTTTGGGAAAACAGCAAAACCCCCACCACCTTTTTTTCCCACACTTCTACCAATAAAAACAGCATTTTACTTGTGTGGGTGGACCAATCATAAGTGAGAGGACCATGCCAAATCTGTGGTGCGTGAAGTCAATATATTGTCAATTTGATCTTCACATGGACACCATTTTGACCTTTTTCTGTCCCTTGCAAAAGACTACCTGTGCATGTTTAGGGCCGTTTCCATTTGGGTTAAGTGTGGAAACAGTGGCTTGCAGAACGTGTGCTCTCTGCCTGAGGTTCTGGAGATTCTGTCACAGAAAATTAACCCTTGCTTTAACATTTGCGAAGGATTCTGGGTAATAAAGCATGTTGAGGCTCCAGCAAACCAGATCAACGTTGATTGCCCTGTGCCTCTAATTTTAAGAAATGTCTTAAGTTGGCAGGTTCCCTTGGGTGGCCTCTGTGGAAAATGTGGTAGCTATGACGTCCGTACAACTGCAAATAATCTACATCCTTAGCATTCTGTTGTTCCCTACTCAATATGTACACAGACTGGAAATCCAGTACCCTGCACGCAAAGTTTATGTATGTATATACATATACAACTGTCTTCTAAAGAATCTGCCCGGTTCCTTCACCTGGACATTTAGTAGAACATATCATCCTAATCCTAAGAGTGCAAACAAGTGTACACAATTGTTCCAAAGTCCCTTTTGACCAATCTTCTTTTCTAGATACTTCTGTGCAATCCAATAATGTTCATAAAGATTTAAGAAGCACATTGTCTTGGCAACTGAAATATGAATTGCATGTGACTTCAGAAATATTGTAGCATGGTTGCCTACAAAAATGGCGCCTTGACGGGAAGTTATACTTGAAAATAGAATACGGCTACCATCTTTCCTTAGCTAAAGGACACTCACAGTAAGTGGTTTGGGAAACAATTGCTACATACCTGATAAACGTCATGTCCGTCATGCTCTACCTGGTCCATCGGTAAGGGTAAGGCAAGGGCATAGCGTCAGGGGGAGTGTTTGGGGTGTTATACCCCTCTAAAAAACGTATACTGTATTAAATAGTTGGGTACAAATGCTTTCTGTTGGATATTGTGAGGTGTCTGTCAAGTTTCACCTGTAGAATTTACATACACACAAACAGAAATACACATCTCTTGTGTCTGTTTCGAAGGTCCCAGAAAATGTTGGTTAATTTAATAAATATTGGGGCATATTATCAAGCCAGGCGATAAAATTATCGCCGCTTTAGCGGCAGAAAACTGCAGCTAAAACGGAGATAATGGGCTTGATAATATGCTCTATGGAATTCCAATTGAAGCCCATGTTAAATGTGAAGGACGACTAACATGGGCTTCAATTGGAATTCCATAGAGCATATTATCAAGCCCATTATCGCCGTTTTAGCGGATGTTTTCTGCCGCTAAAGCAGCGATAATTTTATCGCCTGGCTTGATAATATGCCCCATTGTGTTTTAAGCACTCCTAACAATACACATTCTGCCCCTTAAACCAGTTCATGCCCTGCTTTTCATATAATATATTTTACCGTGATATCCCAGGGTGATAGTTGAGAAATCTGAAGTTCACCCCCCCAATCTTACTGATAAAGCTACGACCCTGGGTTAAGGAGGTGTGGCTTCGACCAACAGGTTCTCATGTCGTGTAGAATTAGAAAAGAACCAGTTTTTCGGTCTCACCTAGGCAGCGTGCATGCGCTGTCTTTCCGAGACATCTAGTAATCTATATGCGTGGTGAAACTCTGCCTATTGCTGGGTAACTTCTCGCCGCTTGCCATTAGTTAACTTTTGCATTTTTTTTGTTAGAAGCCTTAATATTGGCTCTTCATCCAATACGTAACTTCCGTTCATTCCGGAAGCAGCACCGCCTAACTTCAGTCTCGTTACGCTTAAACAGCGTAATTGTTTTTTCTTAAAATAGTGCGCATTAACATGCACGCGCAACCTTACATTATACGCATGCGCCACAATGTGAAAATGCTTGTCTTCTTTGCATACATCTAATTGAATTTGCATATGTTCCCATAAGTCTTGCCGTCGGAGCCGCAGACAGCCCCTTGAAATGTGCACGCGCACTGGGGCTCGGGGACTTCTGATTCTTTGTCGTACACGTGCAGCCGGCACTCCAGGTGCTTGCCACACTTGCCGTAGAAGGGGTTGGCAATGTCCAGGTCACAGACCTGCCCTTCCACATTGCCACACTCAGGGCAGCAAAAGACACACAATTCTAACACCACCCCAGCCAGGCACCTGGTGGGTGAGGGGCTAAGTTCCCGGGCGCATTCTCCACAGCTGCCCCCAGCCTGCAGTAGCCTTAGCAAGCCAGTGTGCTGGAAGGCAGGGATGGCCTGAGAGCCATGCAGTACGATTACCATCATTAGAAGAGCCACCAGAGGCTTCATCTCAAGGAGGCATGGAGCAGAAATCCAATAGCCTTGCAGTACAGATAGCAGGACAATATATATTCACAATGTAAAATAGGGCCTGATTTATTCAGGTTTACGAATGCCCCAAAGACTCCGTCTTCTATTTTGCATTCTACATGATACTGATTTTAGGAGGTGAAGCTAAGTGGCGAGTTTGGCCCACTGTGAATGGTAAAACAAACGTGCACCGCAGCGTCCGCAAACTCCTGTGTGCGGCATGAAGCACTCCTCCTCCTCGCCTCCTGTCTAACTCCACGTTTTACCTCGGCCTCCCGTCTCTCTCCACATTTGACCTCTGCCCCTCCTCCTCGCCTCCCGTATCTCTCCACATTTTAACTCTGCCCCCTCCCTCCACATTCTACTTCTATCTCTCTCCTCTTTTTTTTCCATTGTTTTCCTATCTAGTTCCACTGCCTTCATCTCTTCTTCTTCCAGTCTTATCCCCTGCCCCCTTTTTCCTCCCAGTTTGTCCTATTCCGCCCCTAATTACTTCGGCCCTCCCTTGCCCTCCCCACCCTTGCTCCATGCTTCCTACCATCCACCTTCTCTCATGCTCCCCACACTCTTGCTCCACCGGCCTCTATGCCCTAATCACTCTTGCTCCTTCCTTTATTTCCTTTGGGCCTCTCTCTCTGTCTCCGACTCTCTCTCTTGGTTTCTCCAACCCTCTCTTGCTTGCTCCGGCCCTCTCTCGCTGGCTCCGGCTCCTTCTTGCTCTAGTGCTCTCTCACTTGCCAGGCGCTAGCTGCACTCCCCTGCACGCTTCTCATCTCTTGCATGCTTCTTCCACTTTATTGTAAGAGTTTTGTCACCGTTACTCTTACCATGTAAAGCACATAATTCTCAGCGCCCACGTGCTCTCTATGTAAATACATATTCAGACCCTCAGTTTCTCTTCATGCCACATGAAACAAGCACTTGCAATGCAATGCAATAGGTCTCTCATGTACGCGAGTTTGACCTATTGGCATTGAAAATAACAATGCCTTTTATTTATGTTTTGGTTTTTAAAACATAAATAAAAGGCTTTGTCATTTACAACGCCAATAGCTTAAACTCGCGTGGCAAAAAAAATACAATTATTTGCGAGAGTTTAAGCTATTGGCATTCTAAATGACAATGCCTTTTATTTATGCTTTAAAACAAACATTTAAATAAAATGCATTGTCATTTACAATGCCAATAGGTGAAACTCTCGCAAATGCGAGACCTATTGCATTGCAAATGCTTGTTATACTTTCCAAAGAGTATGTTTTCTGACATCAAATGGCCAGCCAGCGCACTACAAAACAGCCAGTTTCATGATCTGCGCTAATATTACATAATTGATTATGCAGACTCCATTACCTAGAAAATCCAAAACACATTTACTTTTGCCAGACTCCAGACAACATTTCCTTTGTTCCTATGCAGGGGTGTATGCTTCCCCATTTCAGCAATGCAGCAAAATATGAAACAAATGTGTGGAAAACATGAAAGCATTACATTTTTTTCATTATTTCTGTAGACTGCAATGAGATGCTGATCCAAGGCTTTCACCAATACACCCTCATAAATGTTCCCAAAAATATATACTTTGTTTGGGTGCACAAACAGACCTAAAAGTTTCACGCTTGAAAAACTTAATGTCAATGCTTTGGAAAAATCTCCAGAACCAAGGTGTGTAAACAACCCGGAAGTGAAAGTGTTAAGGGTTGTACATTAATCTTTGATTTTCATATATTTTTAGGTAGGTTGCTGCAGCCACTACCTCCATCCAGTCAACCCGTAACTTCAACATAATTTTAGTTTTTCCAGTATTATCTTTATAGCCCTCCACACACACATAAATGTGAGCGCATATATTCGTGTTTATCTTCGTAGACGGAACATAGTTATGTATATAAATACATGTATGGCATACAAATGTACCTGTGCTCACTGATCACTCAAAACCACAACATGCCTTTCCTCCCAAGATACCTGCTGAGCTCGTTCTCCCAGAGAGCGCAGTAAAACATAAATGCTGCCCCAGCAGTTCTTTTCCAAGAGCATCTGCTGTTTCACTCAATTTATAAAATACATATTGACAAAGACAACTGATCTGGGACCAGGGAGATTTGATTTGGTGTTAGAATGTCAATTCAATGTGATTTTGTTAAAGGGCTCCTGCAGAACCATAAATGCGTTTGAACAGGAAAGTACATAAATAGATGTTTTACCAGCTGGTCTGTTATTATACGAAATACCATTGATCTGACATCTGGGAACCTGGGTAAATTAAGGACTCTAAATTGGGGATGATCCCCTGCACTGTCTTCCTCCAGTGTTCAAGTAAAGGATGTCAGGAGTATGGCGGGGCCTGGGGTCAGTCAAAAACGATCTCCTCACTGAGAATAAGACATTTACACGTTTTTACCAAAAATGCAAATAAATGCACCATAAAGGGGCTGTGCTGCGCTGATGTGTCCAAACTCACTGTCAATAATAAAAAAAATCAGGAGCATTTTCCACTCACACACATTATTATTAAAATGGACCCACCACTATTAGTCTGTAGAGAAACACCTTTAAAGTAAAACAAAGATTCACAAATGTTTACTCGCAAGTGCATTTAATTGGTACAATCTATGGATACAAACTCACTTTATCTTTACCTGAAACATCGATTCATTTAACAAGGCTAACCACTACGTTTCGAAAAACTTTTTTTTTTGTAAACAATTGAAAGAAGCATCACTCCTAAGCCATACGAAACAAATTGTAATGTAGAAAGCAGTCGGTTCTTTAAAAAAACTACTAAATGAACAATCAGAACTCAATATTTGGTGAATTCTCGGCACCAATACAACTACATGTTTCACTGCCTGCAATATGAACATTTTCCAAGATAAATCAAGCACACCACCATGTACATTTACTCCTGGTCAAGCTCAAATGAAGCAGTGATAAATGTTGTCTTCAAGGCGCGTAACATAACTATATTTTGCACGGATGAATGCACTATTATAATGCACAACTATAATTACATGACTTCCCGCGATCTATGCATAAGGCCTAACCCAATATTTGTCAACTTACACTTGTATGCATCTACAAGGCAACATGTGCAAAACACAGGAGAGGACTATTCTCATGAAACAATGTTGGAGCACATCTGCAGATCTGCACCCGAGCGAGAGATGGGTATGAAGTGAAGATTTGTTCGATGCACATCTGACACACGCAGTGCTCAGCCAGTGGCACGGATCAACCGCAGTGCATAGGTTCTACAGGTGAATCCAGAACCTGGGCATTATACGTCATCGGTTCACACTGATTACAGCTGGTTTGCCGGTACCCTGTTGAGAATGGCATCCAACCTGCACAGTTTTTGTCGTATGATGTAATACAGAGTGGGAAGTAGGCTGCGAGGCAGCAGTGATACTGGAGCAGTGCCAGTAGATGTCTCCTTACGTGGAGTGATGATAAAAGAAATAGCATGATGGGATCACTGAAGGTGGCAGTGATGAGTAACAAGAGGGATGAAGCAACAGAGCATGACGGAAAGGAGAGAATAGTCAGGAAGGAGGGCAGCTAGGGTAGGGCTGGCATGACAAAAGCACTTAGATCGAGAGGCCTGAGCCAGATCAATGGGCAACACAGATGAACAGACATACAGAGGGAGCAGAGAATGATAGGAGCCAAAGGAGAGGCTTACGGGGACTCCCTCTAGCATACTCCACCCCTCCTACATAATCCAAGCAGTGCACGATAATGGGCTTTCAGTGTGGCGTGTGGAGAAATAGTCGATTTATCTGCAGACGTTGAGAGTCTCCTTAGGAGTTAGATGGAGTTCCAGGTTTGGCCAGAGACAGTGCTACTGGCTGAACTGGGAATTACAAAAAATAATGGTGAAACTTTCAGGAAGGCAAAAGGCCAAATGTGGGGAATCAGGCTTGGTGTTCCGAATTCCCAAAGTAATTCCTCTATTTCGGAAGCGCCTCAGTGTACTGCCAATACTCACAATATTGGTACTTCTGGGAGTGGGAATATTTCTGGGAGTGGTTATACTGATGCGATATTCCCAGCTCGTGATGAGGCACGTTTTTAGAAGTGCATATATGTGTAGAGGAGAAAGAGAGAGATCGTGTGTGATTCTGTGCGTGCTTCTATCAACTACACATCTGTTTCCATTCTAAGCATTTATGGTTTTTGTGTTTTAAAAACAAAAATGGGAAGATCTTTCATCCTCCACTATACCTAACCACAGTAAGAGAACTGCTTCCATTCTCTCCACCTTCACCCTCCATTCTCTTCACCTTCACCTTCACCCTCAGATTCAGGTGAGATAACACCTATCTAGTCCTTAGATAACATCTATCCAATCACTGAATATTAAGATAGATTTTGGGGGTACTGCTCTTGGAAGTGGAGAATAGAGGCATTCAGCAAATCACTGGCTTAAGGCATAAGATTTTCCAAAGTCTATTTAGACTACATCATCTTCAGGCAAAAATCCATGGTGGAAGCAGTGTCCCATTTTGTGTTGCACATCAGAACTACTATTAAAGGTCTGTCAGTGGCTTGTGACAAAGGAACCATGTTAGAAATGGGATTCTTAGTTGGCTGAGGTATGCGCCCAAGCCAGGCACGAGGCATCACTCAAGTCAGGGTACGCTAGATACACACTAAAAGATAACCATTACTCATCCTCTAGTGGACTGGCAAAGAGCAGTCAGGCTTATCTAAAGAGGCAATGTGTAACATATATGTGCAACACCCACATGCACACACACAGTAACACAATGAATACACCACAAAAAGACTCCAAACAGGTTTAGAAAAATAGAGTGTCAGCTCCTCCCCTTCCTCCCTGCCCAGGAAGACCCATCAGAATGCAGACGGATGTAAATGAGTGCTCAGAATGCAGATAAACAGAAGCGGCCAGCATGGCTCACGGGTGGCAGGGAATAAATTAAAAAACAAAAACGTACCTTGAGGCCGGTCCCGCATCTCTGGTCCTGCTCTCCTGCTTCCAAATTCAGGAACAGGAAGCAGGCAGCCAGGTTCCCTCCCCTAAGCCAATCACAACACTGCAATGCAGTGTTGTGAATGGTCTGAGTACCGTGACACGGCACTCAGTCAGGGGCTGTAGGGGGGACATGTTCTCCATGCAGGCTGTAATGTAGCCTTCATGGAGAATGATGAAAGTGCGCATGACTGTTTTGGGCAGCCCGAGAGAGCCGACCAAACAGTCCTCCACTGCTCCAAGAGCAGAGCAGCCCCACCCACTCTCCTGCCTGCAAAGCACCAGGACACAAAGCATAACATTATTAGCTTATGTTTCTACTTGGCACTGCAATAAAGCAGTGAGGTTACGCTCCTCTACCATAGCGGAGGAGCCGTCACTGCAGATAAGCCTCATCGTCCTGTGTTTCTGGCTATCTAGAGGGAATGCCTAAAATGTAGCTGTCATCTGACCCAGACGTGTATTGGAGATTGGCTATCAGGCACAGAGAGCAGTACATACAGAGAAATGTCCACTTTCTAAAAGTGGTATTTCTAAAACAGTAATGTTAAACTCAACTTCACCAGTGAGGAGGTGTTATCAGTACCATTCCAAAAATATGAAACATGAAAAAGCTACTCCTATCTGATCAGGATTTACAGCTTTAAAGTGTATGAAGGAATTGCCAATGCTGGCCTATGAGAGGGTAGGCCTCACAGTAGTGATAAGTGAAATAGGCTGTTTGTCACTACCAGGACATGCAAAACATACAGGTATATGCCCTTCCTTTTACTTACATTGCACCCTGCCCTTAGGGTTACTTGGGACCTACCTTAGGGGGACATATGTAATATAGGGGGAGATAAAGGCTTGGCAAGTAGTTTCAAATGCCATGGTAAAGTAGCAGTAAACTGCACACACAGGCACTGCAGTGACAGGCCTGACACAGGTTTGAAAGGCTTCTTCTGTGAGCAGCAAAATCAGTGCTGCAGCCCACTAGTAGCATCTGAAGTACAGGCCCTGGATATATAGTATACCACTTTATAAGGGGAGTACTAGTACCGAAACTATGCCAATCAGGTATAAACCAATGTCATCATGTTTAGAGGAGAAGCACATGCACTTTAGCACTGGTTAACAGTGGTTAAGCGCTCAGAGTGCTAAGGACAGCAAAAAGAATCAACAAAAATGGCAGGCAAAGGGTGAAAGTTGGGTAAAAGACCACCCTAAGGATGACAGTTCTAACAAACCAAAGGTAAAAAGAATATTGACAAAAGATCACTTCTAAAGATCACATAAGGATCCATGGGGAACCAATGAGGAAGTCCTACACGTACATATACAGGCACATGCATCAAAAGAAAAACCGGTCGCAAATGGGCAGATTCTCAGAATATGCCCCTTTGCGACTGGTATTTTTGCATTTGGGATGCATCATCCCAAATCAAAAATTGCAATTTAAGTAATCTCTAAATTGCGATTACTTAAATTGAGATTGCATTTAAGGAATCGCAAATTGAGATTCCTTAAATGCAATGCAGTATAGTAATGAAATTAGCGATTTCGCTAATAGGGGGCGCAAATTATCATGAAGTTGAACTTCATGGTCATTTGCAAAACCTTTGAAAAATGCACTTTTGTGCATTTTTCAAAGTTTCATGTTGTGCACGCACCTGCCCTTAGAGCAGGTGTGTGCCTAACATATGTGCACAGGTCAATTCCAGGGGTGCAACAGGGTATCCTTTGGACACCCTTGCACCCTGAAATTGCATGCGCAATTAGTGAGTACCTATTGGTACTCGCAAATTGCGCTTGCAATTTCCCATTCATTCCTATGGGTCTGTAGGCCCATAGGAATGAATGGGAAGCTATTCCTTATTTGCGACAAATTTGCGACTCACAATTTGCCATTGGTGGGCTGATCGCTCCACCCATCATTGGTGTGCATGAAAGCAGTTAGCAAGAGATTCCATGAAAAGTAGCATTTGGTAGAAAAGCACTGTGGATGTCAGAAAGCCTTGCATGAATCCCAAATGGAAGGCACGTTCTGAATATTGTCTAAGAGGCTGCAAGTTGATACAAAGAGATTGCACAAAGTCAAGAGCACTGTCTAACATTGGAAAGCCCCTCAGGGATAGTTCCTGAAGGGTGGGCATGAGACCACATGAGGAGAATTATGACAACTACTGAGATTTTCTCCCAGGAGAGGACAAACACTTTTCATAGGTGGACTGGATCAAATAATTCAGCACTAACAATTCCTTCTAATAGAAGAAGCATTAGTAGGCAATGGGTTAGCTCATTGTGATAAACTGGGTTGTTGGTAAAGGTAGGTGTTAGCCCTTCTCAGGCAACAGACACAATCCTTGTCAGGGTGAACCATAAAAGTCACTATATTTCCCTGTGCTAAACCCTCTGGTACCTTGGCACAAAAGCAGGCTTAACTTAGAGGAAATGTGTAAAGTATTTCTGCCACAAAAATATGCTCATGCACAGCCTCCGGATGTTAATGTTAAATCAAGTTCATCAAAGTTTGATGTACTACTGGGGTATCACTCATTGATCAGGAGCATGTGAATTGACTCAATAGTCCAACTTTTCATTGGGTTGGAGCCCCCTGTGCACAATCTTGACCTCTAGAACACTAGAGGATTTTGAAGATGTTGTAGTTTATTTGAAAGACGGTAATCAAATTGTTTTTAAAAATCCAATTGATTTTATTGGATAAATTAGAATTCAATCCATTGTTGTATCATGTTCAAAATACCATCATAATGATCCTTTTTAGTTTTCCGAAATCATCCAATGCATTTCGGGCTGGTGCCCTTTGTCAGGGATCACTCTAAAGTCAAATAAAATATGCCGTGAAGTATGAGAGAAACCATCAAGTCATTCAATAAATTCAAAGAAATGTGAGAATTTCGAGTCTAATTCAAAAGTCTAATGAATATGTCAAGTAGACGATTAGTAAAGCAAAAGATAAAAATAAGAAACTGTGTGGTCAAAAAGACATATTGGTGAAATAGATGAATGCCAGTGTTAATAATCAAGATAGAATGTTCGTGTAGAATCATGCCTTTTGTTATAAAACGTGCCTTACTGCGTTAAGTAAGAAAACATGCCTGCAGTGAAACTTAATACTCTGCTGCTTTAAATGGAGAAAAGAATCTTACTGAAAAAGTTTATTGTTAGTGCCTCGATGTTGCAACAATAGACATGCTTTTATATAGAACGGCGTTGGACATAGTGAAAAATAACATGCTGAGTCAAAGTCGCATGACGCATTAGCAGAGTGAACTGAAGCTTACATGCATGATGTTATATGTAAAACTGTGATGCTATGAAAAAATAATAATGTTGTGCTTTTACGAGTGGATGAAGCGAATCCCGTGATGTTACCAAAGTTGGGCACACAGCAGGCTTCAGGCAGCAGGGAAGTCCTCCTGGAGTAGCAGGGCAGTCCTCTGAAGTACACAGTAGGCATCAGGCAACAGGGAATTCCTTTGAGAGACCTACACAGGTCCAGGAGCGGGTTTGAGGGTCCTATTTTTATAACTAGTGCCAGCCTTCAGGTGGAAGAAGCTTCTAGAGTTTAACCCGAAGATGGTTCTGGAATTTGTTGCTTCCCTGTTCAGGCTCCAAATAGTCCTTAAAAATGTAAATGGGGCTGTGTACAGCTATGTATCTCCCATCCTGTTTTAATGGGCCATCCTGGCAACAACACTTCAGCCAACAAAGACATAAGAACATTATTTTCTATGTGATTTCCAATAGGCATGATACTAAAGTATCCCACAAGCTAAGCTACACAATGTAACTTTTTGAAGGGCTAGTACTGTGTTTTACACACAAATGAAATAGCACAACTTTGCATACCACTGGCTGGATCCGCTAAGAGATGACTTTTCCGTCAAATTACTAAGGAGCTCACTTACATGAGGCTGAATAGCCACCGATCCACTGGGGCAGCTGAAGCTATGCTTCTGTTGGTTCAGCAGAATCTAGCCCACAATGTCCAGAGTTAGTCTGTGCTCTACTGAAGAATTTTCACCAAAAGTGCTCCTGTCAACTGGGCAGAAGCACTTTCAGCAAAACTATAAATGTCGGCCATTCCCGCCAGATCATGACATCTCAGCCTGGTCAGCATATTTTATTAGCCAATCCAAACCTCCCAAAGTAGGAGGTTGTTCTAGGAGAACCTAAAAAGCGATGCCCTAGATGCAGTAGGAGCTCACACTCCATGCAACACAGAACTTCAACGTTATTTAGTGCTTGGGACACCACACAAGGGACAGCAGTTCCAGGCAGGAAATATCGTTGTTTAAATAACTTTCTTCAATCGGGCGAGTCTTCTTACTTTGTTAAGTCACCTGGCCTGTGGAAGATGGCCTGCTGGCAAGGGTTTTCGAACTGTTAATAATGAAGAAGTACCCTAACTCTGAATTAAGGGGGGGGGGCAACTGTGAGTTGGGATCATATTGTGGCTGCCTTGTTACCACTATACTCTAAAGGACCCCCTTAATATTTTTATCTTTACTTTATTCCATGCAATAGTGCTTCCTATGAAATCTAAACACAGTTACGTAGAATCATAAACGTCAGTACATATTTTTTTTTATCATACTTCAGTGAGTTCTACTTTTCAGAACAGATATTTAAATATATCTGTTCCCACAACCATATAAGAAATAATTGTGATTTTGGCAACGGTTTTAAGATTATACAAAGCATTTAAATGCCGGCTCTTAGCAAAAATGCCTACCTGAAAGTGACTTGTGTACGGTTCCTCTTTCTGTATTACCACAGCAAGTAAGGTCACTGCTCACCACTCGTCCACCACAGCACTGCTGATGGAAGGTATCATACAGTGACCCATTGCAACAGATCTGATTCTCAGAGGTAGCGTATGGAATGTCACCACAGCAGGAATCTCCAGTTCCAACAGATATCCGGTTTTGTTCTTCATCTAGACAGCATATCTCTCCTGTGAAACAAAGACATTGTAAACTTTAAAGAAAATATAAACATTTTATGCAGTTCTATTGTACTTATAAAAAAAACTCAGTGACTATTAACAAGAGTTTTGGTAATGTACTCTCAAACTGAACGGCTTGTGAAAATAAAAGTTTTAGTTTTAAATCGGAACCCGTAATTACTAAGATGTTGTGAGAAACTAACAGTTGAATATACCAGTATGTAAACTTGGTTAGAATCTTAAAATCAACAAGGAGGGTACATAGAAATAGATGACAAGCTCATAATATCATAATTATTCTGGGTCACATCTCCTGAGAAGGTCAAAACAAAGTGTGGTACAGTTGTAAGTATATCTTTAAGGTGTTATACTACTTTAGGATTCTATCTGTTGTCATGGGAAAGCTGGTGAGGGATCTAGAATGTGCATTCCGTGAAAGGAGGCGTAAGAGGGTGGTTGTGTGCTCTCAGAAGCGGATGTGACGTATCCATGTACTCAATCTAACTTGTTGAGAATAATCCTAATTTTATCATCACAAGCATGTGAGGACCATTTGTTCCAGATTGGCACTGAGCTGAAGGAAATAAACTGCATGGTGGAACTGGTAACTCATCATGAGGAAGAAAAATTTAATGTACTGTGCCTGCTGGCCTCGGGAAACGTCTCAGCCCTTTCGTCACTGTTGCAGCCCCTGAGGAGTTTACTTTTAGGAACTACCTTTACTCTTGTCATGCATCAGCGGGAGTGTGAGTGTTCTGCAGGCCTTGAGCTTCTCTTCACGCTCCCTGCTATAAAGTCTTTAATGCAGCTAGAGCGCGGCTTAGCATGATCTTGGCCACAGAACCTTCCACCCACCCTTGCAATGTTTCCCTAGCAACATGGCAATGTGCTTGGGGTGCTCATTTAAGCGTGTCTTCATGATACGCTCACCAACGACTTTTGCCTCATTTAAATCAGCATGGTAAATCTGGTAATTCGGCAATCTATTGGTCTCTTCACGGTGGTACACTCATCTTTGTGGCTACAGGGACACGCTTATCACTTTTACAATTGTTTGAGTTTGCTCACAGTGATTCCTTCACCACTGTGTCTACAGTGATACACTCACCATCTCAAACATAATTTTTACATTTTAACAGTTACTCACTCGGGTGTTCTATCGAGCACCAGAGAGATTTGTTGGCTTATTTCTTTCAACAAACTTTTCATCAGTTGCACTCTGTAGAAAGCTTTTCTGGAGCTGGTTATTTGTGATTACTAAATATACAAAATAATATTCTGCCACCGTTTTCCTATCTGCTCCAGGTGAACCAACAATCAAATGGATGAAGTGGAAAAAAAAGTGTTTTTGCATTATGCTACGGTATGTGGGATTACATTTAGCGCAGAGAGAAAAACTATGTTAATGCTACATTGCCTTGGCCCTGAGGGACAGGAAGTTTTAAAACATCTGCCTACATTAACAGTTAGTGAACGTGATGAGTTAAATGAGTTTGAGGTGTGTGAAGAGATTGGATAATCAATATCTTCCCATAGTTAGTACTATCTTAGAATGGTATCATTTTGGCAGGAGGGTACAATGACCACAGAAATCAGTTGAAAACTATATTACTGTGTTACGGAAACTGGGGTCATCATGCAAATTTGAAGGTTCCCTTGATTTTGCGCATCCGTGATCAATTCATACTAGGGTGTATCATTGAGAGGGTCATAGATGAACTTTAACAGAAGGATGATCCAAAGTTGTATGAGGTCTTGTTAATAGCAAAGAAGAATGAGCATTCGCTAACATGTGAGGAGGTTATTAAGAAAGAAAACCATGAGAGAGAAAGGTCATTAGAAAGAGTACAAAGTATTAGTAGAGAGAAACCAAAATGCACAACATCACAAGGTGGCGAAAAAATTAACACTTGATCTCAGGTATGAAAAAATATGGTAAAGACCAATGTGATGGTATTCAAAAAAAAAATTCAAAGGAAATCGTTTTTGTTGTGGTGCACAAGGGCATTGGGCTAATGACAAGACATGTCCAGCATGGGCAGTCAAGTGCAGGGTGTGTGGGAAGATTGGACACTTTGTGACATGTTGTAGGTGTTAAGGGAAAGTAAAAAAGAGAATGTGGATGATGATTCTGATAGTAATGAATTCTTTTGTAGACAAATAGTATCACAGGTAGGATATCACAATAAGAATAGTCCAGTTGATGTAGTCAACATTAATAGCTTTCCAGTAGGAATGCTGTTTGACTCCTGAGTGAAAATTTCATTGATAAAAATAAAGTTCTATTTACAGAAGCTGGTGAATATCGCCCTTTAGCGTATGGAGGGCAACCTATCAAACTGGATGGGTAATTTATGGGGGAAATTAAATACAAAGGGAAGCTTACAGCAGGAAATTTTTAATTTTAGTTAAAGAAGACGGCATCATCAGTTGGTTCCATCGGAGGGACTTAAAGGTGATGTTGGATTCTAAAAGTGACCAGACAATTGTGTTAAAGGAATTAGACCTGTGCAATATTAACTCACCACACACCATGTTGCACAAGAAATAAATTGATACTTGTATAGCGCACTACTCACCCGCAAGGGTCTCAAGGCGCTTGTACAAATACCAATGTGGAACCCATCCTGGCATTCCCTGTGAGGCATCCACTCCTGGGCACCCCCAAGGTGGAGGCCAGGCATCCTTTAGCGTTGTGGGGATTAAGCAAGCTATTGCCCAGAGTTGCAGAGTGGGACTCCATGATTGGAATAGGCACCGAGGCGAGAAATATCATGTCCATGGAATTTTTTGAGCCCAAGACCCGCTGAGGTGGGGAATTGAACCCTGGTCCCGGGCTAGACCTCTGCATCAGGGTCTGCCGCTCTAATCATTGAGCCACACTTCTCCACTACATAGTTGTAGGGCAGAGTGCAAATGAGGATATGTTCAATGCCTTGCGTACCGAATTTGCAGATGTGTTTACGTAGAAATCAGATTGTTTTACAGACTTTTCTCATAAAATTGTGTTAAACTAAATAATTACTCCAAGTGTGATTAAGGTAGGGGGAGTTCCACTAACCATGAGGCAAGCCATGGCTGATCAAATTGACAATCTCACGAAAAAGGGAATCATTGAGGCTGCGGAAACAATTGATTGGGTAGCCCCAGAGGCGCAACTAGAGCCAAATTTCGGGGGGGGGGGGGGGCTAAGAAAAAATTTCGGGGGGGGCTGAATCTTTCAAGCCATAGGCAGAGTGGAGCTGCAGGGGCTCTTAGAAGGGGTGAAACAACAGCGAGGCCTCATTAACATGCAAATGGTCTTTTAAAGACCTGTGAAGTGCTCGGGTGCGGCTGTGTGTGCGCCGCGAGGCTGTCTCATCCCGGGCTGCCACACGCGACGGGGGGGGCTGAAGCCCACATCGCCTGGTCCTCACAGCTGCAGAGTTTAGGTCATTGACATCTTCCCTGAAGCACCCGACATCAGAGGGCATTCGTCTTCCAAGTCTCCTGGCCACCCCTGAGTGACATAGACTCTGTACCCTCTGCTTTCAGGTACTCCTCTTCAAGAATCCACGTTTGGATTCCTCTGGACACTTTCTCCTCTTCCAGCAGCTGCACTTTCCTGAAGTTATCCATTGAGTTTGACGGAGGTTTCCGACACCACATCACACATATGAACCCGGATTCCCTGGGATAGGTAGCTTGGGTACCACGGTATCAACGGGTGGGGTGGCTCTCCAAACTTCTGTCTTCCACGGGGTTTCTTCCGGGTCCACTGGGAAGGGTCCCTAAGCTTTAAAAATCCAACCGCGACTTGCACATAGACTTCTACAGAGCACACAGTCGTGTTCACACACTGCACACACTCTCCATGGGGTCCCTGACTCGAGTCGTGGTTCTTATACCACTTTCTTAGTATATGGTTTTGGTCCCCCCCCCCCCCGGGCCTACTGTGTATTAGTGTTATTTACTGTGATTTCTTTGCTAAACGATTGTGTGCTACGTGTCTATCTCTGTGTGGGAGATACTGTAACGTACTAGTTAGTGTTATATAATAAATGAATATTTTTATAAATACTTTGTGTGGTTCTTTTTCATTTAATCTATACTATAAGGTTGCTTTCTGGTAAGACAAACTGCTTTACACTCCTTCAAGACTAAGCCTGAAGGATGCTCTCCACAGCTACCACTTGGATAGCTTTCTAAGGTTGTCTGAGACCTGTTAAATCACCATAAGGGTTGCCTGGACTGGTGCAAGGTGCCCACTTACATTAGTGGACATCATATACCAGGCCAGCTTCTCACACAGAGCAAATGTAAAAATGTATCAGGCTGACATATTAAGTTTTGGGAAAGATTTAGAGAGAGAGGGCTAACATTAAAGGAAGAGAAGTGTTAAATTGGAAGTAAAGAAATAACATATCTGGGACACAAGTTATCTAGAGAGTGAGTGAAACATAATAAACATCTAGTAAGGACCATTCAGAATTCACTGTGTCCTGAAAAAAAGAAAGAATTATTCAAATTTTGGGAATGACTGAATATTATAATAAATTAATTCCTGGGTTTGCCAGTAGGACAATCACTTTAAGAGGGTTTTTAAAAAAGGATGTTAATCACAAGTGGACAACAGAATGTGACGAGGAACTGGGCGACAAAAAATAAAAAAAATGCATTGTCAGTTGCCCCATCATTACAGAGTTTTGACATATCAGAGAGGTATATCTTGGTTATGGATACGGGTTCAAAAGGATTAGGTGCTGTGTTAAAACAAGGAAAGGGTGACAAGGAAAGAACTATGTTTGTTTCAAGATGATTAGTAGGAACAGGGAATAGATACTCTGTTAAAGAAAATGAGGCTTTATGCATTTTTTGGTTGATAAAGAAATTTTAGAAAACGTTGTGGGGCACTAAGTTTGTAGTGCAAACTGATCACAAGCCTCTTTAGGATGTTTTTGAAAAATAATTTGATAGGTGCTTTAACAAGCAGCATATGCAAGTTGGTCATAGCAGTACAAGAGTTTGCATTTAAAGTAGAGTATATTCCAGGAGTTGAAAACAGAGTAGCGGCATGCTTGTCTTGTTGGGTCACACAGACTCAAGATGAAGAAGAGGAGGAATAGGATCTTGATAACTGTAATATATGTGAAGTCACAGAGGGAACGATAAATGAAGAGTGGGAAACTAGCGCGTTAGGACTAGCTTTACCACACAAAGTGCCAAAGCAGATCGGTCCAGGCCCTTCATTTCTTGTATTGCCTATACTAGTCAAGTTTAAGGATGTTAAATACTGTTTTTCTCCCATTAGGGTCCTGTCCTAACATAACTGTGTGATGTCATAGGGGGCACATCTGGATTGCGGCACATCCCATTTTACACATTCCCTCTAGAGCAAGAGGTGCAACAAGACTAACAGGGGCATGAAAACAACAAGTACTGTCCAAGTCAATAGGATTGGCATCCGCTCATAGGCTTCTAGGTTTGTAAATGTGTGGGGGTTTTGTTTGATGGTGCTGTTGTAGGAACTGTTGGGCCCTCTTCAACATAAAGTAAAAACACTGATTGAAAGTGTGTTTTTTATGTAAAAAAGCAGACATTGCTATAGTAGTCCCTTGCACTAAAGAAAACTACTTTGTATGTGGATGTGCTTCTTGATAAAGGTGGGCAATCTTTACCCAGTATTATGGCTTCAGCATTGGTGTTGCTTCACTTGCAAGACACGTTGATAAGTGATGAAAGACCACCTCTGACTGAGGACACAGAAATAGGCAGCATTGGTGTGATCGTGAGTGGTCCATCCATGCATAACATGTCTAAGGATCAGATGTGTATCATGAGCAGTCATGATGGAAGGTTCCTGTTATTCTCCACCACTGATGGAATGGATCCTCAAAATTATTTGAGATATAAGCTGTGGCTCAAGGTAAGTGATAAAAGTCTCCAGGATACTACAGTTTGTCACCAGCACTGGAACAGCCATAGGGAATGTTGGGTGAATATGCTGAATTGATGTTGGGAATGTTTAAGGCAGGGAGTTGGACATTTGCTTTTTTAATTGTTCCATTGTTGTATATTATGCAAAAAAGGATATTTTTAGAATATTTTCAATTGTGTAATATTCAATAAGATTGAGATTGGTATGGGTATTAGAGAGGCAGGTTGGCAGTAACTGCCCATCAGCCATAGAAGCAAATTCACTGTGTTTTACAAAATAAATAAACAGACTTGTAGGCATTCTGCACACTCGGACTAGAGTCTGGGAGTGATGGAGATTGGTCTGTGAGTAAAATATTTCTAAAAAATATGTAAGCATTGGCAGGACAGTAGTATAGTGTTGATTCCAGGAGCAGGATCAAATTGCTCTAGCTCTGTATAGGTGATGACATAGCAGCAAGGCATATCATCCTTTGACCTAATAAAACTGTGTGAGTGTTCTATATTGAATGTGACTAACAGTACTACATTTTATAAATGTTTCCACTCTGTTCAATACTAGTGGGTGACTTGGTCTTTACTCTACCGATGGAGGTACTTTTGTGTCTCAGACATGATTCTAGATTGTCATGTTATTTGGATTTGTAGAATGCAACTGGTTTTCGCAGTGGAAAATCTGAATATCAGTAGTAAAGCTGAATTTTGCATGATTTCAAGTATTTCGTTTTATGTAAATTGGGATGTCTAAACCTAGGCCATCTCAATAATCTGGGAAAGAAATAATGAGAGTCTGTACAACTGTTTTCTATGCATCTAAGGGTAGCCAGGTGAAGACTTTTCATAACATTTGGAAAATGGCACAGCAAGAAGAAGAAGAGCCCGATTGTGCTTCGGGTGTCAGGGTCAGATTTTTACCTAGAATAACACTCCGGATCCTGGTGGATTTGGCTGGCATGTGGGTGGCACTTAGTTCCATAGACCACCTGGCATCCAACCAGGAAGTTTCTGAACAACCGAACAATAGCAATCGGTCTTCGAAAGTCATTGTATTCTACCAGTAGCAAAAGCCAGCAGCTACGCCTACATCCCCAGCAGAACATCCTCACTTTGTAAATTAGATTGCAGATTGTATAATCTGTACCATATGATGCTGACCTAATAAAGTGTTTGTTATCACCCAGAAACCACACAAAGCATTCCTGTATTAACACATCCATCACCACCACATGCACTCGGTTCTATGAATATGTGGGCATCAGGGATGAGTGATACTCATTCTGAAAATAATATTACAGGTGAGGGCCATCAGTTGACTGAGTGTGAAAAGTACAAGAAATGTAAGGGGCTGATATGTAGAGTTTAACACCAGTAGGAACTATGGTTGCACATTTTATAACTCACTGCGAACCTGTCAAGGAGATGATCAGTGTTGCTTAGAAGTATGTTTCCATATGAGTTAGACATGTAGTGCCCAAAAGTCTCTACACATTTGACACTGGTGTCATAATCTATCATGCCAGTAACTGAAGGCTCAATACTGATCTTCTACAACTTGGCATTACAGATGCTTGTACACATATACGAGCAAAGATCACTAGTAACTAAGTAAAGTGATATACACAAGCATTCACACACTTATTTAATAGCAGCTATTGAGCAAAGTTTGTTGTGTGCAGTGATCATTTAAGGAAACTTCTAAATGTGTGGGCCATAAACTGCATTCCTCAGCAGGACATTAACCTACCTAGGATGATGAGCACACAACACCTAGTGAGCTAGACATAGCAGCGTAAGCGAGTGATCTTCTATCCCATTTTTGTGCTGATGTAGGCATATTAGGAATTGAGAGTAACAGTGAGCATCTACCTACATAATGTCTCAAATGCGAGTACTAAAAGAGGAGGTCCTACTGAGTGGAGGAAGAAAGAAACTACAGAACACCACCCGAGTCAGCCTGACAGAGGTTCGATCTCATACAGATAGTGTCATGACCAATGCTTCTCAGCTCTTAGACTGAGCTGTGGCTACAATCGCTTTGGCAAATCAATGCACTGACAGATTTTTGACCACTGTTAAGAAGTCGAAATGCACATACATCGGTGTACAGTGTTGGGGGATGTAAAGGTTAGTGAAATGGGAGGGTCGTCAAGAGGGATTGTCAAGTGTCCAACAGATCTGTGACATAGTCAATTTCCAGATCATGTAGAGGCTCAAGTGCAGCCTACTCCGTCTTGGATCATTCAACACCGGCCGCCAGCCCCAAGACGTTGTCTCTTCTCTTTTCTGAATTTTGTTTCAGCCTTCTTGTACTTCACACTCTAGCTACCAGTGCAAACTGTGAGCTCCCAATTGTTAGAAAAAATAGAGGAGGTTGTGTGTTGTTAGTGAAGGGTGCAACTTTGCAGAACAGTCTTTTTGTGTCTTTCCGTTTCGGTAACAACATTCTACATGTCCATGAGAGACTAAAGTCCTGAGATGACCAATTTGCCTCGATCTCAGTGTTTAGGATTGCTATCCCCGAGAAGTCCTGGGTTTCAACTTTAGAAAACCTCTGCCTAACTTGATATTTTTTAGGATATTTTACAATGGAGTTTCCACTCAATTCTCCATTCCCTATTCACAACTTCTTGTCATGTATCCACCAGTTCCAGAGAACTATATTCCCGCTGCGGGCTATATTGCAATGTCTGCATCCCAGCAGATTACATTCAGAAATATTCTAATCAAACAAATTAAAAAAAGACCAACATCATGTCCTTTCAGGATAATAGGTAAAATGCAGATACCTCATTAGGTAATAGAGTGAAAAACAACTTAAGGAAGATAAGGCCAGCACTGCCATAAATTCAGCCCTGGAAAAGACATTGTCTGCGGGAAGTCCCAGAAGACACATGCCAGAGGATGTGTCTAGAGGAAGTTAAATACATTTCAAAGCAGTAGAGAACCACCACACCCCATAGGAAATACACCTAATCAATTCCCTTGGCAAGATTAACCATCTTCTTCAAATGCATGATATAAGAGAGGGGCAACATTGGTCATGGTGCTGTCATTTATAACAGAAAAACTTCAAGTAGTCATGTATCATGCAGAGTGTGCATGTTGTGAACACTGTACTAAACGCACCTAATCTTACTAAACAGCATACTGCTGCAGAATTAGTTTAAATAGAAAACACACCCTTTTAGACTTTCTAAAAAAAATGCCCCCTCCTGTTAAGGGCCTGGGCTTGAACTCGCTGTCGAAGTTAATGTTCCTGGCTGCAGAAACAAAGTTATGCTAGTGAGCAGAGACCACTGGATGGGGATAGAGGTCGCCGAATGAAATCTCCCCATTGGAGTACATTGAGATTAATAGGGCTCTTTCGGCCGTTTCAGCTGGCTCCCGAGTGCGATCCTTTCTCCCGGTGACATCATTGCGAGAGGCACGCGAAGATTGTGAAATATGAATTACTTTGACAAGGGCTGAGGCAGGATATGTGCAGAATTGCCTGGCGCACTTCCAGCTTCCTATGGAGGTGGGTGAGTGCGGGCGCGTGCTGCCAGTTCAGAGGCGGCGCGAGCACTTCAGATGCTGACCTCAGAGCTACCTAAAAGGCTGAGGCGCAGAACAGACAACTCCAATACCGTCCGCCGCTCGCGCCGATGTATAAATGATGAATGCGCCACCCATTTAAAAAGAGTTGTGAATATTAAATTACATTGTTTTCCAAACTTCTAATGATATGGGCCTGTCCTAGGCTTTGATGGCTGGAAACATTCTAATTGAGGAATCTGGGACAGCCCGAGGACCATTAGTTAATTCAATATTTCATTTCTTTCTGTCACCTAAGCGAGAAGAAAATTAAGGCAATGCCAGTAAAATCTTGAATACTGTAAAACACGGTTATTTTTTCGACAACTCGTTTACGAATTCTGCTGTGAATATGTGTTCCACTCAGGGTAGAATAAAGCGTAATAATATTAACTTTTTTTTATATAGTGCTTCGTAGTCTACTTCTGCGGTTTTCAGCACTGCATAGAACACATATTTAACGAAGTGATGGAAATACACATCTGGGCGCACACTAGTGTTCGCCCAGGGAGAACAATTTAGTCCAGAACTCGGCATCAGGCTGTGGTTGTTGTGAATATTTCGAAATAGGATGGTATTATACCACTCGGTATATACCTTTTCTGCAGGTGGGACGTTTGCCCGATGTACTGCCCAGCTTTTATTCTTGGTCTGCCACACACAAATGGGCTCTAATATGTGGAATTGGTGTCTACCACATGTATTTCTACGATTCAGCTGTTTTTGTCTAGCTATTTCCTCTTGAAAGATACCACCATGTTTTTGATAGGTAAAACTTGTCAGGAGAAAATTGTGCTAAATGCCACATTTGATATAAATACTACATGTGGTAATTTCCTTCAACTTGGAATTTCAATCCGATTGCAAACTGCTGTATGACCAGAAATTGGCATTTCTCTACTGCTCATAATCTGTGTCTTATTTATGTAAACTACACAAAGCTTACACGAAGCTTACAAATGTAGTATTTTTGAGGTATTCACATAAACAACTATGTAAGGCACACATGGTATAATGTAATTTTGAATCTGCAAGAAGGTAATTTATATTGACGACACGGACCTATTCTATTAAATCTAAGCTTACCAAATGAACGAAATTAATATATTGTGCAAGCATTCTGTTAAAGAAATTGTGGAACAGTACTTTTAAGAATTGTGATTTTTTTCCCCCTACTTGAAACATTTTTACCATAAATAACACATTATTTTCAAAGTTTTGAAAAAGCGGACTGGAATGACCACTTCGTCACATTTATTTTCAGCACAAGTTATGATAGATCCACTTTTGTATGAGTTAGGTAGGAAATGCACTCCTACGTATTTGTTGATGCCCAATAAATACTACTTTGTGGGTGGTAACCACATTTGCACTGCATCTCCATAATCTGCCCTCATACATAAATCCGTGTGAAGTTTAAATGTCCAGTATGAATGCAAAGAATGCATTTAAATGGTACACTGAATCTTTGTGAGGTTCATATATGTATGCACATGCAAATAGGACTTTTTCATATATAGCTCAGACTACAATCTGAAAAAAATCGGAATCTGAAAGCAAAACTTTGTAAATATGCATCATACTGCTTAACGGATCAGTGTCTAGAAAGGAAATATGACAAATATTACATGAGTTCCTGGGGAACATCATGGTGAGCATGAAGGTATTAGAACCTTACACAGCAATTCACACAACATGCAGCTTGTATTATCTGCTATGATGGAAACAAAAAGTTGTTTTGGACCCCTAATGATAGACATGACTAATCCTTTTAGAAACTGTATTTGATCGCCCTGTACAATAGCAGCCTTTGCCATTCATAACACTCACCCATAGGAATCAGCAGTATTTTCCCCAAAATATACATGACAATGTAGTTTTAAAGCGATTTATTCTTTCTAAGCACCATTATTAATTCTAGCATAATGCTGTACAAGAAGAGAATAGAGGAGCATAGCATAGAAGGCAGATCTGATGATTAACATAAGTCAACGGACACGCCAAAGGCAAGCCCATCAGCGCCCACCCAGGCACCCTGCCAGTTTGATCTTTTATGTGCAAAACTTCAGGATTATAGTCATAATAGACAGCAAGTTGGACATGACCACCCGGGTCAACGCTGTCACCACATCCTGTTTGCACACTCTGAGGATGCTGAAAAACGATTTTCAAGTGGCTACCATACAACATCAGGAAGACATCACTCATGCCCTCATCAATAGGAACTGGACTACGAGAAGGCTGCCTACGCAGGAATCACCAACCATCTAACGAAAACAATGACTATAGACCTTCCAGAACACAGCATCCAGACTGGTCTTCAATATTCCATCCTGGTCCCAAGTCACATCACACATTAGGGAACTCCTCTGGCTCTCGATAAATAAGCGTGCAGAGTGCAAGCTTCTCACACACATAAAAACCTGCCTAAACAGCTGCGTACAGTTCCACCACCCCTCCAGAGACCTCTGCTCAGCCGGACTTCTACTAGCACACATCCCACACATACACAAAAGCAGATGAAGAGATTTGTGTCTTCTCTTTCATCACTCCTAAGGCATGGAACGACCTCCCACATCACATCAGAGCCTCCTCTTCTCGAGTTTGACAAGAATTTGTAGACATGGCTTTTCGAGTAAGCCTCCTCGTGGCTAGCCTCCCACCTGCAAAGCACCAGGATATTTCACGGGTGACAATGTGCTAAAGAAAAAAACATATAGTATGTAGCGTATGATCCAGTTTAACCACTAAACTATTAGGGCTGAGCAAATATATGGGGGTACTACCGCCAGTGATAAAAGATCTTAATTTAATTTGAAATCCTCAGTAGAAAAGGACAGATGTTTTCTCCTCTGGCCAATCTGATTCTGATAGGCATTTAAAAGATGAGGGATATGTTAAGTAATCACGGATACCCCATTTTAGATTAAGCAACTCGTTTTCGATGGAATGCATCAAAGTATGGTGGGAGGATAGTTGTCTGATTTCTTTTTTGAACAAAACATCGAATCATTCTTATTGATCAAGGGTCCACATTTCCTTCTATATATGAAATGACAAATGCTACCTTAGATTGTGCATTAAAAAATGAAGCTGACCAACACAACAAACAGACTGTATACCTCGTTTTACTTGGGTGGGTTTGTTTTTAATTTAGTCCGACTCTGTTAGTTAATGTACAACAAATTAAACAACTTTTCACTACATTACCACTAGCAGGATTGAAAGGAACGCAAAGAAATCAGATAGGCTAAGAAGCAAGTACGGTAACAGAGACAGAAAAATAAAGCTTCAAGTGAAAAAAAGTCTAAGCTATTCAGAACTTTCCTCCACCCACTACAAAAAAGACATAGGAACTTCTTGGGACTCGTGGCCAAACTATAGGTGGACCATTCCTCAGAATTGTCAGAACCCTATATCAACCTGTTGAAAAAATATTACCGCAATCAAATGAAGGAAGAATAAAAGCGTTGAAGACAGATGGGCTATATTTAATGAGGTCCAGTATACAGGCCCTGAATTGGTTAAACGGAAAGGGTATACAGTTCCTCTGTTCGTAAAGGAGAGAGTGAAGGATACTCTCTTTGGAATTAGACTAAGTGGGGGGTAGTGTTCAATAAGCCTAAAGGGTATAGGACTGTGTGGGGTGGGGGAACCCACATTGGTGGAACTAAAACCCTCACACACCCAGCAAGCTAGGTGTCATGCTTCATCATCTGGGTTTTGCTCCTCGTCGGGTCGGCGCTGCAATTCCCGACGGGCACCCAGGGATGGGGCTCTTTGGCGGAGATCTTTTGTTCCTTGCCGAGGGTGAGTGCAGGTGAGGGCCAGGGAGGTGTAGACGTTAGTGAGTGTGGCTAAAAAGGGTCGGTTAGTCTGAATAGTAGATTTTATTTGGTCAGTAAACCGCCCTGTTAAAATGAAAAGAGAGGCGGTAGTCTTGACTAGATGGGTCAGGGACTACTCTACTCTGCTCTGGTGGTCGACATGTTTCATGCCTACAAGGTCAGGAGGATCCAGCGGCAATTCATCAGGACCAGTGATTACAACTATCTACAAAAAATGTGAGGGTGTGATACTAATTATTTACAGTGATGTAAAAACTACCCTAAGTAAGTGTCGGAATAACTAGACTCTTACATTCTGGACCGGCCTATAGAAAAGGAAAGAAGGGAACAAAACAAGCACCAGCGTACATTAAGACGCACACTTAGTCAAATTAATTCATTAAAAAGAAAAAACAGGAGCCAAAGACTCCTCATATGCATTTTGGCTAGAAAATCAATTGCGTTGCATATTGGTGATCATGCATAGGTGGATGCATGGTGCAGAAACGTGTCAGGTGATCAAATCTGGAATAAAATTTATATAAATCATTAAAACCACTCAGAATCTTACGTATAAGTGCGATGATGCTCACCTAACGTATTAGAAAGTGCCACTCCAGTCGGTACTTGGCGAGCCTCTTGGGGATGCGAACTTGCCTACTGTAGATAAGGGTACAGAGTGAAGAGGCGAGAGGCTCATGCTCGGAGAGATGCATGCTCCCTGTTCGCTATATACAAGTAGAAGGGGTGGCAAGCTAACCTTCAAGACCCGTTCTGTACCCTTATCTACAGTAGGCAAGTTCGCATCCCCAAGAGGCTCGCCAAGTACCGACTGGAGTGGCACTTTCTAATACGTTAGGTGAGCATCATCGCACTTATACGTAAGATTCTGAGTGGTTTTAATGATTTATATAAATTTTATTCCAGATTTGATCACCTGACACGTTTCTGCACCATGCATCCACCTATGCATGATCACCAATATGCAACGCAATTGATTTTCTAGCCAAAATGCATATGAGGAGTCTTTGGCTCCTGTTTTTTCTTTTTAATGAATTAATTTGACTAAGTGTGCGTCTTAATGTACGCTGGTGCTTGTTTTGTTCCCTTCTTTCCTTTTCTATAGGCCGGTCCAGAATGTAAGAGTCTAGTTATTCCGACACTTACTTAGGGTAGTTTTTACATCACTGTAAATAATTAGTATCACACCCTCACATTTTTTGTAGATAGTTGTAATCACTGGTCCTGATGAATTGCCGCTGGATCCTCCTGACCTTGTAGGCATGAAACATGTCGACCACCAGAGCAGAGTAGAGTAGTCCCTGACCCATCTAGTCAAGACTACCGCCTCTCTTTTCATTTTAACAGGGCGGTTTACTGACCAAATAAAATCTACTATTCAGACTAACCGACCCTTTTTAGCCACACTCACTAACGTCTACACCTCCCTGGCCCTCACCTGCACTCACCCTCGGCAAGGAACAAAAGATCTCCGCCAAAGAGCCCCATCCCTGGGTGCCCGTCGGGAATTGCAGCGCCGACCCGACGAGGAGCAAAACCCAGATGATGAAGCATGACACCTAGCTTGCTGGGTGTGTGAGGGTTTTAGTTCCACCAATGTGGGTTCCCCCACCCCACACAGTCCTATACCCTTTAGGCTTATTGAACACTACCCCCCACTTAGTCTAATTCCAAAGAGAGTATCCTTCACTCTCTCCTTTACGAACAGAGGAACTGTATACCCTTTCCGAAAAAATATTACCCTCATAAATTGAGATAATTGATTCAAATATGTCTTAAAACTTTCAGAGATTAAAACAAAGCTTGTTTCAGGACCATGTATTAAATTGTCCTAATTTGAATAAGACTTTGCTTTTACAAACTGATACATCAGATGTGGGGGTAGTAGCAGATCTATCACAGACTCAGAATAAGGATGAAAAATTTGTTCTAATGATTTTATATATTAGTAAACAGTTGTTACCCCGAAAGAAGCATTACTAAAAAAAAATAAAAAGTGCTCGTCTGTCAAACGAAAAATCTCAAAGGAGAGAATACGCGTACCACTCCTCAAATTTGATGCTGTTTTTTGCACTCTTCAACCTTTCTCTTTAGAGGAAAAAGATTGAGAAGGACACCTTCCGAAGGAGATGGATTCCCTCTCAATAGCCAAGGGAATCATGGTCCGATGTATGTCTGAGGACTGGCTGGAGGTCTGTGGAAGAAGCAAGAGGAGTATCATGGACTTACTGGGAACCACAAATGCAGGAATGCAAAGTGAAAGAAAAGAAGAGCAGGTAAACAACAAGGAAAATTGGGTTGTGGAGGATGCTCTTCCAAGTATGAAGGAAGTTGTGCAGTTTGTCGTTTATGGTTCGCGAGTATGAAAGAAAGTGCAAATCCGGTGGAAAAGGGAGGAGTCAGTAAAAGAGCAGAAGAGGTGGGGATGGAAGAACACTAAGGGGCAGATTTACAAGCCCCTTGCGCCTCACTTACGCCGCCGTTGCATCACTTTTGTGACGCGGCGGCGGCGCAAATCCTGCGCCATGGTGCAGGGTACGTACAACGTGACGCATCTGGGAGATGCGTCACGTTGTAAAGCCCTGCGCCACAGGTAGACGTTCCTGTGCAGGGGGGGGCGTTCCGGTGCAGGAACGCCTCCTAAAAGTGGCTGAGTGAAATCACTTTTAGGCCCATGCTGCATCAAAACCCTGCACCTGCCTGAAGCAGGCGTAAGGATTGACGCAGCATTAACAAGATAGGGCCCCCAGACCATTCTGGAGCTGCGTCACGCTTGCGACGCAACTCCAGCAATGTGCCACTTTTACGGCACAGATGCATGACGCATCTGTGCCGTTTTTGCCCCATGGTGCACCGCATTGTAAATGCTGCGCGTCCATGGTGGCGGAGCTGTGGCGCACAATAACTGGCGCATCCCTGCTGATATGCAGGGATGCGCCAGTTATTGTAAATATGCCCCTAAGTTGGAGAAGGATAGGAGACTGTTGTATGCGAGAGTGGGGTTTGCAGTGTTGCTCACGTGCTTGCTCACACGCGAGCACTGCACATGCTCCGAGCTCGTGTATAGAGTGTTGAGCTTGTGTTGTTGTTCAATGTAGACACGAGAGTGAGGTTTTTGTGCTCATGTCTGTTTTTGTATAATGCCTATGCGGGTGGCTTTTAATCAGTGGGTTGGGGGAGCCATCTTTCGAAATACGGGTAGTGTATATATAGCAGACCTGGGTAAAGTGTTGTTATTTGTTACTGGCATGTTGTACTACTTAGATATGGAATAAATCTTGCATATTGTTACCTTGTGGCGTGTACCCGTTTTCACTTGGTTGGATGTATTGAGAGCTGGATCTTTTTCCACACTGGCGACGATTGCAAGACACCAAATTAATGTACGGAATGCAGAACAAATCAAAACATTCGAACCCAGTCGAGAGATCTGGGTTGAATCCATAATTCTTCTGCTCACCATGCCACCCCAGTTTAGACCTGGCCATATGCAAATCAGTCTTGACCCTGTGCCCCATGGGAACAGTCAGGGCCGGCTTTTGCATTGGTGGCGCCCAGTGCGAAAGCCTTTGTTGGCGCCCCCAGAACCTCCTCCACAGATTCCCTCCCTGCCACCAAACAACAGTGCCTCTCATCCTTCCATAGCCTATCTTTCACATTTATTTTATTTATAGCACCCCTCTCACCGTAATGTAGGTTGTCAGAGATTTGAATGGTTGTGTAAAATCAACAAAAAACACATTTAAAAAAAAAAAAAAATGTAGGTTGTCAGAGTGCTTAACATTACACAAATTCTATGCAGAGACAGTGAATCATACAAGTGAGTAAATCAATGTATAGTAAATGTTACATTAGACAAAAAAGGGCTACAAGGTGTGCCAACCTGCTGCTGGGCAGTATATTTTAAGAGTGCTTTATTTCGTGAAACACAAACTCAGGATTTAAAACATAAACCAGTGGCTGGTGCTAGCTATTCTAATAAGAATGTTTCACTACACAAAAGAACCATTTTTAGCAAACTTAGAATAACAAAACTTGGAGGAAAAAAAAGTTCTAATCCTTTGCCTTGTAGTTTGCCTGTAGCTCTTAGAAGGATTGTAGTGCACGAACTGCAAGTAGCAAAATTATATCCATGTCAAACGCAGTAACCCACTGAGCTTTCTGCATAGAATACACATTTATGACCTTCGTGTTACACGTTGCGCAGGGTTTCTCCCCCAGTGTTCCTTAAATTTGCCTGTCCGTCCCTAAAAATTCAAACATTCCTGCTCATCACTCATCCTCACTAAATTCTGAGCCTAAAGACTGTTCCATTCCACAGCTTTCTTTTAACACGTGCATCCTGGAAATTGTAGTTTTAGTTCACTTCCACTGAACAAACTGGAATAATGCACCATAAAACTCTAGTTTGTTGGAACATGGAGCGCGTTCCTGATAAACATGTTGAGGATCCGTGCCAGCCAATTATTGGTGGATGCTACGGTATTTTACAAGCACCCATAACAATGGCGCAAATAGACAAAAAAACAATCATTTGTGAGGAAGATTGGACATAAATAAAGACAAGAGCCTAGGGTAAAATGCTGGTTTGGGGAGCGGGAGGTTACTTTTGTCGCGCAACATGTAAATGCCATCTGTGCCAAGCAGGATCCCGTGCTTACCTGCGAGTTTCGAAGCTCCAGCAGCAGTTCTACTCTTAGGCAACCTGGCAGGGTGCAGTAAGTTCCATGTATGAAGGTAGCACGGAAACCGACCCACCAGTGACTGATAACTCCTGAAAAGCCCCTTGGATAGTAAAGCGGAAAGCAGCAGGCCAGCTCTGCACGTTGCACCATTTCCCAGCAGGCAGTATGCAAGTTAACTTAAGGAACTGGGGAATTTGGGGCGCCAGTGAACGGTGGCCAGGAATAATGGGTAAACTAAGCTTCCCACAATTCCCTTGTTAGCTGCTTGCTTCGCATGCCCTTGCACCTCCCAGGACTGGCGGTTCACCTCAGCTGCAGCAGCAGGCCAGCACTCACTGAATTTACAGTGGGCAGAGACGCCTCTGGGAGGGAGGGCAAAATTTGACAAACAAGCAGAGGAACTTTTTCAATGTACAAATGGGAAAATGTGGCCCATTTGAGTGGGAATAAGCAAAGCCCAATCAGGCAACACTGTTCGTGCACACACTCTGAACTCCCGGAGGAGCGTGCTTTTAAAGTGCATGCATATACGGCGCCCCCAGAATATGGTGCCCAGTACGGTGGCACCACTCAAACTACCCTAGAGCCGGCCCTGGGAACAGTCCAGCCTGAACTGCCAAGCCAGGTCCTCCCTGGACCAGAAACAAGCATCCTAGGACCGTTTTCGGGGTTTCACCAATCATCAAGCCAGGATAGCTTGAATCCAGTGGCACAGTGAACCTGGGACCCACATCTGGGCATACCCGGCACACTTAGGGCAAGGAAGCAAAAGACGATCGAGGCACGTTCCTATGTGTTTGCAGCTTTCCGCCATATTTCATTTATTTACAGAGTTCAAGGAGAAAGTTGATTGCAGTTAGCATCGGCCTACGGATCCGCCCACTTACTTTGGGATTTGTAGTATATATTTCTCTCAGCTGCTTGCAAATTGAGTGGATTCCCTAGGAGGAAGCTGTTTTCATTGGTATCGGCTCACGGATTCGCTCACTAATGCTTAGATTGGGTGGTTCACTTTTCCTCTTGGCTGATTCGATTTACTGCTTCCAGGAAAATTTTGCATATGGTTTGGTTGCGTATCGGACGCCACCTCCTGCGTTAACTTTGGATGATTACAGTTATATTACAAGCTCGGCTGCTGTAACTTCCAGCCCATTACTGTTGGTCGTTGGAGATCATTCTGTGATGCGCACACATGACTGCTGCGTATCGGAAGAAGAGAAGTACTGTGTCCTTATGTGTTTCCTTTTCCAGGTGAAGGTCACGTGTTTTGGAGACAGCAAGTTCATTGAAGAAATAGATAATTGTTTGCACACCCTGAAGTAGACTTTTTCCTTTCTGCGTGACAATGGTGACCACTTTTATTGTTTTTTTCTTTCTCTCCTGACATTGTTTTGGTGTTTTTTTGGTATTTTTTGGCATAATATCAGGAATTATTCCTCCACCATCATTCCTAACAGTGCCAGGAGAACCATCCATGGATTGAGAAACATCGGTGGCAGTTTTTTTTAGCTTATGTTGATGTTTTGTAAGCGGAAGAATGTTCACTCAAAATAAAACTAGCATTATTGAAACACTGTCAATGGGGTATTGAAATAAAAGAGTTTAAGAATTTGCTAACTTTAGTGAATCCAGGTAACATTGATTCTTACCAGTATTCATCAAAACAGCTATTGTTATGGAAAAAAAAAATTGTTGTCATGGAGCGTTTCATATTTTATTCCAGGAAACTGAGGGCAGATGAGACTATAGAAAGTTATGTATCTGCACTCAGATGATTAGCGGTTACTTGTGATTTTGAGCACATCACATATGAACAAGTGTTGAGTGACCAAATTCTTATAATAACCAACAATAAGAAGATATAGGAAAGGCTATGGGCCACATTCGAAATGTCCCTTAGTGCTGCGATTGAGATAGCTAAAGATATTGAACACTCTGAGAAATTTGTGCAAGAAATTACAGGGGATGAGAGGATGGAAGAGCATGTAGTAGCAAAAGCGGGAGATACGATTAAGAAATCCATTGGGCAAAGGAATGACTCAAAAGGCTGATTTGAGGACAAGATGGAAATAAACAGAAGGAATGAAAAATGTGATCCTTTGTTTCAGATGTGGAAGCAGTTTTCACTTGGAAAATTCAAGAACATGTCCTTCTACTGATAAAGTATGTTCTAGATGTAATAAAAAGGGGCAGTTTGCTAAAGTCTGTAGGTCAGCCCCTAGCTGTAGATAATTATGAAGAGTGCAATGCAATGTGTGATGCTTTTGAACAGGATGCAAACACTGTGTTGAATATCAGTAGTGGTTCGATGTTGATGAAAATTCCTACATGTGAGCTTGTTGTAGAGGGAGTGAGTGTACAAGTCTTAGTGGACTCATGCTCTTAGTACACCATTTTAGCTCATGAATTAGTTAAAAAGAATTGGCCTAAAAAGAACTATTTTCACCGGATATCACTTCTTGTGGTCAAACAGGACATAAAATGCAACTGGTAGTTTTTTTTTGAGCCAACACATTGTTCTAGGAATGTAGTATGTTTTAGGAAAATGTATGTAGCGAAGGCTGCTCAATCATTGTTGGGTTGGCCATAGCAAGAGAAACTAAATATCAAATTGGACCCTAATGCTAATCCCCCTGTTTATTCCATTGCCAGCAGTGTGAGTGTTGGAGATGAGTCTGATTTTATTAGTTAGTTGGGGCACAAATATCCAGAATTGTTCACCAATAAACTTGGAGAGTACAAGGGTTTTAAACATCGTATTAAACTGCAGGAAAATGTTGTCCCTTCACACCACAGGGTAAGAAATGATCCATTGTCATATAGAGGCAAACTAAAAGACATGATATAGGGAATGCATGAAAAGGGAAATATTGAACCAGTGGAATCATCTCATTGGGTTTCCCCTGTTGTGATTTCAGTTAAATCCGATGGGGAATTGAGCTTACACATAGGCTTATGCAGCCTTAATAGAGCCATTTGGGTAGATAGCAATCCACTTCCGAATTTGCATGACATGGTATCTACTTTGGCTGGGGAACAAGTGTTATCATGTTTGGATTTGGCTAGTGCGTATCACCAAGTGGTGTTGCATGAGCAGTCTAAGAATTTAACGGCTTTTATTACTCCAGCGGGTCAGTATAGATTTCGCAGAATGCCTTTTGGTCTGGCAAGTGCTGTCTCTGTGTTCCAGAGATTAATGAAGGAGACAGTGGAAGGGCTAGATGGTGCAGTGGCTTTCCAGGATGATATCTTGGTTTTTGGTGAGATTGAGAGTGAGCATGATTGTAATCCGGAGAAGGTGATAGCTACATTGGCAATCAAAGGTCTAACCTTGTGCTCGGGTAAGTGTAGTTTCAGGAAACAGGAGGTTGAGTATTTGGGGTACTGTATAAGTGGAGAAGGAATTAAGCCTAAGAAGTCTCATGTTGACAATATTCGAAAGGCACCTGTTCCCAATTGTAAGGAGCAGTTGGTAGCATTTCTGGGGTTAGTGGAATTCTATGCTAAATTTATTCCCAATTATGCCTCCATGATAGATCCTTTTAGGAGTCTATTGAAGAAGGATGCTAAATTTATGTGGACTGACGAGATGTCCACCACCTTTGCTGTTGTTAAGGATTTGATTTTGAATGTCTCATACCTTAAACCGTTTGTAGTTGGGAAGCTTTGCATTGTTATGGTGAATGCTAGTAGTTGTGGGTTAGTTGCTGTGCGGATCCAAAAAGAGTATGGCAAAGAATGGATTGTGGCTTACGCGTCGAGAACTTTGCATGAGACAGAGAGACACTATTCTATAATAGAGAGAGAGTTGTTAGCGTGTATATAGGGAGCTGAACTGTTCAAATCTTTTCTATGGGGTACTAAATTTGTCATCAATTCTGATCACAAACCCTTGGTGCATATGTTGGCTCCAGGCGGTGGACGTACTATGTCTGCCAGATTTGCTAGGTTGGCTTCGAGATTCCAGAGTTTCCAATATACACTGGAGTATGTTTTCAGTAAAGCCAATGTGCACACTGATTGTATGCCCAGGCTACCTCTTCCAGCAGAAGAGCTGATGAGGTAGATACATATGAATGTGAAGTGGCTTATACAGTGCGGGATGTGAATTTATTTGGTACTGATAGTGCCATTGTTCAGGAGGAGGAATGGCATAAAGGAATGGACAAAGATAAGGAGCTTACATGTGTGAAGGAGTTTATTTTAAATGGCCGCCCAGAAGAGAGGAAACTTTGTGGTAATTTGATGAGCTATTTTAAAATACATGAAGAGCTAGCAGTGGAGAATGGCATTGATGTGAGAGGGGATACGTTTATTCCTCCTTTTTGCTTAAGGAAGTTTATTGAGAATTTGGTCCATGACTGTCATTTTGGAATCTCAACTACCAGGGGGCACCTTAAAATCAATTTTTGGTGGCTGGGTTTCGATGCCTATGTGGAGCATCATATAAGGTTGTGTGATCTCTGTGCTAATAGTGACAAATCCGCCAAAGCTCTTTCTACTGATCCTCAATCTATTGCCTTACCAACCTCAGCTTGGCAAAAATTAGATCTGGATATCATTGGTCCGTTTTCGGTCCTACCAAGACGAGAAGCTTTTGGGATTGTTTTGATCAATTACTTCTCCAAATGGATTGAGATCAAGATGGTTAAGGCTGTCACATCTGAAGTGGTTATACACTTTTTGGATGAGGAGTTTTGTAGGGAGGGCATTCCTCAGGAGTTAGTGACGACTTACAGACCTCAATTTGTTAGTAAACAAATGGAGAGTTATTTGAATATGTGTGGTGTTGTTCACAAAAGGATAGCTCTGTTCAATCCTGAAGCAAATGGACAGATTGAAAGATTTTACTGAGTGGTCAAGGAAGCTGTTCAGTTGTCTGTCAAGGGGGGTTTGAATTGGAAGAATGCACTGCAGTCCATGGTTTTAGGTTATAGGACTTGTCCTAATTCCATCACGTCAGTGAGCCCGTTTGAGCTATTGAGAGGTCGTAAACCTGGCACCAAGCTAGTGCCATGGTGGTTGAAGGACAAAATCGTGACAGAAGGTGAAGTTCCTAAAATAGATTTCAAGGCCATTCGAACCAAAATGGAAGTTTATAAAGCCAAGATGAAAGAAGAATTACCAAAAAAAGGGAGAGTTGGAGGAATGCAAGAGGTCAAGTGGGTGACATGGTGCATCATACGAAGAGTACCATGGTGAGTATGGGGCTTGCTAACTGGTCTGACCCGGTGCGGGTCATTGAGGTATTAAAGAATGCTGTGTGTGTGGATGGTGGTGAGGTATGGAATTGTAGCAGAGTGTCATTATTCCAGGGTAGTCTGTTACCTGCTGACAATCATACCACACATGTATTCTTAGATGTTGTTATGTTATGTTATAAAGTTCTTACAGAGCGCACGTACACCGGTTGGTTTCATGGCACTGTGTCTCGGACTAGCCGGACCAAGTTGGAGTTTATTCATAAGCCTGTGTGAACAACCATGTCTTGAGGGATTATCTGAAGCTCAGCAGATCTGTACATGATCTAGTTTCCGGGGGAAAGATATTCCAGAGTCTGGGTGCCAGAGTTGCGAACCTGCAGCCCCCTTGTCGCTTCAGCTTGAAGGCGGGAGTTACCAGAAGATGGAGATGAGTCGAGCGTAGGTTACGTGAAGCAGAGTACCTTTGGATAATGGTATGGATGAATTTAGGGCACTGGCCATGTAGTGATTTAAAGACCAGGCAACCTACTTTAAAGGTGCAGCGCTGGGGGATTGGAGGCCAGTGCAATTTCCTCAGAAGTGGACTAGCATGTTGCCACCTGGGTTGCTGGTGAATCAGTCTGGCTGCTTGATTCTGCACCAGCTGTAGACGTTTGGTTAAGAACAGTGGCATACCAAAATAGACTGAGTTTGCTTAGTCTAAATGGGACATGATTGTGGCTATCACCACCGGTATTAGTGCTTCCCGAGTGAGCAACCTGCTGATCTTTCTAATCTTCCGTAATTGGAAGAAACAGGTAGAGATCACAGAGCTGACCTGAAATTTCAGGGATACGTCGTTGATAATTGTGACGCCCGAGACTTTTAAAAGAGGGAGAAGGGGGAGGGGAGGGGCCAAGTTCCATTGGGCAGAAGTGTGGGCCCCAAAGGTTATGGCTGCCGCCTGTGAGGATCAATTCGGTCTTGCCTGGGTTGAGCTTTAAGTGATTGCAGTCCATCCAGTGGCAGATGTGCAGCATGGTAGACTGAAATTCAAGGGCTGATTGGGAAGAGTTGTCGATAGTGAACATGTTCAGGGAGATGATCTCTCTAAGAACTCATATGCAAACGAATCTTCAGCTAGAAAAAGTAGGGTTGTGGTTAGTAATCACACCACAAATGTGAGAAAACGTAGATTTCCTACGAGGTTCAATGGTTTTGTTTTGATGTAAGGTAACTAAAAAAAAAAAGAAGTGGTAGTGTGTTGTATGCGAGAGCGGGGTTTGCAGGGATGCTAGCATGTGTGCTCACACGCGAGTGCTGCACTTGCTCCGTGCTCGTGTATGGAGTGTTGAGTTTGTGTTGTTGTTCAATGTAGACATGAGCGGGAGGTTGTTGCGTTCGCGTCTGTTTTTGTATAATGCCTGTTTACGGTGGCTTTTAATCCACGGGCTGGAAGACTCATCTTGCAAAATATGGGTAGTGTATAAATAGCGGAACTGGGCAACGTTTCATCATTCGTTATTTGCATGTTGTACTAATTAGATATGGAATAAATCTTGCATATTGTTACCTTAAGGCGTGTTCCCGTTTTCACTTGCTTGGATGAATAAAGAACTGGATCTTTTTCCACAGATACCAAGGCTGAAAGATGAGGTGAAGGCCTGGAGGAATGGAGAAGAGAGAGGACCTCAAGGCAGGAGTCTAGACCACGAGCTAGGTAAGCTAATGAGTAGTCTTCAGCAAGAGCAGACTGATAAGTAAACATCAGGATGTGCACACCAGACTTGCTACAATGAGAAAAGGAGGTGTGGTTTCTTAAAGCTATGGTTCAGCAGACAGACTGTCACTTCAGGCAAGTGATGGAGTCTTGGCGGGGACAATATGGACTCCACCCCCAGTAATTAACTTGAGGAACTGGGAACATGGGAAGGCACGAAAGGGAATGATGGCTGAAAAGAGCTCTATGAGAGGGTGAAAGGGCTTGATGCATTGTTGCTGCCACTTTGGGCTCAGATGGTGAGTTTTAGGCACTGGGTGAGACCTCTTTTGTGTGTGCAGGAGCCTGAGTGCATTGTACTGCAAATTCCTCTTAAAGTAAACTTTGAGAGGAAAAAAACGGAAACTATGCTCAAATCACATACAAATCTATGTTTAGGGCGAAGAAATTAAATCCCTGGAGGTAGAGGAGAGCTTTAAACAGCGTGGGAGGTTCAAGAATGTGAAGCACAAACAGATTCCTGAAGAAGACTTATGGGAAAATGCATGTTTATAGAGTTTGTGAAATAGAAGACATTTCTGTAATAAAAACTTCTTCCTGAACCTACACTCGGTGAACCAAAGAGAGAGTGATTTCCCAAGACAAGCCTAATAATACAGATAAAGGACGCTCACAATTTTTAACAGTCTTAATGCTACATGTACACCTTTTTAAAATGTTATGACTCTTATTGTGTGTCGCTTGTGGGTCTTTTGAACCAGAGATAATTCTTACGTATAATGCTTGAGATTGTCTTTGATATCCATAATGCTCTTTATGGATTATGCTTGACATTATATTTTTGTAATACCTCTCATGGACAGTTACTGTGGTTTCACTGGTCCAAAAATACATGATTAGTATTTTCACAAAAACTTCCAATATCCAAAGTTTAGTACGAAGTTGATTTTGAATGTCTTGTGAATACACATTTTCTTAGGAATCTTTAACTTAAAAAGCAAAACTGAAGGTTGGATCCAGTCTTCCAGCACTGGTTTTTAGATTCTGTGTTCCAGAAACTATGTACTTGTCTGGTTTTTCGCACACACTTACTACTACGTCAATGCACACTATAGTTGGAAAATGAAAGAGGACAGGAATCCACAAAGATATAAAACATGGGAGGTAAGTCTGCCCTTAAACATAGAATCAGGACACTGACACGGTTTAAAATCTAACTGTACCTAAATCGGGATATGACCTTAAATCATGCAAGATTTCCTAGAAAATGAATGTTGCAGTCTTTAGGACTTCATGACCCCAGAGAGAGCTGTTGAGGGTTCTGAGCAGACCAGAGTGAACATTGGAACTGCTTGGGAACCCCCAAGAGATGGACCTAAGTGTGAGAAGAATCACAGTGTCACTGTATTGGACACACTATGCTAGAAAAATGGCACTATGGTCTGCAACCGAGCTGGATGGCGGCAGCATAACTTGGGGCACAGCAAAGAATGATGTAGTGCACAGGGCATTTATTACAGAACACTTTCTACAGCAGGTGTTTAAAGTACCAACAGAAAAGGGTGCAGAAATTCAAAAGACAATAGGAAGACTGATATTTGACTCAATAAAAAATAAACCAATAGCAATACACTTAAGTCCAATATTGTCTTTTAGTAAAAGACTGAGGGGCATATCAGCAACAACCGGCGATAATTATCGCTAAGCGCACTTAGCGCTAGGATAATTATCGCCGGCTATCGCTTTTTTTTATCACGGAGATAGCACGCTATCAGCGACGCTTATCTCCAGAGCGATAAAAACAACCAAATTAGCTGCCAAATGTGCAATTATCGCTGGGATTCCAGCGATAATCACACATTGTTTGGCACTGCGTTGCTGATAGGGAAGGGCATACTTAACCATGATATCCACCTTGCATTGGATATCATGGCTAAGTCAGGTAAAAAGCAGGCGCAAGGAAAGTAGCGAAAACCGAGGTTAGCGCTACTTTTCTTAATGCTCTGCAGGTTAGCGTGAGGCTTGATAATTGGAGAAATGTCGCTTAGCGACATTTCTCCCGTTATTCTGGGGAGGAACAACCACTTTGCATCTCATTAGCGATGCAAAGGTAGGCGTAGGGAAAAAGGGTGCTAACATGCAAATATACATGTCAGCACCCTCTTGCTGATAGGGAGATGGTTTTATCTCCGCTTTTCTGGCTTTTAAAGCCAATAAAGCGGAGCTAAAGCACTTGCTGATATGCCCCCATAGTATTTTAAATATTCTTTATCTGATGTAAAATGCACTGAAGGAACATAACCCAAATACTTGCAAGACAGCATTGTAAATTCCACACCAACACACAATCTACAAACCAGCAAGAAAATTGCCTCCTGCTTGTCTTGAGAACAAGAAACAAACAAGGGACAACCAACAAGTCTCAGCAATGGTCCTCTAAGTTTTGAACAATCGACCCATGAAAAACACTGTGCAAATTACTGATGCAAGCAAGAGAAAGACTCAAAACATAACTATTTTAATTCTAAAAAATCCAAAACCTGTCTGTGCCCATGCCTACTCTCCATAAGCAGACATGTAAACAAATATAAATGCACCTTGTCTCACTAAAACTTGACGCACCCAGTATAGTCGAGCTAGAACCAAGTACTTCAGCACCAAACACATTTAACTACATTTACCATGCATAATCTCTCAGCATCGATATGAAGTTAAGTTTTACAGTGTGAGCAATATATGTGGCAGCCAAGATCTGCTTTAAATGCCCACCATCCTCCACCAATGTCTCGTCTAGTCAGTGTTTAGTTACCTGTGCAAAAAAGTCTACCCCCTTGTCTCCCCAAGATGTCTGCAGTTGCCTGATCAAAATGTTCAATCCATTTCAGAATATGAGCCGCATCTGTCCACGTTTGGATGTCCCCCCCCCCAACCCACTTACCACAATATTCCACATGACCATCTTATTTCCTGCTTCAGGCTTACACGTATTTGATTTTCTGAACACAAGCAAACTCCAGGTAGGACACTAGTGCCTAAAAGGCAGTTACCCTTTGTACTGTATGATGTAAATGTCATTACAATTATCTGAAAGAAAGTATGTTGCAATCCATCCTAAGTATTAGTATTGTATTGTATACGGTACTTGTAGAGCGCAGCTATCACCCAACGGGTATCTTGGCGCTAGTATGTGAATCCTCATCAAGCAGTGGAGGGAAGAAACAGGCATAAACTGAGAGGGCAGCTCCAGAATTGATCAAACTCTGGGAAACAGCCATGTTTTGATTTTTTTCCTAAACTGTAGTAGATCATGCAGCTGTCTAAATCCCAGAGGGATGCTGTTCCAAAGCTTGGTTCAGTTAAAGTTAAAAGAGCAACAACCTTGCCCTCTTTAGCATTTAGTTCTCGGCCTTCCACTTTAAAGCAGCATGTTACCATAAGTCTAGCCTGTTAATATCCAAAAACTGTTTTAAAAAAGATATGGCTTCCTGCTAATGCTTACATGTCACAGCTGCTCAGAAATCATCTTACCACTAACCCTGGCTGGATGAACAGGAAGATACAAGTTGTGTAATCTCTGAGGTTGCTCAAATCATGATGCAGAATTAGAATCAAAGCAGGAGAATATTCTTGATGTCAAAGTTTCTATTAATCAAGTCATCTGTCTGTACTCTCCAGTATAGCATAGATGTAACATACACCTACATACTATTCAATGAAAGCACCGACTAACAGAATTAGAGAAAAAACAAATACACCTGCACAATAGTTAGTGATGGGATGTTTTAAATGATAACACATTGGGCTACACACTTTTCCTGAAAGTATTTTAAGGTTGGCTCCACAATGGAGGATTCATAACTTTATTTTTTGCACTTCTGTAGAAGTTATGTTTTACCTGCAAGTATGCGGGTGTAGTACCCACCGCAACAGCTATATTCTGGCTGCATGGCATATGTCTGTCCACCACAACAAATCTCTGATGAAGTCAAGTGAAGAAGCCTGTACTTCTCTTCACAGCATACATATCCAGGTTTACTCTGATACAGAACACCATTGCAGCACACCTACAAATGATAAAAAAAGATAAAATAGTAAGTAAAACAGAAAAACATCTATTTTCTACACATTTGTCTGCCATAAACTATAAGAAACTGCAGTTGTTTATATTGGAAAATGGAGCATTTCCTTTTGGAATGTCTGTGCTTGTAGACATATAGAAAGTAAGACTTTTCCAAAGTTGTAATACTATACTATTGAGAATTCACTACACATTGGATTACTGCAATGAATCACTTTCTCTTCCTGTGTACGAAAGACAAACGATTGTCAGCTCACCAAATGACTTAAAAACACAAAGTAAAGACAACTTATGCTTGGTCCTATTGAACAGAGCAGTATATTAGTTGAGGAATTTCATTATTACTCTTTTAGTGAAGCATTTAACATCTGTTTAATGAAAGTTTTGCATTAATAAACAGTTTACAAGTGCACAAAACATTTTAATTTGTCACTTTGAGAACTTCGGAGAGTTATGCCTATAAGGCTTTTATAAGCTTAGCAATCCATGGAGCCTCACTGTCAAAGCCCTACGTCTGATACTCTTGGACGAACAGTTTGCCTCAGATATTTTTACAGCAAATCCATCCTTTATGATTTGCAAAATAAAATATTTTACCTCCTGGGAGACTACAAAGATGCCAACTACTTTGCTAAGCTACGCAATGACAATAATTGACATTTTGAGACATTGCCAATGGGGCAATAAATAGAGCTCAATTTTTGTATCCGAGCGGGACGAACCTGGTTTTGTTGCTGGCCTAAGAAGCAACCTTCCTGGACAAGCCTCAGCACCTTGCCTCTGAGGTACAAAAAGTGATTAAGTCCCTCTTTTCTTTACTGCTGCATATGTTCCTTCTTGTCATTTCTGCATTCACTAGCTCTGTATGGAAGGCTTCTAGGCACCGGGTCTCCCTCCAACCAAGTTTCTGGCAGGTTACAGACCTCTGTCATCAGCTGGGCCTCTTAGAGTCAGGAATTCTTCTGATTTGTGTGTCCCTACTAACAGGAGGCCAACCACTTGGCCTTTGGAGAACAGTTCCAGTCTTTGGGTGCAAGCAGGAGTCTGGAGTCCCTGAGTCCTCTTCTTCCAGTAGGATTTATGAGTCTTCTACCAGAATGGCCCTTTTCTTCCGTTGGAATCTTCCCAGGTTCAAGAATGTTCTGAGAAAGCAGTAGTGAGGGGCCAGATGTATCCAGTGAACAAGCCAATGACTGGAGAAAGTATGCCACACAGTCCTATTTTCTATCAGTCTCCAACCTCTTTTGGCAGCATTTCCTCTTTGCCTTACTGCAAAATTAGAAAGAAACCCAGGTTTCAGTATGGCAGCACCCCAATTTAGATTAGCTATTCTCCCACCTGAGAAGTCCCAAACTGGTTCTCTCCTCACTGTGAAGGAAGCCCGGCTGTCAAAGAGAGTCCTGCAAATGAGTAGGAGAAGTCCTCCCTGCCACCTCCCAGTCAAAAGAGGTAGTGCTAAAGCTGTCCTGTGCTCTGCCAACTGTTCCTGTCCACTTGCAGATAACTAATCCTTGTTAAGTGGCCAGCAGTTAACCTTTCCCTGTCCTTCCTGGACTCTGAGGTTGGTCATTTTTGTGAGCCAGGGTTGTTAACCTTGTAACCAAGGGTGTGTATATTTTGATAAAGTTACTCTTCTACAGACATTATTTGTATAATGTCTATAGAAGAGTAACTTTGATTTCACATTTAATCAATTTAAATAGATTTAAAAAAGTAAGTAGGAAGTCATTTTGAATAACTTTACTAGCATTTCCCCTGGCAGGGATAAACTATTACATATTTTACACTGTAGGTTTTAATCACATTGAACTGTGTAGGTTCATCTACACTGTGTTATGGAAAATGTAGCTGAACCCACACAGTGAAATAGCTTGTAGGTCTTCAGTTACTGTGAGGGCACAACATTTAAATACAGAGTGCACAACAATTTTTTATATATTAGGCATCCTGCCATGAGGGCATACAAGGCACACATCAGAGATGACTTACTAGTATGCAAAAATAGGTTTACCTAAATGGCAACGGCACATTTCTTTCTATGTGTTCCTGCGGAACCTTTTAACTGTGGCCCAGCCAGAGCACAGTAGTGCTCCTAGAAGCTATATATATTTTTCATTTATGTGGGTGGTGTAAATACACACTGCAACCCACATGACAAGTAACTCTTATGCCACTGTTGAATTTTCTGCTCCATCTATTATGGTCTCACAAGACAGATAAATAGACCAATTGTGTAAAACCAATTTTACCACTACTGTCTTAGGGCTAGAATACACACACTGTTGCACTGAAAAGCAGTGTCACAATGCAGAGTTATAATTCCAGCAAATATAGGGTCCATAAAAAGGCAACCTTCTGGGGCTAAAATGTATTCTGGGCAGTGAATTCCATTCCGCTTGCGGAGTTAGGTGGAGTTTCCCGTACTCCGCGTTGCGTGGAGCACACGGAGTTCCGAAAATCTCCGCTCTGCATAGCGGAGTTTTTTTCCTCGCTGGTGTTCGTCAACGTCAAGTTGGTGAGCATCAGCGAGGAAAAATCACCTCCCAGCGAGATTTCTCAACGCGGGCGGTCAGATTTCTCATTGCGAGTGGTCACGTATGCTCGCGACAGCTCGCGTTGAGAAACTGTCTGTTCACGTTGAGAAAGCTGCCGCTCGAGTAAAAATCTACTTGAGCGACAAAAAAGAAAGCAGCGCCAGCTAGCTCTGTGCAAGGTGCCGTTTGCAATGATTGCACAGTGCGGGCAAGCACCTGGCACTGAAAATCATTGTGAATGGCATTTATTTAACGCACTCTGCCGCTTGTGGAGCTCCGCGTAGCGCAGCAGAGTTTTTTTGCACTTCACGGAGTTCCGCGTAGTGGAACTCAGCGAACTCCGCCCAGGCCTAGCTAAAATGCAGAAAAGGTGAATTTTCTACACCTGGTATTGCTGCATCCCAAAATAAAAATACCCACAATATTAGCAATTCTGAATAAGGAATAACAGTTTTGTACACAGAAGCTAAGACAGCCTTAATATTTTAAATCTGATTGCATTACCTTAGGGGCTAGCCTTCTATTTTTTATATAAAGTATTCATATGTTACCTACAGTCTCTGTGTAGTGCCTGAACCACCACCAGTGGCTATTTCCAGCCAAATGATACGCTGCTTTAACTACATGGCTCGCTTTATGCTTGTACAGCGCCATCTCTCAATCGCCTACAGTCTGCTGCTCATGTGTTTGTGTTTTCTGTGTCCTCACGATGTTGTTGGTGGGGTTGCACTGCCAGAGATTTGGGGAGATTCACAGATTCTGGAATTTATTGGCTTCTTCTCTTTTCTCCTTACTCCATACCAGCTATACAAGTAGTGTTACTGGGGGTCCTCTGCAGTGCAACAGGTTCCTCTTCCCTCAGCGAGCCAATGGAGGGACCCAGTCAGGGGTGCCCATAGGAGGTAGGGCCATTGGGCCTGGGTGGAGATGTTGAGTCATCTGATTCAGGGTTCAGCAGTGGGTCTTCAGGACTCTGAGGGGACTTTTCCTGAAACTTTAACTCATTCTGAAGAAAGTGCCCGAGATAGATATGTATCAAAATTACTCCACCCACTGGATTTTGACCACCATCACGCCAGTTACAAGTGTGGCACTATTCAATGAGGAGGTGAAGTGGCGTGCAACATATTGCAGCATAATGCTCCAAGTTTGTGTAATTTTCCTGCTTTTTTCCAGTTCACTGAGGTGCAGCTTGAGACACAACAGGAGAGTTTTATCTATTGCACAGGATCGCAAGACAGTGACATTGGTGCCAAAACAGTCTATATCCTATTATTATGGTATACTGATTTCCAGCTATGCAACTTGTCTGAAACATCTTACTTGCCACCTTAGTTGGAAAGTACATGAGAGTTTTTTGGTTTTCTTTAAGATTTGGGTCCAAGATCTCAACTGAGAATTGGTTTTACTTATTATAGCTATATTAATTAGCTTGGCTCAACTTAGACTAGCATGAGTTCTTTTCATCTTAGATGCTCAGCTTCGTGATTCAAGTGACCGACTCTGACCTACTGGGCTAACCACCCATTCAGAAGGCAGGCAGCAAGAGAATGGAGCAGGCAGCAGGGTGTGACCCGGCCTTGATAACATGAGCCCAGACAATTTTTCAGTCAAAATAGGTAAAGAAGGGCCCAGTTTAATGTTAACTTGTTTTAGTTAAAAAAAACTTGTCTTGTGTTCACATTTTGATAATGCCTTAGTTGATACACCCCTTAGAAAAAACGTGGAGAATATTAATTAATTAAATAATATTTTATATAAAAAGAAACTCATCAAAAATATCTAAAATGAATTCTTCTTCAGCACCTCCTTCCTCAATGCTGGGCATTCTACTGCTGAGGTTGGTGACTTTGCCATGGATTTTAGAAGCTTTAATATTGAAAAATAATTCTTCCAAATCCCAAAAACCTATCTGAAAAAAATTTAATCAGAGCTAAAGAAAATAAACCTGTGCATGCTCTCTTAAGTGAAACCAGTATTTAGTGTGAATGTTTTGTTATGTCGATTTATATGGCGCCTCAAAAAACAAACAAGAGAGTTAGGACAGTATGTGGGCCAATGTAGTAATTAAATAATCAACAGAGACGAGCCACTATAGAGTGACTAGTTTGCCATGTAGTGTCTGACACAACAGGAATTGTTTAAAAGAACCCTCACACACCAACCTAGTTGGTGTCATGCTTCATCATTGGGTTCCCAGTCGGGCAGCAGAGTGCCACCCGACTGTGCTGCGACACCTGATTACAGTGGAGCTGGTTTTTTTTGTTTTTTGTGTGATGAAGTGGTGCAAGTGGTGATGTTTAAAAATACCTCTGGGAAACTCACTATACCGTACTTTATTCCCAGTGGCCCAGGGTATGGTTAAAAAATGAGATGGATAATATTCCAGGACTATATTGAAGTGTGTGAATTATCCTTAGGTTAGGTCGACATGTTTCAGCTCTATAGCAAAATTCAGGTGAGCTTTCTTCAGGACCTTATCAATGTGGTGAATGGTGTGTTTGAAGTGAAAAGTGAAGAAGTGGGTGGTAAAAATTAAGAACCACGTGTGTAGCACATTTTTACACACTCGCTAAGGTGTGTTTACCATGCGATTAAAAGCTAACCATAAGTGTTGGTTTAGCTGTAAAAACTTCCTGTGAAGAGAAAAATAGCAAGACAGACCAACATGTAACCTTTAAAAACGTGTGTAGATTTCAATCGTACCTCAAAGTGTTTTTGTGCACTTTGGGGATGGTGTAAAAGTATGGTATTTTCCCGGTGGAGGTAGTGAGGAACTGGGCCTCTTTTCTGCTGATATTTCCCAGGTTTTCTGCATCACTCATTAGCTCATGGATGGTGTACCTGAGTCTTTCCGTGAGATCCTCTTGTAGGGGGCGATAGTTGCGTCTATCGCTAAGTAGACGTAAACATTCTTTCTGATAGTCGCACTTGTCTTGTAGAACTATCCCTCCCCCTTTGTCTGTGGGTTTGATGACTATGTTGTTGATGTTCCTCAGGGAGGACAATGCTTCAAAATCCCCTTCAGCAGTTCCGGCTGGACTGTTCCCATGAGGCACAGGGTCAGACTGATTTGCATATGGCCATGTCTGAACTGGGGTGGCAGAGTGGGCTAAAGAACGGTGATGGATCAAACCCAGATCTGTTGACTGGGTGTGAGTGTTTGATTGGTTCTGATGCTCTGTCCATCACCACCCCCTTTTGTACTGCTTTGTTCGCCATAAGTTGGCAGGGTATGCTCAGACGTGAGTCCCTTGCTCACTTTGTCACTGGATTCAAGCAAGCCTGGCTAAAGACGGCTGAACTGCCAGAAACCGGTCCTAGGAAGCTTGTTTCCGGTCCAGGGAAGGCATGGCTTGGCAGTTCGGGCTGGACTGTTCCCATGAGGCACCGGGTCAGACTGATTTGCATATGGCCATGTCTGAACTGGGGTGGCAGAGTGGGCTAAAGAACGGTGATGGATCAAACCCAGATCTGTTGACTGGGTGTGAGTGTTTGATTGGTTCTGATGCTCTGTCCATCACCACCCCCTTTTGTACTGCTCAGTATAATTAGCGAAGGCACATCGCTTTGTTCACTGCGGCAACTGGATAATCGGTAGCGTGAATTTATGACCTGCTCACACCATCAGCATGCTCACAAAAGTTGTTAGCACGCACTGTTTTTACTTATCTTAATGTTTTGTCTGTATGATCTGGCACGCATGATTGACACCGGCCATGTATCTCACTTTGTGGTATGATTGGAATCTACACACATGTTTTTAAATGTTACATGTTGCTCTGTCTTGCTATTTTTCTCTTCACAGGAATTTTTTTACAGCTAAACCAACAGTTATGGTTAGTTTTCAATCGCATGGTAAACATACCTTAGCGAGTGTGTAAAAATGCGCTACACACGTGGTTCTTAATTTTTACCACCCACTTCTTCACTTTTCACTTCAAACACACCATTCACCACATTGATAAGGTCCTGAAGAAAGCTCACCTGAATTTTTCTATAGAGCTGAAACATGTCGACCTAACCTAAGGATAATTCAGACACTTAAATATAGTCCTGGAATATTATCCATCTCATTTTTTAACCATACCCTGGGCCACTGGGAATAAAGTACGGTATAGTGAGTTTCCCAGAGGTATTTTTAAACATCACCACTTGCACCACTTCATCACACAAAAAACAAAATAAACCCTCTCCACTGTAATCAGGTGTCACAGCACAGTCGGGTGGCACTCTGCTGCCCGACTGGGAACCCAATGATGAAGCATGACACCAACTAGGTTGGTGTGTGAGGGTTCTTTTAAACAATTCCTGTTGTGTCAGACACTCCATGGCAAACTAGTCACTCTATAGTGGCCCGTCTCTGTTGATTATTTAATTTGATTTATATGGCGCAACTTATCACGAGTGATGGTATCCAGGCACCGGAGAAGGAACATAGGCCGGGTGGAGCTGCTAGTTGAACGGCCAGGTCCTCAGTTTCTTGCTGAAACTGAGAAGTGAAGGAGCTGTCAAATAGCATCAGAAACTGATGGCATAGGCCAACAGCCATGGCCTAATTTTGCATTGGTGGCCCCCAGTGAAACCATTTTCTGTTAGTAGTTGACCTCCTTCTCAATGGATTCCCCTCTACCACCCTCCAATGGTGTTCCTCATCTTTCCATAGCCCCTCTCTTACATTTATTTAATTTCTTTTGTAGTGCTACTCATCCCAAAGTAGTGTGTCGCAGTGCTCTAAAACACATGCATATTATGCAGCAACAATCAATCTTACAAGTGGGGAACCCTTTTTAGTAACGTAAGAATGACAAAAGATTAGGGGAAAAACAATATGATTCTGAACCTGTGTCTTGAAGTTTATATGCAGGTCTTTGACACTGGTTTATAGCTGATTGTGTTATGTTATAAGATGTATAACTTTTAAACTGAAAGTAACAAAAATATCTCTATGACAAAAGAAGTAAGCTACTTCCCACTGAGTTAGGCCAGGTCCACCTTGAACTGGAACAAAAGTAAATGCGTTGCATATGGCTGGGTCTAAACACAAGCAAAGATTTGCTTATGTTCCGGTTACAGGAGGAAATGCTCTGGCAGTTCGCCCAAGGCTGAAGGCAGAGAGTGTCCATTGAAGTCAGATATGTAATCGATGAGCTCCCGCTGAAGTGATTGTCTTGAGTTCATAAAGCTCTAAGCAGGGCAATGCTGGACTGCAAAACCACAGAGGTTGCTTCAATGTTGTTTTTTTTGGACTTACTCACTCTTTTGTTTGTCAAAATACACCAGCTTTCAAGACTCGAAGCTGTAGACAGGGTGACAAAAGTGAATATCTTTACCATGAGGTCCTGATGAAGCAGTTTTCAGCATAACAAGAATATCACAGAGGGATGAACTCCCTGCCAGCCATGGATGCAGCCTTCCTGGGCAAGGCTCAGCATGTTGTACCAGGTTGTAAAAGTGACCAAACCCACTATTCTTCACCCACTTGGAACTTCCTTTAAGGGCACTCCTACAGCACCTAAGTATTTAGGACAGACCTCGAGGCACAAGGTTCCTCTCCAGACAGAGCTCCTGCAGGGTCCAGTCTACAGCACTGAGGTGGGTTTTGTTGGACTGACGAGTCCTACTTTTTCCTGTAACCCACTTGACCCTTTGGTAAGCAGTTGTAGTCCCAGGGCAGTGGAATTCTTGAGTCCTTTTCTTCTTTCTTCAGATGTGGTCTTCCCAGTTCTAAGAGTGTTCTAAAGAGGAGAGATACCAGCCTTATCCCATTAACTAGCCAGTAATTGGAGAATTGTTTACCCACAGTCCTGCCTACTATATTGTATATGTACTCTTTAACATCATTATGACCCCTCTGGCGACGTTGGCGGAGTCGCATGGTGCCCAGATCGTATCCTATGCGGATGACACCCAGCTCCTCTTCTCTTGTAAGAGAGGAGGCGACTTTGATGGGGGGAGTATTCGGGATTGCCTTGGGGCTGTCTTTCACTGGTTCCATCTAAACAGCCTTAAGTGCAATTCCGACAAGTCCGAAGTACTGTTCTTTGGGTGCGACACAGAGCCAGATTGGCAGACCTGGTGGCCACGGGATATGTTCCCTCCGTCCTGCTCCTCTCAGGTTGCTAAGAATTTGGGGGTGAAGATGGATAACAGGCTTACCTTGAAATCCCAGATCCTGGGGGTGTCGGGCATTTGCTTTGGCATCCTCAGGATGCTGCGGAAGTTTCTTCCTCTGTTGTCCATGGATCACAGGGCGCTGACTGTCCAGGCTCTGGTTGGGTCCAGGTTGGATTACTCTAACGTTCTCTACCTGGGCCTCCCAGAGTATCTGCTGCAGCGGCTTCAAGTGGTACAGAATGCCGCTGCAAGGGCAATCTTTGGCCTTAGCAGGCGCTCCAGGGCCTCGGGACTCTTAGCAACTTTACACTGGCTTCCTATCCGCAAGAGGATTGCCTTTAAGGCGCTGACCTTGGCTTACAAAGCTCTGCATAAGGAGGGAGCCAAGTACCTTCAAAAGAGACTGGTTTTTTACCATCCAACCAGGTCTCTGAGGTCGGAAGCTTTGCATCTTGCTGTTGTCCCCCGTGTAAAGAAAGCGCGCCTCGGAGGCCGCTCTTTTGGACTGCTGGCTTCTCAGCTGTGGAACTCTTTACCACTGGCTCTGCGGGGAGTCACCAGCCTATTAGCCTTTAGGAAAGGCCTTAAAACCTGGCTGTTCACTCAGTAGCCGGCCTTTCGTGAATTTCAGGCCCACTTTTTGGTTAGTTTTTTTTCTCTCTGGCTTTATGTTTGTTATGTTGCAGCACTGTCTCTTTCTCTATTAAAGCGCCGGGACACTCTTGTTGAGTAGCCGCGCGCTATAGAAATAAATGAATAACATAACATAACATAACTTTTGCAGCACTCCAGCTTTTCTTTATTGTAAAAAGAAGCCCCCTAATGGGGCTAAATCTGTCTACCTTCTGCTGGGACTAAAGCCAGAAAGCCTAGGATGGCCCAAGAAATAAATGGGAGGAATCATGCCAGTCCCATTTGGCATGTCTAAGTTCCAAGAGGAACTGTGAAGGATGTCCTTTGTTCCGTCAACTACTCCAGTCACCCTCCCTGATGGCTAATCCTTGTTAAGTGGAAGATCCACAACAACTCGCTGGCTATCACGTTTTAGAAGCCTGGATGACACATATCTTTTCAAACTATGAAGTTGCGATGTTTGAAAATAAGGATGGCTTGATTGGGCATGGCTGGAAAAGTTCCAATGACCTTAGACAACAACACAGAAATTGATTAAGATCATAAGAAAAGAAGAAGGTAAATCTTTGTGTGCCAATCTCCCTCAACATGAGGTGGAAATCACTGTTCTAATTGTTCAAGACAAGCCTACAAGCAGACGCAAGACCTGAGTGCTGTTCTGGGGGTGTCATTAAATCAATTGAAAGCGGGGGAGCTGAGCATCGTTCTGCACTGGTGTGGGCCTGCTCATGCCAACACCCCCTTTTAGTCCTTGTTGAAAAGAGTAGCCGCACTTGTGGGGTGGGGCGGGACTCGCTCTTCTTGAACCGGTCCGCCTCCCCTTTTTGGGTTAATTCCTCAGATTGACAAGAGACATAGGGTCCTGAATGTAACAAACACATCATGGGGCGGCCTTAGCCAGATCACGAGACTGGACATCTAACCTTCCTTTTTCAACTGAGAGTGCAAACAAGAGAGAATTACACACTGATATCGAAGGCATATGTGATACCTACATCACTCAAAAATGATACGTCCTGCACCATAATTGGCCGAACCAACATGGGTAAACAAGATCCCAAGCAACCTAAATTGAAAAAAGGAGGTTCACTAGGCCTGCAGATCTGGAAGCTGCATCTGAGGATGCTCGCGCGCCATCGAGCCAGTGTGTACAAGGTGATCAAGTGGGCGGGGAACTACTCATATAGGGCAAAGAAGCCAAAGGTAGGATATACAGATGTGTAAAGGCCAAGCAAAACTCTTGCACATGCAGTGCACTTAGCTGAGCTTGAATTAATGCAGACCTCATTAGGATTACTAGTGATGATTCCTTGGAACGGCAGTATTTGTTTTCAGTACTGGAAACAAATTGGCTTCATTGCAAATTTTACCAACTGCATTAGGTTCTTGTGTATCCATCCTAAAGCATGCATTCAACAGAATGAGTTGTTCTGTGATTTGATTGATTTATATTTCTAAAGCAAGGACTAATGCCTGGAGGCATCTAGGAGCTAAAGCTGAAAGGCTATAGCTTTAAAAAGGAGAAGGCAATTGAAACTTAAACCTATTATGAAAACAAATACAGAGTAAAAAGCCAGTTTTTAAGGGCCTTCCTGAATGGAAGCACTTCTGAGGAAGTTTTTTAATGGGTAGGAAGAGTGTTCCACAGTATGGGCATGGTGGTAACAAAACTTTTCTCAATTCAGTTAGAGATAGCCGGAATCTGGGGACCTCAACCAGATTGTGGGTGGAAGACCGGAGATTTCTTGGTGGAACATACCAGTGGAACCGATGTATTAGATATTCTGGTCCAGAAGTGTATAAAGCCTTTAAAGTCAATCTCTTTCTTTATGGGGAGCCAATGAAGGGATATAAGAGCTTGTTTGGCAGAATGATGGCAGGGAATCCCCAACAGAAGTAGGGCCATCACGTTATGAAGAACCTGTAGCTTACCAAGAAGACATTTTTGTAGGCTGACAAAGAGGGCATTACAATAGTCTAGTTCAGAAAGGATATGAGCAGAAACAACTGTTTTTTGGAGATCGTGTGGTTTAAATGGAAAGATTTTTCTGAGCATTTTTAATGTATAGAAAGTGGATGAGGTAATGGCATTTACCTGACGTTTAAAGGATAAAGCTGTATTGAAGATGACTCCCAAGTTCTCTGCTTTTGTTACAGGAGTGGGCAGCGAGTCGAGTTGCTGAGACCACCAATCAGGTGACCAAAAGGAGATGTTAGATTTGAAAAGCAATACCTCAGTCTTGCCTGAGTTAAATTTCAGTCAAGTCTCTGTCATCCTCTTACTAACCTGTTGCATTTATTTGAAACATGGCAGCTGTGTCCTAAATATTGTTGGTCACTGAGACAATGATCTGAGTGTCATCAGCATAGGACATTATGGCAAAGCTAAAGGATTTAATAAAACCTGCCAAGCGAGTAACGTATACATTGGGCTGAGTGTGGAGCCATGTGGAATGGAAGGAGTGAGACATATAGCTGCCCAGTACCACAAATTGCTCTCGCTTAGCTAAGAAAGATTTCAGAAGGAAAAGAGCTGAACCACCTACACATACATTTCTTATCAATAAACTGTGATCCACAGTGTTGAATGCTGCAGAGAGGTCTAAAATAATCAATGCAGCATTTCCTCCTCTGTCCACCACACGTCTGACCTCTTCAGTAGCGGTGATTAGGGCCATTTCTGTACTGTGCCCAAACCTGAAGCCGTACTGAGTCTAATCCAGGAGATGGTTATTAATAATAAATGTGGTCAGTTTTTGATGTATCAGTTTTTCAAGGATTTTTGCCAGCATGAGAAGGCAGGAAATCAGGGCAATAGTTACTGGGATTCAGAGTATTCAGACTGGGTTTTTTTAGGAGAGGAAGAATGAAAGACCTTTTCCATAGTTTAGGGAATACTCCAGTCTCGAAAATAAGATTAATCACATCAGTGAGATCTCGTGCTATGATGTCTGTAGCCAAATATGTTATTCCTGGTGGGCAAGGATCAGCTGGAGAGCTGGATTTTGCTGTAATGAAAAGTTTAAAGAACTGATCCGACAAGGAGTGGAGGGATACGCTACGGGGACCCACGCGGGTCCCCAGGAACCTGCGGTTTCGCCAAATCCAGTACTTTATACTGCACAGAGCATATCTCACTCTCGACTCCATCAATCGCTATTTCCACCGTGCGGACGCTGAATGCCCACGCTGCAAGGATCAGGATGCTGGACTGGTGCACATGTTATGGAGCTGTCCAGCGCTCGACTCATATTGGCGGACGATGCACGGAGCGTTAGGCACTTGCGCCGGTCCGCTGGCGCGGCGGGAGTGGCCGGCCTGTCTGTTACACTTGTTTCGTAGAACTCCCCCCACGAAGGTTGCCTGTCGCTTCCTCGACCTGGGCCTGATCGTGGCGAAGCAGTTAATTAGTAAGTGCTGGAAGGCGGCTGAGCCCCCCCGGGCGCAGGCGTGGCGAAGTTCCCTGCTGGTGTGGGCGGGGCGGAGGGTACGGCTCTCTTGCGGGAGGAAACGTTAGGCCTCAGACGCACACCCATAGCGAATCAATGGGACGTACACTTACAAGCCCTGATGCAGCTGGATGGGGATGCCCTGGGACTCTGTGGGACACATACTGCGGAGACACTCCCTGGGGGGGAGGGGAACGGGGCGAGACTGGGGGGCCCACTTTGGGGATTTGCGGGGAGGTCTTAGCCGAGCCGGGCGGATGTGCGGACAATGACAATTGCCTTTAATGGAACGATATGTAACGGGGGACGGGGGACGGGCGGGGGGGGGTGGACTGGGGGGGGTATCTTGAGGGTCACGTGGTCGAAGACCGAACCTGCTGCTACTGTTCTGCTGGGCTTCTGTTGTTTAACCTGTTTTTCCTTCTGTTGTTCCATGAATCTGTTTAAATGCGGGCGGTGGTCCTGACACTTATCAGTTTGCCTTGCTCCACACATGGTGGTGGCGATAGATCCTGTGGTTCACCGCATTCACAATTGGCGGAGACTCCTCCGAGTACCTGACTCATTGCCTGTGAGATGTTCCATTTATGATTTATGCTGTGTCTATATTAACAAAATGCCAATAAACAGATTTCATAATAATGAAAAGTTTAAAGAACTGATCATATGTGGGAGGCGAAAAGGCAGTTAGAGTGGCTGAGTTGGTTTAAGATGATCCCATAAGGAGTGTCTGCCTGCTATTGCCCCAATTGCCACCTATAGAGAGGCTGCGAGTTTCAGCAGACTGGTTCATAGAGAAAGCGCCATAAATGTTACAAACTTTTTCTCTAAAGAACGATGCTACGGTGGTATAGAAGGTTTGATCAATGGACAAATTCTTTATCTCTGGGAGCTTGCTTAGTTTCTGAACAGTGGCAAATAATTCTTTAGGGCTAATATTTGTCGATTTTATATTATCTGTAAAGTAGCTGGTTTTCGTACCGAAGATCAGTTCTTTAAAGTCGGAAATCATTTTTCTATAAATTTCTTTTATGGTGGCATAGTTCTGCCTCCAATGCCATTCCTGTCGGCGACAATGCCGTTTAGCATGCCTGAGTTCCACTGAGAACCAGGGTTCAGATGGGGTAACACTGTATGCCCTACCAGTTTTAGAAGGCACTGAGGTAATTACTATGGAGCCAATCCAGGCATGATAATCCGAGGTAATAGTCTCCAGACCACTGGAGGTCACAGATGTTCTGTTCGCTAACAAAGCATTAAACTCGATGGCATCAATATTAAGCCACAGTCAACACCTGTGCTTCACGACTGGCATATTTGATTCACAGAATGCTTTAGGGAGTGAGAGATTAAATATAATGGTGGAGTGATCAGACCAAAGTAGTTGGAGTAAACCCATAGGTTGCAGAAACTGGTTGTCTGTAAAAATGGCATCAAGCAGGGGCCCTGCTGAGTGAATAGGGGCCTTAATGACCTGTTCCAAACCTAAGCTGGTCATTAAATCCCAAAAATCATTTGAGTCTTTATCCTGTAAATTATCCAAGTGAAAGTTAAAATCTCCAAATACAGAGTAACCCTGGAAGTAGACCTTTTTTTCCAAGAGTTGGCTAAAAGCTTGTGTAAAACTAGCTCTATGACCCAGAGGGCGATAGATGAGGAAGGCCGTTGAAGGAGTATCTGTGGCTGAGTTCAATTTTAAAAGAAAATGTGTAACATTCGAACTGAGGTGGACTATCCGAGAAGGTTGCCCTCAGATGATCACGGTAGACCATAGCTAAGCCCCCGCCCTTCTTCCCCTCCCAGCCTTTCCCAACAATGGTAACACCGGTCGGGTTTACGGAAACCAGATCTGGGCCAGAAGAAGCATCGGCTCATGTCTCTGTAACAAAAGCCATATCTAGTGCATGTGCTTCTACAAATTCATATTTATATTTTATAAGTGAGCAAGCGTTAATCAGTGTGCAATGCCAAGTTTGTGATTTATTTTCTACCACAGCAGTGTGGAGCCTAAAAGACTCCATTGTTCTCACCTTGATGTTTGTCACAATGAAGTTGCACTCAGAACATCTCTGTAAAGCCCCATCGTTAATGCATCTCATCGCTGGGCAGGTAGAACGTCTGCTCGGGAAGTTCAGCCCAAGAAGTTGATTCCTTGCATAGCGAATTAATATACAGATTGTGGGGTAGAACAGACAGGGGGGCTGGCGCTGAGCATGGACTGAATGCGGACGGACGGAGATGGTCTTGCCTTTGGAACGCCAGGGTCACCCCTGCTGTGCGGAAACACTCCCATTCTGTGATTCTATTTCAGATATCCCGGGGAACAAAGCAGAAATACCTGCTCTCCCTCATACAGTTTGCAATTGCATTAGAGCCCAGTATTGCTAGGCTGAGGCAGTCACTCAGAATGTTGTCTTAGTTTCGCTCAGTAACACAACTGAGGGAGAGGAGGAGGGTAAGCTGCCGCATGTCCCTCCAGAAAGTCAATTCAACCACAGAAATGGGTTACTACAAATGAAGAAGTATGCAAATAATGTACTGTTTCCTAATATACTTGGAACATTCCAAGAATCCAAAATTCTGATGCCTAGCAAGCACATAGCAAGGATGAGTTGAACTGCAGCTTGATGTAATAATTTCAATGCTTTTGCATTTGACTCGTGAGGGACACCTAGTAACGACTTGTTGAACTGCAGCTCTTTGTAGAATTATTTTGATATTGGATACTATAATATTCACTGCCCACTGCTAATCTCGTCCCATAATGCTTTGCAGGCCCTTTGGTTGGGATTATATTCTTGCCCATAACTGTGCTTGGGCTGGTTCTAAGAGGATGGGACCACCACTGAATCGTTCAGCATGATCTGCTTTTTGTATTCAAGGCATCTGCTTGGTCCTCCCCCTAGGTTAGGGGGGACCCCAATTTCATCACCTCTCTCATTGCCTGATATTTTTCATTTTCAAAGTTCACTTTTGTGAATTGGTTATATGCTTTTTAGCATGCAAAGTTTCTTTATCAAAGCATTTGTGGGTGCAGTTTAGTAGCTGACTCTGCTACATGGAGGAATGAACGGAGTTTTTGCCTGAATTCCGTGGTTGCAATGGAATGTGTAGTTAACAAATCTCTGCAAACTCCGGCTGCGGAGCAGAGTTTTTATATTTTTGAAAACTTAATAAAAATATTTCAGGGATTGGATGGAAAGTCTGTGATGCTTTCCCATGCACTACTGACACCAGGAACTGCAAGCGGAGGAGCACGAGGCAGCTGGCAGCACCAGGTAAGTCTTATAATTAATTAATATTATTACTAAACCCTGCCGTGTGCTCAACCCTGCACCTCCCCCAGCCACCTCACCACTCTTTATCTGTGTCGGCCGCCACTGAACTGGACACCTATTGGGAACTGATGATGGTCCAATCCCGATCTAAGGACATTAGGGGGCCGGAACACTCTCATCCCCCAGAAACTCTGGGAGGGCCACAGACAGTTAGATCATCTAGAACAAAGTTGATACGTGGTTGATAAGCGATTGCCCCATTTGCTTAACTGCACAGACTCTGTACATGGCACCCTTTACTGATAACAATGAAGTTGAGGCTGCTGTGTGGTTACACTGGACGTTGTTGGTGCCACCGGACCATCACTTAATGCATGCATTGGGCTGGTGTCTTTCACTCGTTTATGATTCTCTTTGTGGTATGGGGTTCTTTCTTTCTGTTTTCTTGAAACTTGCAATAAATACATAAGTTTAAAAAAAGTTTCATAGCATTTATGTTTTTTTTCATTTGCATTTTTATACTAAGCTAGAAGTACAGGAACGATTGGCTCTCACCTCGGGTGTACTAAGGGTACTCCTGTTCCAGATGCCTACATTTATTATTTTACAAAACCTCCAGTTTTGTTGGCAAAAGCCTTTCCCTGTTTCCTCGTGCACGTGCAGTAGTAAGGGAGGGAGCATCCCAGTGATAAACTGCGCAAGGAATACAATTCCCCCGAACTATTGTTGCAGTGGCAAAATAATTGCAAACGTAACATTAATGAATCAGTGCAAACCAAGCGACAGGTGAATACAATTTGTTTACGACATGGAGCAGAATCCAATACAAATGCACAGCTCAGGGAGAGAGAATAATTCACATTTCATTTTACGAGTTAAGATAATTCATGCTCATAATTACTGCCTCCCTGTGCAGCCGGGTCTGTGAATGCCCTCACCGCTCCGTTGTTGTTGACAAATAAGGACTTTATTTCATTACACGGATTCTTCCCATCAAATAGGATTTTTCTGCATCATTTGTCAATAAAAGCCATTTACAGACTCCTACTGTCTGGCTGCGCTATCGATCCAGGCATTAAACTGAAGCTAATATGGATATTAATCCGAAATTGCCCTTAATTTTCAGCAAAAGTCTGACAAAACAAGAGAGCACATACTTGTCGTGGTCACGTGTGTCAACCACGGGTGTCTGACCGATTAGCCATGGTTTGGATGCAAGAAAAGAATATAATACCTAATCAAAACTAACCCTGTGGAGTAACATTGGATTGACTGCTGATCGTATTATTTTAAATAATGTTAGTTCTAAATATATGAAGCACCGACCAAAAATCACATGAATCTAATGTGTTGGTCCACAGAGAAAAAGATTCTACAATAACAATTATTCTTGTTAGTCTGGCGCCCACTTTTTATTTCTGTTTGATCACATTTACTAAATGTATCAACCCAGTACAAAACTATGAGGCTGATTATGATGGCGGTGAACCCGCCACCGACAGGCTGTGGGTAGCGGGTTCAGCCATCGTGAGGCCATTTTCCATATTATTATGGCGGGCGGTATCGTGGTGGTTGGAAACTCTGACCGCCATGCATCCGATGGGCTCCCTGAGCCCGCCGGTGCTGCGGAGGCCCTTGTATTCCGAGAAATGGCAGTGGTGTCTACCAGGCACCATCGTTGGGATTAGGATGGTCCAACCCTATCAGCCTTTCCATAGCGGTTCACCCGCCGTGGAAAGGCTGACGGGGATGGACTTTGGGGACCCATAGCGGGCCCCCTTTCCCCCGGGCACTTTGGTTTTGGGGGTGGGGGCACCTATGGTGCCCCCCTACATTTTCCTGCACCATGTGGCAGGCACCGCATGGTGCAGGGAAATGTTAAAAGTGCATTTATGACATTGCGACGGGTGCTGCTGGCTGCAGCACCCGCCACAATGTTATGTATGGCACTTGCGGCTGCTGTGGTGGCGGCTGCGTCATACCACCTGTGTGACTGCCACCTTGTAGGCAGGCGGTCTCACTCCCTGAGATGATGGCGGACAGACTGAAGTCCATCCGCTATCGTAATCAGCCCCTATGTATTTTAACAATGTAAATGCCGTGATATAAATAACACTCTAGAAAACAAAAAAAATCGGAACTTTATGAAACAAGATAAAGGTTAACTAAACGAAAAACCATAATTATTAAAAAATGAAAATACAATGATGTATTGTGAATACGTGTGAAGAATGTAAATGAATCTTGTTAAAGAGTTACACAGTGAACTATTTGAAAAAAGTACATACAAATGAAAATGAAAACGAATATATAGGAAAGTAGAAAAGTGGTAAAAGACACATGCAGCAAGAGTTAACAGCAACTTCACTTGCTGAATTTTAGAAAGAAGGTTATCAATTAAAACAACACCTGTAAATTGCGATATAATGGTTTAACAAAAACTGCTGGAGGCAGACTTCACAAGTACCTTAATGGCTGGATTATAGCACTGGTCGCTACAGATGTCTTCATGTATTTTACATATAATGTAAGAGCATCGGCTGCCATGCTTCCAAAGTTCGGGATCCTTGAATGAAGAGCATGTACCGACTGCTTTACGCAGAACTTCGTACCCAAGTATGATGCCATTTGGGCCCCCTGGTGATGACCAATTAACTTGTACAAATCTGTGAATAAATAATTAATATGTTTTAGAGCATGCAGACAGATGTGGGAAAATGGCGGGTTCCCAGAGCAGAATAAGATTTGTGTAACCTATCTGAAAAGAAAAAAACAGAGGTGGATTGCGTATTTGCTGTGGGATATTTTCTTGGAAATGTTTTGATGAGAACGTACATCATAATTGTTGGCACATTCAAAATAAAATTTTTCTAAAATCTTTGATAAATCCCATCGAGTATGATAATTCCAGGAATAACACATAACAATCAAGATTAAGTTGACTTTAACAAAAAAAATAATTAAAACCACAGTTTTTCCCAATTCGCTGTAACTTTATCACCCTACTTAGACTTTCAAGCAGCATTGGCAAAGCACAGAAAACACAATTGTACACAATCACAGTCTGTTACCAAAACTGCAAACATAAACCAGTTTGGATCCATATATGATACAACAGTTTGACTAAACACAACCTTCATACCTACTGCATAGCCATTCACAATAGCAGGGACAAAATGGGTTATTTTTATTCAGCCCTTAATGGTCCACATGATGAAGTTACTTCTGGCTTCCGGTATCTGATTTGGAATTATCTTAAAGTTACCTTGGCTGGCATTTCACTAATCACCCTATCTAAAGCTAGCATCAGAGAAAAAACCTAACACCAGAGAACCTATCCCATCAGAAAGAAGTACTGCCTATCTTGTAAAATATATCTGCAGCTAATGAGGCCACATCATGTTCCCTTATTACCAAGTCTGCACAGAAATGCCATAACTGCATACCCACATACCAAGACTGACACATGTAAGTATGTAAACTCAAATTTACAATACATCGTCAACAATTTCTTTCATTCCAAACCATGGTTGAACTTGAGAATTTTAATAATATTAGATGGGCTAGGCAATGGCCATCGTAACCCAATATATTCAATACTTCCCTATGGCTCACTCTACATCAGAGGTTTCATCACCCTGTTCCCCTTAGGAATGCCTAGTCACACATGTAGGATTTCACTGACTAAAGCAAGAGACAAGAAAAAGTAGGTATTATTCTTAAAAATCAACTTTGGTTTGACAAATTAGTCGAGCTAGACCTGAACTCAATTTTTCTTGAAAGTTTGCAGTGTCAAATGTAGCCTGCCATATTTCAACAAAAAAAAGTAACTGGGCCAATAGAAAACAAAGTATTTGTTTTAGCACAGTGTTTACTGTTTGCCTTACATAAACTGTATTAAGTGCAACCAAGATTGCTCTAGGTGTAGATGTGCCTGTTGTTTTCTTCTTTCGTTTGAATAGGAAACAATAGGTTTAAATCACCTAAGAGAAATTCATCTAAGAAGTGTCTATGAAAGCTTTTGTAAAGAGATAACAGATAGAAAGCAAGGTATTAATATGACAACGGGTAACTCTACCAACAAAAGAAAACACAATTTATTATGTTACACAGTTCATTGAGAAAACTTTGTTCAATCCCTGTTACCTATGGCACAAGCAGCAGGCTATTCCTGGAAGAAGTGAGTGATACGTTCAAGTAGTACCAATTAACACCAAGGTCAAGAAATAACCACATCAATGTTACTAAGAAAATGACACAAACATGGTTAAAAAGCAACAGGAACAGCAAAGTGCCAATCAAAGTGAATGTTTGTGGCAAACCAATTGAGTATTTGTTAGTGTGTGAGATTAATTGAAGCATTCCTTCCATCACCATGTTTTTGTTGCCCTTGGGTGATTACCGCATCCAAATGTAATATCAGACGGAAATAAATAGGTTTCAATTTTATTTTGTTAGCTCTACTGATGAGTGATGTAAAAAAATTATTGATTGACGTGGATCGTAGTAATAAAGTCACTAACCTATTACGTCCAGTCAAGATTTCAATAAATTAAACCTGAGTTCAACCCCTGGTGGCTATGACACAGAGCAGAAAGGGTTAACAAAGGAAACGAGTTAAGCAATTAGAAACACAAAAACAGTTAAAAGCCTAAGACACAACCTAATTAAAACCCCAGTCCAATTTATGAAAATGTGAGAAAATATATTAAGCAAAATAACACCAAAGCTACAAAACCCAATAAGGAGAAACAGAGGCATGGATTTTTAAAGGTTTAAGTGAGAAAACGCCAAACAAAAGTAAAGCGCCAATTTAAGTTAATGGTCACGGTAGACGAGGACCATGGTGCAATTTCAGGTTGACCACAATGGAGTCTGGCTCCGATTAACCAAGTGGATTAGCGCTGGTGAAATTCTCGAAGTGAAAAAAGTTTCTAAGTCCCACTTCAGAAAGGTAATCTACCACTTTCTGTAGGAAAAAAGTTGGCATCCAGTATGGAACTCTGTCACTTTTTTAATAGCAAAATCTCCCAACACAAGTCCCTGCTGACACTGTAGTCACTGCTGTGGAATCGAAGATAGGATTAATGAAGTGGGTTGGTCCCACTGGTACTCTGGAGCCTTGGAGATTTCTAATAAAAATGTTTTGAAGTCTCAACACACATTGGGATTTCGTATTTTTTAAAAGAATTGTGATGGATTGTTGAGTGAAAAGAAGCTGAAATCAAATCTGATACTGTGAAACTGCCAGCCATATACTTTCTCCAGTGGGTCCTGTTGCAACTCTGGATCTCTGGAGGAAAAGGTTTGAAAAGTTTTCAAACTTTCTTCTAGTGCCCAAATTACCACAGAAGTACACTTCGAAGCCCTGAGGACCTCAGCAGTGTCGTACGGTTCCTAATATTTCAGTAAGAATTTGTGTTTGGGCCACATAAGCATCAAAACTATGCATGACTAAGTCCATGCATACTATCAGAATATGTTGATCTAAATCCTGGCTAGCTCACAGTGCACCACCTGGACCTCTAAACCTTACAAGGTAACGGATGGTGTCTGCAACCTCAGCACATGACATCCCTGATTACCCAAGGAAAGTGTGGAAACAGATCTAACCCTTTTGTGAGTAACTCAGGCATGCCCAAATTTAAACACAAGAAATTCTCAAATTGTCATTTCAAATATTTATTGAAGCAATGTCATTCTTGTGTAAAATACATGCACTGCAATAATTCATAAAAGGAAACAAAACAGAGTAATCAGCATTACGAGAATGGTAAAGAAAATAAACAGTTCAAACATTGCGCTGTTACGTTGATTATATGAATACATATAATTGTACCTATACTCATATCTACTGCTCCCTGTCCTAATATGCATAGGGTGTGCGGATCTGCCAGAATACCTTAGAGTGGTCTAACTCCCTATTTACCTGAGGGTGTGTGTCATCTGGGAGCCCATCTTTGATGTAGAGAAGGTCACCGTCCTTCTCAGGATGGGTACGGGATTCAGCTGCACTGGGATTCTGGCATGGACTAACCTCAATATTGACAGAAAACTGTTCCTCGCCCAAAACAAAGTACTGGGAGAGTTTTTATAATAAACTTCACCCATACTCTCTATGCCTGAGTTCTAGTCCAGCTGCTATTGTTTATTCTACCCTTGATGAGCTGTCGCCGAACAGATAACAACAAACAACAACATTTTGCACAGTGAACTTAGTCCTTGTATAGAATGTTCGAGGGCCTAATGATAATCCTATGAAGAAGTGCAAGTGTAAGCAAATCTATTTCTGAGAATATTATCCCACATGGGTGCACCAACAAATGTGTGTTAAAAGTCATTGTTTAATAAAGATGGCAACTTTAAATGTGAACATGTAAAATGGTGGTATTCTGTGCCCGGGGCCGATGTAACCACACAACAGCGGTGCCACTTACAATTTCTCAGGATATCAAGCAGAGGCCAACAACATTGTCTAGGTGCAGGTCCAGTTGCTACTGATCAACCAGGCATTTCAAGGCAAAGGCATTTTGCAGTTTGTTGTGTGTCTGCAGCTGTTCAGGAGATCAACCAACTGATCCTTAGAGTTCACTTATTTGCCCTGGGTCCCAGAGGCAGCAGAAACAGCTCTCAAGCAGTGTGTGCTGTCCTCCTTCTGTTCTTTCAGAGGTCTAGAAACTGTTCTGAGGAGGGTGCCTTGGAATAGCACATTTATGACTTGCACCAACTAGTGGGTGAAGGTGGCTCTTGGCTTTTTCCTAGCTAATGGATTAAACATATCCAGCGAAAACTCTACCCACTTTTGCAGCAGTTTCTGTTTGCCCTCCTGCAAACACTCCCACAATGCACCATATTGCCAAAATCCAAGCTGGGCAAATACTTCTTCTCTTATGCAGAGCTTGTGTGCTGATCCAGAGTAGTGGGCGGGGTAATGAGCAGTCCCCTACCCTGTGGACACTCAAAACTGGTTTGGTGGGTAGCTTTCCTGCCACTGGATTTGGTGCCAAATGATTATATGGACAAACACTGGGCCTTTCCAAGAGTTACCCAACATTTACTTGTGACATAGTAGGCCACTCGGAAGTTAATTAAGTTCCTGGTTCCACCCCTACTGGCCTTTCTGCCAGGGGAAGAAACACACCTCCCTAAACACAGGGCCATTGTCCCTGCTCTAGAACCAATTCATACCTCATTAAGGTCAAGTACTTGACTGAGAGCTACTGTAAATTACCCCTCAGGAGCTTTACGTAGGGAAAAAGCAACTTTCTATAAATTAATTTCTCTAAATAGTTATTAAAAATCCAAACTCAAAGCCCGTCCCCATACCCTTTCCACTATTCTTCTGCGTGGGCTCAGGAGAACCCCAACCGAAATTCACACTCTACAAACCACGAGTTGGGCCTGGGAGCACCTGCGTAGGTACCTGGGGGCTGGATGCCTGTATTTTCCACTTTTGACGATCTTGAACAACCCCTGGATAGCACCCATGACTGAAACATTGACACGGCGGGTACTTAGCCGCTGTCAAGTGCATACTATGGGTGGCATGTTTGAGAGCATGCAACTACGTACAGTGATGGATCTAATGGCAGACCAAGGCCAAGGTGTAAATATGCTTGACCGCTTCCTGATGCACAGAACGAGGACCGTGCTGGCTGCTGCACTTTGTCCTGAGACTGAGGAACCTTTGGATTTCCCCCCATTGACCACAATCATTGCGGCGACAGACGGCGTGCACTTAGTTTCTAGATTGTATCGACAGGCATAGGCACTCCGACCGAAGATGGGTGGTGGAGCCCACGCGGCCTGGGAGAGAGATTTGGCACACCCTGTGACTGACATGATGTGGACGCACTGTTATGAGCTGACACGTTTAGTGTCTAATAATTATAAACACAAACCTCTGCATTTGAAATATTTACATAGAATTTACGTCACCCCCATGTTACTCGCAAAAATGGATCGTTCAAAGCCAGACCACTGTCAGCGTTGTGCAATGCCGCAGGCTGATTTTATCCATCTAGCCTGGAACTGTCCTGTAGTGCTGGCCTACTGGGAGGCAGTGTTTGGGCATCTTGAGCAGATGGTTGTGACCGAACTCCTGCACACGCCCTTGCTTTCCCTATTAGGGTATGTGCTTCCCCTGAGTCAAGGAATTAAGCGCTTTGCTGCTATTGCCCTAGTGCTGGACAAAAGGCAGGGTTCTATGAACTGGGGAGGAATTGCATCACCAGTGGTGGGGATATGCCTCAGGGAAATGATGTATTGTGATACAACCAGTGATGTATACTCATCCTTGCTTCCACTTGCCTCCCGCCCTAAAAATATCTGACAGCCAACCAGTTCCTATCTATTATCACACCCGAAATTTACCGACTGAAGTGCTATGCTTAATGAAGTACCCATTGGATTAGCCTGCTGGTCCTGTGGATCGGAACTGTCAAAATGCTTTTATTACATGAACCTGTACTGTTGTCTTTTTGTTTTTTTAACCTTTACTGTTTATCGACACGCTAACACATTGTATGGATAACTCTTTCTCGATATCTGTTAAATTGGAGCGTCACGTAATCCGCATTAGGAGAATAATCTATCTGTGTGTCTTGTTTTTTTGTATAATTTGTTGAAAAACGCAATAAAAACATTTTAAAAAAAGGAAATCCAAACTCAAAATGTAATTGGGCATTAATAAAGAGTAAAAATAGTGATTACATTATTTTTCTATCTAGTCCCAAACCCAAGATACAAATTAAATATTTTACCCTGGGCCTTCCACAGATAAAATATTGTTTGGGGGCTTGTCACTGCGAGGACATGGTTACAAAAAATTTCTACATACCCCATCTTATAAAATATTATGCATCCTACCTAGGGTGTTGTAAGCATCACATAGGAGCGACTTATTAAAATATTAAAAGAAGGTTTGCATGCATGTAGAACTATAGTATTTCCCTTTTCAGAATCATGAAGTGTAACTTTGCAACATTTGTCTTTTGGCTTATTAAGTACTGGTAATACACATTCTAGGATGCACCTATTGACACCATATGACAGACCAATGAATTATATAAAAGTTATACCCAGAAGTAATCATCTTTGGACCAGTAGTGTTTATCTATTCGCAGATCCTCAGTTAAACTCTGGGCATCGATGACTTTCACCAATACCTACATGAATTTAAGAAAGCACCAGATAAACAGGTCACTTTCTGATACATAAAAATGTTAGAGAGCCACACACAAAGAGTGCTTAGGTGTGCCTGGATGCATACCCCCTGTAGCTTGTCTGGAGCCACAACAGGGAATACAGGAAGCTTGTGTATACTTCTGGACCTGTGGATACTCTGCCGGGAAGGGGAACTGCTGTGCTTTTGAAAGGACTGCCACTCTACTAGACTGCTGCCCTGAAGGGCTGCTGCCCTGCTGCCTGCTGCCCTCTTGCCTGGGTGTAAAGGACTGGACCTGCATCTGTTGAACCAGGACCCCAAAGTGACTCCAAGGGCTAGTTGTCTGGCCTCTTGACTAGATTCTGAGGCAGTGGTGTGACATAAGCCCCCACAGGCCCTGTGGAGTGAGGGCCAGAGCTCCAGGGGGCCCACTAGCCAAAAGTTGTAGGTAGTGGTCCAGGGGTGGCCCTCTATATGCTTTGCAGGAGGCCCCCTCAATTTCCGTTACACCACTGGCCTCAGAGAAGAAGGCTCCAACAACCTTGAACCCAGTACCTTGATTTTGCCATTTGTGTGTCCTACTCTGCCAAGTGGTGCCACCCCAGTCCTGGACCCTTGGAAGTGGGTCTGAAGATGCTCTGCCAGTCCATCTGTAGATCCAGCAGAACTGATGCAGCTCCTCTGCTGCACAGCGGAATCCCGAGCAGTAGCGACGCATCGACTTTGCTGCGAGGGTACTCCCAGAGCAAGGACTCCACATCAACCTTGCAGCCTGCATCAGAACCGCTGCTGGGAGCAGTTTCACCAATGCGGGCCCTCGCATTGCAAATCTTTCATCAACAGAAGGCTTGAAGATGCAGATTCTCACATCGTAGCCTCACAGCTCCTTGGAACTGACACATTGCCTTAACTGTGCAATGCATTCTTGATGCCAGACTTCGCATCACAAGTCCTCATCGACAGGATTCTCGACAATGACGCAGGACCGTGCATTGCAGATTTGCAGCTCCTCAGAACCGATGCATCTCCTCAGCTGTGGAACACATTCCTTTTTTATTTTTATTTTTTAAATTTTTTATTTTTGAACAGGTAAAAAACAGGTAATAAATAGGATACAGTTCATCTTACCCCACAAGAACAAACAATAAATAATTAAACATTAAGAATTTACATAAAGAAAGCAGAAAGGTTATCTTTTCCCCTTCTCGAGCAAAGACGATATGATAATTCATTTAGTTTACCCATGATAAACTGCAGCATCTTAATTTCACACATTATTTCATAAAAGATTCAAGAAATCATAACTTCTGATGCTCAATTAACAAATTATCAAAAGCAAATAGCAAAACCCTATATGTACACCTGACAACATCCCTACTATCTTCATTAATTCATTAATTGGGCCATATTCAACCATTTTTACCCTGGAAATGTTGGACCCCATAAAACCAATATTTCACAGTGGGTGCTAGACCCACCTACATTCACCCTCCCGGATTTTTTGAAATTTGGAAACAGCCCGTATCCGCAAGGCATAAAGTCATTCCCTTGCTCTAACCTGGTGCATTTTAGATACCCACTGCTCATAGGAAGGAGCGTCTCTTGATTTTCATTTCCGTAGAATCATTGATTCGGCCACTAAGGTCGCAATGAAGTATAACTGCTTCTGATGGATCGCCAGATTTACCATGTTACATAACCCGAAAAGGGGCCCAAATGGTTCTGGTGTCACTGAGGTTTGAAGTTTCACCCCTAACCATTGAAATATTTTAGTCCAGAAAATGAGCAGTGCTGGGCAAGTAAAGCTTATATGCCTCACATCTAAAACATGTTCCTGATTAAGTTGGAAACATCCTTTGGAGTTTGGTTGGAGTATAATACAGAAACCATTTGGCGAAGAACACCATCTTCTTGAAATTAGCCCCTCTAATGGCATTACGGGCCCACAGATTATAAGAATTCCAAGTTAAGGGTTCTATCCTGCAGCCACTAAAGGTCACAATTTTCCCTAGGGCAATTGGCACCACATTGGGATACCATTGTTTCAACAGAGTATTATACCATATATCAACTCGAACTTGCCCAGAAACATAGAATTCATAGATTAGTGCCGAAGGTGGGGAATCCCCAGGGGGTTTATTATCATAAAAGAAATGCTGTACTTGAGAATATGATCAAAACATCCAGTCCGAGATTCCCAAATTACCCTCTGGAAGCTGTCTCCAGGGCCTCATGGTTCCAGCTACTACTTAGTTCTTAAACCTACGAATCTCTGCTTTCTCCTAATTCTGAATACACCCTCTTCCTAAAGGTAGACCTAATGAGTTGCATTCTTTCAATAAGATATCTGGAGGAAATTGGGGAAAGTTGCACTGCTCCTTCAATTGGTTAAATCTCCAGACTACCACCAAGGGAAATGTATACCTATGTTTTGGGAGCTTGGGAATTTTGAGAAAGAGGAAAGCTTGTTGTCTGCTTCTCTTAACATAAGGTTAAGATAAACATTATTTGCTGGATTTTGAGAGATTGCTGCTCACACGCACCAATCTAAAAAAGAAGCTTGAAAATATTTCTTAAGATGTGGAGTTGCTAGTCCACCATCTTCAGTTAATAGCTGTAAGATTTCCAGCTTGGCACGAGGCTTTTTAACTGCCAAAATAAAATGACACAGCATATGATCAATTTCTAAAAAGAATTTCTGGGTAACTTTTGTAATCACATTAGTAAAAGGGGAAAAGTCACCATTTTAATTAAAGCTATTCGCCCAATTAATTTCTGACCGTTCGCTAATGTAGGTGCATAGTTAAGTTGATAAAGATGAGAAAAATCATGAGATATAAAAATACCTATATATCTAATGGGACGCAAGACATGCACTTGGGGCTGCATTTTGCTAGGTAACACAGAGTTGAAGACATTGAATATCAAGATTTCCGATTTTGAATGATTAATTCCATACCCCACAGTTCGGAAAAGTCTTGAATTTTATCAAACGTTTTTTGGATATTATGTTCCTCAGCATTCAGATGCAGGATCAAGTCATCAGCAAATAATTTAAGTATCGGAGCACCTAAAACAGGGGGTTCAATTATTTGCAGATCTTGGCAAAAAGAAAGAGTCAACCGTTCGATAAACAATGAGAGAAGAACCAAAGAGATCGGGAAGTCCTGGCAAGTGTCCCAGATGATTAAGATTATTCCTGCCAAATTTGAATGTATCATAACCTTGGCTTGGGCTTGGTTCTATCAATTGCCTAAACACTTCACCAATTTGGAAGGGAAACCAAATCTATTCAGGGTAGCAAAGAGAATCTTCCACTGCACTAAATAAAATGTTTTTTTTTGCATCTATCACAATAATAGATGCCTTAATGTTATTGTTAGCAAAGAAATCAATGGCTTGGAGGAGAAAGTTGGCATTAGCTGAAATGGTTCTTCCTGGAAGAGAACCTACTCTAAAACGTCTGTAACAAACCCTATCCTGTTTGGTGTTAAACATGTTGGAATCATACCCCTACACCGGTAACTGGTGTGTGGGAGGTATGATTCCACCACTCAGAAGCAAGCTTCGTGGGGTCCCTGGTGTTCCCGATACCAGCCTTCTAACTCCAGACAGCACAAAATGGTTGCTGCCAACATTTCTGCCCTCCTGCTGCTGAGCCACGCTCGAGCAGGGGAAGGCAGATTAATAGGCATCCTGTCACAGGGAGGTGCGACCACCTCCCAGACAGGATTTAGTGTATTAGGGCTGGGTGGGTGCACTTGCCAGCGTCTCTAAGTCTGCATGATGTCCCTTTGCATAGTCCAGTTCAAACCAGTCGATCTGGCGCAAAACTGGACAAAGGAAATGGGAGTAACCTCTCCCCTGGGAAGATACCCTGAATCTTTCTAACCCTTTCCGGTGGGTACTTAAGGGCTTACCTGGCTGTAGGGCCTGAGCTTCGTCGTGGACAAGATTCTAACCTGAAACCACTGCACTTCGACCGTCTGGGCACTCTGGACTTTGCTTTACTTCGTTTGGGCCTGACTCCGTCTCCCTCTCAGCCTGCTGAATCATCTGTGCCTGTGCACCATACAGGATCCGTGCAGGACCTGTGGAGCATCAAAGACAACGGAAGATTATCTCCCTTGGAGTGAAGGAGTCACTCCCCTGCATTCGCAGGCACCACAACACTGCTGATCGGTCTGCTGATCCCGAGCTCCTACGGACTCTGAAAGGCTCAGCAACACAGTAGGTGGGTTTCTACACCCCTCGAGGCCCAAGCTGCCCTCTCATTAAGTTTGAAGTCAGAATCCCTCGTGGGTGCTGCAATACCCGAACCCCTGTGCACAGTGTACTTTTGCAAGTGCATGTGCTTGTTGACAATTCCTTAACAAGTGCATTGGGCTCAGAGTAGCCCCAACCTCTGGTGACTTTCTGCACAAAGATCTTCATCCACCTCACACCGTGTGCTCCGTGCCTTGCTGTTTTGTGAAGCTGCTCGAGGTCCCCTCGGAACTCCTGTGCCTTCCGGCCTGTGGGTCCAATTGAGGGTCAACTTTGCTTTTTTGGGCTCCTCTGGTTGCTCCAGGCTTGCCCTGATGCCCCTGTGTGTGGTGAGTCTCCTGGACCTTGCTGGTCAGAACCATAAAATTCCTTGACCTTCTGTGTGGGTTGCCGTTGCAAAATCTTGTTGGTGCTTCCGCCGAACAACGACCCCACAGCACTCGACATACTACGTGGGACAGCTTGCATCTGGCTCCTGGTCGTCCTCAACGTCGCCTGGTTCCCACCGCTGCAGAGTCAAGGTCACTGTGAACTATCCTGAAGCACCTGACATCGGTGGGCATTCGTCTACCGAGCCCCTGGTCACTCCCAAGTGACCCAGACTCTGTCCCCTCTGCTTTCAGGTACCCTTCAACTAGAATCCATGTTTGGATTCCAACGGACATTCTTCTCCCTTCCAGCAGCGGCTTTTCTTCAAAGTCCTCCATTGGGTTTGATAGCGATTTCTGATGCCACTTCACACCTATGCACCCGGCTTCCCTGGGTTAGGTAACTTGGGAACTACAGTATCCACAGGTGGGGTGGCTCTCCAACCTTCTGTCTTCCATGGGGTTTCTTCATAGTCCACTGGAAAGGGTTCTTAATCTCTAAAACTTCAACTGCGACTTTCACAAGGAGTTGTACGGAGCACGCGGTCATGTTCCCACACTGCACCCGTTCTCCGTGGGGTCCCTATCTACTCACCTTGGGTGGTTACTTGGGATCCCAGCAATTCAACATCCTCTCCACATTGTCCTGACCTGATTCGTGATCCTTATACCACTTTCTTAGTATTTAGTGTGGTCCCCCCTGGGGCCCCCTGTGTATTGGTGCTATTTACTGCCATTTCTTTGCTGAAGTATTGTGTGCTTTGTGACTATCGCCGTGTAGGAGATACTGTAACATACTAGATAGTGTTATATATTAAATACATATTTTTTATAACTATTGTGTGGTTCTCTTTTCATTTAATCTAATCTATACGATTATGTTCTGGTAAAACAAGCTGCTTTATACTCTTTCAAGACTTAGCCTGAAGGCTGCTCTCCACATCTACCACTTGGATAGCTTTCTAAGGTTGCCTGAGACCTCTTAAATCACCATAAGGGTTGTCTGGACTGGTGCAAGGTGCCCACTTTAATTAGTGGACAGCATATACCCGGCAAGCCTCTCACAATAACCAGGAAGGTGGCCGACTATAGGCCAAACATTTTATACATCTCTGCTGGTAAACCATTGTTACCACACTCTTTTCGATTTGGGGAGCTCTTAATTGCTTCTTGTATTTCTTTGAGTGTGATGGGAACAACTGCATTCAACCACTGCTCTTGACAGAGAGTCGGTATGTCAATGCCATCAAGGAACTTGTTAATTTCCTCTGGCATAATCGTAGATGGGGATGTGTAAAGATGCGTATAGTGGGTTAAAACAACTTTTTCAGCCTCCCCTCATTGAGATACCGTCTGTCCACTGGCTTTATCATAGATAGATTTAATAATAGAGTTGTTCTGTCTCTTTTTGACTGACCACGCAAGATACTCACAGGACTGTTCATAAAGTTGCTGAAATCTAGAAATTTGATTTAGAATTGTTTGGGCAAAGTAGTGTTCTTTCAGAGCCTGTCTAGCTTTGCTTAAACCTACACCTGAGTCCTGCACATCCTCCTCAGATGGACCCAAGTGGCTTGATCAAGATCTACCTGCAGCACTTGCTCCTTTTCCCTTTTTAGTTTAAGAACTTGAGCTTTGAAGGAAATGGCCTCGCCCCATATAAAGGCCTGCCCAGACAGCAAAAGAGGAAGCTGACCCAATATCCCTCCAAAGAAATTCAGCAAGATTCAAATTCATGGCTTTAACCCTACCTTTATTGTTTATTGTTTAACAGAGATTCCTCCTAGTCCATAGAAATGAGATCCAAAAAAATAAATCCTGGAGGCCATATTATATCTTTTGGGGAAATAGGTAAACTCATGGGATTGGGGGTTGTCCAGACACCAAGGATCAACTAGAGCTAATTCCTTGGCCATTTTGGCTAGAAAACTCGATGCCCTGGGTATGTTCTGGGCTTTATTGATAAGGGATGAGATCAATCTAACATCCTGCAGAATAATAAAATCTCCCCCATCACTAACATGCCAGAGCATACCCGCAATGCTTCATAAAACGAATTTAGTGCTACTATATCATCTTCAATGGGGACATAGAAGTGGGCTGAACAGAAATGCTGCATTCCTAATACCACCTTAAGAATAACCCATTGAGCTTCGGACTCTCCAAAAACCTTTACAATTTCTCCATTAAATGTCTGCGATATGAAAATCGCTATTCCTTTAAAAACATCACCTGCTGACACATAAAATACTTGACGGTTTAGATTGGGCTTTAAGATGTGTCTCTTGTAAAAATAATTATCTGAACTTGGGCTGCTATAGGCTATTCTAAAGTGGATTTTAATTTGACCTGATTATTAGCACCATTGATATTGCATGATGCTATTTTAATGGAACATACCCTATCATACATAAAATATTTTTTAGGTGTAAGGTGGATGTCAGTTCCCTCTAAAACTAATCGATTGGGTCTCTCATTTTGTGGGCCCTGGTTGTTATGAAAGGTCTTGTGTATGACAAAGCTGATAAAAAGATCCGAAGCCATATGCTCTACCTGCTCTTTTACCCCTAATCAACCTTCCTGCCCCTATCCCTCCCTCCTCCCATCCGAACCCTTCTCCCCTTGAGGCCCCACCCATCCTAGTCCTCTCCCTAGAGCTACCCACCCTCCCTCCCCTCCCTTCTCCCCAGACCACCCCAGATCCTACCTGAGTGCTTTGGCACGGCATCCTTGAACCCTCCACTGGAAAGGGTGCACACCAGATGGTTGCTGTCTGATCACCCCTTTATTGATATCGCTAAGAAAGTTGTATGCATTGTCATGCACTGTTGCATAAATTCATGTAATTATTGTAAATCTAATAATGCCCTGAAATGCATGTACCTCCCCACACTGTTCAAACCAGGAAAATTACATCTGCTTATTAATGCTTAAGTATCTTAGGGGCCGCTGTTTATTGGCCAAGCTGCTACCAAATTTTGTTTAACATATTGCAAAATAAATTCTGGCCAAGCCGACAGAGAAAAAAATAAGTACACACCCCTGATAGAAAACCTTACGTTTTGATTGCTGCACAATACCACCCAGCTCCATGGCGCTTGAAATCATCAATAAGAGCAATAAACTCTTTACTACGATGTGCCACTACAATAGATATCCGAAAATATACGAGACGAAAAATGATCACATGTAGTAAATGATTTCTGTCTTATTGCACAGGATAAATTTTGTTCTTTGATGTGAAATCCCCAAAATTTGCTAAAATCGTTTATTTGGCATTAGCAGGACGAATAGCAGGGACCCGATGGGCACGAGTGATAGTTAAGTTCAACCCTTCTGATTCCTTATCCGTAAGAACATGCTTAAATATCAAATCTTAAACTAGCGTAGTAACGGGTTGGCTCGCCTCTTCATCCTCCAGATCATCCAACAAATCTTAGATTTGCCCACCTGGATCTGTTCCCAGCATTGTCCAGCTTGAGCTGCAGCACCTCTAGATCCATTTGGACTTGCATATTCATTTCTGCTTGATCGTTGTTTGAATCCTCCAAAGTGGCAACCCTCTGATCCACCTGTGTCTTATGGGAGGTAAGTTTCAGCAGACTATCAGAAATTTGGCTCAACTGTTCGCTAGTTTTTCTGCAAGCGTCTTTCTGGGACATTTTCATCCCACATAATTCAGTCAGGATTAGATTCAACATTTTTTCCTGCGATGCTGTCTGTGGCAGCGACTGTAACAACAAGTTCTCATCTTGGGAGCTGGTAGAGTGATTTGGAATTGCGTCTACTTGCATAGGGCTTTCTTTAGAGGAGGGTGCGAGCTCTGCAATGACATGCTTATCCTTGCCCTGCATTCCTCCTACCGATAAATTGCTGTGCTCCTTCAGGACTGCTTTAGGCCCAGACCCAGAAGAACAAGGGGTACGAAGTTTTGACCGCACTCACAGCATTCACAATAGTCCCTGAATTTGCAACTTTATCCTGCTTAATATCAAGCGCGTCTGCCAATTCGACAGGCAGACTTGTTGGTTGTAGATCTTTAGCCTCCTGGCAGGCTCCCCTGCCACCGGGACTTGGGATTGATTCAGTGGAAGAGTTTAGAAGCAGGGAAGTGGAGTTGGTTCCTCTGAGAAGGAGAATTGATGCATCGCTGTAGGAGGGGGATCGTCGCTCCCTGTTCCCGGAGCAGGTAAACCCCGAATCTTGCAGGCTTTAGATCTCTTTGCTGCATGGGTTTTCATTGACGTGTCCCACGTATCCCGCAAAAAAAAATTAATTGAAGCTCTCTTTAGTAGTTGCTCTTTAGTAATTCCACCAAGTTGCGCTATGGTGCAGGAATTTTGCTGGCAAAGCCTGCAAGCTGCATCTGTGCTACACAGACCACTTCCGCAATCTCTACAAGTTACTGCTCCACCTGAGAAGACACCTAGAGTGCCTCCACAGGCAGCACTTTCTTGGCTGTTGAATCCTGGAAGTGCCCAAGCGCCCGAGTGTGCTAGCCTAGTCCCATGCTCCTGCCTAGTTTTTACAGACGAGCCCCCTCTGCAAGCACCAGAGAGCAGGCTGTGATCCTCTAACCCAAGGATCTCTCCCACCAAGTGGCCTGGCTGAGAGGGGGAAAGAAGAAGGAATCACTGACCGGATCGAAGTCTTTGGGTCTGGAGTCTGGAGACTTGAAAAAAGCTTATGCAGTGCAATGCATAGGTCGCCTGCTGAAATGAAAAAAGCCTTCTGGACGAGCTCAGTTCAGGCATCGGGCAGCACTCCTCAGCATCCTTGACATCCAGATGCTGTACAGCTCTCCCCATCCTCCGCCCCATGCTTCCTGAGCCTCCCACACCAGGGAGCGGTAAAAAGCCAGCCGGGGCACGGAGCACGATTGTCCTGCAGCACGACCATCTAGTGCGTGCCCTCACCTGGAAGAGAATTCCGCCACAGAGCATGACAGGAGCTCCTACACAGCATCAAGCCAGAGCTACCTTACTCTTGGAATCCACTTTGTAGTCTTGGATACAAGTGGGAGCAGGCCAGTCTTTCAGGACGCACACATTTACCAACAGCAGGTCCACTCCTCTTTTGTTCTGCCATAGGTCTAGAAAGTCTGAGAAAGGGGCTGGGGAGCACGTTACTTTTTCACGGGGTTGGGGTGACTGCTGGATATTCACTGACCAATGGGCAAAAATGTTCTAAGGGCAAACTTTCCCACTTTTGGGCACCTCCTCTTTGCCTCACTGCTGACTATCTCACAGTGCATCATTCTCAAGAAAATTCAACCTGACACAATCTTTCTGCCCCAGGACTGAGCTTGTAGTAAATGAGCAGTCCCCTTCCCCTGACCTACTCCAAACTGGTTCCAAGGTAGCTGCCTTCATCCCTGAGATTTGAGTCAGGGGTCAAAAGACACCTCTTCTCCAGGCCTCTTTTATCACTAAACCATAACAGTGCAGGTCTCCCTGGTCCCTTTTAAGTTAGCGAAGTTCCTGGACACCCCTAAACTACCCTGTTTGGGATGAACTGGGTTGCAGTCCTCACCCAAGCCATCCTGTCAGAATGTATGACTTTACAATGTAGTGAATTACCATACATGCTGTTTTCATGCAGCCCTTGCCATGCAGATGCTTTACCACGTATGGTAAGTATATGTAGAAAGCAAATATAAACTTAATTTTACATTTTCTTTGAGGGGAACCCCAACCCCTGCATGTTTTTAACAAACTCCTAGCCTCGCTTTATCACTAGGCACTCCTAAATTCAAAAATGTCCTTTACCTCCCTTTACCACGATCAAACCCTGATCCCTAAATGAACCAGCCTTTACTTCTGTCAATCCCTAAATTACTCTTACCCCATGGCACCACTACCCAACTCTAAAGATTCAAAATTACCCTTGCTCACGTTTACATCTGCCCATCCTTAAATTACCCTTACCTCCCTTTACCCATGTTTAAATCTTTTTATAATTACATAATAATAATAATGTTAAAATACTTAAATCTGTGCGTGGCTTGGAGCATCAAGATGGCAGTCGCACTCTAAGAGTGCTCCGGACCCCTGCGTAATCCGCTCCAGCATCCAACGCCATCAGTGGCCATCTTTCCCCCTTTTACCTGTCGCCAGTGCCTGGAAATCAACCTGCCTGCCTGCCGGTGCTGCGGAGCTCCAGCAGAGACCATTGTGGCGGCGGCGGAGCAGCCCCCCATTCCCCAAGACACCCGCAGACAAGATGGCGGTACCTGCCAGGCCATGAGCTGGGCCTGGGAGCCGGACTCCTCCGCAGCGGCCGGTTGTCAGCGGCCGAGTCAAGAAGACGCCAATCGGCTGAGGGCTCATGAAGCACCGGATCTGTGTGCCGGCGTGGGGTCTTGAAACAGCAACTGCAGCTGTTACGGAGCTGACCCCGTGCCCTGAGCCGCCTGCAGGCCATAGGCACCTCCGCAAGATTCAGTGGCCCCACTGATGAACTGCTCTCCCCGCTGACTCCGGGCGCCCTCCTGGGCTGTATCTGACAAGTGACCAGCGAGTGGGGGAAGGATCTCTGCGGCGGGCCCCGCCCCAGCTGGATCCCCAGGTTCCGGGGATGAGTTGGTGCCTGCGGGTCTGTGCCGGGCTGTGGTGGAGGTTGGGGTACCAGCTGCTGTTTCGTGCAGCGGGCCCCAGGTGGGCCCCCCGTCCTCTGGTGCGTCAACCTATGACACGGGACACCCACTGATCCAAGTGATGTTCTGCGGTGGCTGGAGCAGGCAGTGATGTCCCTTGCCAGCTGAGTGCAGCCAAGGTCCTGGCAGCAGTGAGTCTGGCTGGTTGTGCGGCACCAGGGAGGAGAGGCCCGTTCCCGCCAAACGCTGCCCCCTTGGTGAAGATGCGCTGGGGACAGGTTGGCTTTCTGCTGGGGTGAGGGACCTCCCCCCACTTACACAGCGTGGCTGCCCCAGCACAGCACCAGATCCCCGGGGGGAATGAAGAGCTGAGTGCCTGCAGAGCTGCGCCTGGCTATTGTAGAGGTAGGGGTATCGGCTACTGTTTCGTGCAGTGGGCCCCGGGTGGGGCCCCCTCTCCTCCGGTGCGGTGGCCCTGTGGCGCATGAGGCCCCATTGATCTTGGTGATGTCCCGTGGCGGTTGAGCACGCTGCGGTGACCTGTCCCCCTTGTCAGCCGACTGACGCCGGAGTCCTCGCAGCCGGACTGGTGGTGCGGCACCGGGGAGGGGAGGCCCGCTCCCGCCTGGCGCTGCCCATTGGTGAGGACGGGCTGGAGATCTGCCGACTTCATTATTGGGACAAGAGACGTCTCCTCCTCTACACAGCGTGATTGCCCCCGGTGGAGCACTAGATCCACTGGGGGATTACAGAACTGACTGGACTGTGCTGGGAGGCCAGGCCCATCCTGCTGGTCTGGGTGCCCGCCTCGGCCTTGGCCCGCTGCCCCTTGCCCTCCCTGCTCCTAGCAGCGGACCCATCGTGGGACCCTCCTCGGCTGCGTGGACTTGTATGCGGGGTACAGGGCTGCCTGGCTTTTGTTGTTGTGCGGCTTCCCTGACCTGAAACACCGCAAACCTCCCTGGGGGGCCATTAGGTATTTGTTGCTGTGCTAGCGGGACTCAATCGGGGACCTAATCTGCTACCCTGGCCGTGGCGGAGGTTGGGGCCCATCGCCTGGCTCCGGGGGGGGGGGGCAGACTGCACCCCCCCAGGGTGGGAATAACGACCTACGCAGCCAGCCGGGGCCTTCTTCCCCCTCCACCCCAACAAAACCTTGGCTCAAATGATGACAGGCACAGCGTAGTGGGGTTGACCCCGACCCACGGCCTGGTTCCTTGAGTCGGAGGGGCTCTGTCCTCCCTCGCTTGGGACTACGAGCAATCACCCGCTCCTGGGAATCCTGCGCCAACGACCACATCAGCGGTGCACACTCCGGGCCCCCGGGCCTCAGGCACCCATTAACCTTCTGACCCAAGGGCAGCATCACCTCACCTTTGTTGTACCGTAGCCTGCCCGGGCTGCGGTCGTGCTTGGGAGGACTGGCGCTGGGCGCTTTCTGCCGCTGGCCCCATGGAAACTCTCTTCAGCTCCTACCATGGGAAAGGAACAGGGTCCTAAATCCCCAGCTACTCACACACAGACAAAAATGGACCAATACACAACGGCTGAACACGACCTCCTGGTGTGGGATGGGGGTGGCCCCTCGCTTCAGGGTAATGACTTGGCCGCCATCTTGCAGGCGATCAGTGCATCTCAGGCCTCGGTTGAAGGGAAGATTGGGGAGGTCCGTGTTGATATGTCACTCATCCGGCAAGACTTACGCAATGCCACGGCCCGCATCACGGAGGCCGAATCTCGCCTCTCCATGGTGGAGGACAATGTCCACCAGTTAAAAGAGCAGGTGACCCGCTTACATTCCCATACTAAAGAGTTACACAGGCGTGCGTTGGACACAGAAAATCGCTCTTGCCGCAACAACCTACGCCTAGTGGGATTTCTGGAAGGAAGCGAGAAAGGGCAAATTACCGCCTTCATTGAATCCTGGGTCTCCTCCTGGATGCCCAAGGACACGCTCTCAGCGTGGTTCACGGTGGAGAGAGCCCATCGGTCCCTGGCACCTAGACCGCCACCTGGAGCCTTGCACCGCCCCATCATAGTCTGAATCCTCGATTTTAAAGACCGGGTCGCAATTCTGAATGAGGCTTGAGCCATGGGCACCCTAAAATTGCAAAATCACACCATCATGGTGTTTCCAGACTACACCAAAGAGGTGCAAGACCAACAAGACTCATATGTGGAGGTAAAAAAGAAGCTGAGGACTATTAGCCATTAGTACAGACTCCTATTCCTGGCCCGTCTCTGTGCCATCTTTCAGGGCAAGACGTAGTTCTTCGACTCGCCACAGGCCGCCTGGACTTGGCTGATGGAGCAACGCCCACTTGGACCCCGGCTGGGGTCTTCGCCTGGGCCCCCTGGCTCCCAGGCCTCATGACCTTCATCCCCCAAGCAGCAATGCAGACAGCGCAAACACTCGCACAGGGGGCGTAGGGGCTGGAGAGAATCCTCCACGTCGCTGAGCCTGGCCGCCCGCAGATCCATGGGCACTCCCAGTCCTCTGGGCTCCCAACCACAGTAGAGGGCCGCATCAGTGGGAAAATCATCTCCGGAGCGCCTCCCCTCGGGCGCCCTGAATTTGGTGGACACAGACCCGACCTATCCCGCAGCCCAACGATTTGAGGATCCTGAGAAGATTGACGCTCGGGGGAGAGGGAACAAGCTGTCCAAGAACTTTGAGCATATATCACACAACGTTAGGATGCAGAACTGTAAGGCCCATTAATGTCGCAGATGGGTTTGTTGTCAGTGGAAGACTCCTCTGGGGTGTGGGGCATGCTGAGCCAGCTCAGTCTAATCCACTGGCCCCAGACCTCGTTCTTCAGGCTGGCCACCCTGGATACCCCTCACTCCCCGTGAGGGTCCACTTTCGTGGCCCGCACCGGGCCGAGAAACATCACGCCTGAGGTGCTCTCAGCGCTCCTACTACTCCTGATCTCTCCTGCAGCTCGACGCTCCTGTAAGGACTGAATTAAGCAGCACTTCATTTTTATCAGAGTAACTGTTAAACCACTCCCTTCCCAACTGTTATGCGATGCTCTTAATGACTTTTTCTTGGAGAAAATCGCCACTATCAAAAGTAGCATCCCCCCGCCCGCTCTCCCTACAAACTCCCTGATCTCATTCAAGAACCCGCAGGTGCTAGATCAGATACCCCTGATCTCGAAAGAGGAATTTCTTGCACTTATAAAGAAAGTTCGATCTGGCTCCCCTACAGACCCCTGTCCTCCTCACTTCCTTCAAGAAGCATTCTCCACATGTCCTGATCCCCCTTTAGAACTTCCCAATAAATCTTTGAAACTAGGCTCAGTTCCCGATTCTTTTAAAGTTGCCGAGGTTGTCCCCATCCTTAAGAATCCCAACGCCGACCCTTCAATTCCCTCCAACTTTCGTCCGATCTCCCTACTTCCTTACCTCAGTAAGATTTTAGAAGCTCATGTCACCAAATGTCTCAGTTCCTTTAATGAACTCTCGCTATTTCTCAATCCCCAGCAGGCTGGCTTCAGACCAGCTCATTCCACATAGCTGGTCACACTTGCAGTCATGAACAAACTCAGAAAGGGGGCCGATAACAACATCCCTCAGGCCCTTATCCTCCTGGATCTCTCTGCCGCGTTCGACACGGTCGACCATAATCTTCTGATCGACCGTGTTGGGAGTGCCGGCATCCAGGGAACCGCCCTGAAATGGATCTCCTCCTTTCTCGATAATCGGTCCCAGGCAGTCCGCCTGGCCACTTTTTCAGCTAGGAGGGCAAGTCTGACCTGCGGAGTCCCTCAGGGATCCTCTCTTTCCCCCCTTCTTTTTAATTTGTATATGCTTCCCCTGATCCGCTCCCTAAGTAACTGCGAGGTGGCCACTTTTAACTACGCCGACGACCTTCAACTAGTGTTTAAAATGGATTCCTCCATCACGTCTGTCTCCAGTATTCAGTCCACCTTATGTCTCATCAGTAACTGGATGAACGCTAGTCAATTGAAACTTAATCCTGACAAAACTGAGCTTGTTCTGACTGGCGGTACCTCTAACCCCTGGAATGCCAATTATTGGCCCCCTCTCCTAGGCAACCCTCCCCAACCTGCTGATTCCGTGAAAAGCCTTGGGGTCATTATAAGTAAAGACCTGTCTCTGAAAGCTCAAATCGGTGCCGTTGTATCATCTTGCTTCTTTCACCTTCGCAGAATCCGAAAGATCTCTAGATTTTTGACCACTGAGGCCCTTACCTTGGTTCTCCTGGCCCTAGTTATCTCCCGTATTGACTATGCAAACTCACTGTATGTTGGCATTCCGGCTTACCAGCTTCACCGCTTACAACTGGTCCAAAACCAAGCAGCCAGACTCATCTTCCACCAACCTAGACATCAACATGTCCGCCCCTTGATGAAGAGCCTCCACTGGCTTCCAGTAACAAACCGCTGCACATTTAAACTGGGCTGTACTATTTTTAAAGCCCTAGCCGGCCTAGGCCCAGCTTTTATCTCATCCCTGATACTTCGCTACACACCTTCACGCGCTCTCCGCTCCTCTCACTCAAATTTGCTCGTCGTCCCTCCCTTCAAGCGGAAAAAACACGGCGGCCTTAGTTTTTCTCTCCTGGCCCCCCAACTCTGGAACTCCCTCCCTACTGAGCTCAGGTTAGTAACCTCTTATTCCCGATTTAGAACCCTTCTTAAAACCCTTTTATTCACACAGGCATATGCGTAAGCCATGACTATTATACTTCTGTTGCATCTCTCCCACTAGCGCCATGAAACCGTTTGGTGTACGAGCGCTCTATAAATATTTTTAACATAACATATCACCTTTCCACCAAGTGCACTATGACTGACTTGTCTCTGATGACACACTGAATATCCTTATGTAAGGAGGGGTCCTCCACCCAATCCAACCCGACCCGAACATTTTAGTTTGGTTATGTATTTTACCTGATTGGGACGACAGATGCTTCTGTTCCTGAAGTATAGGGTGGGGGGAGGGGGAAGGAAGGGGGGGAGGGACCATTGTCCCACTGTTGTTGTTTTCTCTAGTTACTATGCCAGCACTCCTATGGTACACAACGCCAATCTCATGTACTGTTTGCCACCCACAGACTCATTTGCTGTTTCACACTCAAGCCAGGCCCCAGTACTCCTGCAGCCACCCAGGGTCCTGCGGACTAACGATCCTTCCCGCACCCACCATAACAAAAAATACACAGTAGCAGATCTCCCCTTCGTGTGCTATCCTGGAATGTTAATGGACTCCTTGACAGGGTCAAACGGACGGCGGTCTTGCGCTATGCTCAGCACCAGGCATCCGACATCCTCCTTCTCCATGAGACCCACCTCATGGGAAACCATTGCCCCTTCCTAGCGAGATACGGTTATGACAGAGTCTGGCATTCAGGCTGTACCCCGGGCTCACGGGGGGGTGGTGATTCTAATGCAACACAGTCTTCCCTTCGTGCTCACACAGGCCACTAACGACCCTCAAGGTAGTTTTGCAGCTTTAAGTGGGTTGTTGGGCGGGAACCCACTCAACCTAATCTCAATCTACTACCCCCCAACGATGCTTACACAAACTCTGGACCGCACCACTGACCTCATCTTGTCCCTACCGTTAGGCGCGACAATAGTCGGTGGTGACTTCAACGCGGTTCCGAATCCACACCTTGACACTGCTTGTGCACCCTCCACTGTAAGGACTATGCACGCCAAACAACTGACGAACTGGACGGACTCCCTGGTCTGTGCGACGTTTGGAGAATTTGGCTTCCCCACACCAGGCACTTTACCCACACATCGGCTGTGCACTGTACACACGCATGTATAGACATTATATTTGTTCCCCCTACTGACTGCCAAATGATCAGGTATATCACCATCCTTCCTAGGGGCATCTCAGACTACTCACCCATTCTTTTGTGCACTGGGGATCCCCCTAGCTCGCACCGCCCAACCTGGAGGATGAACGCATGGTTCCTCCAGGACGAGATGTTTAGAGAGGCGATCGGGGTGGAGCTCCAACAGTACTTCCTCACCAGCACTGGCTCTGTCCCTTCCCCGGGTACCCTGCAGGAAGAGGGCAAGGCCACCATCCGTGGCTTTGCCAAGGGTCACCTGAAGTGTAAATGACAAGCCCAGACTAACCAGATCCCCCTGCGAGAGGCTCAGGCACTTGTCCTCGAATGGCATCCCCCTGAGGAACGTGACAAGACTCAGGAGAGGCAACTTATGCACCTGTGAGGCGCAATCAGACAACTCTCCCTAGACGCTGCTAAGCTCTTGTGGAGATCCTCTATAGCGAGGGTGCATAGCTGGGGGGACAATAATGGGAAAATCCTACATACGCTAGCTACATATCCCATGGCTAACCTTATAATTACGGAAATGAGGGAGCCGGACAGTGTGGCCCATCGGTCCCCGCTGGCCATGGCCCAAACCTTTGGTTCGTATTATTGCGATTTATACTCCGCGCAGCGCACTGCTACCTCCCTCTCAGACTTGCTCCACTCAAGTCACCTTTGCCTCCCCGTCTCAGCGCGGCTGCATCCACAGACCTAGACCTCCCCATTACCTGTGAAGAAATCAACAATGACATTACTCGCACCTCACTGGGTAAAACCCCAGAGCCGACTGTCTCCCGCAGGGTTACTATGCTGCCTACCGTGAGACGCTCACCCCGCACCTTCTCGACCTATTTACCGAGGCCCTCAAAAAGGGCTCCTTCCCCCTTGAAATGGATGTCGCTACCATTGTTGTTCTCCCCAAAACACAGCCGCCTTCGTCTAAGTGTACCGACAACTGCCCTATTTCACTCATAAATACAGAGGTTCAAATACTCGCCGCAGTTCTCGCCCAACGGTTGAGGCCTTACCTCACCATCTTAATCCACCCTGACAAGTGCGGATTCATGCCGCTGCGGGAGACTAGGCGTCTCCATCCGGCCTTGGCAAACTGCCAGCTACTAACTCCGTACCTGCCACTCCTTCTCATTAATTTTGAGAAGGCCTTTGACTCGGTAGACTGGCGGTATCTGGACGACGTGCTGGTCAAGATGGGCTTCGGTCTGCGATTTTGCACTCTGGTGAGGGTCCTTTACTCTTGTTCTCAAGCGCGAGTGCTCGTCAATGGGGCACTGTCAGAGGCATTCCCTATTAGACAGGGAACGAGTCAGGGATGGCCCCTCTCCCCTCTTCTTTTCGGTCTAGTGATGGAACCCCTAGCGAGCCTCATCCAGTCGGATGACCGAATTGAGAGTTGGAAATGGCCCAAGTCGGAAGAAGACAAAATTGCCCTGTACCCAGACGACGTCTTACCTTTCCTTGCGGAACCGGACCAATCTGGTGCCCACTGTCTCCACGCGCTGCATGCCTTTGGGCAGGCTTCAGGGTTGCGCCTCAACCCTAACAAATCAGTTCTAGTCCCTCTGCACTTAACCAGAGACTGCTTTGACTGGCACTCCACAATACCCATTAGGCCGCATCCTTTAAGTATTTGGGGATCTGGGTCACATTGCTCCCTGATCTCTCTTGGTCCCTCAACAGAACCCTGCTAATGAAGAGAGCTAGGGAGGACCTTGGTAAGTGTCAGACACTTCCGCTGAATCCCCTAGGTAGAGTCGCTCTGTTTAAAATGATGATTCTTCCCAGGTTCCTATATGTCACTCAAAACACTCCCTTCCACTTTCCGTGGGCTTGGTTCACGGAGCTAGATAACCTCATCACTAAATTCCTCTGGGGAGGTTGGAGACCCCGCATAGCCTTGGCCTGCTGCCGAATCCCACGCTTTGACGGGGGAATGGGAATGACGAACTTATACCTATACTATCTAGCGACTCGACTACTCACCTTACATAATTGGGTCACGGGGGTGGTCAGACCCGGCATACAGACTTGAGCTGAGTGAGTTGGGGCTACCTAACATCCAAACCATGATGTACAAGGGGCCCATACCCAGAACTTTGCCCACGGTGACTCACGCTGTTCTCCTGGCCTGGTGAGCATCCTTGCAGCAGCGTCACGCCCTCCACTCACACATACCAGAAGGCACACGATACTGGAATACAGCCCTCCAGAAGCGCAAATCATGACCGGGACCCTGGGACGGCGGGGGGCATCTCGCGTATCTGCTGCTCTCTCACCAACAATACCCCAACCACACTAGATCAGCTTAGAAGCCAATGGGAGGGTTGGATGGGACCACTTGAGGAGGAAGACTAGAGGGATGCGCTGATGGTGCCCAAGACGATCACTGCCTCAGCCAGGCTCCGTCTGATCCAACTATACTATCTGCACACCATATATTTAACTCCTGCACGCCTCCACAGCACTGGCCTGAGCCCGACTGCATCCTGTGTGCGCTGCGACCACGACCGAGCAGACTTCTTCCACATGGCCTGGACCTGTCCCCTCCTAGGGCGGTACTGGGAGTGCATAGAGCAGGAACTCACAGAGGTCTTGGATTGGGAGGTTCCGCACAAGCCGAGGCACATGCTCCTAGGGATCATGGATGGCCTGGATGGATCCAGGAACGATAAATTGTTCTTTAACGCGGCTATGATCATTACCAAGCGGGACATAGCTGCGACCTGGAAGCTTCCCACTCCACCCAGTGTTGCGAAGTGGCGCAAGGGGGTGGACTGGTGCGCAACACAAGAGAAACCCTTAAACGAAGCACAGGGATGTCCGAATAAGCATCAGAAGGTGTGGGGCAAATGGGTGGGCCAAATAGAATAGATGAACACCCCTTGTTTGTTAGTCTTTATCATAGGGGACTCCAAGGGGTCATGCACTGTCATGGTTTGATGTTCAAGCAAATGTGGCGCTTCTTATCACTGTAGAAATGCACTGTACTGCTGGTCTGTTTACCTTCACCGAAAACCAATAAAATTGTTGATAAAAAAAAATACTTAAATCCATGGTAAAGGTACACAAACTCACCTGCATGCCACTACCTACATCATAAAGACTGCCTGGCAAAGCTATTGGATAGTAAAGACTGCCTTGTTAGTGCTGTTTTCCATCCTGTCATGTCATGTCACATCATTGTCTCTGCTCTCAGAGCAGTATTTCACACCTCATCAAAGCAGCAATGAGATGCCAGCTCCAGGCATACCATTGCTAACTACCGTGTAGGACCTCAGGAACAGGAAGTATAACTTTGTAAAAGTTGATTTTACTGTATATTTATCAAACAGCCAAATTTACCTCAGAATTTGATTTTTAATAAATATATAAAACAGTGGTTAAACCATCCCTATGGCTCAATTCAAAATGAATATACAGTTTAAGCACATTAGTATTGTGTACCTTTTTCTTCATAGACCTAGCTACAACCATAAGAAAGAAAACAGCTTTCAGGGCTAGTTACTGTACGAACATGTAAACATTAATTTCTTACATGTCCCACTTTTCAAAAACAGGCATTGTATCTGTAGGCTACAAGGCTTACTTACAAGTAAACTTACTGAATATTTAAATCAAGGTTTCACCTCTGTTAAATGGTTTATTTTAACAAGTCCGTTTCCAGTTTTAAATACTACAGAAGTCAAGCTACACATGTAGGCCATGGTTTCTAGCCAGCCTAGTGAATGACACAAAAAGTACAGCAATCAACGGGTGACATTATCTTTTAATGCCACTGATGCACTTTCTTATATCTATTATATGGCCTTACCAGAATATTAAATAAGCCATTTGGGGAGTAGCCAATTTTACCACGTTTAGGGATCAGAGCACGTAGACTGGGGATTAGACATCAATACCCCAGTGTGCAGAGTTAAAAAAGCAGCAGCATCAGTTCACAAAAAATGGAAGGGGTGACCATACAAAAAGAGATACATTTTCACACTTTGGTTTCACTACTTACTTTTGAGGACAGTCACACACTGAAAGGTTTGAAAGCAACAGGTAGACATACATTGGGTACAATTAACCCCTTAACTCCATGAGTTTCTTTTAGCGTTTCCAAATGGGTCGCAAATCGACCTACATCAGTAATACTAAAGAGGCAGATCGCAATTTGGGACACATGAAAAATCGCTAAAATCACAGGGATGGTGGTTTTTAAATAAAGCAATATTTTTTTTTTATGCAGCCTGTTTTCCCTTTATATTAAAACGGGTTGCATTTAAAAAAGAAAAATGAAAAGTTCTTTAAAAAACATTCACACACTGCGATTCAGTAGAAGGTAGGGATGCTCTAAACACGACTATTCATAATACCGAATCAGTATGTTTTCGCAATTCCAAACTGCGATTACCAAATTGCAAATTATTATTCATACATACCAAAAAGCATTTTAACATTTGGGCCATTTGCGACAGGTAAAATGCATAACAGTTGTGGCACTAACTGTTGAAACAAAGAAATATGGAACATGAGTTGAACAAAACAGCCTTTTGTGACCTTTAATCTGTAACTTTTTGTCACAATGCCCAATTTACAAAAGAAATATACCATAGATCCGCTACATCCTTCTAGTTGCGAGGATAAATAGGGTTTGTAGGTTTTCCAGGAACGCAAGGAACCCACAGTCAACAGCTGATAAGCACCGTTCAATAGTTTTCCATTGTGTACCGAGTATAGACCAATTCATATGGTGAAATATGTAGAGTGAAAAATGGGTATCAAGGAAACCTATGTATTTCTGAAATAGGCACAAGATATGGAGTTGAGGTGCGGTGGCTATTTGTACATCTCTGAATTAGTGAGTATCTGTACTTGGATATGATTTAGAGGGTATTTTCCAAAATGTCTTCTCTCTGACAAATGCAGCAAAAACCAATTGGTAATAACAAATGTGCTACTATTCTATGCTGCCACATGTCTTCTGATAAAAATGGTACCTTACTTGTGTGGCTAGGCCTAGTTCCCGTGACAGGAAACATCCCAAGATGCAAAATGGATAAATCCAATTTTACACACAGAACCATTTTTTTTGCAAAGTGGGTAGCTGTAGATTTTGGGCCCTAGCTCAGCCGGTACCTAAAGAAACCTTGCAAACGAACATATTTTTGAAAACTAGACTCCTGGGGAAATTCAGATTGGGGTGACTTGCATGGCTCTCACCAGGTTTTTTTTTACCCAGAATCCCTTGCAAACTTCAAGCTTTGACTAAAACCAACAGAGTTTCCTCACATTTCAGTGATAGAAAATTCTGGAATCTGCAGGGAGCCACATACTTCCTTCCACCAACCATTCCCCCAGGTCTCCAGATATAAATGGTACCTCAATTGTGTGGCTATGTATAGTTGCAGCAACAGAAAACACCCCAAAATGCAACATGAATACATCCCATTTTTCCACTCAAAATGGAACCTTTTTTGGAAAGCAGGCAGCTCTGAATTTTAAGCCCTAGGTCAGCCGGCACCTAAGGAAACCCAGAACACTTGCACTTTTTTTTAAAACTAGACACCTGGGGGAATCCATGGTGGGGAGACCTACATGGCTTTCACCAGGTTTTATTTTTACCAAAATCCCTTGCAAACCTCAAGCCTTGACAATAAAAAAAATATTTTCCCCACATTTCTGTGATGGAAAGTTCAGGAATCTGCGGGGAGCCAGTGCCACACATTTTCTTACACTCCTTTCCCTAAGTCTCCTGATAGAAATCGTACCACACTTGTGTGGGTAGGTCTAGTGCCAACAACAGGAAATTGCCCAAAACACAACCTGGATACATGACATTTTTCCACTCAAAACTGAACGTTTTTCGTAAAGTGGCTAGCTGTGGATGTTGGTCCCTAGCTCAGCCAGCACATAGGGAAACCTAGCACATGTGCACATTTTTGAAAACTAGATAACTGGCGGAATCAAGGGTGGGGGGACTTGTATGGCTCTCACCAGGTTTTTTTTACCCAGAATCCCTTCAAACCCTCAAACCTTGACTAAAAAACACATTATCCTCATCTATCTGTGATGGAAAGTTCTGGAATCTGTGAGGAGTCACAATCTTCCTTTCACCCAGCATTTCCCCAAGACCCCCCAAAAAAAATGTACCTCACTTTTGTGGGTAGGCCTAATGACAGGAAACAGGCCAAAACACAACATGGATCCATCACATTTCTCCACTCAAAACTGAGTTAGCTGTGGATTTTGGGTCCTATCTCAGCCGGCACCGGGGGAAACCTGGGAAACTTGCACATTTTTGAAAACTAAACAACTAGGGGAGTCCAGTGGTGCATGACTGCATGACTGGTGTGGCTTTCACTAGATCATTTTCTTCCGAAGCCCTTGCAAATGTAAAACTTTGGTAAACAGCACACATTTTCTTCACATTTTGGTGACAGAAAGTTCTGGAATCTGCGGGGAGCCACAAATTTCCTACCACCCTGAGTTTCCACATGTCCCTCGATAAGAACTGTACCCCATTTGTGTGGATGGCCCAGAAGAATATGACACAAAAGGCCCTACATCATTGTATTAATGGATAAGCAATAGGGGTAGCTGCGGTATTGGCAGTCATGTTGTGGCACCACCCTTGCAAACCTACAAACCACAGTCATTTTTGGAAACTAGACCACCAGGGATTTCCAGGATGGTGTGTCTTGCATGGATCCCATTAGAGTTTCTTACCCACAGTGCCCTGCAAATCTCAAACTTTACTGGAAATTGTATATTTTACTTAATTTCTTTTGTAATGGAAACTTCCGGAATCCGCTGAAAACCAAAAAAGTCATACCATCCAGTGTTGCCCCACTTGTGCAGATAAAAGCTGCACCACTTGTGTGGCTGGGCCTAGTGTCTGTGACAGGAACGGATCAGACCAAGGTCAATGGAAGACCTTGTGAGGCGACTCCCATTGATGCTGCTTTGGTCTATTCCTGTCGCAGGTACTAAGCCCATCAAAAAAGTGGTACAGCATTTTTATAGGCCAGTATAATCACTACCATCAGCCCCTGGAGGGGGCAGAAAGACTTTCTGATCAGGTTTGAAGGAAAGGCCATGCCCATGGTAGGCAGCCCCCGCCCTTTTAATTCTTTTTGAAAAAAACTCCCTGGTGTCTAGTGGGCTTTCTGCACCCCCTATCCCCTTGGGGGCAGATTGGGATAATCACCCCCATCCACCCCCCAGGGGGATAGAAAGACTGTCTTCTCTGTTCTGGTGTTGGGGCATTGCCATGCCTATGATGGGCAGCCCCCACCCCTATATTGGTTTAAGAAAAGTTTTCCCTGATGCCTAGTGGGCTTACTGCCCTTCCCCTGGGGAGGGCATGTATGGGGTAATAACCACCATCCACCCCCATGGGGCAGAAAGACCGATTCCTCTTTTAGCTGGGCAGGGGGCATGGCCATGCCAATGGTGAGCAGCCACACCCTTATATTTAAACAAACATGTTTTTCCTGTTGTTTACTGGGCTTTTAATTGGGTGTAATTACCACAGCTGTCCCCCTGGGGGGCTGAAAGCCTGATACCCCATTGTGTTGGGGTGTGGGCATGGCATGCCCATGGCAGGCAGCCATCACCCCTATATTTTATTTAAAAAAAAACTTTTGCTGGCATCCAGTGGGCTTTCTGCCCCTAGGGGGAAGATTGGGGGTAATTACCCTATCCGCCCCAGGGGAGCAGAAAGTCTGATGCCCCACTTAATTGGGGTGGGGGCATGGCCATGCCCATGGTGGGCAGCCCCACCCCTATATTTAAAAACAAAATGCTATTACTGGAATCTAGTGGGCTTTCTGGCTGTGGAGAGCACATTCTCTTGTCTAAGGGGCCACCCTCCCATCTCTGGTGGCTAGTAGGTGGATACCTGCTTGGGGATCGCTCTCCTATGGCCCGCTCCTAAATAAACATTGAACCACCCCCAGACCCAGGCCAACTACGAGGGGGGGTATTTTAGTTTTAAATTTTGCTGCACATTAGTGCATCTTTCATGAATTTGTGGCAACATTTTTCAAACAAATGTTTTTGGGCTCAGATGGGGTTCCTCTAGGCCCCTACCAGGCCCAGGTGGTCAAGGTATCGCTAACTTTCCCGCCTATGTCTATTTTACCTTTTTTTTAGGACTCGAACTGAGTCTTAAGTCCTAAGAAGGCTAAGATCATTGTTAATAAGGTGGCAGCCAATCACACCTCAGTATGAGATCTGTCGGATCCACGGATCCTTCCTGGCATGATACATACAAAGTTTTTTAGCATAAATTGCTTAAAACCTACAGAACAGATTTACATCAGATTACGAAAGCACATTTTCTGGACCAAGTTCTAGCTTTCTGCCAAATTTGATGAAAATATATTCAGGCGTTTGGGCTGCAGCTGTGACTCAGTCCCCTGTCCTAAAAAAAGGTTTAAAAAACATATAGGGGAGTAGGGTTGGGATACCACAGCTTGGAGAGGGAGGCCACAGACTCCCCCTCTCCACTAAAAAACAGATGTGTCCTGGGGGATTGGGTCCCCGGGGCCAAAATTGGCTTGGGGAAGAGGGATCCATGCCCCCTCACCCAAAACGAAATGTTGCTGACCCCTGGGTCCTACCCCACCCCGGGAGCCACTTTTTCAAAAAAGGTGGGCGCAGATCATCAGAATTTGTGTTAAAGTTTTGCTTTATGCAATCCATACCATACATAAATGAAACACTATTTTAATATCAATATTTACCCTGGGACATTTGTTGTTTTATGAGGAACTGCAAGCTCTTATTGGACTGCGGATATAAACAAAGTGTAAATATGTTCTGTAATTCAAAAATTATTTCTGTTCCATCAAAGGTAGAACCATAATCTATCAACATAATAATACACTTAATATAAAAACAATATACTGGAAAGTAAAGCATATTCACAGATAGGTATAGTTTAGTTAAGTGTTAGTGAATGAACATGAAATCGTAGCCCTGCCAAGCATACTTCAAATTATAGGCTTAGGCTGTTGGCAGCTCGCGAAAAGAAGCGTTTTTGTTTGCATAAAGCTGTTTTTTTACAAGTTCTTCATTTGCTGAGAACAAAATAATCAAATTATTATTCAACCCAGAGCCTCCTAAAGCTATCAGCAGAAGTGTTTGTCATATTTCAATCAAAGCAAAAAGGCAGGCAGCCAGTTTTATATTGCACAGTCCCAGCATACTGCAGGAGCAGAATTAATGAATTAGCTATTGATTAAATTCCACTCTAGCAAATCCACCATGGCAAATAAATGAACTACCCAGGGCACGTGTAGGCCATGGCCAGACATGTCAGGGCAATCGATCAGCAGTTAGTATTCTTTTGGGATATAAGAAAGGCTGATGATAATATGACATGTAGGGAAAGGAAGTGTAGGAAGTGTTTCTAGCTAAGCAGAGAGTCAAAGGCCAGGGTATTTCTCATGTTTCTCAGTGCATACATCTTTACATATATTGTCTGTGCTTTCTGGGAAAGCAGCAACATGCATAGTCGTTTGCTATTTAGTCAAACCAGACAAGTTCAAGGACATCAGGGAATAGTAATTGGTGTTCTTATAGCAAAATAATTCCAGCACAATATGTTGCACACAATCTTTGAGACTGAAAGTGCTGCATTTAAAGGATCTTTTAGTAATTAGGCAGCACACTGACTACAAATTATCCAAGTATAAAGAGAATTGGATCCCAGATTGCAAACGACAAAAGATTCGGAAAGAATAAAAGTAATATTGGTAATCCGTGTTGCCACTTTGGATGTGCCTTCAACATTGCTTGATATGGAAATAGAGAAGTGGAGGTACTCACTATCGTGGAGTGGCTGGTTGTACTAAAAAATTCCAATTCCCTCCCAAAAATATTGCACCACTGCTGAGAAGTGCTCCTACTCTACCTCCTGATTTAAAGAGGTGCGGGCACCCGGCATCTGTCTGGACCTGGATGACAATCTAAATAATTTACTAACTGTCTTCACTTGGTTGGAGAACAGATTGAGTATCATGGGCCCGAATCATAAAACACTCAGCACAATTTAGGAGTGGAGAGTGTCATACTGTGCATGTGTAGTTGGCTAAAATTGGAACATTTTAGCTTTGTGAAGTAGCCAATGTTCAACTGCTCATGGGCAACCAAACCATACATATTCCTGCTGAATAATGTCTCTGGGTGGGACATGGTGGAGCAGGGAATCCCGTTAGCAGGCCTGCATCCCAACAGGGGACGGGGAATTTGGGGTGTCAGGGGATTTACCAGCAGGTTGGAGGCTGGCTTAAGTCTGGAGGGGATGCCACAAAAGCAATCCTGCAGGAGAAAGTACTCTTTAGGCTTCTGTGCATCTGGTCCGCAGATAACTTTGAAATACCAGCAAATTGCCAATGCAATGCTCTGCCAGAGCATTTAGTCTGGTACTCTTGTGCGTATACAGATGCATATATGGCAATAACAGGCATGCCATCGCATAGACAACAGTGACCTGGTGCGCAGTAGCCAGACCTATAACCAACTAGAGAGGGACTTGTGTCGTCTTAAGAGGATCCTAGTGAGCGGTTGCATTTGCGATGATGGGTGCTGGTAGAGAGTGATGTTCTGCATTGATTCCCCAGGCTGGTGTTGAGAGTATGCAGTGTTTATTACTCCTTCACAAAAGCTGCTCTCTATACTTTGGAAATAAAAAGCGAGCAGAGGGCAAAACCACAAGGCAAGTGAATGCAGAAAGAAAAGTACAGATGTTGAGGAGGTACATTTGTGCATCAGCTCAGCTTCAGAGTAACTCCATGAGTGGTCATGATCCACTTCATCGGTTGCAGAATTCAGCCTGCTAGAATCGGAAGGCTGTGACAGCAAAAGCAAAAAATGATTTCTAGCTCCTTTGTGATGATGAAGTAAATCTATATAACAATTAATTAATAAGAAAAGTGAATTTACCTACTGAGCTGTAGAACACAGAGACGGCAAATAAGGCATTCACTCTCCATGGCAAGCTCTAGTGAGATGCATGTCCGCAAGCAAATGCCTTTAGCTATAGCCCATTTTCATTTAAAACGAACACGGATGGCAGTGCCCTAAGCAGTACCGCCCTTCAACCAATATGAGTTCCTCCTGCACCGATACAGCTTGCCACGAATCCTGAACCAGGTACTCATTATTGTGCAATGCTGTGTGCAGCTTTTTAGTAACCTGTCTGCACTACCTATAATGATACCTAGATGGGATGTGTAGATGAGCCATTTCAACATCTAAATTGTTATGAGCAGGAAAACAGATCCAAGAGTCAAACGCTTGATGCTACTAACTATGCTGGGGAGGAGATCTTCAAACTGTTTAAGAATTTGCCCAACATACCGGGTGATCCCAACGACAATTAGGCCTGGGCAGAGTTGCATTCCGTGGAATTCCATGGAGTTACCAGAAAACTCCGCCAAATTCCGCAGAGTCTGCATGCAGGCGGTGCACCGCTTGGCCTCCTCCCAATGTCGGGCATGCCAAGGAAACAGCACCTTCCGCCTGAACTGAAAGACTGCTCCACCTAGCACTGACAGTAGTATCAAGCTGGGGAGTGCTACCAACACAGTTACAACAATCTCCAGCCAAGAGAATACTACTACTGGTGGCCCCTCCCTCGCCCCAGCGACCACAACTCCACTAGGTCCCCCAGACCACCAAGGCAGGAACAGCACAGGGACTGACTCACTGAGTCCACAGAAGCCCACTCCCTCTGGCTTGCCCCGCAGCTGCGCAGCTCTGCCTCTTGTCTCCGGAATTAAAGACGACATCACACTTGTGCACAGGCACCAAGTCAAAAAAACATAAAAAGGTTTTAGGAGGTTTGAAGGCTGCTTTGCTAATTAGCCGCCAACTTGGAATGTTTGGAGAGTGAAAACCTGCTGTTATCAGTAAGAAGTTATCTTCACTTACCTGCTGGACTTTGAGGCGGCGACTGCAAGTCAGGCAGCGTAACTGTTTTTATAGAGCTACGAGGCAGCGAGTACTTGCAAGCCAATGAGGCTGTGAGTTAGTGCATCCCTGTCGCCGGCCTCGACCAGGTGGGACTTGACATGTGGAGTGAAGAGCTGATGTGGCGACTCTTGTGCTTTCGGTGGTCGATGTCTTGTAAAGCCTCTTCATATAGCGCAGCCCCATGGCATGGACCTGGCAGACTCAGTTGGGGCACCATGTACTTCTAGCCAGGCCTGTCCAATAGGACCTGGATGGGCAGGATGATGTAACCCTGCTCGTGCAGGGTGGTGGGCTCCAATGGGGGGATACTGGGCGAGCACCGGCTAGGGGGCAGCAAGAGACAGGTAGAAAAGGAGACACAGCGTAGCACAGTTCTGGCCACTTCCATAATTTGTGGCCTGGAGAGCAAGGGAGTCCTGCTTCTCAAGACTAACAGACCCTGCCACACGTCAACCACCTGAATGCAGGCTTCAGCCACTGCCCTGAACAAACTCCAACTGGAAGCTGCGATTGCTCATGTGCAAAGTTGAGATGCACCCATCTTATATACCCTCCTATCAGCCCGCAAGTGCTACCTTTTAGCATGTTTAGGAGAGAAAAAAGCAATAAAACAGTGTTCCGTGTGTGATATTACCAGTACCAGACAAGGGGACATGTCCTTCTACAGCAAAATGAGTGTGATCGATATGCTGAGAGGGGTGGGCGCCATCAAAGCTCCGCTATGCAGAGGAGGCGGAACTTTTGCGAAACTCCGCGCTCCAAGCAGAGTGCCAACAACTCTGCAAACTCTGCTAGTGGTGCAGAGCCTACCGCCCGCCCTTAACTACAATGTGACAGTGAATGCCTTAAAAGCAAACTTCAACCAGTTGAAAGCAATGTCGTGAAATAGTGGTGAATGGTCTGGGTCTCCCAACAGAGACAATGTCCTACACACAAGAGTAAAGAGGAGCATGAGATATTTCTAATATCATTTGTCAATGGATTATCTAGAGAGAGGAAACCACAGCCAAAATGCAGTTTGCAGACATTAAGATGCACTGCTCCCATTGATTCAGGGGCATTGTTTAATATAATGAACATCAATCACTCCAACTGTGACCAAACCAGGACCAAAACTAACATTGACTAAATATGCATTTTTTCATAGGCGGTGTTGGAATTGGTTAATACGATGCCAATGAATACCATGATATGTGCAGGTCCGACACTGGCAATTCCAATAAATACAATGTCAACGTATGCCATAACATGTGCCCGTATGGCAATGTCAATACCCATAAATGCAATGTCAATTTATGCCATAATCTATGCCCGCACAACAGTGTCGATACCAGCATTAACAATCTTATGGTATGCGATAATCCATGCATGCATAAAAATGTTGTTACCTGTAGAAACAATGTCGATGTATGTCACGATCTAGCACGCATAACTATGTTAATATCAGTAAAGAGAATGTCAAAGTACGCTATGACAACTGTACGCATAAGGTTGAGAATGTCGATAAGAATGATATCAATGACTGCCATAATATTTTCAGAAGTACCAATGAACTTGTATCATTGCTGTCAGATTCAACCAATGTGACCTTACCCTCAACCCCGACTCTGGGATATGAGGAAATTGGTCCCAATAAAACAGGTTTGGCCAAAGATGCACATTCCACAAAATACCACAAATCTAGATGCCACATGTAGGTAGAAACACTCAGCCAATCAGAACACGATATGCAAACCACACATAGTGATCACGCACTCCCCACACTGGACATCTGGACACATACACACTGGCCCACACTAGCTCTCTCAGAGGTTGAGAGCCATTTGTGTCCTTATCAGATGTCCAAACTTCTTAATTTATGACTGAGATGTTTTTTGAAGAATGCAGTATGGTTTGGTTGTACCTCATGAGATGTATAAATTGTCAGCTGAAATTTATACAAAGTGAGATTTTCCACACAGGCACTCTGTCAAAACTCTCCCGGCCGCAGCGTTTAATTAAACCAACTTGATACTGTTTTGGCAAACGCCTCTTGTCTAGCATGGACCTTTGAAACTAATATGCCACATGAGATAGAATTCATTTAGCCAAAATCTTTCTGACTGAAAGTGTTATTCACACTCTGCTAAGCTGTGATGTAGCTGAGGACTTGGGTCTCATTTGTAGTTGCTAACAATGATAACATTTGGGACAAAACAGTTTGTTGTGACGCCTGGGGGTGCTTGAAGGTGGAGCTTTTGTAGATAGACAGATGAGGGTGAACCGTTGTACTTAGGCACATGATAAGCCACTTCCATCTATGTCCACAGGCAGAAGCAAAACTGAAGAACCTTCAAAAAATGCATGTGATAGGAAAAGTAATCAGTTCTGCGCCCACGTTGTCATTCATGGTGGAAGTGACCAACCTTAGGCAACAAGATGCAGTTCACATTTGCACAGACATGAGCCTGCAGCATGCTGTAATGACATTGTAGTGGGCCTTAGTGGTGCTAAATGGTTCCCTTAGCTAGACCTTAATTCGGGTTATGACCAGTTGATGCTTGATGAGTCAAGCAGATACAGCAAAATATTTTTGACTTACGTGATGCTAAGTTTTACAAGAGCCTAACGTTTGCTGTCTGCTGAAGTGTTTCAGCATGCAATCTGTGAAACACCGTTGGGGGTTGGAACGGTGAATTAATGTAGACGCGACACCTAATGCAAGGGAATCGGTTTCGCAAGCTCTTCATAGCATCTTGAATATAAGCAGCAACATTCTGATATATGCTTCCAATTTAGTGGAGGATCATAGTCATCTGGATGCCTCGCTGCAACGACTATTAGATTCAAGCCTAACACTGCACTAAGAAATGTGTGAATTCCTGAAAGAACATATAAAAGTATTTGTAGATGTATTCTTCAACTAAGGCATCAGCGTTTCTCAGTTCTGCACTGATTACGTGTGCCAAGTGCCATCTCATCAAAATGTGATGGAAGTGCAAAGTCATGCAGAGAAGAACTAGCACCAGAGGGAGGGGGCAGCCATTAAAATGGAGATGTGCTTGATTTCATTTGTAGTTATTTTTCTGTGGGTTCAGAGTAGTGACTGCCCACAAACTTTGTGTTTCACTATTTCTTGCCACTAATGAACAGTAACCGCCGAGGTTAGGGAAATAGCACTTTATCTCCAGAGGTAAAAAATTTCAGTATGTGCATTCAGAAACATTCTGTATGGTATGTTTCACTTAATTTGCATCTGTAAATTACTTTTAAAAATAAAGTGGAAAATATTCCCTATAACCTTAATATTTTTTGTGAACGTTAACATGGAGAACGTTTACCTCAAGGAATTCCTTCCTTAAGAAGAAAAAGATGAAATATGGAAATTCATTTTTTGGCACAATTACTCATAAAGAATACAAGTTTATGGGGAATCCTCAGAAGTAGCCAAACAGCATGGAAACATACACATTTCCTAGGCTTTTCAATGAACTTTTGGGCATTTTTGTGAAGCTTTCAAAAGTCAGAAAACTCTGCATATTGTAGGTAGAAATCTCCAATAGGCTGATCTTCCACTTTTTCACAAATCTTAGTAAATCTTGCTCTTTATATTTGTTGTAGAATATACACTGAAGTCAGGTTGTACATGGGTAAAAAATTTGGGCGGGAACTAGCTCTCTAATATCTACTTGGGAACAGATTGATTTAAGTGCAACATTCAATTATTTTTACATCGTAACATTTAATTTATTTTGCTAAACAGACCATTGGCAGAGTAGTGTAGATAGATCTTTTACTGAAGGTCTCAAATTTATTAATCAAATTAAAATTGCCAATATTTGTTTTGCCCCACTGCAGGTGGTGGCTGATGAGAATCACCAATGTGTAATCTAGGTATATAAGCAATGATGTGTCTTAAATTATATTACGGTGTTAAACTTTTAGAAAAAAAGTGATTTTTTTCCTGTTCCTCAAAACGCTATACTTTTTGGATAACTTGATTCTGACTGAGGCTCTGAACAAGTAACTAGGTCCCACTATCTCATAGTATTCCTCAGCATGCCTAAATCTCCTATATGAAAGGACAAACATTACCCCTGAATCAACAAGCTAGAATAAGCCCTCAATGCACCTCCATAGGAACGATCACAAAGATACGCACCCTCCAAAACAACCTTTTCACCTTTACTATCCCCTCGGCGGCTAAACACAAAACCCGGGGGATACTGCGAATGCACCCAAGTCACTAAGAATGACTCAAACAATTTGCTATGTGATGCCTGTTAACCCTAATATGAACAATATCTTACACCAGAAGACCCAAGAGCACCAACCCAGCCAGCTCACCTGCTCCCTGCCGCAATGCCCCACACCCCAATCCATCTAAAACCAAACTTCCACTCCGCTGGCTCTCCCAGGCCAGATGCACACTAATATTACAGGCATGAGCACCTCCCCCATCACCTGGCTTAGGGACTCAAGTATTGCCCACCTGTTCTTCTAACACATCTCTAGAAGTTAGACTTAGCGTGATGACTCAGGACCTAAAACTACTTAAGGCAGATCTAAAAAGCCTTATAAGCGTCACCTCAGAGTTGGTGAACAACAGGGGCATCAACATGATGTCTGAAAGGAATAGACTCAACCACACCCCAGATATTAACCATCTCATCCAGCGCAGGACAACAAGACACCCACATATCCCTCAGAGCATTTCAACCTCCACTGGAATTAGTCAACAGTCAACAGCCAGAAAACCTTCCCAGCTGATCTCAACCTGGCCCAATTCTGTGACAGTCCTACACCAAGCTGAGGGAATCCGCCTACGCGGTTGATACTGACGATTGCAGTTTTCATTGGGCCATGAGACCATTTAGCGCAGGCCCCTATAGAAGTGGTTTGCAGGTACGAAGGATGACAGCAACCACATGGTTTGGTGTAATTTACAAGTGAGGTGAAGACTGGTTTCCCCATCAGCCCTGATGAAGTTGCCGTAAATAGGGTGGCAACGAAACATGTTGGCCTTATGTTTCTGAAAATGGCCAAACATACGCCATTCTTTTAGCTTGAGGACGCTCACGGCACCCAATAAAACATTTTTGGCATGTGCGTCGTACCCCATGTTAATCCTGAGAACTGAATTTCTCATTTCACATTGGGAATTAGGGGGCACTGAGTGGCACAGGCACTTACAGTGCACCTTCACAGATCCTTCACTGATTGTCTTTCTTTTCTCAACTCTGAGAAATTTACATAAACACTATTCCTTTTTCTTTATGGTCAGAAAAGTTACTGATGATGATAAAGTTGGCAAACTGGTGAGTACCGACCAGCAGCTTCCCTTGGTGATGCTTACGGGAGGTACTTTCTGACCTTTCTCACACATTTTTTTAATTCTGTCACCAATTCTTTGTGGTTTTCTTACTTCTTTTCTGACACCTGCATGGGATGTGGTATATTGATGGTTTTTGTAAAAACTGAACAGTTGGACTAACAGGTTATTGGTAGTAGGCCTGTCCTGTGAGGGAAGAAGACAAGAGAGTTATCAGTTCAGAATTAGTCAATTCTCTTTTTGTGTTTATAAATTGCTGAGTGGGGGGCGACCTGACTGTTTGCCCCCTGGCGCTCCTATTGTGCAGTTGACAGTCCTACACATACCTTTGGTACAACCCTGGAACTTATCACTGCCAAGAATAAAACCATCCAACTGTAATCTATCATCCCTTGTGACTGGACTAATCATCACTGCATCACCTTCCTCATCGCAGAATCAGTTAAGACAAGAAAGGGTCAACCAAAGAAGCCCAAAAAAGGATCACGCAGAGTCTCAACTGGAATGATCTGACATGCCTCAGCAACAAAATACTGACAACCCCGGGATATGGCAGATGTCCATCACCTCAGAAACCATTACAAAACCATGTTGAACATTCTAGATTCACTAGCACCCCTGCAGCTAAAAAGAATGTCTACCAAAGACTCCAAACCTTGGTTCAAGGGCAGCCGTAACACAGAAAGGTGTAAGCTTAGACTAGCTGAATGAGCATGAAGATCATCACTGTCCTCAAAAGCCTTAAACTCCTGAGATCCCTGAGGAGCATCTACAACAAATAAAATAGAAGCTCCAAAGTGAACTTCACTAGAAGGTAATAGGACAAAGCTAGAAATTGTACAAAATACTGTTCAAACTGGTCAAATCACAGTCCAATAAGCAACCCAATTCTCCTCCCACAGGTTCCAAGCCACAACCAAATAGCGAGGATTTTGCCTCCTTCTTCAAGGAAGAGACAAGGAAGATCGAAAATGACCTTTGGTCAGCTACAGATCATCTAACTCTCACACCTAATTGTAGCATCCCTATACCCCTGATTGCTGAGACACCGGGTATCCCGGTTCACACCTCCAAAAATAATGGTATGTGCAGCATATCCATACCTCTTGTTGAAAGTGCCATCCTCAAAATCCTTACAACACTAAGATCCGCAAACCATTTCCGCAACCCTCTACCAACGATCATCTTTAGTGAGATCAAAATGTCCTTACTCCCTCTCTGGACTAAAATAATCAGTGCCTCATTACCTCAAAGATCGATCCCTGAGTGCCTTAATGTGGGGCCGGTTAACCCCATTTTAAAAAAAACAACGGCAGACTTCTCAGACCCACACAACTTCAGCACAACCTCTACGATTCCAACACGAGCAAAGATCCTTGAGAAATGTGCCCATGTTCAACTCTGCAACCACTCTGACCAATTCAGTCTCTTAGATCAATTCCAATCTGGCTTCCGTCATGGCCACAGAACCAAATTGATGCTCACACACACTGTTGATGATGTGCTAAAAATGCTGGATCAGAATGAATCCTGCCTTCTTATCCTTTTTGACCTCTCATCAGCCTTCGATACTGTCAAGCATGACAGCCTCCTAGACCTACTTAAATGTAGGATGGGGATATTGGGGACTGTTATTAATTGGTTTGCCTCTTTTCTCCAGAGCAGAACCCAAAGAAACAAGGTCAATATCTCCCTATCTAACCCAACACCCGTCACACCAGAGGTCCCTCAGGGGTCTTCGCTCTCACCCATGCTCGTTAACCTATTCATGGAACCCCTAATAGAATTGTTGAATTTATCTAACATCCACTATCACATGTATGTAGTTGACACCCAACTGTGCTTAAAAATTTCTTCCCCCAAAAATATTAGATCTCTAAACTCAACCCTACAAAAAACACAAAACTGGCTGACTGGTAGCCACCTCAAACTAAACACTCTCAAAAAAGAATTCCTTTTAACTGCCCCACCCAAACACTCACCAGACATCGCAGAATGGATTAAACAACTAACAGCACTGAATTACATACCTCACATTATAGAGTCAACAAGATCTCTGAGAATTTCGCTGGACAATAATCTGAACATACAGGAGCACACAACTTCCACGTGAGCATCTTAAGAAAAATAAAACCCTTCCTTCCCCCAGATGACCTCAAGTCTGCTATACAAGCTCTAATGATTCTAAAGTTGGACTATGGGAGTGCAATCCTTTGCGGCCCACCCAGAGCTATGCTGGCGCCACTAAGGACGCCTCTTAACTCTGCCACTAGGCTCATTACAGGTTCAAAAAGAAACAATCAACTCACTCCTTACCTGACATCTCTTAACTGGCTTCTATATGAGGCAAGGATTCATTTACAAATTGCCTGTATGAACCATAAAGCCCTCCATTTCAACACTTCAAGATACCTTGCACAGAAACTGGAGCTGTTTGGTAGCGGCAGAGCATCTAGAAGCATTAGCTGTTTACTCCTGAAACCACCAAGATTTTCTAAAAAGAAAACCGGTTGTTTTCTATCTGGGATATTCGCCCATACCTTATCACTCCTGGATGAGGTTGTATATTTATACATTTTACCTTGAATATTGTAAAGCGCTCCGATACCTGCAAGTGTCATGTTTCTGCTATATAAAACTTTATAAATAAATAAATGCTTTTACAAATGGGGTTTCTGGTTCGCTGTCCAAGAAGAAACCACCACTCTAGTCAGGGTAAGCTATAAAAACACACTTTAAATTGAACTGTGCTCACCCTCTGGTAACTTGGCACAGAGCAGGCAGGCTTAACTTAAGAGACCCTGTGTAAAGTATTTGTGCAACACACCCACACAGTAACACAATGAAAACACCAAAAAAAGACTCCACGCAGGTTTAAAAAACTAGAGCAAAATTTTATAAGAAAATAAGGACCAAAATGACAACAATCCAATGAGTAGAACCAGAGTTATGAATGTTTAAAGAATAAACCAAAAATAGTGCTTAGAAGTTATTAGCACTAAAATGTTTCTTGAGGTCGCACTAGATCGGGGTAAATCCAAAGTTGAGGTCAAACACGATGAAGAGCTAGATGGTTACAGGACTCAGACGTGTCCCATTGACAAAGTAACTTGGATGGAGCAAAGCGGCGAGGAGTTGAGGAGGTGCCACGTTGTCGTTGATCCTGTGGAAGGAAGCGAGCGTCGGTGCTGATCCACGTCATCGGTGGAAGTTTCATCGATGAACCCCTGTATGATACACACACTGCATCATCGTTGAGTGATGCTGTCTGGTGTCGTTGAGCTACCCCAGCTGTAGAATCCCTGTTGTTGAGTGGTCGCTGCTTTATCGCTGATAGCGATGCATCTGTTCCTGTCAGCGCAAAGTCTCCACTGCATCGACATCGATGTGGAAAAAGGTACAAGAACCCACTTCTGAGACCCAGGACTGGAGGGGAGGGGCACCTCAGGCAAGGGTAGGACTCACAGATGACAGAGTCCAGCAGCACCAGCAGAGTTGTAGGAAGTCTTTGATGACCTTGATACTTCAGAAAACAGGGCGCAAGCCCGCCAGCCCACAAGCCCTTGGAGTCCCTCTAAGTTCAAATGAGATGCGTCCAGTCCCTGCCCTCAGCAGAGCAGAGATCAGCAGGGGCAGCTCAGCACAGCAATGACGCAGTTCCTCATAAAAGTAAGTCAAGCAAAGTGGCAATCCTTGCAGCACAGCAGTCCTTACTCCTGGCAGAGCCCCAGTATTTACACCCAAATGTGCATTTGAAGTGGGGGTGACTTCAAAGCAGCTCCCTGAAGTGCAAGGTCCCCTTTCATCCCAGCCCTGTCTGTCAGGCTATCTTTGGGGGGTAATCTGTCCTTTGTGTGGGAGACAGGACACAGTCTATTCAGATGTGTCAGCTCCTTTCACCCCTTCCTCCCCAGGAAGTCTAGCAGAATAAAGATGAATGCAGACAAGTAGTCTGTCACACCCACTCTTCTTGTGTTTGTGGCTAAAGTGCAGCTGTCACCCAGCCCAGATGTGTATTGGAGACAGGCTGCAAGCACATAGCACTAAGTTATGAGCAGAGAAATGTCTACTTTCTAAAATGTGGCATTCTAAAATAGTATTGTAAAATCAAGCTTTACCACTAAAGATGATATATTATTATCATTCCAAAGATATGAAACATGATTTATCTACTCCTTTCTAAACAGCAATTACAGCTTAAAAGTGGATATGACTTAGGTTTCTTGATTATCTTAACCTAGCTATGCACTAAGAGCTACATATTTTTCTGTATTAATTTAAAACAGAATTCAGGCATCAGATACATTGAATTATGCAACCTTTTCTGCTGGGATAAAATATATACAGCACCCAAAGCGCATAATTTCAGGTCCTTTTAATGGAAGCCACACAATCCAAATGTTATGATGCCACACTTGCCACAGGAGTGGAGTGTTTCACTTTGTGCAATTATCCTTTATTTTACACTGAGTGGGAAAAGTCAGAAATTTGCAAATAAATATCTCACGCTTCCTAAGCTCATGCGTGAGTCAATGATATCTTCTGTAAATTGCAGGAAATGTAACAGTCAGGGCTGTTAGATACTGAAGTGCAGATACGCCATTCTCCAAGGTGCATTATGTATGTGTTGAAAGACCTTATCCCACCTGTGGTTTCCTCAAAATGTTCAAAGATCAATTGGTGAGCAACATCCATTTAATACCAATAGCCAACAAAAGGTGCTAGAGCAAAAAATTGCCAGCCAAATATAGTATCTCTGGTTCATCCTAAAAGTTCATTGCATCTGTGATAATAGAGCATACATACCGTGAACTGATTACATCAATAGTGGGAGCCAATATCTCATAAGGTTCATCTTCCAAAGTTGCAAATTGAGTTGCATTGCTTTTCACACAGGCATACACTGTGCATACTTCCATCTGCAATAACGAAAAAAAAAACCATTCAAACGTGGTTACATCTTTAGACAAATGATAAGTTATTGTACTTTACAAGAGGCTTGAGAATACATTTCACCGATTTACCTTAAAAATCTACAAGGAACATGCGATTTTATTTAAAGGTAATGGTACATGTGATTGCCCAGACATCATATAAAAACTTTGGATTCGGTTGATTCAATATCTGCTATTTTTGCCTTCACCAGCTTTCTACCAGAGAAGCATGGTAACATTCCTCTGAATACCTATATTCAGCTGTACCTTTTCCTGTGATGTGTCCCCCGGGTCCTGTTTGCCTTCCAGCTATGAACCTTCATCCTGTCTCTTCCATGGTAGACCGCTAAGAAGCTGTCTCTTTAACCAGGTTCTCAGCCTTGCTCCTTTACCCTTTTCTCACTGGGGGAGGAGACAATAATCTGTCGAATATTCCCTCATCTCTCCCGCTGCAAATGTAGGGTTGGTATGCTTGTCCTTTTTTCCATTTTCCTTCCCCGTTTTCCTCCAATTTTTGTATTTCCCCTCTTTGCCCAAATTTGGCCTAGTCAAAGCACATCTCTATTTCCCTTAACAGATACATGAGTCTCAGATATCTATGGCAGCTATCTGCTTTTTCTCCTGACTGCGGCATGGGGGGACCTCTGTCAGCCCCACTGTCTTGATGGTTTGTGATAAAGTGTGCATTGGTTTGTACCTGTCAGAATGCCCCGTCCCTCTCGGACATGTCTGATATTCGGTTCAATCTTTAATTCAAATACTGTAGAAAAGTTTTTATCAGATACAACTGTGCACATTAAACCCAACAATACTGGAGAGGGGCTATTTTCAGGATTTCTTTACATGAACAATTGCAGTTTTCAAACAAGGATGCAATTGGTTAAAAATACATAGTAAAATTTCATAGCTCAATCCTTGCAATTTTTGTGCCCTACATTTGCTTGAGAAGATGCTAAAAAAACCCAGTCCAATCACAGACACAAAGGGAATGACATACAATGTAATGTTCAACGCAACTGCTCTTTTAAGCTAATGTAGTAATCAGCCACCAGTGTACCTCATTATAAATCTATTTTCTAAAAGTCTTTTTTCCATTTTAATTGTATTGTATAGTAGGAAATGCAGTTGAAAGGCAGTTGTGTGTAATCGTAGAGAGCAAGACATATAGACTGACAAAGTTTGCTTTTCAGAATTGGTATGTATGCCATGCCTTTCGTGCCCGTCAGTGGTCTAATGATCTCTTAGGACGCTGTTGGCAATCCAGAAAAAGGCACTTTCTGCATATGCCCAAATTCACTTCACAAATGGAATTTGTAAAGAGAATGAGATGGATGAGGGCAATTTTGTAGCATGCACAAATCTTGCCCAATTCAAATGTTCTATTCCGGTGCATGTAACCGGTTGTAGCAGGCACAGATTCCAATACAGACAGAAGCACATCCCTCAATCACACTACACTCAATGCACTACATTGAGCAACTGATGCATATTGCATTTACCAGTGTGAGTTCTGCCCCAGCTCAGTATCCAAGAAATAAAGGCACTATGCTGGTAAGGGACATAAATTCATCTCTCTGCATTATAGCCCTGTACCCCCATTCTCATGAGAAACTAGACCAACGGATTACTGATTCATATGCCCACCACTACTTTAGGAGTGTAAATGAAACTTAAGTGGCATGCAGGGACTCTTTAAGGTCTATCCATGTTAGTCCAGCCCATGTCTACATGACAGAGGGGAAGAATACATTCAGTCAGGTAGTGTGGTGGACATAGCCAATGTTCTGATAATCGCCAGCAAGGGAACCATTTAGAAATATATTTCCTTGAATTTAAAGTCAATTTCCTGTCCCTTTAGTGACGGTTTGAGTTAAACGTAAGGCACAGATTTACTGTGAATTATCATATGCTTAATTAGCAGGAAACAGGCATACACAAATATCAAATTATCGGAAGATTTCTATAATCATTACATATGATAAAGGGTGCACAACAGAAAGATTCCCAACTTACTTTAACCATGTGCATCTGACTCCAATCAAGAGTCAATATTACAAACCAATAGATAATTGTTTGTAAAGTCCACTCTTTAATTGATATCAGTCCAATATAAAGACTATTTGATTCATGGACGAAGATTCTGTGTGGCATTAAAAAACAAAGTGGACTCTGCATCGACGTTTCGGTCTCCAAAGTTAGTAGTATGCAAGACCATCTTCAGGACCGTGATGGTTATTGGAATTTAAAGATGACCCGCACAAAATAAGGATGTAAATAGTAGCCTTGTGCGTTTATAATGAAATATGAATAGTCTAATTTATTAATTATTCAAGGGTAAAACTTGTAGAACCACACACAATTGGTTAATGGGTTAAATCTTATAACAAGCTCCATCAAGTAAATCATCAGAAAGCTAATGGTCTCACTTTCATTTAGGCAAAATCGCGATACTCATGCTCACAAGGGGTTATTGGGTTGCTCTCTTCTATATTTTGGTCTGATTATTGCAACACCCAAAAGTGTTGAAATATTCCTCTGAAATAAGTCTGACATTCATTTTTCAGGAGAATACTGAAATGCAGGGGATTCGGTTCAGATTCCAAGAAGAAATCCTCAAAGGTCTTGGACCTGTACTCAGGGTTCTGCCTCTGGCTTTTGCCCACTTGAATGAATGCTGGAAAATGGAAGCCAATGAGCTGACATTTCTCTGACGAGTGCACCATGAAATAACAAGCTGGACTCTTCTAAGAAAGCTGTGTGGATTTACAGTGAATTTTGAATCTTGAATCTGATTCTGGTTTGACTGGTAGCCACTGATGAGTTTTCAGAGCAGGCTGAATGTGGTCTCATTTACAGAGAGTAAGAGAAAGGGGTAGGCGGTGAAGACATCAATGAACCCCCATCACCAAACCTAGGTGGCTCATGGAGTCAATGCTAAACAGCAGAGGGAGTGCATGCCTACTGCTTGCTCATGCAAGGAAGACAAGGTCGAAAGTGAGACCATAGCACCTGCACTCACTGCCCAGACCACCTCATGTCCTCAGTATGTATAACCCGGAAGCTGCAGATGTTGAAACTACAGCCACGCATGGGAAAGGCAAAATGTTGCCTATAGAATATAGTCTATCTGTTTCATGAATCAAGGTCTATGGCGCTTTATAAATGTCAGGTCACAGATTTGTAATCTGTTTTTGTGCAGTATTATAATGGTGTACAACATTTCCTATGCCGAAAACACAGGCATATACTTTGTACCTGAATCTTCATCACAGCTGCTGTTTAAAGTTGTAGTTGGACTGTTTTAATATCCAATACATTAAAAAGCTACACTTCTGCATATAGATGTTCATTTTCATGCTGAAGTGTGGCTCTGTTTAAGGATGTAAAAGTAGAAGTGCGCTCCACATGACAAATAAAATGTATTGCGATAGGTTAAAATTAATAGGATGTCCAGCACAAAAGAAATCCAATAGGTATATAGTACAATAACATTTCCTAACCACAATATTTAGATTCTTAGTTAAAAACATGCAAAAATCTAAAATAGATAGTGGCATTATTATTGCACTTGTGACACAGTATAGCCACTGTCAAGGGCCAAATAAAAAGAAACTCAATAAGAGAAAATCTCAAAAGCGCAGTCACCATACCCAATTGTAACTGTAGTTGTATTTATGTGGCCCTTACTACATCGTCACTCAATCAATTAATCAAGCAGTATTTGTATAGCGTGGCTCTGTGCTGTAGGTATCAGTTGAAGAACCAGGTCTTTAGTCCCATTCAGAAATGGTTTAGTGAAGGAGAAGTGTGAAGGTGGAGGGGGAGGTGGAGGTTTTGGCAGCGACGTGGGAGAAGGAGTGTTACTGGAGCGACTGTGGCAGATATCTGGTGTATGAACCACGGTGAGATGTGCAGAGCTGCAGTTTATGGAGGGTTGGTGGAAGATCAGGCGGTGGTTCATGTAGTCTGGTATTTGGATGTGGAGGGCTTTGTATGCATGGGCCGGGAGCTTGAACTGGCATCTCTTCTGGATGAGAAGCCAGTGGAGGTCTTTCAGGTGCTTTGTGATGTGTGTTCTCTTGGGCAGGTAGAGGATCAGTCTGGCTGCAGCATAGAGTGCCGGCATAGATTGAGTTGCCCTTACAAGGTGTTGAAGCACTTTTTGGTGAGTAGCACGCTACTCTGGAACCTAAAGGTGGATTAATGGTGGATTATTTAAGGGAAATATACATTGTTAATATGGGTGGTGGGAGTGGTAGGCATGTGAGTCTGTTAGTTTGATGAATATGATAAAGGATGGGTAGAGGAGGAAAGAGTTTGGAAAGGGTTATTTGGGAGTTCATAGAAGTAAAAGAGGTTTGGGGTGATACAGAAAGCCAGTTAGCTTTATGAATATGATAAAGGATGGATAGAGAAGAAAAGAGTTTGGAAAGGGTTATTTGGAAGTTCATAATAGCTAAAGAGGTCTGGGATCAGTCAAAGTGTGGAGTTAGGGCATATTTTGGAAGAGTTATAGGATGAGTCATAGAGTGGTGGTTTGGTGAGGCTTGAGTAGAGTAGTTAACTTTTTTTTTCTCTGCAGTGGAAGGAAAATATATAAATATGTAGATACATAACCACACATAAGAGGTATACATACATAGAGATTCTAACATGATATGCATATGGAAAATAATCAGGAGATATAAAACTGTTTTAGAAAAAGTCCCATATAAACATGCAAAGATAAATATTTACATACTCTGGCTTTCCATTCATTTGCAAATTAGGTTTTAAAAATAATGTTTTATTTCTTATCATAATTGTTTTATAATTTTCTTTTATTATTTAAAAATTATATTTGTCCGCCAATATTTCAATAATTAGGCACTTATAGATACAATTGCTATAAACACATTTACACATTGTGACTAATATGTGTTATTTTAGCAAACTAAATCCATAGGCTTACACTTATCACCTTAAATGTTACTGATGTATTGATCTACTTATATATGGATATAATGATAAAGTTATACATCTATGCATGTATATAATATTATTTTTTTATGAATTTCTCAAAATGTTTGGAATTATTTTTCATTCCTCCAGTAAGTATAAAAATATATATGGAGATACATATCCATATTTTTTTTGTTTGCTTTTCCCATTAACTAGTATTTTCAACTTCTGATTACAATTGATTTTTTAAAAGTGATAAGTGTCTTGAATAGTTAAAATGTATGCATAATTTCTGTATAATCATGATTATATGTTGGTATATAAGTGATCATAATAAATAGAGACCCATAGACATGTAGTTGAATACTTGACTGCATGCTACACTTTATGTAATTACCTACATACATATTAAGCCTAAATATGTGTATATATTTTAACCATAAGTAATATATACATTTAGATATTTGTTCAGCATAAATATAAGAATGTTTATATATTTTTGTTCTGTGCATTTGTACAAAGAAATACACATATCTAAATACATACATATAAATAAAGAATGCATGTTTACAAACACGTATAGGCACCATTGGTGTCTTGTGCATACTACTGCTGTACATTTGTATTTTGAAAATGGTGGTCATGTAGGGAAGAGCCAGCTCTTGAGAACTCTTCTAAAGATAAGATGGTCATCTGTAGGCCATACGTTTGGGGGTAATAAATTGCATAGTTTGGCTGCTTGAACAGAGACTTCCCATGGTTTGTTTTTGTATGCTGGGATTTTGAGGCGGCGCATCTATCTGCGCAGAGGTTTCTTTGTTGTACGTATTTTGTGATTTTCTTCCTGATGAGAAGTTCTCCTGTTTCATCTATTGCTTTGTGAGTGATACAACACAGCTTGAAAGTGGATCTTCTGGCAACCGGTAACCAATGTAAGGCCCTTAAAGCAGGGGAGATGCAAGATTGTGGCCTTATATGTAGGAGTAGTCTAATATAATCGAATCTGACTGATCCAATCTAATCTAGTCAATTTGTAGAGTGCATTGCTACCCGGAGGCTTCCCGGTGCTGAATCAAACCAGCAAGTCAAAGTCAGCCCAACTAGGTTCTGAGCAAAGGAAGATTAGCGAAATGCAATGTCTTTAGAGCTTTCCTGAAGGACAATTCAGATCCCAACTGACGCAAGGTGAGAGGGAAGGAGTTCCAGAGTCTATATGGCAAAAGTTTAAAGGAGTGACCACCCCATCTGGATCTACAGATACTGGGGACTGTTGCGAGAGAAAGAGTAGCAGACCTTAGAGATCTGCCCGGGTTTTAATGTTCAACCAGGGCATGAACAATTTGTGACCTCTTCCTGTAAAAAGCCCTGTAGGTGATGCACAAAGTTTTAAATTGAACTTGTTGCTCTATAGGTAACCAATGAAGGGCAGCCAAGGCCCTCCTTGTGGATCGATGCCTTGGGATTTTGAAGAGGAGATGATCAGCGGCGTTGTGAATAGTTTTTAGCCTTTTGTTGATATAGCAAGGAGAACCTAACTATAGGGAGTTTATGTAATCCAACCTAGAGATAATTAGGGCCTGGATGACAAGTCTCTGTAGCGGGGGGCAAGCGGGGGGGCAGAAGATCTACCACTTTCCTCTGAAGTCTGCGAGTGCCGAAGCATTTTGCAGCTAGTGGGTTTGCCTGGAAATCCATTGTAAGCCTGTCATCTAATCAGATCTCCAGACCTTTTATTTAATTTTTTAGTGTTGAGGCAGCTCCTAAGCATTCTGGCCAGGGCATATGCTCTCTCTTAAGTTTATTATTTCCTAGCAGCATAAGATCTGTCTTGTCAGCGTTTAGTTTGAGGGAGCAGTTGGCCATCCAGTTGATTACCTCTTTAAGACTTTGGTCAAGTTGATTGCAGCAAGTTCCTTGTTCTGTAGCAATCATTACAACTAATTGTGTATCATAAACATACAACACTATAGACAGGCCAAAAGACTGGACTAGTTTTGCAAGAGGGCGCAGGTAAATGTTAAAAAGAGTTGGGCTTAATGTGGATCCCTGATGAGGTACTCCACATTTCTCAGTAAAGTTTTAAATTAGCTTTAGTTTTTTCATAGTTGATAGAGGTAATCTATGGTAGTGGCCATTGGCGTAATCAAGTTTAAACAGTACACAAGAGAGTGTAGCTTGGACCTTGTATGGAAATCCTAGGTGGGGGAAGATGTGTCGCATAGTTTTTATAATAATGAAGCTTGCTCTTGCTACCTAATCCACTTTGGCATTCATTGATAGCTGAGAGTCCATGGTAATTCAGTGGTTTCTTACTTCCTTGGATACTTTAGGAAGTGCTTCCATATCGTCAGGCTAAATGGAGAGTGGGTCATAATTTTTCCAATCGCCACAGATAAGTATTACAGTTTTAGATGCATTACATTTGATATGGCTCAATGTCATCCACTGATCAATGGTAACATAAGATTTTTAATTTTCCAATTCTTTGGGGCTTTCCAGTTTAAGAAGTATTTGAGTTTCATCTGTGTAGTTACAGCAGGTGAGCTGAAATTCATTGATCATTGCTGGTAATTAATATAGGTGCCTTGAGGGATCTGCTTTTATGATGCAGGGCTTGGATGAGAAAGGAGGAGTATGGATGACATTTTTTCTGTCTTGAAGGGAGGATGTGATCCAGTCTAAAGCAGTTGCCTCTACGTAGGTTCGCAGAGTCTTTGGATGGGAGTGTCATGATCAACTGTGTCGAAGGCAGCTGAAAGGCCCAAGAGAGGTAGTGCAGCAACCCTGTTGTGGTCTGCTGTATTTTAAGGTCATGCCAGATGGTGATTAGGGCAGATTCTCTGCCTCTTCCTTGACAGAACCCTGTTTGGAATTTGGAAACTATGGAGTTATCTTCAATAACTTGAGACTTATGGGTGAATGCTGCTCTTTCTATTAGTTTGTAGAGGAATGGTTCATTTGCAATAGGTCTCTAGTTGTTTGAGTCTCGAGGGTCCAAGTTTTTTTAATGATAATGGTCATATTTATGACTCTTTTAAGTCTTCGGGAAAAGCTCTGGGTTATCAAGGAATGATTGATGATTGTTCTGACTGGGGTGGCAACAGAGGTTGTTAAAAGGATGTTCCTGATGATTTGTGGTGAAAAAAGTGTCAGATGGCCAGTCGGTTGGCCTGCTTGTTTTGATAAGATCCCAATGATCAGTTTCTGATAGTTGTTTGAAGGAATTTAGAGTAGGCCTGGGCGGCAAATTCCGTTCCGCTCGCGGAATTTGCGGAATTTCGGTAATTTCGCGTTCCGCGGAGAACGCGAAATTGCCCAAAATTCTGCTGTCCGCGACTTCGCGAAATTTTTTCTTGTTCGCGTTCTCAAAATGTGTGTTCGCGAGATATTTCTCCTCGAGCACGCAAACAGCAACTGTGAACAGGAAAAAAGCATCGCGAACAAGCAATTCCGCTTGTTCGCGGAATTTCTGCATGTTCGCGGAGATTTTTTACCGTTTCGCTGAGATTTGCGTAACACGATTACGCAAATTCCGCCCACCCCTAATTTAGAGGCTGGGTTAAATTTCCCTTCTTTTGATTAAATAGGGATCTGACATGCCTGCTTTAGTTGTGTAATGATTTGCCAGTGTGTCAGTAAATGTTTGAGAAATAGGATGGTTTCCTTCTGTGTAATTCGGTGAGAATTGTATAAATGTTTAAATTTGCAAATTTTGTATTCTGAGTTTTGTTTGAATAGTAGCTTTTTCTTTAGCTTTTTGATAGATAACTTGTATAATCTGGTGTGTTTGTTTAGGCAAAGGTTGTCTTGAGTGTTGTTTGTTTTGAGCCAATTGTGTTGCAACTTTGCAATTTGTTGTTTTATCTATTTTAGTTCAGCATTCATCCAAGATGCGTGGTTTCGTTTTGGCATGTTTTGTAGTTTTTAATGCAATTAGGTTACCAAAAGCTTCTAGGGGACTGAACTGAATGTATTATGTCCAGATCTGTGTTGGATGTTAGTTGTGCTTCTAGGTCCTCAAAATTGACTTTGTTCCAAGGTTGATATGTGCAGGCTGGTAACGTAGCCTTAAGTGTGGAGAGTTGTGGTGTCTTGCATTAGAAAGCTACCAGATGGTGGTATGACTATGTGACTGGAGAAATCCTTTGGAAAGTGACTAATTCTAGATTGACAAAAATTACATTTAGGATGTGTCCAGTGATGTCCAGTGATGCATATGGGTTAGGGGACGATCTGATGTAGGTTCAGTGTATCTAGGTTAGTGATGATAGTTCTGGGATGGGACATATTAGGTTTATCAAACCATATGCTTAGGTCACCAAGGATCCATAGGTTGGAATGCAGTGTTAGAAGGTTTAAAACTGTGTCTATAAATGTGTCTGGGAATGTTCCATTTATGGGTGGTGGTCCGTAAAAGAGGAGGAAGTTACAGGAAAAAGTAGGTGTAGGGTTGCATCTTGTGATGAGAGCCTCATAACATTGTTTGGAAATGTCCCCAGCTTTGGTGAGATTTTATTGTTTCCTTGAATGTAACAGCTAGTTCACCTTCTCTTTTGCCCATACAATTAGGTTTGAGAGTTTGATAGCCTGGGGGAACAGCTTTATGCAATACTACAGCCCTGTCATCCCCCAACCATGATTCAGTTATGAAGAGCAAGTCAGGTTGTGTCTCTGTGAGTAGGTAGAAGATGTGGTGCTTGTTTTTAGAAAGAGATTATGCATTTATTATTAGGCAGTTTAGAGAATTGGTTTTGGTATTGGTGTGCATTTGTTTTCTGGAAGAGTGAGTAGCATCCTTTGGGCTTAAAGTAGGAGGACTATTGGTGATGTTGTTAACTGTGTCAAAACAGCAAAAGTGTTTAGCTATATCATCATCTTCATACAGGGGTGAAGCCTGCAGAGGTGCCTATGGTGCCTAAGGAACAGGGGGCAGTGAGCTCAGATTCTCCTTGGAAAGAGACAGGCCCAATACACACTTTGTAGTTCCTGTTGAACTCTGCAGGTAAGACTCAAATCTAACACCACTAAATAATGCTTTTGCCCACTTTAAAAAGCCTTGTATTTGTAACTAAAAACGAGTGCTACATGCACTTTCCAAACATAATTTTAACCACAAAACTGAAAAAACTCAGGTTAGACTTAGGGGTGTATTTTTTGCCTTTTTCGCATGCAATGGGTTGTGTAGGGCTCACTGGTTACAACGATCAGTTATGTTTTTTACAAAAAAGCAAGAGTTAAGGCACAGACCACTTTTGGATTCTGGCACCAACTGAAAAGCTCTGAGTATAGGCATTTTTTAAAAAAAAGTTTTTGGAAAAACGTGGGAGGTGATTTTCATAATTTTGGGGTGATAATGGAGATGAGGTTGTGGGCAAGACATGAGGCAACATTAACAGTTGTTAGGACACAACGTTGGCAGAGCAGTGACACTTTTTGACAACCGTGTTGCACTGTGATTGTCTGCACCACACAAACCTCTTGAAGTAAATGGTGGACTTTACCCAAAGAGTCAAGAATGATTTTTTGAGAGCATTGCAGTTTGTGTACATCTGATTGCAAGGCATGTTGTGAGTCAAGGGTCCCGGACTATAACTACTTTATAACATTTTTATGCTGTTTGAGGGTGCCTCCTTTCCAAATGTGACTTGTTTAGATGTACGATTTTCATTTTTTCTAGGAGTATATTTTGTTTCTACAGTGCCTAAAAGATATGCTACTCACTAACACAACTTACTCATATTTCAACACCACATATGACCAAATTTGCTTTTCAATGATAACATCATCATACATTCTTCCAAACTCTAAACTCCAGATTCCAAATGATTAAGACTAAGAATGGTTCCTGCTTTTAACCACAGAAACAATTCTAAGGCCCAGCTAAGCAGCTATTGAGGAGCCAATTCTGGATTCAAGATCTACAATGGATGGATAAATGTTTGCTCATTACCTCCTAGGGATGGCTAGACTGAACTGCACAGGTTTTGATCCAAGAACTGGTTCCCAGTAGAGATAAACTTCAAATCCCACAATGCCTCATAACAGACAGAAGTGGGAGTGGTCTAAAAGCGTATAGTAACATTACTCACCAGCCGTGACAAAGGCTCTGTGAGGTGCGTAGGTGAAGTAGAGCTCTGAGTTGAAATAAACAAGCTAACAAAGGATTACAGAGTGAGACGTTATCATTGTTTACAAAATTTCGAATTGGGCCATTGGTTTGGCCCCACGTTGACGCCCACTACTGTGCGCGCTGGTTGGAACCACTTTGGAGTTTTGGAATTGAATAACCGGCATTGCCCGACACAACACAGAGACACGGAAGAACTCATGGGGTAGAGCATCGGAGGGCGGAGTCGAAAGGCGCCATCTGTATGGGAGTCTCCCCAGGAGGTGAGTGGATGCAAGCGTTACTATCAGTGTTGTTGATCAAAGCAGCTTGAGCGTTTGAGGAACAGAAACATTGCTGAGAATGAAACTTAGCGTTTCCATAACAAAGGAAAGCTGTAAAAACCGGCTAACAAGTATAAACACCTCAGAGCGACAACCACTTCAGTGGGATAAAGAGGCAACTTTCCGATTAAGTTATAATTAATATAGAAAGCTATAACATGGAGGCTCGCAAAGTGTGAGTGAGGGTGTCGAAAATTGCAGCATTGTTCCAACCCGGCACGGACGAGCCCCTGGAAACAGAAAGTGATTGAAGCACACAGCGAGGTCCAGACACCTCAATAAAACAATTATTTCTACAAGTGGAATGTCTATCCCAAAAAAATAATAATAATAGAAGGGAGACAATTGCGTTACAAAATAACATAGAAGTGAATCGGGTCCCAAGCGGCCGTAGAATTTTCACGATGCCAATACACCCAGAGACAAGAACTGATTAGAGGACTGGGGGCAAACAACATGCAATGATCACTAAACAAGATCAAAATATTAATTAAACATGCCAACATTGGTCTGGATGAAGTATATGTGCTTATTAGAGAAATAGAGCAGAAAATTACACAGCATGCCAGCAAAGAGGAATCAGTGGGGAAGCAGCATTCACATTGCATGTGTTACAACACATGCGATTACATCGCAGTACCATTACAACGCAAGTTGTTACGTCGACTTGCTTTAGGGGGCGCGCCAACCTAAGGAATAGTATAATTTACTATTCCAACACATGCATGCAATGTAAAGGGCTATATTCAATCAGTGAAACTCAGGAAAGACATGGAAATTCGTCTGGAAGAATATGAAGAAGAAATACAAGAACATAAACAGAGAAAGTTTGTAAGAGACGAAATCGATTACAAACAAGGAAGGATCTTAACTTTTGCCAAAAGGTTTTATGCTTTGAAACAGAACTACCCTAAAAATAAGTCAACAGCAACAGGAGAAATAACCAGTGAATCTGATGTAAGTGAGAGTGAAGGAACAAACAATGTCAGTACCTCAAAAAAGATTACTTTTCTAGAGAAGAGGAGATTGATGCATTTAAATCAAACTCTAATGAGAGGCAGAGGAAAGGGAAGGGAAAGAGGCAGAGGAAAGGGAAGGGAAAGAGGCAGAGGGTGTGGCAGAGGAGAATCAAAATATTTAAAAGGACCAGAAAAATAAAAGATCAAAACGAAAAAAGACAATATCCTTTGCGGAATTTGAACAGAAGAAAATAAACAGTGACAACAAAAATGTAATAATCAACCTCTCCAAACGTATTAACACAAGACGAAATATCATTATTGAACAAAGGATTTTCCTTCTGTCCTGAAAAACACTACAATTACACAGATAGAGGATAGATCTGTATAAATATGTGTGAAAACTGAAATTGGCAAAAACACATGCTAACAGACCAAGGAAACACAATATTTTGGACACAACAAGAGACCAAGAAGAACCAAAAGTGAACCTGACAATAGAACAAATTCCGTATTTGTAAAATATGTTTGACCTCATGTACAATCTAGAAGAGGACGAGTTAACAGAAAGTAAAATGTTGCACAAGTTAGCACTAGACACGGACAAACATTCATCCAGTGGGCTTAAAAACAAATCAAAATATTGCCCCACATTGTCACCAGGTAACACATTTGATCTCTTTTTGGATGCAATTACAAGGGAGTTGGACAACATGCCAAAAACCAGACACAAGAATTTAAAAGGAAAATCTATCCACAAAAGAACATACCACCCTCAAGAAATTAATGGAAAATGATCATTTGATAATCAAACCAGCGGAAAAAGGAGGAAACATTGTCCTCCAGAATAAAAGTGATTACATAATAGAAGCATATAGACAACTAAATGATGAAACCAAATATTAGAAATTTCTAAATAATCCCATCAATCAGATGATAGGAGATTTAGACAAAAATTTGAAAATTTGGCATGAATCAAATTTAATCAATGACAATGAATTCCTGTTTTTGACCAAAGCACAACCGACTATTCCTACAATATACTTTCTACCAAAAATACACAAGCCCTTTAATGATCCCCCGGGAAGACTAATAGTCTCATCGTGTGATTCATTATATGAGAATATTTCAAAATATGTAAACAAATACCTAGCACCTATTGTTCACAACCTGAGCTCTTATGTAAGAGACACAGGAGACTGCCTACGAATAATGGCAGAAACTGACTGGAACTCAAACTACATAACTGCAACTATAGATGTGGTGTCTCTGTATACATCAATTCAACATGAAATAGGCTTACAGGCATGTGCTTACTTCTTAAAGCAGAGACAGATAACAGAATTACAACACTCAGAGATGCTTTTAGCAATGATTGAAATGTGTTTACAAAATAACGTCTTTCTTTTAAACCATGAATTCTATCAGCAACTATGCTGTATCGCCATGCGAATTTCCTTTTCACCCAACTATACGAACCTGACGATGGGGTGGTGGGAAAAGGAAATGTCATGGGGAATGGAAATCCAAGAGGCACTGGAAAACATAATACTATGGGTCAGATATATAAACGATTTGTTTATAATCTGGAATGGCAAGGAAGAAGAGTTTATGAGATACTTTAACAAACTAAATCAGAACAAAATAGGATTACTTTTCACTTGCTCCACAAGCCGGACAAACATACATTTTCTAGATACTTGTATATGTATTGATGAAGAACAGATACATTCGACCCTGTATAGAAAAGAAACCGCGACCAATAGTATTTTACATTGAACAAGTTTTCATCCGAAATCATTGTTGAAAAGCATCCCATATGGAGAATTTATAAGGACGCATCGAAACTGTTCAAAAGACATAGATGCAAAAGAAAGAAAAAATACTGGACACTGCATCAAGACTAAACAAGAGAGGATGCCGGTAAAGTGATCTAAAGAAGAACATACAAAAAGTTGAAATGAGAACCCAAATGGAAACATTGATCACAGGCAAAGAAAAAGATGAACAGACTCCTTCATTGGAAAAACAAGAGGCTCCAAGGCTGATATAAACATACAGCAAAGAAAGTACACAAATTGTCAATGCAATCCAAAAATATTGGTATCTAATATCCAAGGATCCAGATATATGCACCATTCTAGGATTACGACCACTGGTGACCTATGGAAAAACAAAATCCTTGAAGGACCAATTAGTAGAAAACCACCTACAAGACAAAGTGAAAAAGAACTGGCTGAAAGAACAACAACAATGATTCACAAAATGCAATAATTGTAAAACGTGTAAAATTGGAATCAACACAAAAGCTACAACTGATAAAGTTGGTAAAATCCTCAACATCAAACATAAAATCACATGCAATACCAAATATGTTGTTTATATAATCCAATGTGCATGTGGGCTACAATATATCGGCAGTACGACCTGTATATTAAAGAAAAGGTTCTTGGAACACATAAGAGCCGTAAAAAAACAAAGTTATGAACTATGCCACTGCGAAAAATATGGCTCAATGCAACAACAATGATTGGAGAAAAATGCAATTCTTTGTATTGGACACAATCCCCCAAAGTGAACGAGGGGCAGATAGAACAAGGAAGTTGCAACAATTAGAGTCTCGTTACATCATAAGCTTGAGAACCAAGACCGCGATGGACCTTAACAATGACGAGGAACTTTATGTAGATTTATGAGCTCATCAATATCGGAATACATAATTGTTGGAATTGCAAGAGATAAAACTATGATACTAATCACATGAGATATTAAATATAAGATAGTAGATCATACAATGAGATTAATCAACATAAAGGTACTATACCGTGAGTAAAATATGTAATCTTGATACGAATCATATGACATATAGTCAAAGGAAAAACATCTAAAAAATTAGAATCATTAATCATCAATAGGAGGTTACCAAACCTCCTACTGATAAAATAAGAAAAAGAACCCTTTGACTAGACATGCCCAAGCACAATTGCTAACAATCCAAAAGAGAATCCATGTTACCAATGATGTGCTCACATTCATGTGGACAGTTGCAAATTGATGCAAAATACGTAATTAAAATGAACCTGATGCTTAAATTCAAATGTAAAATTAGGAAAATTGCCGTGAATTGTAAATAATGCATGTATTGTTGAGATAAACATCCAATCCCACAATGCCTCTTAACAGACAGAAGTGGGAGTGGTATAAAAGCATGTAGTAACATTACTCACCAATCGTGACACAGGCCCTGTGAGGCCGAAACGCATAGGTCAAGTAGAGCTCTGAGTTGAAATAAACAAGCTAACAAAGGATTACCGAGTGCAATGTTATCATTGTTTACAAAATATATATATATGGTATTCGGGATTTCTATAGTGCCAACCTATTCATGAGGCAGTAGAGATCTGCACAGGGTGGTTAAAATTAATATCCATAGTTGCCAGTAAATGCCAAAAATGTATTTTGAATTTGCATTGAATAAGAAGACAACAGGTACATATGTTGTCATCATTAACACATAATTTCTGAGTAATTAAACCAGGAACATATAACAAACTAATAAACCATAATAAAATAAATGTAAGAAAAAACGCTGTAATTAACAGCATCTTCAAAATAGCCTCTAGCCATCAAAGTACATAAATCCAAATACTAGTCATCTCCCCATGGTTGTTATGTAAGATATATATTATAAATATAGAGATAACCCCCAATTCACATGGTCTTATTCTCTTATGAATCCAAACATATTTTGCCCATTTTATTCTGACCTAGACTTACAAGATTGCCAAAGTAACGAGAGAGACAATTTCACCAGCTGTACCACATATGGGCATGCCTTCTCCTTTTTGCATATTACTCCATGTATCTGTAAAAGTTTCCAGAGGAAGATTACCCAATCCGAACTTCTTAAAATAAGGGTGACCAGATCATACTGTCTTCCTCTCCTATCAATCAGCATGTCTTCAAGTAAGCTAGATTGCATACTGTTAACCCACTTCTTCAGCAGAATGTCATCCATAGACCAATCCCAGAAATGTACCTTCTTTAATACCTTTGAGGATAACATCATTCCATCTGGCTGGCTCCAACTATTCCTAGTCCAATAGAGACATAGGTGATCAACCTACATTGTATCATCACAACATCTCTCAGAGCTGTGTGATACACGGTTAGTTGGGAGTGATTCTAGAATTTTACACCTATATGAAATTGGCCTCACAGTGGCCTTATAGGTATAAAGCCCCTGACTTAGATGAAGGATTACCATTTTCATCAGTGTTCCTTGTGGTAGGTAGACTTAACTTCTGAGGAAATTATTTTCTATGATAATCAATTTGTGACTTTGGGAAATTACCACCTCTGGCACGAGTTCTCTCCAGTTGTTGTCCTTTCTGTCTTGTGGACAATAGAACTTTCACTTTACCCCTTCTAAACAGAAGTAAAGTGCTCCTCATACAAACATAGTTAAATTGGTGTGTCCCTGACTGACATATTTAATGTGCTTATAAATCTCTAGCTATAGTGTAGAGAATGCACCCAGGGCCTGGAAGTTAAATGCCACCTGTGGACTGAAGGACCTATTCTGCCATCTATAGGCTTGAGCTGTAAAACATGGCCTCAGGTCTGCCATATGTAGCCTGATTGCAGCAGCCCAAAAACCTGCTATTAACCCTGTTAAAATAATCAGTTTGGGCAGGTGGGAAACCCTTATTTTCAATATTTACAAGTCAACCCTAAGTACACCTTGCTGTCTACAAGGTGAGAGCCTGATATTTAAAAGTGGGACATGTGTGAAATTAGGTTGGCATGATGCTCAGGTGACTAGCGCCCAAAAGCTAGTTTTAGCAGCAGGACTGTATCTGGATCCTGGAAAAAAGTCAAAGTACAGAATATAAACTTTAATCTATAACTGTTCACAGATACCGGCTAGACTATTTGTTTAAAGACTATTTCCAATATTTATTAAAAATACAATACATTGGTAAAGTTCGATTTGTAATATATGTTTCAGAAAAGTAACTTTTAGAAAGTTACCATTTCCCTGCCTGAAGGTCCTGGTGTCTCATTTTCTTTAGTCTACCAGCAACTACCCATCAAGAACTGAAACATATTCTTATATATACTTCAATGTGTATTCAGTAACCTCTATGTAGAGTGTCCAGCAGTAACAATGAATGCCCACCTCTACCCGTGTGCGCTCACTCAAGCAGTAGTAAAATCTCCTGCAATTAGTTGGTTCCTAAGAGGTCAGGGGTTGGTAAAGGTAATGAGACATAGATGTTTGGTTTGAGCCTTGTTGGCAAGCTATATTTTCTCTCTGAAATGCTCTAAGAGTCTTATTCCTCCTCTGAATTCATTACCCGAACTAAATACATATTAGAGTAATCAATTTTGTTACATCTCATGTAAATTAACATTTGTCTGTTACATATTATCAGTATCTTCTCATGCTTATTGTACAGCTTTATCTGTAAATGTTCACCCTGAAAGGTATCTAGTTTTTTGCCAAGGACAATTTCCAGATTTCTGTATTTGTCACTAAGACGTCAGTTGCACTTTGTTTCTCATTCCTCACAAAGTTCTAGGCACTTTGGACCAGTGTTGACTCTTCGTTTGGCAACAAAATTATATTGCAGGTCTACCTTATTATATTAAGATGTGTTTTGCTTAATCAATATCTTTATTTTCTTGGAATGTTTTTTTAACTTCTTGCACCACTACTATAGTCAAACAAGTTGTGCCACTTGTCGTGTTCTATTTTCTTTCCATAAGGGTTACCCACAACCAAGTCTCAGGCCTCGGTGTTGATTTGCATACAGGAGGACTTCAATACTACTGCCATGGGAAAGTCTGAAGAGTCATGAGGATCTTGGAAGCTTGTGGACGTTGGTTGTTAGAACTCAATTCCTTGGTGTGGTATTTCCCAAAACGCTTTGCCTTTATCCCAACTGTTTTGCTGAATTACTTTTTGTTGGCATTAGGACTCTGTGTAAATTAAATATTAGATGGTTTATAGGGCTACTAGATTTTGGGGCTAATTGAAAAGAAAAGTTCAAGGAATCACATCAATGTCAGCCTAGGTAGCAGGGTATTATTTATCCAAATATGATGCTAGTAGAGGCATATATCATATCAAGTTTATGCTCAGTTGTTAGTCTGGACACCTTTTGGTTGTAGTCCCTCAAACATTTTGTCTTCACCCCTCTTATTTGCTTTGCTTTCGGAATCTGCACTTTTCAACTGCTAACCAGTGCTAAAGAGCTTGCACTATCTCCTTAAAACATAGTAACATTTTCCTACACTTAATTGGCACGTTTAATTTACTTATCGGTCCCTAATTGCACTAGATGTACCTAGGGTCTGTAAATTAAATGCTACTAGTAGGCCTGCAGCATTCCTTGTGCCACCCACTGAAGTAACCTTTTAAAAACATGTCTCAGACCTGCCACTGCAGCCTGTAGTGCTGTTTTAAACTGCCATTTCGATATAGCACAATTAACCTTTTCGTTACGCCTCAACCTTCCTTTTTGACATATATTTATTTATAAAGTTTTATATAGCGCGAACATGACCCACAAAGGTATCAGAGCGCTTTACAATATATAGTTATTGAACATTAGATGGTTGGGGTAGTATACATACATTTGGTATTCGTCACTCAGTACAAAAGAGGTAGATAATAATATATGGGTAGCATAGGTGACTACTAGTCAACAAAGAATGATCCACGAGGGAATCAGAGCACTTCACAATACAAAGCCTTACACTTTAGGTGGTACTTTGACATTTAAAACAAAAGAGGTAGACAGTAGTATATGGATGGCATAGGTGACTCGTAATCAACATCGAATTAGAGTCTTAGGAGGTGGATCTGTTCCTTAGAAGCATTTTCACTTCTTTTTTGAAGGAGGTGGAGGAAGAGATACCACGAACCACTGGAGGTAGGGAGTTCCAGATCTTCGGTGTGATCCCTGAAAAAGCTCTGCAACCAGTTCTCTTTATGGAAGGCTTGTGGTTTCAGTAGTAGAGAGCTGACACTTCGCAATTGTCTGCATCCTCCTGATCGCTCTAGCTTTTGTGCTAGGTACCTTGGGGTGTTGCTATGCAGGGCTTTATGAGTCATGCAGGCAATCTTTAGATGTATTCTTGCCTCGTAGGGCAGCCAGTTCAGAGCTTTCAAGGTTGGGGAAATGTGGCTATTTCTTTTTGTTCCTGAGACCAGTCTGGCCTCAGCGTCAATCAAGGCCCTCAGCGGGGCCAGCTTGTATTTGGGGAGGCCGCATAGAGTTGTGCTTCCATAGTCCAATCTTGGTAGCACAAGGGCTTGCACTGCCATTTTTTAGTCGGTCTGTGGGAGGAAGGATTTAAGTTTGCTTAGTATACTCATCTGGTGATTAGCTCCCTTGGTGGCATTAGCGATTTGCCCCTGCATGTTCAGGTGTTTGTCTATGGTGACGCCCAAGGATTTCGCGGAGTCAATGATGTGAGGGGCACAGTCAAAGGAGGTTAGATGTTTCAACAATAAGTCTAGTCATAAAAATCACCCCTAAAGTAGGTCTTACTAGCCCATAATTCACAGTGAATTGTACTTAAAAAGTAGGTCATGTGTACTTAAGGTTTACATATGCTGGCACTGAAGAACTTCTAAAGTTGTTTTTCACTGCTGTGAGGCCTTTCTCTCCCATTGACTAACAGGGGGCTGCCGCACTATATTTAATACATGATAACTTTAGATTAGGAGCAGAAATATACTTTTAAAACTCATATTAAATGTAATTTAAAATCCTCTTAAATGGTAAAGCCGGATTTTAGGTCACAATTCTGCAAATGCCACTTTTAGAAAGTTGGTATTTTCTTACCCTTTGTGCCTTCTGCCAGTGCCCTGGGGCACATGACTGTAAATGGCTCTGCTGCTGGGCTTGTGTATTCCAACCAGTCTGTGACACAAAGGGGACTTGGTGTGTACAGGATTGGCCATCCTGCCAGGATGGCCGGGGTGGAGCTTTGCCCTGCCCCACTTACACTTGAAAGTGACACACAAAGCACCTGACCCCAGCCTTTTGTCACCCCAAACATTTTGGAGCCTCGACAGGGGAAGAACATTTTAGAACCTGGCATGGAGGTAGTATAGGGAATCTCCCACATCAAAGGATGGCACCAGGTAAATATTGGACCTCCAAAGGTGCTCATCAATAATACACTGCTGGACATTACAGAAGAAGGACTGTCCTGCCACCCGAGAACTCTCCTGCTGCCACCAAAGACCTACCCTGCTGCTTGAGAACTGCCTTGCTATCTGAGAAGGAAGACTAGACCTGCTTACCTTCATCCCAGGCTAACCTGAGTGACCAAAAGGGTCATTTGGCTACAGAACAAGCTCTAGTAGCCTTCCTGCAACTTCCCAGCTCACCTGCTGTAACTGGACCAGCCTGGACCTGCAACTGGACCTGCCTGAGCCCCTCTACTAACCTCCGATGTAGTGAGAGACTGATCCCCAAGAGATGCCTTTCCAAGGTCCTTGATCCTTTGTTGCCATGAGAATGCACTCCTCCCTGCCTAACTGTGGATAGCATCAGAACCTGAGGCAGCTCAACACAACTCAGTGCAGGGCCTTGTATCGCAGTTCCTGATTGGTGGCCTCAACCAAACCAATGCAGCATGACTTAACTCGACACAGAACCTCACATCACAGCTCTCACAGCTCCTCATCGAAACCAACGCAGCGCGACGCAACATTAAGGACATACGATACAATTCTCAGCAAGACTAAACTTGTCCCTGTCTCCAGCTTGCAGTCCATTGTGATCAGCCTGTATTTGCTACTTTGTTCTTATACAGTACAACCAGATAACCGCAGTGGAAGCAGTGGGCCTTTAAGAGCTTTTTTTCCCTGAAACTTTGGAATTACATTTCTCCAGTTCTACTAATTGTTTTTTTGTCATTCTGTTATCCTTTTATTTTGTGAAATGGACTACATTGTTCTAAATTGATGTGGTATTTTTCTTGTGTTGTGTTTTGATTTCCTTTCTGTTTGTTCACTGCATAATTACTTTACACATTACTTCTAAGTTAAGCCTGACTGCTTTGAACCAAGCTACCAGAGGGTTTGGCTGCAAGAAACCTTTTCCCTCAAGTGACCAATTGGACTTAAACTGAACCCTGATGGTGGTCTCTGTTTGCGTGAGTCATGTCTCCTGAGGGCTGTCCCTGAGGTCCAGGGGCCTTAGAAGTAACCTAGATGAGCTGCTCCAGCAACCCAGAGAAGTGGGACTTAAAAGAATTTGGACTTTCAGGACCTGTGAAACATCAGAAGGACTTTGCGGCATAGGTGTCTGATTTAATGCGATTAGGTCAGCGACAGTTTCAGGTTTGCCTTGCTGGAGTACTTCAAGCTCCATGAAGAAGACTAAGTGAGAAGGTGAAATGACTGGGAGGCACTCGCTTGATTTACTACAATGCGGTTGTTCTAGGTTCCAGTCTACTGCAACATAGACTATCATTAGTGCTTAGTGCATTTTAGTGCTATTTTCACTTAACTCTGCAAAAATCCATATTTCTGGTTTCTCTTATTGGATTTTTTTTCATCTTGGTATCGTTCCTTTTATTAAACTTTACTCTATTATTCTAATTTGTTTTTGGGATTTTTGCAAGGTGCTTTTCCTTTATAACTGTTTTGGTACTGCCTGAATACTTCACACATTGCCCTAAGTTAAGCCTATCTCCTCTGTGCCATAGCTACCAGGGGGCTGATGTTTGGGGTTTACCCTGAGAAGTTAGTGTTAATATTTCTTGAGGGCCGTGACCACCCACCTCAGATAATAATCAACTTCCTTCAGAGACAATATTTGAGGTTCCAAATCTCTGATTGTACTTTAAAATACCTACCACAAAAAATAGAGTGATCAAAATATTGACAACAAAAGTATCAACTTTACAAATACATATAGTGCCACATGTATCAACAATTGTAATAGCGATTACCTAATTGCGTTTTTCAGCTAATCAAAATTAGGTAATCACTATTACAAAAGTATGAAACTCCAAGAGTTTCAAATAGCTATTCATAGGCGGTCGCAAATTGACCTACCTCGTGAGGTAGGTAAAAATTTGTGACCCCCTAGGAATCGCTAAAATCACGGTGATGGTGGCCTGCTGGGGGTCAGCAGACAACCATGTCCGTGATTGCTTTTAAATAATCTTTTATTTAAAAAATGCAGCCCATTTTCCTTGAAGGAAAACGGGTTGCGTTTAAAAAAAGAAACGTTTTATTTTTATTTTTTAAGAGTAGGCAGTGGTCCGTGGGGCCACTGCCTGCTCTTAAAAAGGTTTTGCATACATTCACAAAGGTGAAGGGGTCCCTTTGGGACCTCTTCCTATTTGCAAATAGGTTACTACCTACTTAAAGTAGGTGGTAAAATGCGAATTGCTACATACCGATGCTATTCTGTATTAGGAAGGGACAACCTAAACATGCCCTTTTCTATTAGCGAATTGCTAACCCATTTTCCAAATTTGTAATAGGTTACCGAATCGCAAAATAGGGTTTAATACTTTGGGAAAGCCTTTTTTCCGATCGCAAATGGCCTGATTCTGCGAATTGGGCTGAATGCGACCTTAAAAAAGGTACATACATACATACATGTGACCCATAATATATAATACAAAAATATTGACTACAAAAATATGCTTTTCCTAAAAATCTATAATGTATTGGAAATTATTTATTTGTTTGTAAATAACATTACTTCAATTTAAAATAAAAAGTAAACTAACAATTAAATATATATATATATATATATACATATATATATATATATATATATATATATATGTAATTGCAAATACCATTACTTCAATTTAAAATAAAAAGTAAGTTGACAATTAAGATATATATATATACATTAAAAATATCATATTCATTTATCATAAATACATTACTCTAGCTTAATTAAAAATATATCACTCAAAATAAATAGAGCTGAAACAAATAATTATTAAATGAACAATATTTATTCTAAATAAATTATTGCAATTCTGTGTACAAACACATTTAATTGATGACTAAAGATATGATATTATTTTATAGGAACATTAATCAACAATATAAACATATTTTCTTAATTTCAAATGCAAAGTATAAACACATTCCTAATTTACTAAATGATCATTTACTATATATTTTTAAAAACCCTATCTACCCAACCAACCAATAAACCCAAGAGTCTGAAAACAAAGTTAAGAAAATATTTAAAATATTATTAAACGTATAAATAAATGAAAATAAACTAAACATTTAATGTAATAATCAATGAACATTATTATATGCTTTAAGAGACAGTTCTCATGCTATTCCACGTAAATTCACAACCCCCTCAAAAAATATACATTGAAATAATATTTTTTAACATGATAAAAAATAGAAAACAAGATTTGAACATGTGATATTGTTGTAAGAAACAAAAACAATTACCTTCAGTATTTTTTGTCCATGATATTTCTTGTAGTAACTACATTTTGACCACAATCTTTTGGTTCGGTGATATTCTTGAGGTGATAATTCTATGGAACACCTAGTCTTTGCTCTGGATGTTACTTCCAATATAAATGCCCCCTGACATCAGCTGCTTTCACTATGACATGACCTCCCTTTCTCCAGCTATGCTGTAATATACTAGCATCTTTATGGACCAGTGAAATTTCTCCTCTTGACAAATGAGGGGCCAAATCCAGCCTCATATTATAGTGCACACCCAAGTATTTAAATGATTCATGCACTTTTAACAACACATTATCATAGTGTAAGGTCACTATATACCAATGATTCCCTCTAGAAAACAATACCTTTTTCTTGGCAATACTCACAGTAAGTTTCTTTCAGTTACAACATGTTTGAAAACTACACAGCACAGGTGGATCTGCTACAAATATCAAACTTCTTAGTCACAGCCCTGATTGTGGCAGACCTAGACATAATTGGCTGTGCAAAAACAAATCATCAGTTAAAGAGACCTCCAGCTGTTTTCAGACAAGAAACCATTGATGTGATCTACCAATGCAATTAAAAGCTGTTTTTCAATCAAGAAAACAATCATATAGCATGCCTTATTAATAGGAAAAAATACTTGGCATTTAGAATGGAGACATTAAAAGCCGGGATCATAGACCCTATTCCCTTGCAAATGGCTTCCTGCTTGTGGGATATGAGGTTATTATTCACCAACCCGGCATAGCCTGCAGAAGAATCTTATTATAAAAGGTTTGCAAGGGAATCAATCAAAAGTTTTGGCCTGCAGATTGAAAAGGCATCCTTTTAGCCCTACTTGTGCATGAGAACAATTTATTTCCTCGTAGATTAAGGGCATCTGTATTTGTTGCATCAGACCTGCAAATTCCAATTTCATTCAAGTAAAGATAGCTAGGAAGCATAGTGTCTTATCCCTTAGTTCTGTCTGAACCACCTTGTTATCTTCACAGGAAGAAAATGGCTCATTCACTGTGGTGACTTCATATAACAATTATGGTTTCTAGCAATCTCCTCTTTTATGTACAAGATGGGCAAAAATGTATACCAACTTACTATATTGTCCTGTTCCTTCCTGCATCTGTACCATCACCATCACCTTAGGTCAAACTCTAAACGATTTTATGGTCTTTCCTTGTGCTAGTGTCATTTAAAGTTTTGAACTTTGGGATCTATTCACAAAGTTAAATTCGGTCATAAATGTCTGGTGATGACTGGATTTACCTTACTTTCAGCACCCATGGGCTCACAAAAGCCCATTTATATGTGCAGAAAGCTCCATTACAAGTGTGGAGTCCTCTGCACCCGTGAAACCCACTGGATAGGTGGGAAAGTGGGTGTTCCAAGGAATTGGGTAGCCATGGAAGTTTGTGAATGGCCACAAATATGCCCAGCTCCTCTCTTTCTTCCCTTGAAAGGGTTCGATTTTTTCTCTAAACAAAGGCTGTCGTATATCCCTTTCAAGTGTAAGAGGAATTAATCAACGCCAGATTTTGATGGGGTTCATGATAATAGCTTTCTCCATGGGAAGAATATTTTTCCTGTGGGGCAAAAAGTGAGTTTGCACCATGGGTTCTATTCCCCGTCTACAAAGGTGTCTTGCCAAGCAGAACTCCACACAGCGCAAACAGGATCAGTTGGGAATGCCCCAAAACTTTCCCAAAAAGTACACTAGGAAACCTGTAATTGGTACAGTTTCTCAGACACACTGCTGTGTACATTTAGTAATTCCAGAAAGTAGACAAAGTACATGCTGTCAGAGTTGGAGATCTCAGAAAGTGCTTTGCCTACTTTCTTTGTGATGTGTACCCTTTTTTCTCACTCTTAATGAGGAGTTTATCATTTGATTTGTACTGACTGAGTTGGGATATTCCACTAAGAAGATAGCATCAAGCATGCAGTCTTCTTTGCATCCTAGTTAGCAAGTGAACAAAAGTTTCTGTTGTATGCTCTGTCAATTGTATTGTTTGTCCTGATGATGACCATACCAGTTTAGTTTGGTCGAAACGCCGTCGCTGCATATCTTTGGCACATAGTAAAGAGGAAGCACTTAGTGGTACTTCCGGTTTTGTGTTTTCTACAATCAGCCTTTATGTGCCATTTTTTCTGTTTACACTGTCAATGTGTTTTTTATAATGTTTGTTGTGTAACTGTGCGGAGACCAGTGTTTTATGATTGTATTGTCTTTGTTATCACTGTCTTAGTAAAAATGTGCATATATTGCTTAATTGTGCAGGGGTATTATTTTAGAATTTTATATACTATAGCCTTATAATAAGGCTATATTAGCCTTGGCGGGCTATATACCGGCCATTGAAGCCCCGCTCCAGCGTCAAAGGCCCGAGCCGAAGGTGAGGGCCTTTAAAAAGGGAGAGGGACTTTAATGCCCAGTATAGCCCAGCTACAGAGGGTTATAAGGCTATTAGAACATTCTGCCACTAGAGGGCAGAATGTTCTAAAAAATAAAACAAAGGCCTCACGGAGCCCTAGGGGATTTAAATCCCTTTGGACTCCAAGAGGCCTTTGCTCACCGCAGAAGCTGTGAGTGAAAAATAAACATGAGAATGTTGCTCTGCATGCTTCTACTGGCCCGTAGAAGCCCAGAGCACTCCATTATCTGCAATGGAGTGCTCAGCTTTCTAATGTTCTAATTTGCTTTATGTGATACAGCTTTTATTATGCATTAGTATAATTTATTTTTATTTTTTTTGTATTGTGTGCAACATTAGTTAGATTTATATTTTTTGTGTAATGTTGTACTTGGACCCCTGTTTGGATTATAGTCTTTTCTTTGCCCCAGGTTCGGGCAATTGGAATGCCCTGTTTGATGTAATTTCTTTGCACTCCAACATGTATTACATCGAACCACTGATCCAAGTAAGCACAACCTTTCTTTTTACCATCTGCAGTGTGTCTGGTCAGGAATGCAGTGACTTTCAAAATTAATGTAGAAAGTACTTTCATCATACATACCAGGCAGGTGGCATATGAGTGCATAGCAGTGTCCAAGACAATGAAGAATCTTCCCATACATTAGAGGATTGAATAAAGACAAAAATGGGTTTCCATTTTACCGTACACCAATTATTAATGTCAATTAAATTAGATGTGAATGCATGGATGTTGTCAATGAGTGAAGACTCAAATGTCTTTAGTGTTCAAATCCTCAAAAATATAATTAGTCCTCTGATGGTACAATATTCTCAATAGAAATTGTTATTCTGCCGCTACTGTATGTTCCATGAAGTACGTTTCAGTTAAGGTGTGAATAGCCCCACTTTAGAAGTTAGAGTTCTACTTCTTGATTTGTGTCCACATGCACAGATTTACAGTTCAAGTAACCAAAACAGGGAAACCTTGAATATAGATGAGCATTATTTGAATTTAAAAGAAGCATTGAGTTGAAGTCAAAGATGTATGTCTCTATCCCACAGTACAGATCAAAATGAAGGTGAACAAAGAAGCCCCACACAAAGATGGGTATAGATTGCTAGCATGCGCCACAAAAAACAACTTTGTTAGGTTGCTCATTATGAATAGCCATAGAAAGCTGCAAACTTGAGCCCAATTCACAAAGGTAAACCTAGACTTATACTAGTAGTATCTTTACGACAATGGAGTAGATAGGCCAGTCCTATCTTTTTATGCAGTCGTAATGATACTCATAGTAAAGTACCTTTGTGAATAGCAAACAATCATAAACCTACACAAAAAGGTATGGTTACCTTTGTGAATCAGACCCTAGGTTATAATTTTTCACTCAGATGTATTTGCCAATCTTCATTACAGAACATTCCAAGCTTTATTAACTGCCTTAGAAAAGATTGATAGACAACAATCTTCAAGTCAGCACTTCTATGCAAGTTCTAGTAAATGAATGCATGTAGAAAGAATTGGAAACTAGTTAAAGATGACTCACATTAATGGTTGTACTGCGAAATTGTAGGATTATAGTGCCATTGCTCCAGATAGTGTTTTTCAAAATTTGGAGATGTGCATAGATTTGACAACTTGACTACTGTAAATTTAATTATTATCCTTTAGATATATTTCTCCAAAATGGTTGATTTATAAAGCTATAGGTATGTTACAACACACACACACACACACACACACACAAATACACTTCTGAAATACCCAACAAAACTCTTAAAAACTCCTAGCCAGGTGTCTAAAAAAACAAATGTTTTTCTACTAAAATACAAGTCATGAAGAACCCAAGTTAAGGATATCAGTGAGGAAAGAGCAGTTGAATGCATACCATGATTTCCATGTTCAAAAAACACTGCAATAGGCCTCAGAAAGGTTTTCAATACATTTTAGGAACCATTGTGAAAGAAGCTGTTATTTAGAAGTATTCACATATAGACAGCCACCATCATAGACAAAGTTCAGACATTGATTAATCAATTTGAAAGAAACTTGTAACTTCCTAACCTGTATGTTGTAAACTTTAAATGGAAGTAAATTGCCCAAAATAAAGGATCCTGATTCATTCATCCCAGTTGTATAATGCTTATTATCTACATATATGGAATATTTGGTGATAACACCATTTGGGTTTGAAGGCGATGTCCAGATGACTCGTACAGCTGTACTGTTGATGACAACAATCTCGGGAGGGAGCATGCCTTCAGGCTCTGAAAACAAAACAAACAAATATTAATAATCCGAAACTGCTTCAGCCAAGCAGTATGATTAACTAAATTCTGGACTGCTTTTAGCTTTAATAAAAGGTTTATAGATTAACTATATTTTTCATGGGAATGTATGACGATCCTTAACCATCTGTCAATTTTCTTTCTATAGCTAGAGGAGTAATTCTAGAATTTTTTTTAAGTAGGAATAATGTATGTCAGCATGCTGTGCTTGGTAATAACCAGTTGACCAACAGTTTGCTCTCAACCTTTCATTGCCTGTATGTGTGGATTCTTGCATAATGTATATTATAAACATAATTTTTTCAAAATGATACAGCCCAAAAAATGTTTGAATTGAATTCAGAAAAATTGAGGCAAGCAACTTAAGGTGCCAAAAACATTTCGCTGTAAAGATTTACCTATCACACCAACAAATGAAAAAAACTCATCATAAACATTATTATATCACATAAATTACCAGGGGCAATACTTTAAATGTCACTGACTTCATAAGTATTTCAATCATATGAACAGTTGATAAACCTGTATTAGTTTTGCTACTCTTATACTTTGGCTTTGGACCGATTGACTGAACCATAAAATCACATTTGTGGTTATTGACACTGATACAGAGTTGGCAAACAGTAACTTTGTAGTTATACTGGAGACCACTATTCCACAGGAAAAGCATGTTTTTGATTACTAACTATATTGGTTCCTTTACGTGATGCTGCCCAAAAGATTGCAAAAAAATATACATAGGCATAAGTTTGGCACTGGAAGACATTTCATGAAAATTGCTCAAAAGATGAGGAAGATACAGGTCAGACCTGTGTTTGCATTTCAATTCACAATAGGAGAGATTTGGTGAACCTAACTCTAATGCTATGGAAAGAATTGTCAGTAAGCATAACATTAAATGAATAGCCACTAGTTTTTGTGTGCTTTTTGGTGTAAATGCAGTGTTCTGGAGGTACGTCCATAGACAGCTTTACTGCTAAGAATACCTCATATCAATTCTTTAAAACAAACACTGCCAGAAAATGTACAGAGAGAAAGTAAACTTTGGGTCAGCCCCCTTCGGCCATCGGTTTTCAAGCTATATTGTCCTTTGAATATTTGTGTTCTGATTAGGTGTTTTTTTTGGGAAAATAACAATGGTGAATAATTATTTTTATTTGAAATCCAACACACAAATGCTGAATGAATATGATTGCAATTGAAATAAGTTTGATATGATGTATAGAAAAGTGTTTAATATCATGATTTAGTTGTGCCACATTTTTATGTGAAACTCAATTTTGCACAAATTGGATGCTCTTATGCTCCTGTTTTCACTCCTGTGTTCACCCCCTCCCATCTGATTCCCCTATGCATCTTCTCTTCCGACAGCTCTGCAAAACATTTTTCCTAGGTCCCTCCATAGCTCTGTTGCTGAGCCTAGCTTTATTCATTAGTGTAAAACTTCATTGTCTGAAGGTTTCATATTAATTTGAACATCTCCAGTTAGCAATGAATATCCTGGATGCTTTCTTAAAAGTTTGAAAGTGCTTATAAACTAAGGCAGTGTTGTAGATAATTTTGATTTGTCAAATGAGTTGTTACTTTCAATCATGCCATGATGAGTTTGCTGTTTTACCAATTTGTTATGCAAGAATTGTGTATACAACCTCTAATTTTGGGGGTAAGTGAGAAAACTTTCCCTTACTCCTAGAGATGCTGCCAGATTCTCGTGTAACTCTGACAGAGATTTGAGAAAACATTTTTTTTTCTTTTTTTACGATTGATGCTGTTTATTTCTTTTCTGTTTATTTTTGATGCTCACTTGGGACTTATTTTTGATTTTGACTACTCTGTATAGCTCTGTATTTTAGCCTTCATGGCATTTATTCGGTACTGAGTGATCTTGAGATTTTTGCAATAAAACACTTTAACTTTTCTCTAATCTAGAACTCAGTTATTGAGTGGTCCCGATTTATGTTGCTACTCTACTAAAATGATATTGGAGTGGATGCCTTTTTACACAAGAGCATTTGGAGCATAACTGCCTGAGGTAAATTGTGGGATGATCTAAATTTTGAGGTGTCCTAAAAATTGGGGTATGGGGTTCTGCATCCACAATGGGGCCATCAGGTTTTGTGTCTTAGACTGCAGATGTGGCATGTAGTTTGAGACTCAATATAAGTTATTTTTATATATTTACTTTGCTGATAGTTCAACATTTTAATTGCTGATTTATGGCTTTCCCCTTGAAGAACTGATTGTAATTTTGATACCTCTGGCTCCTATTAATAAACAGTGTTGCTCACTAGTTGCCCTCATGCATTTTATTTGCTTTATTTTCTGTCATGATAGCATATTCTATAATGCTTGGTTTGAGCTCATATACGTGTTTCTAAAGATTTAATGACAATGCGTACTGTGTCAAACACAACTACAAAGAAACATTTTGCTGTACCTTTTAAGTCCAACACTGCAACACAAACTTCATCTTGTAACTCCTTTTTATAATACTCTTCTTTGAATGTGCAGATTACCTTTGTTAATTTAGTCTGGTTAGCTAAGGGGTCCTATTCGTGGCTGCATGCTGATGTAGCCCAAGATCATGTTTCTTTGGGTGATTTTTGTTCTAGGACAGCTAGGGGGACACAGAGTTGCCCCACTATCACCAAACAGTTACCTAACAAAAAGTAATATCTGCTGGCTGTGCCAGTGCATGCTTTTCAAATATTCGTATAATAAAAAAATTAAAAAATTCTATGTTGACAGTTGCAATTATGAACCAGCTAACATTGCATAATGTAATTGAATTTCAAAATCTGATTGGCTCAAAATAGCTCAGCATTTCAGCTGTGCTAGGATCAATCATTTCTAGGTGGAAAATATTCCAATGCAAATATATTGTTCTGTCACCATCTATGAGCCATGTGTAGGTATTCCACCAGAGAATTGGTGGGGAGGTGGGGAATAACAGAGCATACACCAGAGATGTTCAAATTGTTTTTTTTACAAATACATTAAATTAGGGACATGTAGTTTGTGACTCAGTTTGCTGAACACAATATTCAAAGTTTGACACTCTTTTACATTAGAGCCCCAAACCACACTCATGGAGATCGTGGAATAGGCCATGCCCTAAGTCCAGGAAAGGTACAAGTTATGCCCATTTGGCTTTTGCATCAGAGAAAGCAGGCACTATACCCAGAACGCACTGGAAATGGTTAAAGCCTGTCCACAGATAATTGGGTGGCGTGAGGAGTTTGGTTCACCAAAGGAATTGGTGACCTGCCAAGAGCCGGCAGGGCATGCCCAGTAGATTCAGGTGCAGGACAATTAGGCTCAGGGTGAGAATAAAGGCTACATATTGGCCCAGACACAGTCAAAGCAAGACCCAATGGTCTCAGGGTACAATATGTAGGCAAAAGCCACACAAAGGAGAAGTGAGAAAGTTAGACTATGAGTGACATGTCAATGAGGTAAGAGGTGATTTAGTCCAGGAAATGTCTGGAAGCCCTGCATTGTCAAGACTCTGTAGCAGCATAAGGTGTTCAACCATATTAAAGGCAACTCAGAGATCAAGTAGGAGGACTCCAGATATTCTGTGTGAGTCAATGGTAGCTGTAATATCATTCCAAGTGGTGATCAATGCTGCTTCACTATGCAGACAAATAAAGAATCAAGTTTGGCAGGCAGAGAAAAAGCTATTTTTCCTCTGTATGCTAATGCTCTCTGAAAATAGATCACTCCAAGATGGGCCATTATGTATTTCCCACTACCTAGAAGAATCAGTAGCATCAGGGCCAAAAATCAGTTTTATCGATCCGTTTATGTAGGCAGATTTGAGCTGGTTTGGGTGGGTTCCATTTGCCATACAGTGGTTGAGGATGACTCTGGCGTGGATAACAGCAGTTCTTTTATGGAGGATATACCGGAATATATGAGCTGGATATGTGAACCTGCTGAGTTGCGAGCCTTTGCAATATTGGTGAGGTTTTCTGGGCCTAAGGGGTTAAGAAGAAGAAATTCGGATCTTGACTTGTCCACAGTCAGCGTGGGTAAAATAAATTAGCCTCCTTTTATTTTATAGTATTTTCCAGATCTTTGGCTTTTGCAATTATGTGGCCAGCTATAGAATCATATAGTTCCTGGGAGGGAGCCACTCTTGTATCAATGCATTAGCTGTTCTGAATTTCAATAATACTTTCTGTAATTCCAATGATGTGTAAGTAGCTTTTAAGACATGGCACAAAAAGTGGATTCCTTTTCCATTTTCGCTTTATAGAATCTGGATTGGCATTGTAATAGAAGTTTGTGGTTATGCCTGTACAATTTTCTTACAGAGCCCTCCCAGAAACTTTTTAGATGATTTAAGTTATTTTACAACTGACGTTCCTATAGGTCTTAGTAGGCGGAAGAGACTTTATGGGATAAGATTGCCAAGGGCAGTTACCAGTCCAAGGTAGCACTGCTGCCCTTTTTTCTATTAGGTTCAAAAGTAAGAAAGCAGACAGTTCAGAGTTAAAGGACAACAAGTTAAATTAGATGGTTTGTGGGGCTTTCAAATTTTGGAGCTAATTGAAAAAACAGGTTCAAGACAATCACATCAATGTCAGCATAGGTGGTAGGATATTTCACAGCCATTGATATGATGTTAGTAGAGGCAAATAGCATAGCAAGTTTATGCACAGTTGTCTGACCTGACACCCTTTGGCTGTAGTCCCCCAAACGTGTTGCCTTCACCCCTCCTATTTGTTGAATTTAGTTGTGTTGCATTTAAGACTCTGTACACTTTACCACTGCTAACTAGTGCTAAAGTGCTTGTGCTCTCTCCCTGACACATGACAAGAATGGCTGGCACTTAATTGGTACATTTAATTCACTTGCAAGTCCCAAGAAAATGGTACCACATGTACCCAGTGCCTGTAAATTAACTGTTGCTAATGGGCCTGCAACGCTCATTGTGCCACCCACTAAAGTAGAACTTTAAACCATTCCTCAGGCCTGCCACTGTAGTCTGAGTGTGCAGTATTAAACTTCCATTTTGACCTAGCAAAATAAACCTATTGCCAAACCTTATTTTTTAATACTTATAAGACACCAATAAGTTAGGCCCTAAAAACACCTAGGGTAGGGTGCATAGCATTTAAAAAACAGGGTATCTGGGTTTATGTTTTAAATGTCCTGATAGTTAAAAACGCCGAAAGTCGCTTTTCATTGTTTTAAGGCCTATCGCACCTTAAGACTAAAACCAGGTTAACTTATTACCTTTAAATAAATACTAACTTCGACTGGCAGCAGATAATATTTACACTCAAATGAATTATAATTTGAAATTAACTTTAATGGTAAAGTTAGATTTTAAGTTACAATTCTGAAAATGATACTTTTAGAAAATATGGCATTGTGTGCCTAAACCCACTGTGTCTTTCTGCTAGTAAACATGGTCACATGACTATGGATGTCTCTCCTGTGATGAGTGGTTGATTTCTTCCAGACATGGAGACAAATGGGGGATAGATGTGGACAGGATGGTGTAGAGTTGTCTTCATTTGGAAATGGAATTTAGAACTATCTGCATGGGTGGAATGTTATGCTGTGAATGTGAAGGGAGGTTAGAGCTGTGAAGCTGAAGTGCAAGCTGGAGGTGTATCTCATACTAAATGAAGATAATACTTGAACAACTTTACTGGATACCATCTTTACATTGGCGACGATTTGGCGAACCCATACTGCGCAGTGGGCAGTCTACTATCACCTCCGCCCCTGGATTTCTACCACTACAACTGCTGTAAGTGTTTCTAAAAAGCCTCTTGAAGTTTCGAGCGTGTGAAACCTTGCTGGATGATTTTGGCAGCATCTTTACTAGCACTGAGCAGTATAAACTGAATGGAACTGCTGCTTTGATTTCGACCCCATTTTCACTAGCGCTAAATGTGAAGAAGCGCTGTTTTATAGCTGCGATTTAGAGATATACGGGACAGAAGAAGCAGCGTAATTAAATCCTTCACTTTCAAAGAGACTGTTATTACATTTGCTGCCGGCGTTGAGCGGTGCAAACTGAATTGACTTGCTGCCATGTTCAAAGGAGAGAAAGCATTGAAGATAAATTCTTCAACTTCTTCAATTTTGAAAGTCCGTTAGTCACGCTCACCTTCTTGCAAAGTCCTCGTGCGTTGCTTCTGTCTGCATTCTTCACGAGCTTTTGCTCTCGCGCACTGCTTCATCAATGTCTGACTCCAACTGTCTATTGAAAACATACGTAAACCACGTATTGCAGCGGCCATTTTAACTCGTTGGGCTGAAATTTCCTTCACTAAGTTTCTGTTTCCTCTGGCAGCCATCGTAGAGTGGATTCAACTACATTTGCTTCCAAACGTTTTGTATCTACGTCTACAAAAAAATTCTCCGCTTCCTCCTCACATCGATCTTCTTGAACTTGAACATATTATCTTTAATAGAAACAGATGACTACCAGTTTATTATTTTGGTTGTTATTTAAATATACATTTTTTATATTAGTTCATTATTTTGTTTAACCTATATTTTCTTACCTGTTCATACTGTTGAATCAGATTGTATTTGCGTTTAAACATTTGTTGGAGGTAATTACATGTGATTGAAATAGTTTATGTTCTATGCTATTTACGTGGAGTTATCTGTGATTATGGCTGATCAAAGTTTGTCTGCACCACCTAGCTTTCTTGCTACTCCTGGTGAACCTCTCATTCCATGGAAGGAGTGGAAAAAATTGTTTCTTACTTACGTTTTAGCAACAGGAGCTGACATGTATGGCCCGGTGCGTAGACAAGCCATATTACACCATCATTTAGGTGTTGAAGGGAGGCATTTATACGAGGATCTTCCGGAAATTTCTTTAGGAATGGGGGATGGTCAGCAAAATAATGTTTATGAAATGACATTGCAAATGCTCGATATTCGTTTCATTAAAAAAATTTACAGTTTTAGAGAGACATACATTTTTTGTTGTACTCAAAAGTTTGATGATGATATTGCAACATATGTTGCTGCGCTTAGGGGAATTTCACTAACATGCATATTTGGAGAATTAGCTGATTCTCTTATCCGTGACCAAATTGTACTAATAACAAAAGAATTAGAGAGAAACTTTTAATCAAAGATCCCTCACTTGAAGAAGCTATTCAAATTGCTAAAGGGTTGGAGCACACAGATTTGTGTATTAAGGAGATGGATAAATTCAATAGTTCAATGTTGACTAAGGAACATATTCTAAAGGCACCTGAAGTACATACAGTTGTTGATGAAACCAAGAAGACGAAATCTGTCACGAGTTTCCACTCTTTTAACAAATTTAATGAAACTGGGAAAACTCCTTCTAAAACTCCTAGATTTGATACTAGAGTAGTTAAATGTTACCGTTGCGGCGCTCCTGGCCATATTGCTTCTAGTACCATGTATATGGGCAGGAATACCACATGTCGAGCTTGTGGTAGGAAAGGTCACTTTGCTAAGGTATGTAGAACTAAAACCCAATTCACTCAGGTACAAGAGGTGCATGACACTTGTGAAAGTGTGCGTGAACTAATGTCGAGTGTAGAAGTTTGTGAAAAATCAATGCATTCCAATGTCGATCCACATTTATCATTAGATGATGTTCCCAAGGAAAGCACAAATAAATTAGAGAAACCTCATTGTGTTATAAGCTTAGACAAATGTGGAATTGAAATGTTGGTGGATTCGGGGAGTTTGTATACTTTACTCTTTAGAGAAACGTTTTCCAAAAGGTGGACAGGGGAAATGTTGGTGTGGGACAAGCCCGACATTAAAGCAGCTGGGTATGGTGGAAAAATCATAGAAATTGTGGGGATGAGATGGATGGTAACTTCCTTTAATGGTAACAAAGTTTTTGGACGTGTGTACAAACAGGGGTCTGACCTTTTAGGGTGGCGTCATCAAAAATATCTCAACATCATTCTAAATCCCAACGCCACTGAACCAGATACTACTTTGGTTGTGCACAATATTGATACGTATTAGGTGACTGTGATGGAGAAGTATCCCAAGGTGTTTTCTGAACATCTGGGAAAGCTCAAAAATGTTTCTCACAGAATCATTTTGAAAACTAATTCTTAGCCAGTTGTTCAAAAGGTGAGGAGTGTGCCTCATCTCATGAGAGAACCTCTTCATGAGGAACTTAAAAAACTCTTACCGCAAGGAATAATAGAGCTCATTGAGGCCTCTGAATGCTTGGCGCCCATTGTGGTGACACCTTAGGAAGGAGGGAAGATTCACTTATGTGTGGACTTGCGCGACCAGAATAAAAATATTTGGGTCGATAGACCGCTGTTACCTAATATTTCAGAGATGTTGACTGTCATGGGTGGGGGAGATGTATTTAGCGTGATCGATATGTCAGCTGCTTATCACCTAATAGATTTACACGAAAAATCAAGGCATCTCATGTCTTTTGTAACACCACTGGGGAATTCCATTACTGTAAAATGCCTTTTTGGATTAGTATCTGCCTCAGCGGTGTTCTAGAGAGTAATGCAACACATTTTTGAAGGGCTGAGAAATGTTCTTTGCTTTCAAGATGATGTGTTAATTGTAGGAAAGGATGGTACGCATCAGGTGTTGGATGAAGTGTTGAGGAGAATGGAAGAGAATGGGCTGACAATTAAGAAAAAAAAATGTCAATTGAAGAAAAATTGTGTGGCTTATTTGGGGCACGAAATATCTAAGGTGGGAATCAAACCATAAAAAAGTATTGTCTCTGCGGCAAAGAAAGCTCCTATTCCCCTTACTAAGGATACAGTTAAAATCTTTCCTCGGTTTGGCGGAATATTGTTCCAAGTTTGTGGAAGGTTTCACTGAGATTGTCGAAGCCTTGAGGCATCAAATGAAGAAGGGTGTTCTATTTGTATGGAATGAAGCTTGTAGTGAAGCATTTGATAAGGTGAAAAGCTGTATTGCTCGAGATGCGACTCTTGGTCATTTTCATGTAAATGTAAAAACGTTTATTACCACTGATGCAAGTGCTGTTGGAGTTGGGGCCATGTTGACTCAGATTGATGATGGTCAAGAAAGAGTCATTGGATTTGCATCTAGAAGACTTCCGAATGCTGAAACATCCTACTCAGTTATTGAAAAGGAGGCTCCAGAGTGTTGTTTGGTCATAAATCATTTCAGATACTTTGTTTGGGGTCTACCTTTCAAGGTCCATACTGACCACAAACCCCTTATTCATTTGTTTGAGGGGGAAGAGGTCTAAAGAGTAGTGTGACCCCCAGGATTTCTAGATGGATGTTATCGGTGCTAGAGTACAATTTTGAAGTGGAATATGTTAAGGGCTTGAAAAATGTAGTTGTTGATTGTTTATCCAGGATGCCTCTTGATGTGGTGGAATTGGTGCAGGATGAAGATGCGGTGGATGAGGAGATTAGTGTAGTAGAGAGCGAAAGGGTGGAATTAGCTCTCGATAAGGAGGAGTGGGCATTTGCCAAGTCGGAGGACGATATTCTACAACAGGCTATGAAATTTGTATCTGAAGGTTGGGGTGATCATGAGAATGATGTCTGTTTTAAGGGTTTTCATCATGTACATGATGAGTTGATTGTGTGTCGTGGGAGGTTGTTAAGGAGGAGTCAATGTGTGCCACCAGTGAGGATTTGAAGGAGGATTATTGACATCGCTCATGAGGGTCACCTGAGAAGGAATATGATGAAGAGGAGGATCCGACAGTCTTTCTGGTGGCCAGGAATGGACAGTGACACTGAGGAAGTAGTGAAGGAGTATTATGCATGTGCGAACAGTGATAAGACTAAGATTGTGAGGCAGCCTCCTTTGAGTTGCACTGTTTTTCCCAAACGTCCTTGAGAGAGAGTAGCAATTGATTTCTTTGGTCCGATTTCCAGACTTGGTTTTCGTAACAGGTTTGTGATGGTTTTGGTGGACTACCAATCCAAGTGGTTTGTTATTGAAACTACAGATTGCATTGATACAGACAAGGTTGTGGGATTTTTGAAGAGAGTGTTTATGAATGAAGGAATTCTGAAGACCTTGGTGTCGGACAATGGGGTACAGTTGGTATTGAGGAAGATGGTGGATTTCTTGAGTAAACTAGGAATCAAACATGAAAGGGTTGCTTTGTTCAAGCCCCAAGCCAATGGATTAGTAGAAATAATAAATCGTTTGATAATGGATAATATACAACTATCGCTGTCGAATGGATTGTCTTGGTTGGAAGAATTGAAGAAATTGGTGTGGTTGTATAGAGTGACGCCACATTCTGTGACTGGTGTGTCACCGTTCGTCTCTCTCAAAGGACGTGAGCCAGGTGTGAAGGAAGTACCTGGTTGGCTGAAAGATAAAGAGTGTGTGTGGGTTGATCGCACCGCTGTTGAGATTGATGTGTGTCAAAAGCAATTTGCTGCCACTAGTCATTATAAGGACAAGAAAGCTGTTAAAGTGCCAGATATAAAAGAAGGTGATTGGGTTGTAACCAGGAAGAGTGGGGTAGTAATCAAGGGTGGGAGAGCAAATTTTCAAAACCTATTCAAGTAAGAGCTGTCAAGAAGAATATTCTTATTTTAGCTGATGGCTCTGCTTGGAGCACAGGAAATGTCTGTAAATGTAATGCTCCTCAACCAGTTCTCTGTGATTGATGTATACATGGATGTGACCCTCTTCCAACTTGTTGAAACAGTTTTTTATTTATGTGGTATTGCACATTGAAATGATGTTTTTCTTATTGTTTTTTCCCCTTTGTGTACAATGGGGAAGATGTGTAGAGTTGTCTTCATTTTGAAATGGAATATAGAACTATCTGCATGGGTGGCATGTTATGCTTTGAATGTGAAGGGAGGTTAGTGCTGTGAAGCTGAAGTCCAAGCTGGAGGTGTTTTACTTTATCTCATACTAAATAAAGATAATACTTGAACTAAACTTTACTAAATACCATCTTTACAGTTGGGCCATCTTGGCAGGATGCCTGGGAAAGAGCTCCACCTAGCCCCACTAACACTTCAATGGGCTTTGCCTACAGCACACAAAGGAACCTGACATCAGGCCTGCCCTTCCTTTTGTCATTATAGAGAGAGAGGAGCCAAATCCAGGAAGGACAAGGGAACTGGACAGAACTAGTTTGGGAGGAGGGACAGTTTGGGAGGGGGCTGTAAGTCCCCCAACCCAAATGCTGGCACTAGGGATAAAAGGTGGCACTCTCAGACCCCAAATCAAAACACTCCTGGACCTCTGAAAGATTCAGAAGAAGGACTGCCCTGCTGCCAGACGAACTGCTTTGATGCTTGAAGGACTGCCTTTGTGTCTACAAAATGATGATTGGACTTGCTTGCCTTCTTCCCAGGCTACCTAGATGACTCAAATGGTCTGTTGGCTGATCAAGAGGTCGGCCAACAGACCCTTTGAGCTACAGGGATGAAACAATCTTCCAAAGGCCTCCCTGGAACTGCCTAGCTGACAACAAACAACTGGACCTGCCTGATCCCTGATGTTGGCCCCTGCTGGAGTGAGTCAGGAGTCCAAAGAGGTGACCCTAGGTCATGGACCCTTGGCTGGCCTCCTAGTGTACTCCACCTGAACTTTTCAGGAGAATCCAGATGTTTTGGTCTCTCTCCTTGCGAAGAGGCCCATTCATGCCAAGACTTTGCCCTTGCAGAGACCGGCAATACGAGACCTGCACTTCGCCCTAATAGCGACCGTCCGTGATGAACCCCCAAGCAAAGCTCCAGTGACAACCAGATCTTCACACTACAGTGACCCAGGGCCTGTAGATTAAAGGCTACCAGTGGGCCTGTAGCACTGATTGTGCCACCCACACTGGTAGCCCTGTAAACATGTCTCAGGCCTATCACTGCAGAGCCTGTGTGTGTTTTACTACCATTTAAATCCCTTTGCCAAGCATAAAAGTCTCTTTTAGCACATAGGGCAGGGTACTGTATAAGTAAAAGGCAAGACATGTACTTTTAAGCTCATCATGTCCTGTTAGTGACCCCCTCCATTTATTTGTCACTGCTGTCATGCTTACTCCTCTCATAGGTTAACATTGGGAACTCCTTAATCCTCTTTTAAGCTGTAATTTCTGATTAGAAAGGAGTACCTGGGTCGTGTTTTATATCTTTGGAATGTTAATGATACATCATCTTTACTGGTAAAGTTGGATTTAACATTACTGTTTTAGCAATGCCACTTTTAGAAAGTGAACATTTCTCTGCTCTTACAGCTCTGTGTGCCTCCAACCTGTCTCCAATATACGTTTGGGGTGGGTGACTGCTACACTATGTGCATTCCCTCCACACAACCACAAATACAGGAAAGTTAGATGTGTCTGAGCACTCATCTGCATTCTGATGGCTCTTCCTAGACAGGGGAGAGGGAGGGGCTGAAACACCTGAACAGGCAGTGCCCTGTTTCCACACAAAGGCGGATTACCTCCTACTGATAGCCAGAGCTGGGAAGAAAGGGCTTCTGTGCACTTCAAAAACCCTTCTTTGAAGTCACCCCCACTTCAAAGGCACTACTGGTTATAAGTACTGGTGCTCTGACCCCACCAAATCAGACACTTCTGGACCTACAACTGGACTCTCTCAAAAGAACTGTGGTGCAGCATCAAGGACTGACACTCTGCTGGACTGCTGACCTAGAAGGCCTGCTTTTCTCTTGTGTTGTCCTGCTGACCTCTGATCCTGGTAAGGGAGAGCTGGACTCTGTCTTGCAACTAAAGTGATCTCCAGGGGCTTGTTGGCTTGCCTCCTTTTGCTTGAGACGTATAGATATCAAAGTCTCAACACCTCCGCTTGTGCCTGGTTCACTGGCAGTAGACCCAAATACTTACACCAGAGAAATCAACACATCTCAAGTCTGCATGTAGCAGAAACGGTGCATCGACCCTGGTGAGAGAGTAGAATCAATGCATTGTACTCAGAACCACCCAATCGCATCAAGAACCCCACTTTGGAACCAAATCATCATCACCACTGCGTGGGGAAGATCGGGGCATCACCCCTCCAGAGTGGATTTACCAACTGCATTACCTTTGAAACTGCTGCACTTGGAACCAGTGCTTTGCTCAACCCGAAGCATCGCTGCCACTGGGTGAAGAAAATCGAACATCACCTCAACTGCGGGATCGACATCGATGCATTGCTCGTCTGCACCCCGCATCTCACTGTTTCAACCAGGATCAAGGTACTCTGTTCGCCGGGCCTGTGTGGCTCCTGTCCCCGGCCTGCACTCCATTGCAGTCAGCTTGAACTGTTGACTTTGCCCCAGTCTGGAGCGGCCAGATAACCCCAATAGGCACTTATTGCTTCAAGGCACTAGAACTATGTTCATTTTTCCAAAAATCATAACTCATATGAATAAATCTTGATTTATTCATAAAATTAGTGTCTATTTTTCTAAACCAGTGTGGAGCCTTTTGTGGTGTTTTCATTGTGTTACTGTGAGTGTCTTGCACAAATACTTTACACATTGCCTCTTTAGCTAAGCCTTACTGCTCTATGCCAAACTACCAGAAGGTGAGCACAGGTTATCTTGTAGTGTTTATCTAGCTTACCCTGACCAGATGGTGATTCCTACTTGGACAGGGTGCATACCTCTGCCAAGTAGAGACCCCATTTCTAACAGTGTTTAATGAGCAGTTCATTGCACATCACTGTAGAATTATCCAAGGTTCTGAGCTTGTTCGCTACTTTGGTAGTTAAAAAAGTTTTCAAACACCTGTGTAACATGTGTCAGATGCTGTGCAAGTCAAGAAATAAGTCATAGTTTTCTAACCATTTTTGGAACTCTCATATGTTGTCAGAAATATGCCTGGAAAATGTTTTGAAGCCTTATTTATGAGTATGCAAAGCAGTTTCTACACGCAAAATTGCATAGTTTAAAATGTCAATTATGAAAAAGTATGATATTTATGCAAATATACGTTAGAGTCTTCTCATCCTTGCTTTCTCCAACTTTGGAGCTTTCCCCTTCACATTGCAATCCTGTCAAAGAGGAGGAGGGAAGGGTTCATGAAAGGGTTGTGAATACCCACAAAAAAGTTCTTTTGTGGGTGTTTCAATCTTTTCAAGTCATTCCTACCACAAAACATCCACTCTTTATCTCGGAAATGTACTTTTACAATAATGCATATATGTTTAAAACTCCTTATGAGTGGAAGTCCATATTTTGTAACTCAAAATTACCTTTACACTTTTAAAACAGTGATAGGGGTAATATGAAATTGCACATGCATTTGGCTTTGTAATTAAAACTGTGTGTTCCTAGGCCCTCTAGAGCTGTCAATTTACAGGCAACTGGCAGGTAGTGGGGGGTGTGTGGATAGTGGCTGCATTTTAGAATGTAAGTAGGATCTTTGTATGAAGAACTGTCAGTGACTATAGTCATAGGGTTTATTTGTTTACATATAGCAAGTAGAGTTCTGATGACTTTGATGGGTTTTATTGACACAAGATTGCACAATGAAAACATATACATTTGGTGCTAGAGAAAGCATGCTCTATGCTTTAATTGGGCATCAAAGAATGGGAGATCCCTATTTGGGCAGCCATAATGGTGTTGGAAACACAGTATATGTGAGAAAGTAAATTAATAATTCAGGAGGATGCTAGTCAACCACAAGTAATATGTTCACTATCTTGTTAGATCCTGTTAAAGGTTTCAGTAATTTAAACCTGAGCCCAACCTCTGTTAGCTATGGCACAAAGCAGGGATGCTTACCTAAGACAAAATGTGCTAAGCATTGTGGAACAAGTATTCCCAGATGTGGGTCCCGTGCTCTCCATGCCACTGGAATCAAGCTATCCTGGCTGAAGAGGGGTGAAACCCCGAAACCGGTCCTAGGATGCTTGTTTCCAGTCCAGGGAGGACCTGGCTTGGCAGTTCCAGCTGGACTGTTCCCATGAGGCACAGGGTCAAGACTGATTTGCATATGGCTGGGTTCAAACTGGAATGGCATGGTGAGCAAAAAAACGATGGATTTAGGCCCAGATCTCTGTACTGGGGTGAATGTATGACATTGTTCTGCATTCTGTCCATCAACTGTTGTTTTGCATTTGTCACACCGAGTGGGATGGGTATGCCCAAACGTGGGTCTTGAGCTCTCCATGTCACTGGAATCAAGCTATCCTGGCTGAAGAAGGATGAAACCCTGAAACCGGTCCGAGGATGCTTGTTTCCAGTCCAGGGAGGACCTGGCTTGGCAGTTCGGGCTGGACTGTTCCCATGAGGCACAGGGCAAGACTGATTTGCATACGGCTGTGTTCAATCTGGAATGGCGAGCAAAAAAACGATAGATTTAGGCCCAGATCTCTGTACTGGGGTGAATGTATGACATTGTTCTGCATTATGTCCATCAACTGTTGTTTTTGCAAGCATTTAGAAGTACCAATCAATAATACAACAATAATTCCACTCCAATTATTCAAAATAGACAATAAGTTAATGAACAAAATGACATACAAATGACAAGAAGCAAGGGGAACCAGAGCTATAAATTTCAGAAGATGTAACAAAATTTTCACCAAAAGCACTAAGCACCAGACTAGAACCTAGGCTCAATTTCAGATTGACCACGATGGAGCGTGAGTTGAATACACCAACCAGATTTGAACTGGTCGGAGGTTTTACCTTGGACTTAGTCTCAAAATTGGTACTTAAAATTCTTCCACTGGGCTCTATTAGTTGGGTGAAAGTTGGAGGGCAAATGTAAATTATCCCCCAGGAGCTTGAGGCAGGAAAAATGTAACTTTCTAAAAAAAAACTTTTCCTTTATATTTATTAAAAATCCAACTTCAACATTAAGTGAGGCGTTTAACAAATATTAAAATTATTTGTTTAATCTCTTTCTCTATCTGCCAGACAACCTTTCTTCCTACAGTGAGAATAGTTTTTCGGTGCTGGTTACTGTAAAGACATCTCTGCTTTAAATTTCTACATGTCTTGCTTTTAAATACCAATCACCTGCCTTGTGAGCTACAATGCCTATAGAGGGGTGACTTATTATTATTTGAAAGGGAGGTATTTGCCTGTCAAAATGGGTCATTGTGACAAGTTTGGTTGCATTTATGAAACTGCAGCAACTAGCCACTGGTTGGCCTGGGGTCATGTTTGTCTTATCACACTAGTCGATTAGACAGTAGCGTTGTAGTCCATAGGTGACATTTAACAATCCATGGTGTATTTTGGGACACAATATACTAAGGCCTTAGAGGAAAGTTAGATATGCCAATTAAGAATAAGCCATTTTCAACATGTTATAGGGGTCAGAACACATGCACTGGGGCCTGGTTAGCAGTTTCTCAATACACAAAGTGAACAAACAGCAGCATAAACCCACAAACAGATGGGGTGACCACGTGAAAAAAAGACACTTTCTCACAGTATGCATTTAAGATACAGGCGATCATCTCGGAGGCATAACAGCTTATGCTATGTGAGAGGCACATGGCTCAGACCTATGATGAGGAGAAGATGGCTGAGTGTGTTAGGTAAATTAGCCAATGGCAGGCTTGAGCCTAACCCTAGATTTTCCACACAGGTGGAATCTAGAGTGGGCTACTTGGCTGCATGCTAATCATGTGCCATAGGACAATAAGCAGTAGTGGGTGACAGTGGAGGTAATTATTATTGGTATTGTGGACATGAGTGAGGACATACCTTGGTTTGGATATGACTTTAAAGTCACGTGTGGGATATGTCAGTGTGATGGCCTAGTGGAAATCCCAGTCATGGTCTCCACCACCAGGCCTACTGGTGTTAAAAAAAGGAAAACATATAAAATGTAATGGTATAAAAAAACGAATTTTACAGTTTACAGTGAAACATAGGAAATATGTCACAGTTCATCATAATGACAACCCCCAAACCACTCTTTTGGAAATTACCATTGGCAGAGTCACAGGAATTGTATGTCAAGGTTATCTGAATTGTGCTGCAAAAAATGCCAAATTGCACAGTACATTCTCCAGCAGTATTCTTTTCATACATTTGAGCTTGAAACATTATTTGCGTGAAATCTGCAAATTATGCAAATTGTATTGAATTTCAAGTGGCAAATGAAGTAAATCCATAATTATGAGGTAAAGGCTGCAGCCACAGAATCATAAAAATCCATTGACCTTCACCATTTACTCTTTGTTTTTACCATAAATGTACTCATGAGAGGTAAACAAAACCTAAATATTTTAGTTCCAATCAGTACAATCTGATTTTTCAAGCTTTCAAGCTTACTACCTCAAAATAAATATGCAATATAGACAATACATAATAGGCAACACATAATATCGTCCTATATTGCCATTGCTGCGTTCTGATGATAATTGCAAATAATTATGCTTTTGGATATGTATGTATGTGTGTGGGTTTATATATATAAAAATATATATATGTATATATATATATATATATTTATATATACACGCACACACACACACACATACATTCATCTCAGTTGAAGTTGGAGTAGTTCAAATGCATCAGCCGTGAACTTTTGCACAATATGAATTATTTGTAAATTAAATTAATAAAAAGACTGCATAACGCTTGCCTGGCGGGACGCTATTCTTTGTATTGCTGTCCACCACCATTCCCCTTATTGGAGCAGTTGCTGATACTACGTTAGAGTCAGCAATCTCTGTATTAATCAGCCACAGTCCTATGTCCTTCTTGAAAATGGCTCCCGACACACTGGATTAATGCAAATACCATTTTGTTTAGAGTGGTGCTATTGACATGTTTCAACTGTTATCGCTGATACAGCTTTGTTCACAATGAGGAGTGCCATATTGGGTGTGCTTTTTAAAGTGCACTTGTGTTTACACAGTGAAAGACCTAGAAAACATACTTCACAACACTGATATTTCTTTATATGTTTAAAGTGCATGTGTTACAAGTTCTTTAAACCTCTATAAGGAGCACTTTCTTTGCAATTCATATACAGCACATTATGGTTTCTGTTCTCCAAGAAACAGTGTTTTAAAATATTGTGTAAGCATGTATTATGCCCAATTGGGGTTTTTCTTGAAACATACCCCATTGCTAGCAGATTTTTATTTAGCAGTTATGTTAGCAATCAAAACATTGCCCCATAGAAGGGGATACGTATCTAAATGCAGATGTGGGATTTTGTTACAATTCCTACTGCCATCAATTAGAATTATTGCACCACTACTTCAAACTGCCTTAATATCTAATAGATGTATATAGGAAATTGTTGGTTGCTTTTACTGCTGCAAATGCACATATGTAAAACTATAGCTTACACAGACCAGTTAAATATGTATTTCATCAGCATAAAAGCCCCTATACGACTCTGTACAGCTTTACCATTGACAGGATTACTAAGATTAAGAAAAAATAGAAGACCAAATATGTTAATGGTTATTTAAATTGTGCAGCAAAAAAAAAATGGCAAATTATGCAGCATTATTCAGCACATTCTATGGCAGCATTGTGTTAATCTATTTTACCCTGAAACATTTTTATTGACAAATGAAAATTATACAGCGGATTATGTGGCAAGCATGGTAAATCTATAATTATGCCATAAACACTGCAGTCACCGAATCATATAATTGCACTGGCTCAGACCAGTATCAATTGCTTTATCAACAAACTATTGATAAAATAAACAAAAACAAAAAACATAGAATTAAAATCCTACCAGTGCTAACTGTTAGCTACAATTTGAAGAGTACAACTTCTATAACCTGAGCCTTCTATAGTCGGAATGCAGCAGCTTTTAAAATTCTACATTCTTAATCTTAACCACATAATTAAATGTTGTTCTTTTTTCTTCTTAAACTGCAGAAACAGAGTAGTCCAATATTTCCTTTTCTATTTTCAAAAACATTTATATGTTGAAAACAAAAACACATTGTACAAGCAAACTACTCCAAAATAAACCAGTAACCTAAAAATAGATAATATGTAATAAGTGTGATATGTTTTGCCATCTCGGGGTTCTAAGGATATTTTCAAATCACATAGCTGTCAGTATTGTGGTTTGTGTTCACATTAGAACCTCTCAATGAGTATAACAGACCGCAGTACATAGTTACCCATTATATATTCTCTCTCTCTCTATATATATATATATATTAGTATATATGCGCATCTCCATAAATATATATGTATATATAAATATATATATATTCACTTGAAAAAACACAGGTTTCAAGGGTGTTATAGTTAGAAATGAACATTTAAAAAACCTTAGATATTCACAGAAAAATTATGCACATCTCTACACCTCTCTCTCTCCAGATATATATATTGTATATATAAATATATATATCTGCATACATCTATCTCTCGCTCTCTCTTGCTATATATATATATATATTCATTTAAAAACCATAGGTTTCACACATGTTATAGTTAGCTGGACATTTCACTAAAAAAAAACCATTGAAATTCCACCGTTATAGTTAGTTCAGATAACTATAACTCGCGCGCCCGCAATCCACTGCTGATGACGTCACATATTACATCACTCATGACATGGTCAGTGGCATCACTCATGACATCACTCATGACATCATCATAGAGATAGAGTGGCGGTCGCGTGAGTTATAGTTATCTGAACTAACTATAACGGTGGAATTTCAATGGTTTTTTTCGAGTGAAATATCCAGCTAACTATAACATGTGTGAAACCTATGGTTTTTTAAGGGAATTTGTAAGGTTTTTTAAATGCTAAGTTATGTATGTTTTATTATATTTTTTATATATTTGTTTTACACTCGTTTAAAATGTTTTTTTTTTTTTAAGGTTTTTCACTGTGCGCGCACCGTGCACGCATGGTGCGAGCACCCCGCGATTTTTTTTGAAAAAAAATAAAATGTTTTTTTCACCCTTCGGGGTCCTTCAGGGACCCCCTAACAAAGGCTAGGGGCTCAGGAACGCTCTACCCTGCCCCCTTTTCACGTTCTCCACCTTTTTTTTTCCCTGTCACACACACAACACTCAAAATGGCGGCTGACACTTCCTGATTTCGACCGATTCGAACGTTGACTGACATGTACCCACCAATCAGAATTACGCTCGCGCACGTTAAGGTGCGCGCACCGTGCGCGCATGGTGCGCGCTTATAGATATTTATGTGCTTTTAACTGCAATTTTCTCAGGAACTACTGAACAGATTGACACCATATATGCAAAAGGCACATGCCTGACCTGAGGACTACCTCTTTGCCAAATTTCAAGTAATTCTGTTCAGCCGTTCGGGCTGTACCTTCGACTAAAGGTCCTATGGGAAAATGCATGGGGAAAACGCGTTTTGGGACCCCCCTTTTTTCTCAGCCCCCGCTTGACGAATCGCCCCCAGACTTTCAGGGTAGGAGCTGAGCGGAGCGCCCCATTAGTTTTGAAAATTTCGTGAGGATTCGTCAACCGGCGCCAAAGTTATTCAAAATAGAATTTTCAGATTTCCTATGGAAACACGGTCCTAACTATAACTATCTACTGGCGACCGCCAGTAGATAATATATATATATATATATATATATATATATATATATCAAAACGCAAGGTTGTCCCACTGAAGATGCCTCACAAGAAGGGTGCAGACTCAGACACCATCGGCGGCAGCAGAAACAGCATTCTCGCTCCCTTGCTTCAAATAAAATGCCAAACGCGTTTCGAGCGATTTGACGCTCTTGATCACTGGCTTCACTCTGGCTTCAAACACGGGGACACACAGCAATTGGGAACAGCTGGTTTAATGAATGCACAAATCCCGCCCCTGTGGGCTGTTCCCAATTGCTGTGTGTCTCCGTGTTTGAAGCCAGAGTGAAGCCAGTGATCAAGAGCGTCAAATCGCTCGAAACGCGTTTGGCATTTTATTTGAAGCAAGGGAGCTAGAATGCTGTTTCTGCTGCCGCCGATGGTGTCTGAGTCTGCACCCTTCTTGTGAGGAATCTTCAGTGGGACAACCTTGCGTTTTGATGTTTAGCGGCCAGTCCAGCCGTGAAGATGCCCCACCGCCGGAAAGGCGGGTCTTCAGTGCTCGGAACCGCGAGCCTGTCACAGAAAGAAGGGGACCTTTATCGTTGGTATATATTGGCATCAGACAGTGATTCCCGTACTACCTACACCCACTTGGGATAGTTATTTTTTCAAGATTGTACTTTGGCAGCTATCGTGAACACGGAGTCAGCGACACCCATTGGGGTTCTCATAGGGGACTACAAGTTCTATGGCAAGAAATTACGGACTACCAGAACCATCAGGCTTTGTTTGTCAACGCCCACAGGGGCGGGATTTGTGCATTCATTAAACCAGCTGTTCCCAATTGCTGTGTGTCTCCGTGTTTGAAGCCAGAGTGAAGCCAGTGATCAAGAGCGTCAAATCGCTCGAAACGCGTTTGGCATTTTACTTGAAGCAAGGGAGCGAGAATGCTGTTTCTGCTGCCGCCAATGGTGTCTGAGTCTGCACCCTTCTTGTGAGGCATCTTCAGTGGGCCAACCTTGCGTTTTGATGTTTAGCGGCCAGTCCAGCCGCGAAGATGCCCCACCGCCGGAAAGGCGGGTCTTCAGTGCTCGGAACCGCGAGCCTGTCACAGAAAGAAGGGGACCTTTATCATTGGTATATATTGGCATCAGACAGTGATTCCCGTACTACCTACACCCACTTGGGATAGTTATTTTTTCAAGATTGTACTTTGGCAGCTATCGTGAACACGGAGTCAGCGACACCCATTGGGGTTCTCATAGGGGACTACAAGTTCTATGGCAACAAATTACGGACTACCAGAACCATCAGGCTTTGTTTGTCAACGCCCACAGGGGCGGGATTTGTGCATTCATTAAACCAGCTGTTCCCAATTGCTGTGTGTCTCCGTGTTTGAAGCCAGAGTGAAGCCAGTGATCAAGAGCGTCAAATCGCTCGAAACGCGTTTGGCATTTTATTTGAAGCAAGGGAGCGAGAATGCTGTTTCTGCTGCCGCCGATGGTGTCTGAGTCTGCACCCTTCTTGTGAGGCATCTTCAGTGGGACAACCTTGCGTTTTGATGTTTAGCGGCCAGTCCAGCCGCGAAGATGCCCCACCGCCGGAAAGGCGGGTCTTCAGTGCTCGGAACCGCGAGCCTGTCACAGAAAGAAGGGGACCTTTATCGTTGGTATATATTGGCATCAGACAGTGATTCCCGTACTACCTACACCCACTTGGGATAGTTATTTTTTCAAGATTGTACTTTGGCAGCTATCGTGAACACGGAGTCAGCGACACCCATTGGGGTTCCCATAGGGGACTACAAGTTCTATGGCAAGAAATTACGGACTACCAAAACCATCAGGCTTTGTTTGTCAACGCCCACAGGGGCGGGATTTGTGCATTCATTAAACCAGCTGTTCCCAATTGCTGTGTGTCTCCGTGTTTGAAGCCAGAGTGAAGCCAGTGATCAAGAGCGTCAAATCGCTCGAAACGCGTTTGGCATTTTATTTGAAGCAAGGGAGCGAGAATGCTGTTTCTGCTGCCGCCGATGGTGTCTGAGTCTGCACCCTTCTTGTGAGGCATCTTCAGTGGGACAACCTTGCGTTTTGATGTTTAGCGGCCAGTCCAGCCACGAAGATGCCCCACCGCCGGAAAGGCGGGTCTTCAGTGCTCGGAACCGCGAGCCTGTCACAGAAAGAAGGGGACCTTTATCGTTGGTATGTATTGGCATCAGACAGTGATTCCCGTACTACCTACACCCACTTGGGATAGTTATTTTTTCAAGATTGTACTTTGGCAGCTATCGTGAACACGGAGTCAGCGACACCCATTGGGGTTCTCATAGGGGACTACAAGTTCTATGGCAACAGATTACGGACTACCAGAACCATCAGGCTTTGTTTGTCAACGCCCACAGGGGCGGGATTTGTGCATTCATTAAACCAGCTGTTTCCAATTGCTGTGTGTCTCCGTGTTTGAAGCCAGAGTGAAGCCAGTGATCAAGAGCGTCAAATCGCTCGAAACGCGTTTGGCATTTTATTTGAAGCAAGGGAGCGAGAATACTGTTTCTGCTGCCGCCGATGGTGTCTGAGTCTGCACCCTTCTTGTGAGGCATCTTCAGTGGGACAACCTTGCGTTTTGATGTTTAGCGGCCAGTCCAGCCGCGAAGATGCCCCACCGCCGGAAAGGCGGGTCTTCAGTGCTCGGAACCGCGAGCCTGTCACAGAAAGAAGGGGACCTTTATCGTTGGTATATATTGGCATCAGACAGTGATTCCCGTACTACCTACACCCACTTGGGATAGTTATTTTTTCAAGATTGTACTTTGGCAGCTATCGTGAACACGGAGTCAGCGACACCCATTGGGGTTCTCATAGGGGACTACAAGTTCTATGGCAACAAATTACGGACTACCAGAACCATCAGGCTTTGTTTGTCAACGCCCACAGGGGCGGGATTTGTGCATTCATTAAACCAGCTGTTCCCAATTGCTGTGTGTCTCCGTGTTTGAAGCCAGAGTGAAGCCAGTGATCAAGAGCGGCAAATCGCTCGAAACGCGTTTGGCATTTTATTTGAAGCAAGGGAGCGAGAATGCTGTTTCTGCTGCCGCCGATGGTGTCTGAGTCTGCACCCTTCTTGTGAGGCATCTTCAGTGGGACAACCTTGCGTTTTGATGTTTAGGGGCCAGTCCAGCCGCGAAGATGCCCCACCGCCGGAAAGGCGGGTCTTCAGTGCTCGGAACCGCGAGCCTGTCACAGAAAGAAGGGGACCTTTATCGTTGGTATATATTGGCATCAGACAGTGATTCCCGTACTACCTACACCCACTTGGGATAGTTATTTTTTCAAGATTGTACTTTGGCAGCTACCGTGAACACGGAGTCAGCGACACCCATTGGGATTCTCATAGGGGACTACAAGTTCTATGGCAAGAAATTACGGACTACCAGAACCATCAGGCTTTGTTTGTCAACGCCCACAGGGGCGGGATTTGTGCATTCATTAAACCAGCTGTTCCCAATTGCTGTGTGTCTCCGTGTTTGAAGCCAGAGTGAAGCCAGTGATCAAGAGCGTCAAATCGCTCGAAACGCTTTTGGTATTTTATTTGAAGCAAGGGAGCGAGAATGCTGTTTCTGCTGCCGCCGATGGTGTCTGAGTCTGCACCCTTCTTGTGAGGCATCTTCAGTGGGCAACCTTGCGTTTTGATGTTTAGCGGCCAGTCCAGCCGCGAAGATGCCCCACCGCCGGAAAGGCGGGTCTTCAGTGCTCGGAACCGCGAGCCTGTCACAGAAAGAAGGGGACCTTTATCGTTGGTATATATTGGCATCAGACAGTGATTCCCGTACTACCTACACCCACTTGGGATAGTTATTTTTTCAAGATTGTACTTTGGCAGCTATCGTGAACACGGAGTCAGCGACACCCATTGGGGTTCTCATAGGGGACTACAAGTTCTATGGCAACAAATTACGGACTACCAGAACCATCAGGCTTTGTTTGTCAACGCCCACAGGGGCGGGATTTGTGCATTCATTAAACCAGCTGTTCCCAATTGCTGTGTGTCTCCGTGTTTGAAGCCAGAGTGAAGCCAGTGATCAAGAGCGTCAAATCGCTCGAAACGCGTTTGGCATTTTATTTGAAGCAAGGGAGCGAGAATGCTGTTTCTGCTGCCGCCGATGGTGTCTGAGTCTGCACCCTTCTTGTGAGGCATCTTCAGTGGGACAACCTTGCGTTTTGATGTTTAGCGGCCAGTCCAGCCGCGAAGATGCCCCACCACCGGAAAGGCGGGTCTTCAGTGCTCAGAACCGCGAGCCTGTCACAGAAAGAAGGGGACCTTTATCGTTGGTATATATTGGCATCAGACAGTGATTCCCGTACTACCTACACCCACTTGGGATAGTTATTTTTTCAAGATTGTACTTTGGCAGCTATCGTGAACACGGAGTCAGCGACACCCATTGGGGTTCTCATAGGGGACTACAAGTTCTATGGCAACAAATTACGGACTACCAGAACCATCAGGCTTTGTTTGTCAACGCCCACAGGGGCGGGATTTGTGCATTCATTAAACCAGCTGTTCCCAATTGCTGTGTGTCTCCGTGTTTGAAGCCAGAGTGAAGCCAGTGATCAAGAGCGTCAAATCGCTCGAAACGCGTTTGGCATTTTATTTGAAGCAAGGGAACGAGAATGCTGTTTCTGCTGCCGCCGATGGTGTCTGAGTCTGCACCCTTCTTGTGAGGCATCTTCAGTGGGACAACCTTGCGTTTTGATGTTTAGCGGCCAGTCCAGCCGCGAAGATGCCCCACCGCCGGAAAGGCGGGTCTTCAGTGCTCGGAACCGCGAGCCTGTCACAGAAAGAAGGGGACCTTTATCGTTGGTATATATTGGCATCAGACAGTGATTCCCGTACTACCTACACCCACTTGGGATAGTTATTTTTTCAAGATTGTACTTTGGCAGCTATCGTGAACACGGAGTCAGCGACACCCATTGGGGTTCTCATAGGGGACTACAAGTTCTATGGCAACAAATTACGGACTACCAGAACCATCAGGCTTTGTTTGTCAACGCCCACAGGGGCGGGATTTGTGCATTCATTAAACCAGCTGTTCCCAATTGCTGTGTGTCTCCGTGTTTGAAGCCAGAGTGAAGCCAGTGATCAAGAGCGTCAAATCGCTCGAAACGCGTTTGGCATTTTATTTGAAGCAAGGGAGCGAGAATGCTGTTTCTGCTGCCGCCGATGGTGTCTGAGTCTGCACCCTTCTTGTGAGGCATCTTCAGTGGGACAACCTTACGTTTTGATGTTTAGCGGCCAGTCCAGCCGCGAAGATGCCCCACCGCCGGAAAGGCGGGTCTTCAGTGCTCGGAACCGCGAGCCTGTCACAGAAAGAAGGGGACCTTTATCGTTGGTATATATTGGCATCAGACAGTGATTCCCGTACTACCTACACCCACTTGGGATAGTTATTTTTTCAAGATTGTACTTTGGCAGCTATCGTGAACACGGAGTCAGCGACACCCATTGGGGTTCTCATAGGGGACTACAAGTTCTATGGCAACAAATTACGGACTACCAGAACCATCAGGCTTTGTTTGTCAACGCCCACAGGGGCGGGATTTGTGCATTGATTAAACCAGCTGTTCCCAATTGCTGTGTGTCTCCGTGTTTGAAGCCAGAGTGAAGCCAGTGATCAAGAGCGTCAAATCGCTCGAAACGCGTTTGGCATTTTATTTGAAGCAAGGGAGCGAGAATGCTGTTTCTGCTGCCGCCGATGGTGTCTGAGTCTGCACCCTTCTTGTGAGGCATCTTCAGTGGGACAACCTTGCGTTTTGATGTTTAGCGGCCAGTCCAGCCGCGAAGATGCCCCACCGCCGGAAAGGCGGGTCTTCAGTGCTCGGAACCGCGAGCCTGTCACAGAAAGAAGGGGACCTTTATCGTTGGTATATATTGGCATCAGACAGTGATTCCCGTACTACCTACACCCACTTGGGATAGTTATTTTTTCAAGATTGTACTTTGGCAGCTATCGTGAACACGGAGTCAGCGACACCCATTGGGGTTCTCATAGGGGACTACAAGTTCTATGGCAACAAATTACGGACTACCAGAACCATCAGGCTTTGTTTGTCAACGCCCACAGGGGCGGGATTTGTGCATTCATTAAACCAGCTGTTCCCAATTGCTGTGTGTCTCCGTGTTTGAAGCCAGAGTGAAGCCAGTGATCAAGAGCGTCAAATCGCTCGAAACGCGTTTGGCATTTTATTTGAAGCAAGGGAGCGAGAATGCTGTTTCTGCTGCCGCCGATGGTGTCTGAGTCTGCACCCTTCTTGTGAGGCATCTTCAGTGGGACAACCTTACGTTTTGATGTTTAGCGGCCAGTCCAGCCGCGAAGATGCCCCACCGCCGGAAAGGCGGGTCTTCAGTGCTCGGAACCGCGAGCCTGTCACAGAAAGAAGGGGACCTTTATCGTTGGTATATATTGGCATCAGACAGTGATTCCCGTACTACCTACACCCACTTGGGATAGTTATTTTTTCAAGATTGTACTTTGGCAGCTATCGTGAACACGGAGTCAGCGACACCCATTGGGGTTCTCATAGGGGACTACAAGTTCTATGGCAACAAATTACGGACTACCAGAACCATCAGGCTTTGTTTGTCAACGCCCACAGGGGCGGGATTTGTGCATTCATTAAACCAGCTGTTCCCAATTGCTGTGTGTCTCCGTGTTTGAAGCCAGAGTGAAGCCAGTGATCAAGAGCGTCAAATCGCTCGAAACGCGTTTGGCATTTTATTTGAAGCAAGGGAGCGAGAATGCTGTTTCTGCTGCCGCCGATGGTGTCTGAGTCTGCACCCTTCTTGTGAGGCATCTTCAGTGGGACAACCTTGCGTTTTGATGTTTAGCGGCCAGTCCAGCCGCGAAGATGCCCCACCGCCGGAAAGGCGGGTCTTCAGTGCTCGGAACCGCGAGCCTGTCACAGAAAGAAGGGGACCTTTATCGTTGGTATATATTGGCATCAGACAGTGATTCCCGTACTACCTACATCCACTTGGGATAGTTATTTTTTCAAGATTGTACTTTGGCAGCTATCGTGAACACGGAGTCAGCGACACCCATTGGGGTTCTCATAGGGGACTACAAGTTCTATGGCAACAAATTACGGACTACCAGAACCATCAGGCTTTGTTTGTCAACGCCCACAGGGGCGGGATTTGTGCATTCATTAAACCAGCTGTTCCCAATTGCTGTGTGTCTCCGTGTTTGAAGCCAGAGTGAAGCCAGTGATCAAGAGCGTCAAATCGCTCGAAACGCGTTTGGCATTTTATTTGAAGCAAGGGAGCGAGAATGCTGTTTCTGCTGCCGCCGATGGTGTCTGAGTCTGCACCCTTCTTGTGAGGCATCTTCAGTGGGACAACCTTACGTTTTGATGTTTAGCGGCCAGTCCAGCCGCGAAGATGCCCCACCGCCGGAAAGGCGGGTCTTCAGTGCTCGGAACCGCGAGCCTGTCACAGAAAGAAGGGGACCTTTATCGTTGGTATATATTGGCATCAGACAGTGATTCCCGTACTACCTACACCCACTTGGGATAGTTATTTTTTCAAGATTGTACTTTGGCAGCTATCGTGAACACGGAGTCAGCGACACCCATTGGGGTTCTCATAGGGGACTACAAGTTCTATGGCAACAAATTACGGACTACCAGAACCATCAGGCTTTGTTTGTCAACGCCCACAGGGGCGGGATTTGTGCATTCATTAAACCAGCTGTTCCCAATTGCTGTGTGTCTGCGTGTTTGAAGCCAAAGTGAAGCCAGTGATCAAGAGCGTCAAATCGCTCGAAACACGTTTGGCATTTTATTTGAAGCAAGGGAGCGAGAATGCTGTTTCTGCTGCCGCCGATGGTGTCTGAGTCTGCACCCTTCTTGTGAGGCATCTTCAGTGGGACAACCTTGCGTTTTGATGTTTAGCGGCCAGTCCAGCCGCGAAGATGCCCCACCGCCGGAAAGGCGGGTCTTCAGTGCTCGGAACCGCGAGCCTGTCACAGAAAGAAGGGGACCTTTATCGTTGGTATATATTGGCATCAGACAGTGATTCCCGTACTACCTACACCCACTTGGGATAGTTATTTTTTCAAGATTGTACTTTGGCAGCTATCGTGAACACGGAGTCAGCGACACCCATTGGGGTTCTCATAGGGGACTACAAGTTCTATGGCAACAAATTACGGACTACCAGAACCATCAGGCTTTGTTTGTCAACGCCCACAGGGGCGGGATTTGTGCATTCATTAAACCAGCTGTTCCCAATTGCTGTGTGTCTCCGTGTTTGAAGCCAGAGTGAAGCCAGTGATCAAGAGCGTCAAATCGCTCGAAACGCGTTTGGCATTTTATTTGAAGCAAGGGAGCGAGAATGCTGTTTCTGCTGCCGCCGATGGTGTCTGAGTCTGCACCCTTCTTGTGAGGCATCTTCAGTGGGACAACCTTACGTTTTGATGTTTAGCGGCCAGTCCAGCCGCGAAGATGCCCCACCGCCGGAAAGGCGGGTCTTCAGTGCTCGGAACCGCGAGCCTGTCACAGAAAGAAGGGGACCTTTATCGTTGGTATATATTGGCATCAGACAGTGATTCCCGTACTACCTACACCCACTTGGGATAGTTATTTTTTCAAGATTGTACTTTGGCAGCTATCGTGAACACGGAGTCAGCGACACCCATTGGGGTTCTCATAGGGGACTACAAGTTCTATGGCAACAAATTACGGACTACCAGAACCATCAGGCTTTGTTTGTCAACGCCCACAGGGGCGGGATTTGTGCATTCATTAAACCAGCTGTTCCCAATTGCTGTGTGTCTGCGTGTTTGAAGCCAAAGTGAAGCCAGTGATCAAGAGCGTCAAATCGCTCGAAACACGTTTGGCATTTTATTTGAAGCAAGGGAGCGAGAATGCTGTTTCTGCTGCCGCCGATGGTGTCTGAGTCTGCACCCTTCTTGTGAGGCATCTTCAGTGGGACAACCTTGCGTTTTGATGTTTAGCGGCCAGTCCAGCCGCGAAGATGCCCCACCGCCGGAAAGGCGGGTCTTCAGTGCTCGGAACCGCGAGCCTGTCACAGAAAGAAGGGGACCTTTATCGTTGGTATATATTGGCATCAGACAGTGATTCCCGTACTACCTACACCCACTTGGGATAGTTATTTTTTCAAGATTGTACTTTGGCAGCTATCGTGAACACGGAGTCAGCGACACCCATTGGGGTTCTCATAGGGGACTACAAGTTCTATGGCAACAAATTACGGACTACCAGAACCATCAGGCTTTGTTTGTCAACGCCCACAGGGGCGGGATTTGTGCATTCATTAAACCAGCTGTTCCCAATTGCTGTGTGTCTCCGTGTTTGAAGCCAGAGTGAAGCCAGTGATCAAGAGCGTCAAATCGCTCGAAACGCGTTTGGCATTTTATTTGAAGCAAGGGAGCGAGAATGCTGTTTCTGCTGCCGCCGATGGTGTCTGAGTCTGCACCCTTCTTGTGAGGCATCTTCAGTGGGACAACCTTGCGTTTTGATGTTTAGCGGCCAGTCCAGCCGCGAAGATGCCCCACCGCCGGAAAGGCGGGTCTTCAGTGCTCGGAACCGCGAGCCTGTCACAGAAAGAAGGGGACCTTTATCGTTGGTATATATTGGCATCAGACAGTGATTCCCGTACTACCTACACCAACTTGGGATAGTTATTTTTTCAAGATTGTACTTTGGCAGCTATCGTGAACACGGAGTCAGCGACACCCATTGGGGTTCTCATAGGGGACTACAAGTTCTATGGCAACAAATTACGGACTACCAGAACCATCAGGCTTTGTTTGTCAACGCCCACAGGGGCGGGATTTGTGCATTCATTAAACCAGCTGTTCCCAATTGCTGTGTGTCTCCGTGTTTGAAGCCAGAGTGAAGCCAGTGATCAAGAGCGTCAAATCGCTCGAAACGCGTTTGGCATTTTATTTGAAGCAAGGGAGCGAGAATGCTGTTTCTGCTGCCGCCGATGGTGTCTGAGTCTGCACCCTTCTTGTGAGGCATCTTCAGTGGGACAACCTTACGTTTTGATGTTTAGCGGCCAGTCCAGCCGCGAAGATGCCCCACCGCCGGAAAGGCGGGTCTTCAGTGCTCGGAACCGCGAGCCTGTCACAGAAAGAAGGGGACCTTTATCGTTGGTATATATTGGCATCAGACAGTGATTCCCGTACTACCTACACCCACTTGGGATAGTTATTTTTTCAAGATTGTACTTTGGCAGCTATCGTGAACACGGAGTCAGCGACACCCATTGGGGTTCTCATAGGGGACTACAAGTTCTATGGCAACAAATTACGGACTACCAGAACCATCAGGCTTTGTTTGTCAACGCCCACAGGGGCGGGATTTGTGCATTCATTAAACCAGCTGTTCCCAATTGCTGTGTGTCTCCGTGTTTGAAGCCAAAGTGAAGCCAGTGATCAAGAGCGTCAAATCGCTCGAAACGCGTTTGGCATTTTATTTGAAGCAAGGGAGCGAGAATGCGGTTTCTGCTGCCGCCGATGGTGTCTGAGTCTGCACCCTTCTTGTGAGGCATCTTCAGTGGGACAACCTTGCGTTTTGATATATATATATATATATATATATATATATATATTTCAAAAGAGCCTCCGAGCTTTTAGAGACGCACTCCGCAGTGGATTGGTTCACTGAACTTTATTGGTAGAGAACGGTTGCACAGACCCAATTAGTAAAAATCCCTGACGCGTTTCAATGCCTCCGGCATCTTCATCATAGGGAATGCAAGAAGGAAAACCAGTGATGGACTGCCACATCTTTTTCCCATCATGCACGTGCTTTCCAGTAAACAGCATGCAGGGAGTAGTAGTCCCAATTATTCCCCTTCGGTGGGGTCCGTTTTCCAACCATAGTTTTACTGCCAATGTTCATTTTAATATTTGCACAGCCCTCTGGTGGGCCTCAGGTCCGTGCCTCCATTCCCCAAATTTAGAAATCCATTGCGCTGGAAACAAGCTGTGACAATTCACGGCTTCACAGACCTATCTACGGTATTTTCGGTGGTGCAGTCTCTCACGGCGGGAGCAGCCGTGCAACAACATTTCAAAAGAGCCTCCGAGCTTTTAGAGACGCACTCCGCAGTGGATTGGTTCACTGAACTTTATTGGTAGAGAACGGTTGCACAGACCCAATTAGTAAAAATCCCTGACGCGTTTCAATGCCTCCGGCATCTTCATCATAGGGAATGCAAGAAGGAAAACCAGTGATGGACTGCCACATCTTTTTCCCATCATGCACGTGCTTTCCAGTAAACAGCATGCAGGGAGTAGTAGTCCCAATTATTCCCCTTCGGTGGGGTCCGTTTTCCAACCATAGTTTTACTGCCAATGTTCATTTTAATATTTGCACAGCCCTCTGGTGGGCCTCAGGTCCGTGCCTCCATTCCCCAAATTTAGAAATCCATTGCGCTGGAAACAAGCTGTGACAATTCACGGCTTCACAGACCTATCTACGGTATTTTCGGTGGTGCAGTCTCTCACGGCGGGAGCAGCCGTGCAACAACATTTCAAAAGAGCCTCCGAGCTTTTAGAGACGCACTCCGCAGTGGATTGGTTCACTGAACTTTATTGGTAGAGAACGGTTGCACAGACCCAATTAGTAAAAATCCCTGACGCGTTTCAATGCCTCCGGCATCTTCATCATAGGGAATGCAAGAAGGAAAACCAGTGATGGACTGCCACATCTTTTTCCCATCATGCACGTGCTTTCCAGTAAACAGCATGCAGGGAGTAGTAGTCCCAATTATTCCCCTTCGGTGGGGTCCGTTTTCCAACCATAGTTTTACTGCCAATGTTCATTTTAATATTTGCACAGCCCTCTGGTGGGCCTCAGGTCCGTGCCTCCATTCCCCAAATTTAGAAATCCATTGCGCTGGAAACAAGCTGTGACAATTCACGGCTTCACAGACCTATCTACGGTATTTTCGGTGGTGCAGTCTCTCACGGCGGGAGCAGCCGTGCAACAACATTTCAAAAGAGCCTCCGAGCTTTTAGAGACGCACTCCGCAGTGGATTGGTTCACTGAACTTTATTGGTAGAGAACGGTTGCACAGACCCAATTAGTAAAAATCCCTGACGCGTTTCAATGCCTCCGGCATCTTCATCATAGGGAATGCAAGAAGGAAAACCAGTGATGGACTGCCACATCTTTTTCCCATCATGCACGTGCTTTCCAGTAAACAGCATGCAGGGAGTAGTAGTCCCAATTATTCCCCTTCGGTGGGGTCCGTTTTCCAACCATAGTTTTACTGCCAATGTTCATTTTAATATTTGCACAGCCCTCTGGTGGGCCTCAGGTCCGTGCCTCCATTCCCCAAATTTAGAAATCCATTGCGCTGGAAACAAGCTGTGACAATTCACGGCTTCACAGACCTATCTACGGTATTTTCGGTGGTGCAGTCTCTCACGGCGGGAGCAGCCGTGCAACAACATTTCAAAAGAGCCTCCGAGCTTTTAGAGACGCACTCCGCAGTGGATTGGTTCACTGAACTTTATTGGTAGAGAACGGTTGCACAGACCCAATTAGTAAAAATCCCTGACGCGTTTCAATGCCTCCGGCATCTTCATCATAGGGAATGCAAGAAGGAAAACCAGTGATGGACTGCCACATCTTTTTCCCATCATGCACGTGCTTTCCAGTAAACAGCATGCAGGGAGTAGTAGTCCCAATTATGCACAAGGGTTTGCAAAAAAGGAAAGCGGTTGAAATGGCCTGAGGCCCACCGGAGGGCTGTGAATTTAAAGTGACTGAAAATCGGCAGAAAAATCGCTGGCATATTAATGACTATACCTGAATAGAAGAATTGGGACCTCTACTCCCGGCATATCGCCTACCTGAAAGTGAGTGCCATAAGGGTAATAAACGTGGAAGTCCATCTCATGTTTTGCCAGCTGCCGCCCTATGATTACGGTGCTTGAAGCACTGAAACGCGTCAGGGAAAAGGATTAATTGGGCCATTTTCGCGCCGCTTTCATCAATAAAGGTTGTGTTCAACTTACCTTTGTGGAGTGCTGCTTTAAAGCTCGGAGCTTTTTTGGAACAGTGATGACACGGCGCCTCCGGCCGTGGAAGCAAGCACCGCCTCCTCAATTGGACAAGGTCTGTGGGGCTGAGTATTCGACTGCAGCCTCCATGCAGCACAAGGGTTTGCAAAAAAGGAAAGCGGTTGAAATGGCCTGAGGCCCACCGGAGGGCTGTGAATTTAAAGTGACTGAAAATCGGCAGAAAAATCGCTGGCATATTAATGACTATACCTGAATAGAAGAATTGGGACCTCTACTCCCGGCATATCGCCTACCTGAAAGTGAGTGCCATAAGGGTAATAAACGTGGAAGTCCATCTCATGTTTTGCCAGCTGCCGCCCTATGATTACGGTGCTTGAAGCACTGAAACGCGTCAGGGAAAAGGATTAATTGGGCCATTTTCGCGCCGCTTTCATCAATAAAGGTTGTGTTCAACTTACCTTTGTGGAGTGCTGCTTTAAAGCTCGGAGCTTTTTTGGAACATATATATATATATATATATATTCACTTAAAAATCCATAGGTTTCACACGTTATAGTTAGCTGGACATTTCACTCGTAAAAAACCAATGAAATTCCTCCGTTATAGTTAGTGCAGGCAACTATAACTCACGCGACCGCAATCCTCTGCTGATGACGTCAGATATTACATCACTGTATTTAGACACTTATTTACCCATGTCTTCTTCCATTAATTTTTAGCTATACATATATTACAAATATTTATTTTTCATAAAGACACATATGTCATCAGTGATGTAATATCTGACGTCATCAGCAGAGGATTGCGGTCGCGTGAGTTATAGTTGCCTGCACTAACTATAACGGGGGAATTTCATTGGTTTTTTACGAGTGAAATGTCCCGCTAACTATAACATGTGTGAAACCTATGGTTTTTTAAGTGAATTTGCAAGGTTTTTTAAATGCTAATTCGTAACTATAACGTGTGTGAAACCTGTGGTTTTTTCAGTGTATTTCAAAGGTTTTTTAAATGCTAACTTTTAAGTGTAATAGTAGTTATATCTATTTTTTGTACTGATTTTCTACAGTTTTTTAACTGTTTATTTATAAATATTTTATTCATTAAATAACATATATTTTTCTGAAAATTGCCCAAAAAATTTTTTTTATTAAAACTGAAATATTGATTAATTTTCTTGTTTTCATTTTTTATTTTAATATATTTATATCATTTTCTTTAAAAAAATAATTCCAATTTTTTTCGGAGTCGCGCACTCAAAGTGTGCACATCACGGTGGGTGCGCGCATTCTAGCCGCCATTTTAGAAAAGTCATGAAGGATCCGCTTATGGTGTGCGACGCCTGCGTGTTTTTCAGTTACATCATATACATTTAATATCACGTGATATGCGTGATTGGTATGTGACCAGTCTGCGACTCCTGCTCCCGCGCATTCGCGACACATGCGCATTACGGTACAAGATGTTTGCGCGCTTGCGGGTCCCGCGTGACATCATATACGTGCTGGGGCGTGCTGGGTGCGCGACTCCCGCAAAAAAAAATTATGATCCAAAATGATATGTATGTGTCTTTAATATACATATTAAGGCAAGAGATTATGTAAGATATTCATCAAAATAATATATTTGTACTTATAAGAAACTTATATTATTTTTAAATATATTTTCGTAAAGTCGGGTGCGTGTGTCGTGAGTGCAGAAAACCAGGTCAGCAGAGCTGCTGTAGAGCCAGAGAACCAGGTCAGCAGAGCTGCTCTAGAGCCTAAGAACTAGGTCAGCAGAGCTGCTCTAGAGTCAGAGAACCAGGTCAGCAGAGCTGCTGTAGAGCCAGAGAAACCAGGTCAGCAGAGCTGCTTTAGAGCCAGAGAACCAAATCAGCAGAGCTGCTTTAGAGCCATAGAACCAGGTCAGCAGAGCTGCTTTAGAGCCAGAGAACCAGGTCAGTAGAGCTGCTCTAGAGCCTAAGAACCAGGTCAACAGAGCTGCTCTAGAGCCAGAGAACCAGGTCAGCAGAGCTGCTGCAGAGCCAGAGAAACCAGGTCAGTAGAGCTGCTTTAGAGGGAGAGAACCAGGTCAGAAGAGCTTCTATAGAGCCAGAGAACCATGTCAGCAGAACTGCTTCAGAGCCATAGAACTGGGTCAACGGAGCTGCTTTAGAGCCAGAGAACCAGGTCTGCAGAGCTGTTGTAGAGCCAGAGAACTATATCAGCAGAGCTGCTCTGTAGCATAAGAACTAGGTCAGCAGAGCTGCTCTAGAGCCAGAGAACCAGGTCAGCAGACCTGCTGTAGAGCCAGAGAAACCAGGTCAGCAGAGCTGCTTTAGAGAGAGAGAACCAGGTCAGCAGAGCTGCTTTAGAGCCAGAGAACCAGGTCAGCAGAGCTGCTCTAGCTGACACTGTCTGACTGACACTGACTGACTGACACTGACTGACTGACACTGACTGACACTGATTGACACTGACTGACACTGATTGACTGACACTGACTGACTGACACTGATTGACTGACACTGACTGACTGACACTGATTGACTGACACTGACTGACACTGATTGACTGACACTGACTGACTGACTGACACTGACTGACTGACATTGACTGACATTGACTGACACTGACTGACTACTCTCTACTACTCTACTACTGACTCTCTACTACTCTCTACTACTCTCTCTCTACTACTCACTCTCTATTACTCACTCTCTACTACTCTCTACTACTCACTCTCTACTACTCTACTACTCTCTACTACTCACTCTCTACTACTCACTCTCAACTACTCACTCTCTACTACTCTACTACTCACTCTCTACTACTCACTCGCTACTACTCTCTACTACTCACTCTCTACTACTCACTCTCTACTACTCACGCTCTACTACTCTCTACTACTCACTCTCTACTACTCTCTACTATTCACTCTCTACTACTCACTCTCTACTACTCACTCTACTACTTTCTACTACTCTCGACCACTCACTCTCTACTACTCTACTACTCACTCTCTACCACTCTCTACTACTCACTCGCTACTACTCTCTACTCTCACTCTCTACTACACTCTCTACTACTCTCTCTCTCTACTACTCTCTACTACTACTCTCTACTATTCACTCTCTACTACTCACTCTCTACTTCTCTCTACTACTCACTCTACTACTCTCTGCTGCTCTCTAGCACTCACTCTATACTACTCTACTACTCTCTCTCTACTACTCACTCTCTACTACTCTCTCTCTACTACTCTCTACTACTCTCTACTACTCACTCTACTACTCTCTACTACTCTCTCTCTACTACTCACTCTCTACTAGTCACTCTCTACTATTCACTCTCTACTACTCACTCTCTACTACTCGCACTCTACTACTCACTCTCCACTACTCACTCTCTACTACTCGCTCTCTACTACTCTCTACTACTCACTCTCTACTACTCACTCTCTTCTACTCTCTACTACTCTCTCTGCTACTCACTCTCTACTACTCACTCTCTACTACTCTACTACTCTCTACTACTCGCTGTACTACTCACTCTCTACTATTCTCTACTACTCACTCTACTACTCTCTCCTACTCTCTACCACTCACTCTCTACTACTCTACTACTCACTCTCTATTACTCTCTCTCTACTACTCACTCTCTACTACTCACTCTACTACTCTATACTACTCACTCTGTACTACTCTCTCTCTCTACTACTCTCTACTACTACTCTCTACTATTCACTCTCTACTACTCACTCTCTACTTCTCTCTACTACTCACTCTACTACTCTCTGCTGCTCTCTAGCACTCACTCTCTACTACTCTACTACTCTCTCTCTACTACTCACTCTCTACTACTCTCTCTCTACTACTCTCTACTACTCTCTACTACTCACTCTCTACTACTCACTCTCTACTACTCACTCTACTACTCTCTACTACTCACTCTCTACTACTCTCTCTCTACTACTAACTCTCACTCTCTACTACTCACTCTACTACTCTCTACTACTCACTCTCTACTACTCTCTCTCTACTACTCACTCTCTACTATTCACTCTCTTCTACTCACTCTCTACTACTCGCTCTCTACTACTCACTCTCCACTACTCACTCTCTACTACTCGCTCTCTACTACTCTCTACTACTCACTCTCTACTACTCACTCTCTACTACTCTCTACTACTCTCTCTGCTACTCACTCTCTACTACTCTCTCTCTACTACTCTACTACTCTCTACTACTCTCTCTACTACTCACTCTCTACAATTCCCTACTACTCACTCTACTACTCTCTCCTACTCTCTACCACTCACTCTCTTCTACTCACTCTCTACTACTCTCTCTCTACTACTCACTCTCTACTACTCACTCTACTACTCTATACTACTCACTCTGTACTACTCTCTACTACTCACTCTGTACTACTCACTCTGTACTACTCACTCTCTACTACTATCTACTGCTCACTCTCCACTACTGATTCTCTACTACTCACTCTCAACTACTCTCTACTACTCACTCTACTACTCACTCTCTACTACTCTACTACTCTCTCTACTTCTCACTCTCTACTACTCTCTCTACTACTCACTCTCTACTACTCACTCTCTACTACACACTCTCTACTACTTGCTCTCTGCTACTCGCTCTCTACTACTCTCTAGTACTCACTCTAATACTCACTCTCTACTACTCTCTACTACTCACTCTCTACTACTCCTCTACTCTCTACTACTCACTCTCTACTACTCACGCTCTACTACTCTACTACTCTCTACTCACTCTCTCTCTACTACTCACTCTCTACTACTCACTCTCTACTACTCTCTACTACTCACTCTCTACTACTCTCTCTTCCACTCTCTACTACTCACTCTCTACTACTCTCTACTACTCACTCTCTACTACTCACTCTCTACTACTCTCTACTACTCACTCTCTACTACTCACTCTCTACTACTCACTCTCTACTAATCTCTACTACTCACTCTCTACTACTCTCTACTACTTTCTACTACTCACTCTACTACTCACTCTCTACTACTCTCTACTACTCACTCTCTAATACTCGCTCTCTACTACTCACTCTCTACTACTCACTCTACTACTCCCTACTACTCACTCTACTACTCTCTACTACTCACTCTCTGATACTTTCTCTACTACTCTCCACTACTCACTCTCTACTCTCTATTACTCGCTCTCTACTCTCTACCTCTCTACCTCTCTCTCTACTACTCTATACCTCTCTACCTCTACACCTCTACCTATACACCTCTACCTCTCTACCTCTCTGTACATGCACACATATGCACATATATATATGCATATATATGCACATGCATTTATATATGTATGTGTATATATATATACATATATAAACATGTAATCTGCATATCTATATAAATATAAATTCATGCAAACATATACATATATGCATACATATGCATGGTATGTATATGAAATTTTGAAAAACACTAATAAAAGGAAAGCTAAAAAGCCACCTAATTATAAACAGAATTGCTTTAACTTAAACGAGGGCGAGACCTATTGCATTTTCAATGCTTGTTTACTTTGGTTCAATCAAGAAGGCATTCAGATGTGACACATTTGCCATAAATTCTGAATGGTAGCACTCTAGTTCCTCATTAGATCACTGTAGCAAAGCTACTGCTCACCATGGAAGTCTGCTGCTGGTATTCAAAGTGCATGTTTCAGTCTGCATGTCAGAACTTTTTAATGAAATAGAAGAGGATTTGAGAAGTCAAAAAGTGCCCTAAGTTTTCTTTCTGCAGCACTAATCATAATTTCTATGGCAAAATGAACCCCCTCATTTTGTTCCTTTGCAAATTAAATGTTTTAAATGTTACCACTTTATTCCAATCAAGATGGCTTCAGGTGTGCCATACCTTTGTCATAATTAAGACTGTTAGCGCTCTAGTTGTTCTTTAAAACACTCTGGGATTTCTGTCATTGGGCTATACTTGGGCTACATCTCGGTGATATTTGTGCTACATTTGGGCTCTTTTGTCTCTGCTGGCCATCTTGGGAACCTTGTTATGAAGATTCCTAATTTCCTCATTTACTGCAGTCTCCGCAGTAGGCATACTGTCAGTTTTTTACTTTGATTCAATGAAGAAGGCATTCAGATGTGTCACACATTTGCCATAAATTCAGAATGTTAGCACTCTAGTCGCTCATTAGATCACTGTAGTAAAGCAACTGCTCACCAGGGAAGTCTGCTGCTGGTATTGAAAGTGCATGTTTCAGTCTGCATGTCAGAATTCTTTAATGAAATAGAAGAGGATTTGTGAAGTCACTCAAAATGTGCCCTAATTTTTCTTTCTGCTGCACTAATCATACATTCTATGGCAAAATGAACCCTCTCATTTTGTTCCTTTTTAAATTAAATGTTTTAAATGTTACCACTTTATTCCAATCAAGATGGCTTCAGGTGTGCCATACCTTTGTCATAAGTAAGACTGTTAGCGCTCCAGTTGTTCTTTGGAACACTCTGGGAAGCTGCAGTAGAACACAAAGGAATCAACTGACAGTCTCTGCCCTTGTTGGATGTACGTGTTTTACTGAGAATGTCAGACTTCATTCTCACATGACTGAGAAAGATAATGTGAATTTACAGAAAATATGCTCTCAGTTTAGCTTATAGATCACCTTCCAAACCTCTGTGGGAAAAGTATGTGAAAATAGTTTTCTCTCAAACATGATTCATGATATCCCAGCAGAAGGCTTTTTCACATGGTAAAATCACCTTAGAACATACCACAATTCCTAAAATGAGTATGGTACCATCAACAAATGATTTATAATGTAACTAAAGTCTTAAAACCTTCTATTAACTGCAATGCTTTTTAATGAGGTGTTATCATGTATATGGGTCCCAAGATGGCTGCCAACACTTCTTGGATGAAGTGCTGACAGCCAATCAGATCTCACAATGAGATGTGTGGTTAGGCTCCGCCCAGATATGTATATGATTTTACTTTTGATTTTCACAGGAACTACTGAACGGATTTACACCATATATGCAAAAGGCACATGCCTGACCTGAGGACTACCTCTTTGCCAAATTTCAAGTAATTCTGTTTAACCGTTCGGGCTGTACCTTCGACTAAAGGTCCTATGGGAAAATGCATGGGGAAAACGCGTTTTGGGACCCCCCTTTTTTCTCAGCCCCCGCTTGACGAATCACCCCGAGACTTTCAGGGTAGGAGCTGAGCGGAGCGCCCCATTAGTTTTGAAAATTTCACGAACATAAGTCAACCGGCGCCAAAGTTATTCAAAATAGAATTTTCAGATTTCCTATGGAAACTAGGTTGTAACTATAACTATCTACTGGCGACTGCCAGTAGATTATATATATATATATATATATATATATATATATATATATATATATATATATATATATATCCTCACACGTTCAGTCCGGCGCAATCCTTCCCAGATGTATCAAAGGAATCACACAGGAGCCGTGGCCTCTATTTTCAGTGCAGATTTATTGCAGACACAAACGTCCTACGCGTTTCGGAGTAGAACACTCCTTCGTCACGGGCCCGTGACGAAGGAGTGTTCTACTCCGAAACGCGTAGGACATTTGTGTCTGCAATAAATCTGCACTGAAAATAGAGGCCACGGCTCCTGTGTGATTCCTTTGATACATCTGGGAAGGATTGCGCCGGACTGAACGTGTGAGAATTTTGGGGGTGGCTACCCCAGCCGTGAGCCCGCCGAATTAGAGGCTTGGGAACAGCTACAAACTCTGTGTTCATATATATATATATATATATATATAGCGAGAGAGAGAGAGAAAGAGAGAGAGAGAGACAGACAGACGTAGTAGAGATGTGCATCATTCAACATTTGTTCGATATATTACATGTAAAATACTAACGTTACAGCCCTACTTCAAGTAGAAATACAAAATGCAATGTTCTGTTATAACAGGATTTTCGCATGTCTGATACTATGGAGCAATAATGCAGTGTTATCATTACACAAATGACCTCGATGATCCTGAATGCTGATTCCAGAGGTGCTAATGGAACCTATTCCTAAACAAAACCCCGGTTAGCGTTAAATTACACAGTTATTAAAGCATGTCTGAAAGAGCCATGCAGAGACCCATTTTTATACTTGAAACAGGCCTTGGTCCCGCCAATCAATTACACTTTAAAAAAACAAAAAGGTGCTAACCTTTGGCTTTGCTGAGAAAATGAAATCCTCACTTGAAGTGCTTTTTTAATGACCTGGAACTCTTGGTCGGAAGGTAATGATATTATAATGTTTGTAATGAGTCTTTATAAAGTCAAAGGATTAGCCAGACCATTCCAAACACATTTTAGAGTCATAAGTTGTTTTTCCCCACGCTAACTGATTTGAAAATGAGTCATGTGCATATTTTGCTGCTGGTTGAACTTGCCAGATGAAATTAGTGCTAACTGGGGAAAGGGCTCTCATAATACACTCACACCGCTTTGCAGAACAGATATTTTTAAAATGCATTCCTTGTTTTCTCCTTCAGTCTTACAAGTGTTGACAGCTAACTTGTTTTGGGAAGTGAGTGCGTAATGGAGGTAGTCAAACAAGGAGGACGAGCAGAACAAGCAGAGCTAATATCTGCTACTTAAATTTCTTGTTTTGGTCTCTGCAGGGTCCCTTATTGATTTCCTCCTGCATGGCAACCAGCACTTAGTCATGTTAGCTTTTTCCCCTTTTAATAACAGGAAATTTCATAATGGATGAATGCCTGATCCCAACCTTAACGAAAATCAATCCATTGCATATTGCAGTTCTCGGCAGATGAGATGCCGCACTGCACAGAACCCACCTCCGTCAGACGTAGCCACATGGACTGCACTGCTGCTGATGGTGTGGGCTCCGTTGGAAACCAGTAGGACGAGCTGATAATTCGTGCTGGGACGCAAGTTACCAATCACAGCCGAGTTAACATCTGACTGAAGCTTCAGTGAGTCGTTTGAGGTAGCAGAGTTCAGGTACAGGATGTAATGCTGTACATCTCCCTGCAGATCCATGAGGGCTTGTTAAAGAAGGAAAGAAAAGAAATAGTTATTAAGAAAGTTCAATTCATTTATCGCCTTGTATGCAACTATCTGGGGAGTCAGATGAAATCCACCAGACGTTTGGTACATTTTCTTCAGATATTGCTTCAATTTAAAGTGTTACGGATGATAGATAATTCGCAAGGGAAAGTTCCAATTTATAAACACACTCACACAGGTTATGTAGGGTGGAGAACGGAAGTGTTAAAAAAAAAACGTTATGTGAGTGCCCATTTAAGTCTTTCTTTAATGAAATTGGGACCACTGAAGAACTTATTTGCAATATATTGAGATTTTAGGAGGCATAGAAAGGTGGATCATCATTTTGTGTTGAGTTTGCAGTTATTTGTTGAGACTTTGGTTTACGGAAAATATTTTTTACATTGTATTTATATATATTCGACTTTCTTAAATGCATAATAGATTTCAACTACCTTCCATATAGAATGTCAGTTTCAAACTTGTCCATATTTCTAGTTTGTTAATCATGCACTGATCATACAGTTATATGTATGTGTAAAAACACAGTGAAAGTCAAATTATGAATAAAATACTACAGCTAATAACCACTGAAATTTGCTAGTTATGGTTAGCTCTGCAGAGGTAGGGCTCATATAAACTGATGTGCGGGATGCAATTGTTATTAAACGACTGCACATTTAGGTGTTAATAAATACTGAGATCATAAGCAGTCCTTCTGGTTTGCATGGTAGGTGAAATTACCTGTGGTTTGTGATTTAATTTCAGAGTTTCTTTTTTTTAAAACACACACCATGTTATCCGCGATTCTAACATAACTTTACTTTAACTATAGCTTTTTTTAATGATTTCTGAGTTTTTTTTTATTTCTAACTTCTATCAAAGTATTCCTTGCCCTGCTGGGCATTGCTATTGGCGGTGCACACCAGCAGTTGGCCAAAGGGCCTGGTGCCCAAACTGCTGCGAGGAGTCAACCCTACTGCGCACAACCTTTGGAATGTGCTTCAAAGTCAGCAAGTCCTGTGGCTAAATCTACATTTTTTTATTTTGACCTCAGAGGGGACATTTAGGCTCTCCGTCCTGACATACTGGCCTCTTATGGCTCCTACACTTTAGTCTGAGAATAAAAGTAGTAAAAATTAAACCCTTTACTGGCAGCTGGAACAAATTCATTAAGTTGCAGCCTGTTAGACCTGGCATCCTTGGTGTGAATTTCTCTGACTTTTTGCCTCTACCTCCTGTTTTTTTAATGCTGTGCTTGATTTCAATTATGCTGGCTTAGATGCTTTGGGCACTTTGTCACTGCTGATCAGTGTCAATGTGCAAGTGCTTCCTGTGTAAATTGTTTTTATGATTGGTTATCCATGATTGGCATATATGATTTACTGATGAGCCCCTAGTATAGTGCACTGAGTGTGCCAGGGCCTGTAAATCAAACACTGCTAGTGGGCCTGCAGCACATTTTGTGCCACCCACATGAGTAGCCCTGAAGAGATGTCTCAGGCCTGCCACTCCAGTGCCTGTGCGCAGTTTGTTAACTGCCATGTCGACCTGGCAAGTTCACCCACTTGCAAGGCCCTAACCTTCCCTATTTTTACATGTTAGTCACTTCTAAGGTAGGCCCATGGTACCCCCGTGGGCAGTGTGCAGTGTATGTGAAAGGTACGACATGCCCTGATGTGTGTGGCATGTCCTGATAGTGAAATACTACCAATTTCGTTTTTTCACTATTGTAAGGCTATCTGTTCCCATAGGATAGAATGGGGAGTTTGCTTATAACATCTTATAAGCATAGCATAACTGCCCCTGGGAACAAGGTAGGAAAATAAAGTTTAATATGCCTGAACTTAGAATGTTAAAACGCATCTTTCAGTGAGTGTGATTTTTACATTCTGTGTTTGAAAATGCCACTTTAGAAAGTAGGTATTTTCTTTCTTAGCTATCCAGTGTGCCTCTGCTAGGATGTGTACTGGCTTTGGAGTGGCAGGGGCTGGGGATGTGCAGTGGTTACAGAGAGTCTGCATGAGTCAGCGCTAGGCTGAATAGGCCTGGTCTGCATTTGGAGTGGTTGGAGGAGTAGCACCTGCACCTGAATATGGGTGTGCCTGCCTTCCACAATGATGGCTTTGCCCCCTGTGGTGTGTCTGGAGCCAGGGCTCACACTGACAATGGAGTTTGTTGTGCACTTGCAAAGTACCCCCCAGAACTGGTTTGGACTGAGCTCTGAGCACTGGGCCAGAAGAGAAGAAAGAGATTTATTGTATAAAAAGAGGGGCCCAGATCCCAGACTTTTAGATCAATCCTGGAATTCAAGAGGACTCTTTGCCAAGGAGTAGAGCTGGAGAGACTGAGAAGCAGTACTGCTGCTTTGCTGTGTGCTGTGAGGGGTTAACCTGCAGTTGCTGTTTTTGCAAAGGAAAGGAGAAGGACTTTGCTGTGTGCTGTGTCCCCTGCTTGAAGGAGATCTCCAAGGGCCTGTGTGTGTGCTGGCCGCCTGTTCTGAAGTCTCAGGGACACAAAGACTTCACCCCCAGCTCCCCTGAACTCTGCTGCTGTGAGTTCTGACCTGCCAGAAGGTGCCTGTGCCAGTATTGGACCTCTGGAGGTTGTTGCTGCTGTTTGGGAACTGGAAGAGAGAAGGAAGTTGAAGAACTACCAAAACAACTTCTTGCGGCTGTTTTTGTGACGCATCTCCACAGCACGAGAAAAATTTCCATGCATCGCTGTGCCGCTACGAAAACTGATGCAGCGACTTTCACCGCTGCAAGAATCGGTGCATCGAGGGGTCGCGGCTGAAGAAAACCAATGCAGCGCTGCTCGCTGCCTTCGCATCGATTACCGACGCCACGATTACTGACGCATCCCAGATTTCCACGCATCGCACCTGTGCACCAAATTTTCCAGACGCATCACCTGTGGACCGGAACTGTCACGAAGAATTGATGCACCACTTCCCCCTACAGACCAGATTCGACGCATCACTTCTCCTGCTTGCGGCAGAACTGTTGCATCGCCTCCCCAAGGTCTCAAAAACTGATGCATCTCTTTGTTTTCGATGTTTCTTCACTCTGCGGCTGTTTGGCCTTGTGAATTTTGATGCAACTACAGGTACTTTGAGTAAAAGTCACGCATCCATAGTTTTCTATGGTACAAGTTCTTGAAACCTTTTGAAAGTCATAATTTTAACTGTGTATGTGGACTTTTTGTCGTTTTGGTCTTGTTAAGTTTAGATAAATACATTTTATTTTTCTACAATGGTGTGGTGTTCATTTGTGGTGTTTTCACTATGTTACCGTAAGTGTTGGTACAAATAGTTTACACATTGACTTTGGGATAAGCCTATCTGCTCGTGCCAAGCTACCAAGGGGGTGAGCAGGGGTTATCTAAAGTGTGTATTCCCCTTACCCTGACTAGAAGCAAGGGTCCCTATTTGGAAAAAAGGTATCTCCCTTTGCCAACTAGAGACCTCCATTTCTAACACATCCAGTCAGAGACGTTGAATTCACTGTCTGGCATTTGGGTTAACAAACCTGAAAATGGATAATGGGAAAAAGTGCCCTCATCCAACCACAATCCTATATTTTATCAATTTGGGGCAGCAGATGGACTAAGAATCAGGGTTTTGGAGCCACGAGAGGACTAATGATTTAGATATCCATTTCTTTACGTGAATTTCTCAAAAACAACTGAATAGATGCACTTTATACCAGCAAAATCGCTTCCTTGAGTAAAGTTGTCCTTCCCTGTCTGTTTTGGTTTAATTCTAATTAAATGTGTTTTTTTCTGTAGAGGAGAGCAAAGCATCCTATGGGAGGTAAAATGGTAAATGACAAATGTCCAAAGCAGAGAAACCTGGCTGGCAGTTCAGGCTAGATTGCTGCTCTTGGAGCAGGGTCAAGAGTGATTTGCACATAGCTGGGTCCAATCTGATGTTGCATTGTGGGCAAATGAACAATGGGTTGGAATGCCAACCCAAGTGATTGTCAGTGGTTAGACCTGTTGCAAGCATCCTTCTATCACCTTTTGTGCGTTTGATATAAAGCCCTAAGTAGCAAAGGGAAAGCCCAGATGTTGGTTCCTTGCTCACTGTGCCACTTGAACCAAGCCACAACCAAATAAAGAGTCCCAATCAGGGCAAAACCGATCTTGGGTTGCTTCTGGTGCAGTTCAGAGAGGATCTGGCTTGGCAGTTTGGGCCAGATTGTTCCTATTGGTGCAGGGTCAAGACTGATTAGCATGCAGCTGGGTCTAATTTGAGCTGGCATAGTGAGTGTTAGAAATGGGGGTCTGTAGTTGGCAAGGGTTTGCACCTTTGTCCAAGTGGGGACCCTTCTTCCTAGTCTGGGTAAGGGGGATACACTTGTAAAATAACCCCTGCTCACCCCCTTGGTAGCTTGGCACGAGCAGACAGGCTTATCTCAGAGGCAGCATGTAAAGCATTTGTGAACACATACAGTAATACAGTGAAAACACTACAAGTGGACGCCAAACCAATTTAGAAAAATAAGTAGTCTTTATCTAAACCAAAAACAAGACCAAACAACAAAAATCCACAATTCAGTACTAAAAATATGATTCTTAAAAGGTAGAAACAGTTCTGTTCCAAGAAAATGTTGGATGTAACACATTTACACAAACTACCTTGGATGGGTATAAAAATGCAAGCGAAAATGGTCGCGGGGTAGGTGATGCATTGGTTCCTTACACTCAGGGAAGGTGATGCATCGGTTCCTTGCTCCGGGGTAGGTGATGCGTCGGTTCCTTACTGCTGCGCAGGGTAGGTGATGCGTCGGTTCCTTACTGCTGCGCAGGGTAGGTGATGCGTCGGTTCCTTGCTGGAGAGGAGGTGATGCATCGGTTTCTTACTGCGTCCCCCAATGATGTGACAGAATTGGCACTTTGATGCGATAAGTGCCAATCTGGTACTATGCGATGCGTGAAGACCCGGGATGTGCTGCCATGCTTTCAGCTGTGTCCCCTCGATGCATCGGTTCTTCCACAGCAAGGCCTGCGTCAGAATTGGTGCGGTGATCTCAGACATCGGAGATCGGTGCACAGGATTTATTGCATGGCAGACACTTCAGCCGCGAGCAGGCTCTGTGTCGATTCTTTAGCGGCGGCGATGCATCGGAAAATTCTTCTTGCACCACTGCGATGCATTGGAAACAGGCGAAGCGTCGATTTTCACAGTTCTTGCCGTTTCCAGTTCCAAAACAACTTCCAGAGGCCCAGAACATTGGCAGGCACCTCACAGTAGGTCAGGACTCCCAGCAAACAAGTTCAGGAGGTACTGGGGGTGAAGTCTTTGTGTCCCTGAGAATTCAGAACAGGAGGCAAGCTCTACTGAAGCCCTTGGGGATCTTCCTCAAACATGGGACACAGCAGACAGGAAAGTCCTTCTCCTTTCCTTGGCAGAAACAGCCACTGCAGGCCAACCCTAAACAGCACACAGCAAAGGGGCGGTACTTCTTCTCAGTTTCTCCGTCTCTTCTCCTTGGCAAAGATTCCTCTTGATTCCCAGAATGATCTAAAAGTCTGGAGTCTGCGCCTCACTTTTTATACAGTAAATCTCTTTGTTCTCTGGTGCAGAGAAGCTCTTTGCCCAGCCCAAACCAGTTCTGTCCTCTCTGGTGCAGCTTCCTGACAGGAGGTGGAGACAGCATTGTCCTTGGCAGACCAGGCCCATTCAGGTGTGAAAGAAATGTCCTCCACCTATCTGAATGCAGCCCAAGTCTGTTCATCCCAGCCCTAGCTCACCCTGGAAAGGAAGGACACACCTCAGCCAACCAAGTTGCTGTCTGATCAGAATCAGAATGCACACCCCCAGCCCCTGTCACTCCAAAGCCAGAGAGTCAATACACAACCTTGCAGAGACACACTGGATGGTTAGGCAAGAAAATACCCACTTTCTAAAAGTGATATTTTCAAACACAGAATGTAAAAATCCCCCTCACTAAAAAATGCATCTTAACATTCTGAGTTCAGGCATTTCAAACTTTATTTTCCTATCTTGCTCCCATGAGCAGTAATACCCATAAGATGTTATGGATAAACTAGACAAATCAAAAAAACATATACTCAAGACTTTGCAATAGTCCAGATGGTTACTTGTCCTGTCCCATAAGTCTAAACACTGCCACGGCAGAAACCCATGGATCAAATGTCCTCATGAACTACTTGAAATTAATATTCTGAGAAACAGCAAGTGTTTGAGATTTAACAGGATGCAGGGCCATAAAAATGTTATTATCATTATGTATGAATTCCTACTGTTCGAAAATGGGCTTTTGTTTAGTGGGGGTGGAACCTTTCTCAGGGCAACAACCACAATCCCTGTCAGGGTGGACCACTTAAAGTCACTAAATTAACCTGTGCTTAACCCTTTGGTTGCATGTGTCAAAAGCAGTCAAACTTTACTTAAAGGCAATATATAGAGTATTTATGCAGCACTTACACAGTAATAAAGTGAGAACACCGCACAAGAAAAATCCCACACTAATTTAGAAAAATAGAGCAAAATGTAATGCATTATTTGAAAACTAAACATCAAAAATCCAATCAGTAGCACCGGAGTTATGAATTTTTTGAGTTTTTGAGTGCCACCCACGGACATATAGTTGCAAGAGGACGGGCCAAAGTTGAACGCTATGGCTGACTACGATGGAACATAGTTTGGACACATGAGGTGGATTCGCCGGCGGTGTCCGAGGAGTACACATTGTCATTGGGGAGCCCAGGACGAAGCCACAGTGGAGATTTCTAAGTTCAGACTTAGTCCCTTTTTTGGAATTTGAAAATTTTATGTGGGACAAAGCTACAGTTGTAGCCAAATACGTCTCTACGAGGTCAGATACCCCTTCTGCAAGGAGCCGCTGAACAGGATTTTCTGCTGCTGTAGAACACAGGAGGAGCTACCATTAAGTCAGGCCGAACGGTGGTGCACCTTGGGTGAATAGCTGAGCAGGTGGGTCCCGGACTCCTTCCAGTTCCCAGGGCACTTTTTGGCTGAAAATGATCTTTGTCCCACGTTTTAACTTTAGGCTATTTGGGCACCTTTAGCACCACTTTCAAGAGTGGCACCACAGGAAGGGCAGAACTCACTTTAGTCAGGATCTAGATGCAGGATTCAAGTTGCTGGACTTTTTGTGTCCCTGTAGTTCTGAACAGGAGGCCAGTCAACTTGCTTTTGGAGTCCCTCTAGTAGTCCTGGGTTCAAGCAGCAAGGCAGTCCTCCAGTCGCAGGGAAGTCCTCTGAGGACTCAAGGTAGGGTTCCAGCCCTGTGAAGTAGCAAAGCAGGCCTTACACAGCAGGGCAGTCCTCTGAATTGAACAACAGGTCTTCTGAGTATCCTTCACAAGTCCAGGAGTGAACTGAAGAGTGGGTCTGGGAGTTCTAGTATTATACCTGGTACCAGCTTTGAAGTGGACCAAACTTCTGGAGCACCACCCGCTGCCCCACAGATTGTCCTAGGATTTCTGGGGTGACAAAAAGTTAGTATGAAGACCTTTGTGAGTGTGCTGAGTCAACGTCTTGGAAATGTAAGTGGGGATGTGCACTGTTCTGTCCCTCCCACCCTGCCAACAGTTAGTCCCCCCCCTGTATCACTGTCTGGGAGGAATACACAAAGGCATCTGCGATGCTAATCACAGTCACATGACCCAGTACACCGGCGGCAGGCACCAAATGGGTAGGTCAAGAAAATACCAACTTTCTAAAAGTGGAATTTCAGAATTGTGACTTAAAATCTGACTCTTAAATTTTAAATTACAATTCTTTTGACACCAAACATTTCTACCCATTCCCAAAACAAATGTTTCGCTTATTAAATGTAATAAGGTAACCCAGTAGTTTCCTTCAGGAGAGGTAGGCCTCATAGTAGTGATAAACAAAATGTATGAGTTTTTCACTACCAGGACATGTAAAACTTAAAAGTACATATCCAACTTTTTAAATACAATGCACACTGTCCTATGGGCTGTTTAGAGCATACCACAGGGGTGGCTTCTATGTATTAAAAAGGGAATTATAGGTTTGGCAAAAGATGTATTTTGCCAGGTCGAATTGACAGTTTAAAAATGCACTACAGGCTGCAGTGCAAGCCTGAGGCATTTTTTAAAAGGCTGCTTCAGTGCTGCAGGCCAACTAGTAGCATTCAATTCACAGGCCCTGGGTACATGTAGCACCACTTCACTAGGGACCTAAAGGTAATTTAAATGTGCCATGCAGGTGTAGGCCAATATTACTATCTTTTAAGGAGTGAGCACAACCTCTTTAGCACTGGTTAGCAGTGGTTAAGTGCAAAGAGTCCCAAAGCCAACAGAAGGTCATATCAGCAAACATGAGGGAAGTAGGCAAAAGGATTGGGGGAAGACCACCCTAAGACTGGCAGGCCTAACACCCGCCTACTAAATGTCCACATCCAGCACAGCACTAAAGGTCAACTTTGAGCCTGACGAAATCAATAATAATTATTAAACTGATTAAGACCTCCATTCAGCCTCCAAAGGTGGGAGAGTGTGTTGAAGTTCCCTTGCCACTAGTGTTGGACCCAGCATAGAATTATGCTGTCTCACATAGGATAAAATAAATTGTACATCTACCCCCTGTTTTCCTTTCGGGACATCAGTAGAATATTTACAGAGGAATCTGATCTTGGATTTGTCACAGACAAATTAGGTAGTGCAGGTAAAGACAATACTAATTCTTGAGAGGTCAAACATTTTAGAATGCAAGTAACCCAAGGTCTATTTAACTTTACGCTTGGGTGGAACTTTCATTTCGGCCAGTGGAATCAGAGGAATTTTGGGAATTCCGTGTTAGTCTCGTAATACGGAATTACTAAAAGATTTAAATTCTGCCGCTCCACTTGTGGAATTAAAAAGTATTCAGTGGTTCCTAAAGTTAGAAACCACTGCATATACCACTCAATCTCCTTGCATACTCTGAATTGATTTAAGATTTTTATCACTGCAGAGTATGCAAGGGGCAGGCGCCGAGTCATATGTAGTTGTTTCGAAAGTTTAGAAATCACTACATACCACCACTCAGCATCCTTACAAACACTGCATCACTAAAGAGTATGTAAGGGCTCCGGGTGGTACTTGGCTGTGCTATTTAGTGCAAAATGCATCCCCACATCCATTATCAAATGCCCACTCCACCCTGTTGTTGAATGCCACAAAATCTGCCAGAATTTTAATTTAATTCCATGTGATTCTGCTGAATCAAACCCTGTGAATACCGCCCACTCCTACTTTAGTTACCATATTTATATAGGAGCTCAACTAAACCGCTGAACAGGATTTTGCTTAAACATGTATTTATATACAACATCCCACGGTAGCCCAGAGAATAACAACTTCATCTCAACATTTTGACGGAGAGAATTCTAACCAGCGACTGTTTGACTGATCAAAGAGATCTCGAATGGGGAATGTGGTGTAGCCCACCATTAAGATAACACAATAGTAGGCAGTAGTAATATGAAGCAGATTCTGAACACAGGCTCTAGTCCCCTGCTGGCCTAATTAAATTCCTCTGTGGTACATGGCATTATGCCTAATCCTTCAAAGATGCCATTTGCCTCCCATTATTGAAAAAACAGGGAGACGACCCTTCAGTTCTGAAGAACTGTCGGCCGATATTGCTGCTTCTGGTCTGTGCCAAAGTACTTGTGGTCCATACTGCTCAAATATTGTGTACACATCTTTTGTCCCGGCCACAACACATAGTCAGTTTTGCCAGCAATTGTGAACGACCTGATATCATACCTGGTGAAGTGTCATGGTTTTGTCCTTGTCCTGATAGATCTCTTGGAACCAGTCAACATCATCGTTCATACCATCTTGATGAACCGTGTGGAGGCAGTTGGATTAGAGTAAATAGTCTATACATGCTGAAATCATATTTGAGTGATAACGTTCAAGCTATAAGAGTATCTTCCTTCACTGTAAGCAAAGTGCCTCTAATATTTGGAGTTTTCCAGGGTCCCTCCCTGTCCCTTCACCTGATACATAAATATGTGAGATCCTTAGCAAAGGGACTAGCATCGAAAGGATTCAAATTATACATATAAGCTGATGATTCACAAGCCTTACCAACATTTCAGACCCTGATGTGCTTCACCTGGAACGTGATGGGCTGCAATTGATTCAAATTGAACACAAAGCAAGGTAGTGGTTTCTCCATTAATCAGCTCCAAGATAGATTACACCAATTCATTGTAGTTTGGACGTCCTAATTCTTTATTAAACAGATTACAAATCACACAGAATGCAACGCCCTCATTGATTGTGAATGCTCCTAAATGGTAGTACACACAGTGATTACTAAAATATCTTCATTTGCTTCTTATTAAGTACAGGGTGCAATTAAAGTCTCATTGAATGACGTTCAAGACACTGTCACAGGTGGTCTGATATTATCTAATTAACAGTTTCGATCTGAAACTTTTTCTTGTAGCTCTCAAATATTTCAAACCCTGAAGAGGGGCAGCAGTTTCAAGGTCGGGAACCCCAACCTCAAACTCTCTCCCTGAAACTCACTGAGAAGAGACAATCCTGCTCTCCTTCAGACACTCTCTTAAAACGTGGCATTTTAAACAAGCATACTCACTCTAACCTGTTGAAGGCTCTGCAGCTAGCACCAAGAAACCACTGGTGAATGTGTGCTTTATAAGTTCTATGAACATTACCAAGTTTCAGAAATGTGATGGTCCCAATAGTTATCTTCCTTAAAGTGAGACAGAGAAATCCAGCTGGTTCCTTGTTTCTTGTATGTTGATAGTGTGTGTTTCTCATCAATGCATCAGCTAAGTGGAAGAAGATGAAGCTATAAAAATAACAGGAACCTTTTTAGGTCGAGCCTAGTGCAGCGCACATGCATTGCTCTAGGAAAACGACTTCTTGGAATCGCTCTGGGCTTTCCACATGCGTGCTTTTTCTTTTCATTGGTCTTTGCGTGTGACTTGCTAACAAAGACATTACGCAATTGATCAAAGGCGTATGTATGTATCCGCCCACGGCCTATTCTTGCGGTTACGAGCAGGGGCACGCTGTGTGCCATCTGTTCGGTATCGGATTTCAAAGGCTTCGGGTCACGTTCACTTTGTGGCCGCGGCCACGCGGCCGGGCACTGTTTTCTGTAAACAGCGCTTGTTCAGTTTTGTAATGTTGCTGTTCTGCTATTATCTACTCCGTTTTGCAATTGAAAACTGACATGTGAAGGCAGGAGACAATAAAACATTATGAAAATCTTTCTCCGTCTTTATTGAAATATGCATACTCGAACGATCATGTAGATTTTCTGCTCCCGCTGTGTAACATAAAGTATCGCTGTTTGCGTTTTGTGTGATAATCCTTGATATCGTTCGTTTCTCCGAAACACTTGAGAATCCACTCCAGCTGTGTAGAAAGAATGCACCACATGGTGGTGTGTGATTAAGCTCCACATTCAAAGCCCTTCCTTTTATTGGGTGAACTGTGAGGAGCAGGAACCTACAGTGTGGTTTGAACAAGGATTGGCATAGACTATAGGTCTTGCCTTTGGGACCTTATAAGTGTTTAGTTATTCAGCAAATATCCTTGGTGGAACAACATCAACTGTTGCATGGCTAAACACTTATACGGTCCCAAAGGCGAGACCTATTGGCTATACCAATGCTTGTTCACTGTAGAAGTTGAAGTAGAAGGCTGGTGGAGAGCCTGGGGCAAACTGAAAAAAGGTTTTGAATCCAGTTTACCTCCAATATAGAGACTTTCTGGTTTTAGACCCCATAAAAGAGATATTATTTTAAAAAATGGCACATTGGAATGATAACAATGATCAAATTAAAAAATATAAAGAGATGCGAAAGTGAGGTCAACTTAAAAAAATTAGGCTGGTTCCATATTCAAAGTGTAGCAGAGGGCTGAAAGTGAGCTGACAAGGCATCAAATACTCCATCCTTTACTTGGCAGTAAAGGATGGAGAAAAAGCAAAATTGACCACATGGGAAAGCGGAGAAACATGAATTGACTCCAGAACAAAGCCAATAAAAAAAAGATATTTCAGACTTACTGTAGTCGGGATGAAAGACTCATTCAAAATGTATTTTAATTGGATTGAAGAGGAGAGACAAAATGACGTAAAAGGTGCAGTAAATAAGGTGCAGGAATTGTATGGTTTCTATAAGTAGAGTGAGGAAGGGAAAAGGCAGAAAAGATAGATCCAAAGCAGCGTGTGCATAAAACTTTTAATTATGAGGCAAAAAGCGATGGTATGATTATGAGCAACAAGGGAGAGGCGATGGTGTAGAGGGAAACAGGTGAAAGAGAATAAAGAGAGGAGATGCATGGCATCAAAACATTTTGTGGCCAATCTTTGTCCAGCAAATGGGATGAGTGGTGGGAGGCTAAATGTGAATTGCAGACAGGGGACATCTTTGCTCCTATAGACAGTGTGCTGCTCCTCGTATGTGCGTCACGCAAAGACTGAAACTCATTGATTGGTGTGTGAGAGACGGACTTGATCTTTCACCAGGAAAACTCCGAGGTATTTGCTCAGGAGCAAGATGTGATCGTGGAAACCTGTTTGTGCATATTTTGGGGCATATTATCAAGGGCTGGCGATAATATTATCGCCGCTTTTGCGTCTGTTTTCGGGTGAAAAGCGGCGCTAACATTATCGCAGTATCAGCAAGGTCACGCATGAATCCTTGCCTTAGCACCCTTTTTCCTAATGCCCAGCTATGCATCTCTAATGAGATGCAAAGTGGGCGTTCCTTCCCAAAATAACTGGAGAAATGTCACTGACCGACATTTCTTCAATTATCAATGGGCACGCTAACAAGCATAGCGATAAGAAACGTAGCGCTAACAGCGGTTATCGCTACTTTCCTTACGCCTGCTTTTAGTTTGACTTAGCCATGTAATCCAATGGGCGGTGGATTACATGGCTAAGTCCACCCTGCCCTATCAGCAAGGTATCGCCTGTCACAGTGCGATTAACGCTGGATTTCCAGCGATAATTGCACTGTTATGTAGCTAACGCATGGATTTCTATCGCTTTGGAGATAAGCGTTGCTGATAGCACGCCATCTCCGCGATCGAATCCAGCGATAGCCGGCTTAGCGATAATTATCGCCGGTTGTTGCTGATATGCCCCTTAGTTAATTTTGTACATGTACAAACTCTCCATGGGAAATTGCACATCTGCAAATTTTTTTTTTTTTTTAAGACCTCAGGCCTAGGAAAACAGATATCTTATATTGATATCTTGCAAATTTAGTAGGAATCAGAACCTCTCTTGCGCATACAATTACATTTTCGGTTCATATAGCTGCCATTTGAATGCACACTTATCGTTATCAACATACCTATCACGTGCATTTTTTAGGGCTGCTCAAATTTTTTATTTTTGGCTGCAAAAGTATTTCAAGTTACCGATTTTCACGGTCCTTTATTGTAACTTTTACTGAATTGCAAGAATATATTCGGTTTAGGCCAACCCAGCAAATACGGAAAATGATGCAGCGTGTTTCTTTCCATATTTACCTTTTGCTGACTATTTTATGAAGGCAAAAGTATGCAGAATTTCTTTCATCATGTTTTTTTTAACATATATTGTTGCACGTTAATGTATCAAAGTGCAAAGCTTCGCAACGTTGTGAAACTGAAAAATGTTTCACAGAATTTTGGGAAGGTTGAAAGAAAAAATCTTTGCACCTCTTATTTGTAAATTGTCGCAATGCACAATTCAACGTTTTTGTAGCCATGAAGCCGGAAGAAACAGCAACAACCCTATACATTTTCTGATTACTACCGCAACCGCAATTTTCAAACACTGCACCAAAAGTGAACACAGAGACAGATAAAAGTAACAAATGTGAATAGATTACAAAGATATCACTATGAAGATATAGACATGTACATTTTACATTTACATTTACACTAAAAGTGCTCCAGATTCGGTGCTGGTAGTTTCGCACCTCAGAATTTACAACGAGTGTGAATGTATCTCCAGGGGTGAGGTGTTACCAGGAATTACATGGAGAACCATGAAGATTACTGACCCAATTAGAACTCAGTAATTCCAGTTCCAAATTACCCTGGTAATGTCTCAGTCTCAGACCACCCCCGTATCACCCACCAAAATATCCCCCAAAGCGCGAATCATACTGGGATTGTGGTAAATTACCTCTTTGCTTTTAATGGAGCCCTAGGGGAAACAGTTGGAACACCGCAGTCTGAACCATGCTTGTTCCAACTACGCAAGTTCGACCACGCTTGCCTTAACCATGCATATGCCGTAACCACGCATATGCGTGGTTAAGGCAGTGCGCGGTCTAGCTGCTGAAAGACGGAAGCAGGAAGACGCCGTGGTGAGGTAAGTGGGGCTGGGGGGTAGTTTTAAGAACTAAAAGGAGGTTGGGTCGTTTTTGGGCTGGAAGGGGGGTCAGGGTAGGTTTTAGGGCAGTCGAAGTGGTTGTGGTAGTTTAAGGGATAGTGCAGGGGGGCGGGGTAGTGTAACTTATGGGGCACGGTTTTAGGCTTTAAGGCAGTGGGAAGGGAATGGGTGTTTGGATTACCTTTTAGGGTGGGTAGGGGGCGGGTAGGTTTTAGGGTAGCGGAAGTGGTTGAGGTAGTTTAAGAGACAGCGCAGGGAGTGTGGGGGTCGGGTAGTGTACGTCAAGGGGCAGGGTTTTAGGCCTTAGGGCAGTGGGAGGGGAATGGGTAGATGGGGTAGTTTTTAGGGCAGGGGTTAGGTAGGTTTTAGGGCAGTGGAAGGGGTTGGTCTAGTTTAAGGGACAGCGCAGGGGGGCAGGGAGGTCGTGACAGTGTACGTAAAGGGGCAGGGTTTTCGTCCTTAGGGTAGTGGGAGAGGAATGGGTAGATGGGGTGGTTTTTAGGGCTGGTGGGTATTGGGGTAGTTTAAGTTTAAGGGACAGCGCGGAGGTGGAGGTGGGGTAGTGGTGACCATTCGTGCCTACACCTCGAAAGTTCATGGTAAAGGCATGCGTGGTTAAGACGTATTTGTGGTTTGGGCTGCGAGGTAGAGGCACGTGTGGTTTAATCATGCATGCTTCTGTCATAAAACGGAGCCCTTGTTTTTAAAGGGACACATTTTGATTTGCAAATTAGAGTGTTTAAAAAGTGAGTGAACCTCTCCTTGTGATTGGAAGCAAATGTTCTACTTAGTTGAAACGTGTAACATTCCTCTTCTAGAAGCTTTTCATTAACGCACATTTTTCTTACGTCTAAAGGAAGCAATCTGTCTGCACTCACATGGTCGGGTCCACTCGGCTTCTATTGCAGTGTGATTAAGATCTCGCGCCTTTAAGATGCTTCCTTTGACAGGCAATCCGGCCAAGGTGGTGGCCCTCACCTCTGGGCTGGCTGTGTACCCGACATCGTTGTGCACTACATACTTGTACTCATAGGTTGTGTATCTGCAGAATAAGGAGAAAACAACAGCGGACATTTCATTTCTGCAGATCAATTCCTGAAATATAGCATCCATTATTTGTTTCAGTGAATTCTGCCTGCCTCTCTTCTTTTCCCGTACAGTAAGCCTAACATTTCGCCCTGTTCCTTTCTCTGCAGAAAGGGTTAAGTATCTACTGGAAATACTAAGCCACAATGTGACATCATCATAAAGAAAGTGTATATCATTCCCTTTTACCTATTGTTTGTCTGAGGTGGCCGGGGATTACAGCTCATTCAGGATGTAATTAGAGCTCTGGAAAACAGCCAGATTTTGCATCTGAATTTGATCCAAAGAAAGTCGTTTTTCTTTCTTTGGGGAAACTCATTAGCCTTTCAGACTTGTATTCTTTCTCTCATGCACACTTGCTTTCTTTGCCTCATCATCGTTATTTGTCTTCGTATTGTGTCCTAACTCCTGTGATGAAATCAGGAAATGTCAATATTTTCTCCCACAGTTATGTTATTTGGGTGCTGTTTAAAAATCCCATTGTGTTATGCCAGTGAGTGTCACTGATTCATCTGGTCCATTTGTGAAATTGCAGTACACGCATAATTCCTCTCCCTAAACAACTGTCATTATGTGAGTATACACACATACCCCTGAAAAAAATATTTACCGTTTAAAGACATCTCTGAAGGTACATCCTGCTTCTTAAACTAGTTGTCAAAGTTGAATTTACTGCAGGACCTACAGTACAGGTTAAGATTCTTAGAACCCATTGCATAACTACTGGCAGAGTAAAAGTAGAACTGCAGGCTTATTGTGGGCCTTAAACAAGAGAAAAGTACCAGCCTGTCTTGTTTCTAGTCACAAACATTCACAGAAGAGAAGTACAACAGGATAGCTGTGTCAGTGCAGAGATCTCTGCACTGGGCAAATCTAGTTCCCAGAGCAAATGCATATTTTATTCTCCAAGAAAAACATTTTTCCCCGTGGAGAAAGCCCTTCACCTACACTTCTAGCAGTCTTGGGTGGTCTGTTCCCCTTATCAATACTCAAAGGAAAGATATTCCAAGTCCTTTGTGAGGGTAAATCTCAGACCAATTCTTGGTTGGAAGGATTTCGGAGAGGAGTTTGTGAAGGACCACAATTGTACATGTGTTAGAGGTAACCCACTCACTGAAACACCCAATTCCCACCTCTTTAGTGGGACTGCAGCAGATTTATCCAGTGTTGTGATGGGAAATTTCTAGTTTGCTGACTTGGTAGCTGAGGGTTTTCTACCAGAGGGGATCCCGTAACCATGGGACGAGCTATTTTAGTGGTGAGCATTCAGGAAAGTATAGCTCCTGCCACTGGTGGATGGAAGAACTTCTACCATCAACTGTGGTCACTTAGCATAATGCCTCTCAAGTAGAAGTATACTATAAGCACCCACATGTCTACTGTCACAATTATGTTGGTGAGGTGCTTCCAAGAATGTAATGGGCATTCAATTTACTTTTTGGGAAAAATATGCCACCATTATCTTGCTGTTCTTTCATGGACATAATTCCACCAGACATGGTGGAAAATAGTCATCCTGAATAGAGCGTCTGTTCTGCCATCATTTCTGCCAGAATTATCTCTGTACCTTGGTAGACCAGAGGGAGGAGGAGGGTTTCCTACTGGCGGGAAATCAAGCATGCACAAAGCTCTAAATTGAATGGCTCTGCCAACATGAAGTGTGTGGAGGATCTTTTTTTGGCAGAACCTCCATTTCCACTGTCCTCTAATCGCTGTTAGTTTAGAACTACTTATGGGGGAGGCAAGGCTTGGTTGTGTCAGAATTGGCTGCGCCCCACTGAAGCTCCAGAGGCAGCAGTGGAATTTGGGCTGATCCATTATTATTGTAGGCCCATGACAGCTGTCCTCAGTGGCAACAACTTCAGCAAATCTGTGCCGGATTCTAAGGCAGAAAGATGATTGCAGCCTTCAGATTATCTTTCCACAAAGCCATTACATCCACTCAGCAGCTTCTGCAGTGGCAGGGTGGGACCACTGTGGCAGCTCATCCTGTAATTACAGCCATGCACCTGCTCTTGTCTGAGCTGGACTAAGACCACAACTGTCTTACAACACCACAAGGTGCTAATACATGGGGACCCGAGACCTACTGCAGTCTCTGACCTTGGCTCCACCAGACTCATGGAATCCTCTACTGATGCAGGAGGTGAAAATTGAGTAGTGCCTTGGGCATATCACAACTTTCTTCCTGGAATCTAGATCATCCACAGATACCTGATCATAGAATACCTCCAATGGGTCTATTTTATTTTATGGGACAGCTAGTGATACCAATGCTGTTAGTGAAGTTGGCACCCAGCGACCCCGAGTCTACAGTTTGGTAATAGGCAATTTGGGATCGAAGTCTTCTATAAACAACTATACCCACCCCCAATCAATCCCTAACCCTTTCATCTCCTAGGACACAGCAGTTTGACGACCTGTTTGCACTGAGGTACTGAGACTCTAAAAAATGGACTTCTCCTGCACAGAAGAATAGGGGAAGTCGTCACCTACTCACCACCCTGCGACTATTAATAAGATATTATAATTTTCCAAATCTGCATTCTTTTGGATAGTCTGGGAGATAAATTCTGTCATTTGCAAAGATACACTTGAGCTTTGCATAAAGCTGGGTCTCTGATAGCAGTGATGTAGGAAATGGGGCTATTCGTTTTGTGGCCTGCACAAGTAATAGGTTCACAACGTCCCCTTATGGGGAACCAAGCACCCCAATGTAGCTCTTGACTCTCTCAGGGTAGCGAAGCAGACAGGAGCTGCTCGTGGAGGGAGTGCTGCGGGGTGGTGGGGCGGGGGAGGAGCAGGGTGGGGGGTAGTAAACTACGGAATACGGCCAAACGGAGGTAAGTAAACAAATAAATAAATAAAACAAATTTTGTTGCGCGCACTGCATCGCATTTGGAAATGCAGCGCGCGCAATGAAATTCAATTTATTTATTTATTTGTTTACTTACCCCTGTTCGGCCGTATGCCGTAGTTTACTACCCCCCACCCTGCTCTTCCCCCGCCCTGCCCCGCCACCCCCCAGCACTCCCTCCACGAGCCGCTACTGGAAGCAGAGCAGTCAAAGGCCTACTCAGGGGAGGTGGTGTGGGCTAGTAATCACCATTCACTGGCACACAATAATAACACTCAATAAATGATTGTCCAGTCATTGCTTTTTCTTTTGAAAAAGGAACAGTACATTTATTAAACACACACACACTACTAAATATTATGCAGTAATTTACAAATATGTACATAGGCAGATGGAGAATACCATAGATGACATTGCATAATCACATTTGAACTCCCTAAAGGGGTCAGAAAAACATATAAGGTAAGTCTATTGGCAGCAACCCACACTTTAAAGACCTTATTTTGCATGAAGATGCAATCTTCAACAATAAGAATTATGTGTAAATTAGGGGTGGGTGGAAAACTCCTCTCCGCCGGTTTACTTCGCTGAGTTTTGCCCACTCTGTTCTATGTGAGTATTGCGGAGTTCTGGCAAAAGTCCCCCAAGCACCAAATGGCAGAGTTGTTTCTTGCGTGCGCTCTCCATAATTAACTTGGCGAGTGCCAGTGAGAATTTGCATCCTTTAGCATTATTTTCAGGTACTAGAATGACTCCTGGCAAAAGGTTCTCAACATGGATGGTGATGGCAGGTCGCGTTTTTTCGTGTTGAGAAAGCTGCTGCTCAACTAGAAAACCTACTTGAGCGGCAAGTAGAAGCAGTACACCCTGGTGCGCTGCATGGTGCTGTTCACACCGATTCACAGCTCAGAACAAGCTCTTGCAGCTAAAGATCAGTGTGAGCAGCACGACGTGCCGAATTCCGCCAGCACGCAGAGCCCCAGGGAATCTCAATGAGCTTTTATGTAACTCAGTGGAATTCCGCAAAGTAAAACTCTGTAAACTCTGCCCAACCCTACTGTAAATGAACTTATTGCTGATCATAAAGCGTATGTACTTTTTTCCATAATCACTGCCAACACTATTATAGCAACAAAGCAATTTAAAGTGAGCAAAGCGTCCGTGTGTCTGTGTGCTTTGCATAAACTTTCCAAAGAAGAAAATCCAACAATAGAAGTAGCCCTTAGAGAGCATCACATTTTGATTACATTACATGCAAACATAGACTTAGCCCCTATAGAATGTTGTACCATGTGTACCTTCTTTAAACATATCCAGGCCATAATAATTGCAACCATAAAACCAGTCCCTGGTGGGCGCGGCACTCCCAGCTGTAGAGCAGAAGCTCCAGCAAAGGATGTGCTTTGAAAACATTAGACAAAGTTCCATGGGGGTCCTGGATTCTATGACCTCACAAACCCATGCTTCAAAAATTCCTTCTAAGGGAGCTGCTGCACTCCTGCAGCTCCTCTCCCCAGGCTTTCTTAATCACATTGGTGGTGTTCCTGCCATCCTGGGGACACCACGAGTAGAGAAAATCAGGCAGGGAGAATGACACACAGGGCATTGTTGGGCGCTACAGCTGGAACTGTGCCTATGAAATGATCGGCTCGCCTGCTGCAATGGGAAGAGCGCTGCTTTTCTCCTGTGCTGTGCAGCTTTCCTCCTTTTTAAGGTGGGGTGCCTGGTCCCACCCCAATTGTAGGGGCCAATCAAGGAGCCCACCCATTCGCTGCCCTGGCGGTCCTCACACAGCCCTGCGAGCAGCTGCAGGCAGCTTCTCCTTACCTGCCTGCTCCTGTGGGCAGGGGCAGTCTTCTGTGGTGGCCACCCTACTCCCCACAGGCACAGGGAGTGGGGGTGGGACCAACACCCTTGGGATGTGGTCCTTGGCCACTTTCAGTAACAGCCAGGGGCTAGTAGAGAATCTGGAGAGAGGACCCCACGCACACACCCTCCTGAGGAAATTAATCCTGCGCCCACCCGGGGGTAATTTCAGAAAAGCGGCAGAGCTCTACGCTCCATTTTGCTTTGCAAGAAGTCAAAGGTCACCAGTCTTAAACATGCCACTAGTTGGGTCCTGTTGGGCCAATTTTGGCCATCCTGGGCTCATTTTACTGCTGGTGGTGAGCTCTAGCCACCAAGGGCAGTTGCAGCAAAACTCCACACCTCTGTGCCAACCTTCCTCCTGGTCTCTGTCTCTGGGCAGAGAGTCCAGGGCTTTCCCCCTATATGGTCATCAGGGATTATAAGGGGGCCAGCCCTACTGGCCCTTGAGGAGACACACTGGTCCTGGAGTCAACTGGGCAAAGTCCTTAAACCATTGTGGGTATCAGGGGCGTTCTTCCATCCAGTTGTCCATGGCAGCCCCAGGGTCCAGCAGTGAAGCAAACGCTAAGCAAGAGGGAGTCTCCCCCTTGTGCAAGAGTTTTTAAAGGTGAGTAGAAGGTTCCAGAAGCTGGGCACCCCTATCCACTCGTATGGTGCCACATCACTCCCCACATCTGTCCCAACCCTCTTGCACAGCATGCTGGGAAAGATCAAAATGGCGTCATCCAGGAGTTACTAGTCTCATCTCCTCTGGGGGCCTCAGCTCCACCACTCATTGACATTACTGCCAGCGCCTTTCTCATCAAGTTTTCAAAGGGAGCTACCTTCTGTGTTGAATCCAGAGGGCTCCCTCCTTTGTTCAGTGGACATGGACAGGCCCATCCCTGGTATAATATGCTGGCTGAGTGATTGATGCAGATCCTTCAGACCCACCACTTTCCGTCTCAGGAGCTGGGTGAAGCACTGCTAATTACTCCCTTTGGTAGGGAGGCCAGCGTTCCAGCTGCTATCGAGAAATGTAACTAACCTGTTACAGCAGGGTGACAAAAAGCTTGGGCTCTGATTCTGAGCTGAGCCAGAGAAATAGAACAATTCTGGATGACCCATAGTTTGTACAGATTTTTTTGGGGAACTTGTAGATTTGATTTTCTTGCACAGATTAGGGAAACTGCACTTTAAAGCAGATTTCCCAATATGTGTATAAGAAAAGTGTCACTGTACAAAACAGTAAATCACACTGACTTCCCAGGTCAATATCTAATCCTGCACAGTCCCCTCTGCGCCAGGCTACCTGTGAGCACTTACCGAGCTATGCACAACGGTAGTCTCACATGCGCAGCCTGCACACGCGTGCACACATGTTCACGTGTAACCAGCCAAGGGCCCCTTGCCCTTGCAGTGTTGCGGTGACTTTATTGTAAAAGGCGGACACTGGCCGTAAACACATGCAGTCCATTTGCCATGTGATTACCATGGGTGAGACACATGTTGTGAGGCTTATCCACAGTAAAAAGTACAAAACTGGGTGATCAAAAGCAAAAATATGGGTGTTCTAAATGGGCTGAACCCAATTGCGACAAGTGCAATGGCCACTTAGGACTCATGCATGAGAGAGCTACATAAATCTTCAGAAAATGCAACGAAAACTACCAACCACTTGCTTTGAATTTGTCTGGGTAAAATCCTTTATACAACTGTTACAAGGTTTGCTATCCTACTGAACGGAAGGATCCCAACAGTTTGTGGCACAGCCATTTCCACAAACAGGTGGATTTGATCCATAATGAAGGGTTGACAGTCCATCCATAAAGATGTGTCTGTCAGTGCCCAATCTACTTGGTGTCCTACCATGGTTCCACAGTTCAGCTGAAAGTGGTTTGCACAATGCATTTTGATGATACGGTAGCATAAGCTTTTGTTGTTCACCACATAAGGAACCCAAGGATACAGTTGGCTTACATATTTTGGTCATTAATTGAAAGTATGATTGTCTCCAATTCACATACAGTGTAGTTGGTTATGGCAGTAGGCATCCAGGGTACAGTGGTTTGCAGCACTTAGACCTTCTATTCCTTTTCGCGCTTCTGTGGTACCAATGGAGCTTTAAAGGCTTGTGAACAATTATAGATTTGCAGACTGCCCCTCTGACTTTGGCATTAGTGTCCCCACAAATATAGGGAACTTCTTGTTATTGTCCTAAACCTTTAACCAGTACAAAGGTCTTCACTGCCAATCCATGCTCATTTGAGATTCCCCTTAACAGTCAATCAATCATACACCTCTCACCTTTTACTCACATTCCTGGAAAGCTTTACTACACAAGGCCCTGCCTGGTGAATGTATCAGTCACACTGATGCAGATATCAGCTGTTGTGAAAGAGATTTTAACACCTTCATCTCAAGGCTTGAATGTGTATGTAGTAAGGAAAGAGGAATTTATTAAACCCACAAAGTCCTTTTGATTCTTCATTTTCCCTATAATTATAGATAACGTCTGTGTCTGTCTTTTTAGGGACATAGCAGGTTTACCTGCAATGCTATCAGATTTGCTAGGATTATTCTTGATGATTGTGGAGTTGTTCTCAGTTGAAGTTCTATTTTCTAGAGCTCAGGCAACATTTGATCATTTTACTGGTGAAATTTGAAGACAAAGTCACCACAAATTGATGGATGGAATAGCATGTTGGGTATGAAGTTTCTTATTTTGGAGGTGCAGTTGAGTCTCCTTAGCAAAGCAACCTCCGAACCCTTGCCTAAGAATAGTCACAAATCTTAGAGTGACCCAAGTAGCCATCACAAAACTGATAGATGGAAATGCTTAACATAACCTCAGCCACTGGCCATTACTGTGGGTTATTTCCATTCCATCATCTTTAGCTTGTCTGTAGCATGATAATCTGGGACCAAGAAAATCAAATCTGCCTCGACACTGCCTCGAAAGTGAACCCAGGCTAAACTGCTAGACCATGCCTTCTCCGAAAAGGAGCAAATGCAGATGACTGAGCAGAAGACTGAGTTACATTTATATTATATTGAATGAGGGTCCATTGAAGCTGTTGGAATTTGCGAGGAATGCTCTGTTCAGGAGAAATCTGAATTTCATGACCAGGAAAGGTCTCTCACTGGTCGCTTAATTTTTGGCACCTTCACCCGCCCAAGATTTCCATGTTGGCACTTAGTCACTATTTCAGAGCTCAGAATCATCCAGCAGGGCAAAGATTCAGGCCGTAGCAAAAGAGGGCTCCAAAAGGTTGGATACCTTCTTTGCAAGATCCTATTGAATCTGATTTGCTGCTGGGGAGAAGGTCTGAATGGGAGAACCCTGAATCTTCAGCCAAGCGGGAACGCACCTTGGTCGGATCGGCTTAGTAGGTTTGTCCTGGTCCGCCGGAGGTCTTGGAGCATAAAATGTTTCTTAGTCCCAGGTTTTCAGGGGTGGTAAGAGAAGTACAGGAGTAGTCCAGTTAGACACAGCCAAGAGTTCTAGGACCTCAGGAACAACAATTGGGTGTCAGGACTCACTTTATCAGAGGCAAACAGTAGGGTCCAGGGCAGATCGTGTTGGAATCAGCCAGGTAGGCAGTTGCAACAAAAGCCTCTTGTAGCTCTTTGCATCCCTGTAGCTTGGACAGGAAATTAGCCCTATAACCCTTGGAGTCCACTTTATTCTCCTAGGTACAAAAGGGAGCAGGTAAAGTCTTCCAGGGCTCCTCTCAGGCCATATACAAAAGGGCTTTCTTCTGTTCTTCAACAGGTCCATAAAGAGTTATGAAAAGGGTGCCAGGGGATGCCACATTTGTTCCTGCTGCAAGCTTGAGGGTGGTGTGATTCCTTGCCTCTCCCTAACCAATGGGGTAAAAGTTCCCTGAGATAGCCCTATTTACTTTTGTAGCAGTTCCTGTTTGCTCTACTGCAACCAATCACACAGTACCCCTGTCTGCCTAAATCCAAGTAGGTGGAAACCTTCTCTCCATGTGAAAAGCCTGTGTGCCCATCCAGAGGTGTGTCCAGGGTAATAAACCCTCCCCTCCGTCTTTGTGATCACTCTAAACCAGTTCTGTGGGCATCTCCCCTTCCATTGAGATTGGTTCCTGCCTGACCGGGGGAACAAAAAAGGGCCCTGTTCCGATGTCATCTGACATCTGCCTGCGGCAGGGGAAGCCCATTTGAAGTAAATGAAGTTCCTGGGTATGGCTCAAATGGTCATCCTTCCAGAGGAACAAAAATGCCTTCCCAGCATCAAAGCCTTTGCCTAAGAACAGTTTTCACACCTCATTCAGGTTTGAGCACTCAGAGGCTGCGGCGGGAGGCTATAGCAAAATAACCTCCAGAGGCTTTGTCAGTCCAAATATAACTTTCTAAAAGTTACTTTTCCTTAATATCCATCAGAAATGCAATTTTAAGTTGGGCTTTTGATAAACATTAAAAGAGTTCTTGAACCATATTTCCAGCTTGTCCCTTTCCCTGAGATAGCAGAATACATATTTAATATTGCTTTCAGTGTTTCTCTATGGGCCAGCCAGCTTTCCTACACTGAAAATAAATTTAGGGTGCTAGTCATTTTATGGACATGTTAAAATTACATTTCTACATTTGCTACTTTGAAATACCATTTACCCTGCCTGGCTACAAAATCTACTTAACAGTGACTTATTAATATTTAAAAGGATATTGCAGTTTTACATCACAACAGTCAGGCTACAATGGCAGTCCTGAAGCCATGCCTGTACCGCCACTATACTGGATGGCACAATAGGTGCTGCAATCCACTAGTAACATTTAAATTGCAGGCACTCGATATGCCTTGTATGCCTTGTACCATATAGTAGGAATGTATAGGTAAGTTAAATATGCTAATTAGGGTTATGCCAATTTAACCATGTTCGAAGGGGGAGCATAGGTACATTACTACTGGTTAGAAGGCACAGGCCGCACATGTGGCAACAGTAGCCAATCTCAAATGACTTAAGTTAAGGACCTTTAGGACCACCAGCTTGGTGAATGGCAATCTATGCCAACACTGATCTATTGTGTATCACCCTCCCTTTCAAACCTAGAAATTAATTTCATCAATTTTATTTGTGAAGTTTTAAACATGTGCTTGCATCTGTTTCAAAACAAAATATGTGAAGATAGTATTATTTTTGACAATCAGAGAACAGTGTTATAATCGAGAACAGCAAACGGCTTATCTGAAGCAGAAAGCAGCTGGGAAAAACTCTGGGTAGTTCTTATCCAGTAACAAAAGTAGCTGTTGGGAAAGACATCTTGGAGCCTTCCACTTTGCCACTTCCATATCATCTTTTCCCAATGAGATGAAGGCTGCAAATAAATCAAATCAATGTTTGTCCTGTCTAACCAACATCACCATACTGATATAAGTGGGGGAGTCAGAACCAAAGGTTGAAGATGACATGTTCAGAAAATGTTGCACATTACTATCGGTATAAACCTTACTCTTTAATGATGAGCTTTTGGTTGTCCCATCTGATACAGATAGAATTCTCTGTGAGCACTTGTCACCTATCACATGCTTGAATATGAATAGAACCTCACTCAACATATGTGTGGATGCAACAGTAAATATAACACAGACACATATTGACCAAAACAGTTCATGTGAAGTAAAAAAACAGGGCATAGTTATACAAACAAATCTGAGGATTCAATTTGAGCAATGTTATAATGAGGTGGATAGCAGCGTCTTCTGCTTCTAACAAAAGCGCTGTGCTCATAGTGAGATCATATATTATTAAGAACTAATATATGCAAAATACACAGAAACAGGTTCTAACATTTTTCAGGTGGAACTTAACAGTACAACAGCTTGCTTCTCTCCATGCCACCACTCTTCTACCTCATGCCCCACTACAGGTTTTTGTTTCTCACACCTATATGCTTATCTGTCCACAACATTTCAACATTATCTGGCTTCCAAGAACTCAAATCAATCATGCATGATTAGCATAGGAAGATTCTCCTTACCAATTGAACAGCAAATTCTTTAGAAGTTCACAGAAAAACAGAGGCTGGGTTCCAGCCTGAGAAGTCAATTAAAAATGAGCTAAAATGAATACCAATCTTACATTGCTCAAAATAGCTTCCTTCTTGTTGGACCTGACATCCTGGGCATGGTTTTCCCCCAAACCTTTTGCCTTTCATCCTCCTAGCCTGCCATTGCAATACACCTCTTGACAGGCCCATACCTCCCTTTTTACTACATCTAAGTCACCCCTAGGATAGGCCTAAACTGGTCAGAGGGCAGGATGCTGGTATTTAAAAAATTGGGCATGTACCTTTAAGTTTTACATGTCCTGGTAGTGAAAAACCCCTAAATGAGGAGGAGGAGCTGTCACCTACCATACTTGCACATCACAAAGGCTCTGACTGAGCACACTAACAAAGGGTTTGCCACCAGTCTATTGTGACCCAAGACAATCTGGGGCCAGGCAAGGGAGGCCAGAGATTCCAAGCATCTCTGGGGGTGGAAACCTCCAGAACTTTCTCTTTCTTCAAACTGGGCATCTGGCATAAATATTGGACCCACAGACCCAACTTTCCAGTACACCTCTGGATCTGTGGAAGACTCAGAAGGACTGCTGTGCTGCTCATGGACTTCATAGACTTTCTGGAAGTGACTTTACCCATGTCCTCCCACTCGGCCAGTGGGTTGCGTCGAGGAGGAGCAATGCCTGGCAGTTGGATTGTTCAGGGGAGCGTGGTATTCTGACACTGGGCTTTACTCTTTACTGGAGCCCGACAAAAACCTGCTGCCAGCTATCTGACTGTACTAGTAAGTTCTATGTTCCTCTTCCCCTACTGTGTCAATGTGCCACTTTCTTGGGATGCCATGCTTAGAGTTTGACCCTTTGGGTGAATGAGATATTCAGATGCAGAGAAATACTTTTGATCATTCTGATGTGGTACTGCTGCCAATCGCCTGGGCTCTGTTCAAACTGGTGGGCTCTGTGTCCTGGCAGCCACCATCGGTCTGTGCCCCTCACTGTGCCATTGTGCCGCTTTGAGAGGGAGCTGTGAGCAGTGGTGTAACCATGCAGATTAGTGTGGTGTTGAAACCCAGCACTTACTCAAATCAAATCAAATCAAAAACAGCTTTATTCGATTTTAAAATCAAAACCATAAAAGCACACTTTAAAACATATCATTCATAAGTACATCAAAAAAAATATATAGAATCTTAGTTCATTGTGGTCCTAAATCTAATAATGGATTTAGGAAACATTGACACCGAGGACATGAGCAATTCGTCCTCCAACATTTGTAATCTTATCAGTGCCACTCTACATTGTCTCAAACCAAACTTTCTTAAAACAGGAATTAAAATGCTTTTCCTGGGTTCCGAATAAAATTTACAAAAGAAAATGCAGTGAAGGGAGGATTGAGCGGAAACCTGGTCACATGGGCAGGGGATTAATTCTTTTGTCCAGCAATTCATCTCTGGGAAGGTAACTAATCTAAAAAAGGTATCCACCCTGAAACGAGTCAATAACATACGGGAGTAGCAGCTGGGCACCTGCGTCAGGTATGGCTGGATGCCCCGATCTTGTATGAGTAAGCAATTAGCCATGACAGTGCTCTTGCATTTCTCTATCTGCCAACGTTTATCTTCTAGAAAATGCAAGCATATTTCCTTGAGCTTCTTCCTTGACGTCCCTACCATGCTATCCGGTGTATCAAAGTATTCCTGGTGACCCATGGCCGCACAAACATTTTTTATGTACTTAAACCAGGAAATCTTTGAGACCCCCTCAAGACCTAAACAGTCCATGATTATATCCCTATTCAGGCCTGTCTCATTAGAGGACCAAACTTTGTGCCACAGTAAAATGGGGTCAACTTTAATGAGATCCATAATATAAGGTAGGCCTAGCTCTTGATGGCATACATAGGTGGAAGTAGACCCAGGCACTGCCAGCAGATAACGAAGGAAAGCGTTCTCACAAGACTGTATGCTGTGATTATTCGCTATCCCCCAAATCCCTGCGCCATATAGCGCCGTAGTCACGTATTTAGATTTGTAGATGTCAACTAAGACAGGTACTGGGCGTCCTCCCACCTTATTAGCAAAGTTTTTAACTGCCCCAATTGCTCGAGAAAATGCTAACTTTCTTGTTTTGCCTGCTACAGACCAAGAACCCTTTTTTTCAAAATTGATACCTAAGTAAAAAAATGTGTTTACCGTATCAATTTTTAGATTAGATAGAAAGATTTTACAAGTGATGTTCTTCTTCTTGGAACAACACATGTTGAAGGTCTTACTTATGTTGATCTTTAGGCCCCTATCGCCCATATAATCCGAAAAGTTTTTGAGTGATCTCTGAAGGCCCACTTGAGTCCGAGCCATGATCACTGCATCGTCTGCATATAAAAGAATGGAGATATAGGAATTTCCAACTTTGGGATAATCTTGCTTGTCTTCCATGAGGTGAGAGGCTGCCGAATTAATGTATAAATTAAACAAAAATGAGGCTAATATGCAGCCTTGCCTCACACCCTTCCCTATACCAAATTTGGAAGTACAGTCCCCCTTCTCCCCATAACGAACCCTGGCACCTGCCCCTCGGTATAGTTCCCTAATAAAAATTAGGAGGTTTGGGTCTACTCCCATTTCTTGCATTATTAACCAGAGTTTGTTGTGATTAAGACAATCAAAGGCCGAGCTTAGATCTACAAAAGTAAGAAATAAGCTTTAATTTTTAGCCTCAACATATTTGCCTACTAGCAGAGCTAAGTTCAGGCCTTGCTCTATTGTTCCCAAACCTTCCCTGAAGCCGTATTGGAACTGTGAGAGAATACCGTTATCTTCAACCCATAATTGCAGTTTATTGAGTATAACTCTCCCAGCAATCTTCATGAGCGAGTCCAATAAAGAAATTGGCCTATCACACTTTGGCTCACTTCGGTCACCTTTTTTAAAAATAGGAACCACAATCGCTTCCTGCCAAGTAGAAGGAAATCCTATTTTAGTAAAACTGTTTAGGACATTTGTTAAAAGCGGGGCCCACAAAGCAGTATTGGCCTTAAAGATATCAACAGGAATTCCGTCTGGGCCCGGGGCCTTCCCTGCCACACTCTTATCAATAGCTACTAGCACATCATCCAATAGGAATTCAACATTTATTGGGTAGGGCACAGTGTCCTCCCATAATAAGTTAAACCCCCTCTCTGAGCCTTCCACGGTTTCTGCTTGGTAGAGCTCCCCAAAATAAGTCACCCATGACTCTTCCGTGATTGCTACCTCAACTGTATCTGTTGCATTATCTTTAAAAAAGGGAGCATTTACCGCTCTCCAAAAAGCAATATTATCTTTTGTCTGGCAGGCTTCCTGCAAGGCCTGCCATGCTTCCTGTTTTATCTGTCTTTTTCTGTTTTTCAATGCACATTGATATGCAGATCTAGCAGATCTAACTTCAGACATAACCCTAGGGTCTCGTTTTAAATGTGCCATTAAACAGGAGGCATGGGTCTTACTACACTCCCTGTTAAACCACCTCTTCAGCCTGCTCTCCCTTAGTTTCTGAGGTTTTAAAAGTAAATTACGTATTTCCTCAGAGATGCTAAGAAATGCATCGTGCACATTGGTGGGATCATCATTCTCAGTAAGACAGGTATCAAATTCCCTCACTTTAGTCTGAATCAGGTTTCTAAAAAAAGCCACTGGTTCCACTTTATCCCATTTTAGAGTGTATCCATTCTTCCTGGCGAGTCCCAACCGATAGTTGTATAGGTTTTGAACCACTGTGTTAGCCTTTCTGTTACCCCCCAAGAAGGAGATGGACATGCTAATTGGCAAATGATCACTCATAGCTATCTCGCATATTTCAAATGAGCGAATATAGCTAGAGTACCGTTTAGATATTAACATGAAATCAATAACTGATTTACAGCCCCTTCCTATGAAAGTGGTATTAAAGGGAACTGAAGGGGAGCAGAGTTCATTAGCAAACCCCATGTCCAATCGAAATATTAATTCATTTAAATAATTACCCAAAGGCGTGTGGGAAAAGTGTGCTGTGGGATCATCTGTAACCTCGCCCAACCTGCAAATGTTTAAATTGCTATGTGGACATAAAAAAGAGTTAAAATCACCCAACCAGATCACACAAGTATCAACAACTTGTTTTTCCTCCATGTTTTTGAGGGTCTCATGTAATTCATTGAAAGTCGTGGCCCGTTCGCCTTTTGGGATATTATTATAAACATTTATCAAAATTAAATTTTGTTTGCCCCCATACGTAATTGTCAATATCTGATAAAAATCAGAAACAGGGGCAAAAATAATTGTTGTTTCTTTTAAACAATTGGATACGTAGGTGCAAAGACCTCCTTTATTTCTCCCCCTTGTCGTGTTAGTTGCCGGCGTATGAAAGGTACAATAGCCATTCATATGAATGGGATCCACAGTCGAGCATTCCTGTAGGCCAATAATCGAAAACTGCTGTAAGAAAGATATACAATTTGCATCCCCTAACCTGGCAGATAACCCTGCAACATTCCAAGTTAGGATTCTTAGATCGGGGACTCTATCGACATCTTTAGGTGTTCTCGCGTTTGATATTTGGGAGGGGACCCCGGTTACAGAAGCTCCTCTTGGGCTTTCAGTCAATGAAAGGTAATTATTTTGCTCCCCATCTTCACTAGTCGAGAGAGCATTTTTAGATTTGTCCTTAGAATCAATCGGCAAGAAAGCAGCCAAGAAACCAGAGGGTACATTATGATCGCTAACTTGCTTGTTCCTTTCAGCAGTTACCACCTCCCGTGTATATTCGAGGTCAGTGATTTTTGGGCACTGTCAATCAACCATATCTAGACCACAATATCTGTTCTTTGTCGGGAAGGCCTCTAACCAGCCATAATCTGCTGGGGCTAACCTGTGTCTCTGAATATCAGTATCTATTTTGCCCCTCCCAACCTTTTCCCATAAACTATTGTTTGTTTGGTGAGGATTAAAACCATAAAAATAACCAAGGGGAAGTGGACAAATTCTTGTATTTGGCATGAATGGCCGCCCCTCCTGGATGTATTTTACGGCCTGTGTGTCTTTAAAATTAACAGCAATACAATCCCCTGGAATGTCTTTACTACCCTTACCCACCCAACTGACTCTCCGAACGAACAGGATTTTACTATGTATGTAAGGGGGAAGTGGTCGATTAATGTTAAGCCAGTGCATTGTTTTGTTCTTTAACTCATGGTATGTTTCAGTGGTATTATTTCCCAAACCAGGAACCCCTGCTAATACAATGACATAGGGAGAGGATTCTGGCGGCAAATCTATACTAGGTAACAGAAAACCTCGACTATCATTGCGAACGGAACTATTTTCTATCTCATTAGCATTCTGAACCATACCACATTTTACTTTTTCATGAACATCAGTATGTTTTTGAGGTATGTTTTGTTTTAGGGGTAGATCTTTTAGTCCGTTGGCTCTGAGGTATTTTTAGTGCATGGTAGTTCCTCACTTTTATCCCTATGTGATCCCATCGGAGGTTCTGAAATAAGAACCGGGGGCACAAGAGTTTTCCCCTTAACCTTACTTGCCTGACTACCAAAGTGGAGCTGCTCATTAGGCTCTGTTAGTAATCTTGACTCCAACGTTTTGTTGAATTCAAGATTCGACAGGGCCATTTGTTCTAGCTTCTTAAGTCGCTCCTCGATAAGCTTAAGTCTGTCCAGGATGGGACAAGTTGAAAGGGCAAAAAGTTCCCCAATTTTGGAGCAAAGTCCCTCGTCAAGATTCCTTGCTGATCCGCAGACACTGTGGACAGGGATTGATCAGCAGCACTTATCTGTTTATTGGATACCGATTTTGTGTTTTTAAATTTCATCGGTCTCGATTGTCTGCCCTTTTTTTCTCGCTGGACAATCTTCTGTTTCGGTTTTGCTCCTAAGGTTTGGCCTGAGGGAGAAATAGTAGCCTCTGTAGCAGCGTGTATTTGTGCTCGAGTGAATACACCTTCTGTTAAAGCGGTCGTAAGGGCTGCTTTGGTAGTTAGATGCTTAGCAGTACTTCTCCCTTCTTTACCACTCTTAATCACCATAGTTTTGTCCGTGGACGAGTCATTAATGTCTTCATCAGTGTCCATAGAGTCATGCAGGGTAAGAATTTTTGTATTTCCCTTGGGTGTGACAGACAAAGCTATTTTGCCCAATGATGATCGTTTATGGGAAACAGGGTCAAGGGAGAGGTGACGCTCTTTGAGATCAATTTCACGTTCAAGAAGGGTGGCGGCTCTTATAATGAAATTGTCCAATGTACCTGCCACAGTACCGCCGACTGCAGCGCTTCTTCCCCTGCCCGTTCCACCCGCCATTGTCATAAGGCAAGCTTAGAGCAGATTTTACTTACACGAATCTTCAATCCTCAATATAAATGCAGAGGAGGTGGCCCAGCCCTGTCTCTTTGGTCTCGAACGGGCTCAAACAGGCCCGCCCTTGGCCTGGGCTTCGCCCGGCACGTCCCGCGCGTGTCCAGCGCAGCAACTACCGTCAGTATATATAGTGACGTTAGGGGCGGGGCACGAAGAGGCGGGGCGGGAAGAGGAACCAGCTGGAGGTGGTGTGGACTGCTGGTCCTCGCAGTCCCACGCCACAAAGGTCCGTAGAGGTTCAGGCAAACTTCACCAACAGCTGCGAGCGGCTCCCGCGAAGCGGGGGCCGCGAGCCGTTTTAAACACCAGAGAGGCGGGGCGGGAAGAGGAACCAGCTGGAGGTGGTGTGGACTGCTGGTCCTCGCAGTCCCACACCGCAAAGGTCCGTAGAGGTTCAGGCAAACTTCACCAACTTACTCAGTATTGGAGCCCTACAAAAACATAATTATCAGAATTCAGCGAGATGGTATCTTATAAATGATATCTGACTGCACCTTTGAGCTCTGTGCCCTTCCAGTGGCGTTACTGCTGTCCCTCTGCTCTGCTGTTGTGAGTGGGACCTGTGCCCTGCAGTGTGAGTGTGCAGCAACAAGCGGTATTCTCACAGTGGGGCTAATTCTTTACTGGAGCCCTAACAAGCATCATGATGCCAATGAGGCACACCAGCAAAGCAACTGTGGCAAGTGCAAAGCTCAAAACAAATGGTTTGCAAGCAGCCACAAGTAGAGCAAATGTAAGACGTTGTTTAGCCCATTCACGGACAATTGAGGTTGGGGCAGTAATATTTGAAACAATGTAAATAGGCACACTTTTTTAGTAAATTGTTCGATCTATTAATTTATCTATGCAGAGATGTAAATACACGTTGTGCACTGCACCAAATGTATGCCCATTTAGCAGGCAACACTTCCCCAAAATGTTGCGTTTTTGAAAATCACAAACATCTTGCAAATTACCAGACTCCCGCAGCCTGCACTATTTCAAACAAACCTGCTGCGAAATAAAGGTAAACTGTCCCCCCACCCACCCACCCCCCATGGTGTTTGTATTTTTTAGGTCGTGCCTAGAGAAAGTTTAGCTGTCATGAAAGCATTATGTATTAATATATATATGTGTGTGTGTGTGTGTGTGTATATATATATACACATATATATATATACACACACACACATACATAGCGCTGCTTTGACTCCTCCCTGTTCATCCATTGCTCTGTTTAACTGTCATTCACATCTTGCTACCACCCACACCAGTACACTACATAGGGCAGTGGCTCATCCCACTCCAGAGGTTGGCTCTTTTGCAGTGTGAGTGACAGCATTTTGCCTCTTTAAATGGGGAAGGATGGGGAAGCAAATGAGTGCTTCGCCGGCTGCCTTACTACCTGTCGTCCGTGTTCAAGATCATAAGGAGCGGACCAGCATGTAACAAAAGTGGTAAGTACATAAGAAAGGGAATCTCAGAATGCTGCTGGTGCATAGAGCGGACTGGCTCTTCTGCTGACTTAAGCACAAGTGACCAAGGTCCTTATCCCAGCGGTTCTCTCTAAGCCAACCATCAGCTTACAGATAACATCAGGTTATCTCAAGAATGCTCGAAGTTTCCTCTCCAGCTGCAACTTGGTTCGGCACTGGCACATTCTCTATTATTGATTATACATGTGATTCTGTGCTTTGATGATTTTGACAATGTAGTACTGTATGAAAATGACAATCATCTGCAGGTCTTTTCTTTATCATCTGATTTTTTAATGATCTGTGTCAATGCACTTCTGAGAAGGCAATCCATAAAACGTTTTTTCATCTAAATGTTGGCCACTTTGGAATAGAAATTCAGTAGTGCAATGCTGGATCCAGGTATGCAATGTGCCCTTTAACCCTTTCGCTGCGGCGGGAATTCCGCCGCAGCGCTGGGGGGTGTGGGGGGGCAGCGCGGTGGCGCGGTGCTCATGACGGAACCGCTCCGTCATGAGCCGCGGTTGAGCTGTGCTCATGACGGAGTGGTTCCGTCATGACTCCGCCCACTGCGCTAATCGCCCGCACAGGCGGGGAATTAGCGCCGCGTGGGCGGCGCGGCCGCCAACGGCCGCAGCATGACGGAACCACTCCGTCATGAGCACACGGCGACCGTTGCTCATGACGGAGCGGTTCTGTCATGAGTGGGGAAGGGGTTAATAAACTATCCCCTTTTTGGATGATTATATTGTATTGATGCAAGCTGATCCAAGGTGACTATTTCAGAATTGCTGTGGATAAAAGCAAGGACTGTACACAGTTTGAGAATCGAACATGATGAGCAACATGGACCTGAATGAATTACAGCCATTTTGTACAATCAGGTTGTGCTGTGACGTAGGGACTGTAGGGCAGGAATTATGGAGACTGCCCCAATATACCTCAAAGACTGTTGAAATGAATAAACGTCCAACGCTTTTATATTTTAGCTATTTTTGAAGTCCGTCCCAGCAGCCTAAATTCAACAAACAGCAAAACAAAATTCAACCAATAGCAAAATAGCTTTTCCAGAACAAATTCTATTTCTGCCCGAAGAACTCTGATGCCCAGTTTTGCATTACATCTTTAAAGAGTGCACTTTTGCAGAAGATAACTTTTCTGATGACTTTATCAACATTTGGATTTCCGAGAAATATCTGTAGGATTTGTTAGTGTTAGACCTGGCATCTTTTGGCGTGGTTACCCCTGACTTTTTGCCTCTACCTCCTGTATTTGTGATGCTATGCTGATGTCGTTTTTACTGGTATAGATGCTTTGGGCACTTTGCCACTGCTGATCAGTGTCAAGGTGCAAGTGCTCCCTAGGGAAATTGTGATGTAATTGGCTATACATGTTTGGCATATTTTTTCTACCTGCAAGGCCCTAGTAAAGTGCACTGAGTGTGCCAGGGCTGGTAGTACAAATGCTACTAGTGGGCTGCAGCACTGATTGTGCCACCCACAGGAGTAGCGCTAAAATGATGTCTTAGGCCTGCTTGCAGTGCCTATGTGCAGTCCAGGACTGCCATGTCGACCTGGCCAGTGCACCCACTGGCCAGGCCTTATCCTTCCCTTTCTGTACATGTCAGGCCTCCCTATGGTGGCCCTAGGTACCCCCCTGGGCTGGGTGCAGTGTATCTGAAAGGTAGGGCATGTACTGAGGTGTGTAACATGCCCTGGTAGTGAATTACAGCCATTTTCGTTTTTCAATGCTGAGAGGCTATCTTGCCCATAGGACAGAATGGGGGAGGCTGTTTACATGCCTATCTTACCCTAAAGGCAAGATAGAAAATCCAAGTTTGCTATCTTTGTGTTCAGAATTTAATTATACATCTTTTTAGCAAGATGGTTTTTAAATTCACTGTGTGAGAATAGCACTTTTTAGACAGTAGCTCTTCTCCTGTTTAACCTTCCTGTGTGCCTGTGTGCAGATTGGCTGACTGGTGTCATGTGATGGGCTAGGTGGCTCCAGGAGTCTGGATGAGTCAGCAGCAGGGTGAATAGGGAGATCTGCTCTAAATGGGTGGGAGGAGGAGCCCCTGGGTTTGAGTAGGGCTGCCTCTGCCAGCACAATGCCGGCTCCACCCCCTGCTGGCCAGGCTGAGGACACTGCCTCTGCCAGCACAAAGAAGGCTCCACCTCCTGCTGAGCGTCTAACGACCCTGCCCCACACTCTGAAAGGAACCAGGTGCTCCAGGGCAGAGTACACCCAGGAACCGGTTTGAGCAGGGGAATCCCCCCACTGAAACAAAGAGAGACAAAGACTTGGAGGGGTATAAGAAGAGGACCCCAGACACCTAAACTTTAGATCACTGTGGAACTAAGAAGGAACCTCTGCCAAGGAGAAAGCTGGAAGGAACTGACGAGGAGAAGACTGCCTGCTTGCTGTTTTGCTTTGCTGCCAAGGAGAGGGGAAGGACTTTGCTGTGTCCCCTTCTTTTGATTCTGATCTCCAAGGGCCTGAGGAGAGCTGGCTCCCTGTTAAGAAGTCCCAGGAACAAAAGGACTTCACCACCAGCTCCCCTGGAACTCTGCTGAGGGAGTTCTGACCTGCCTTGGAGGGCTTGCCTAGTCTTGGGGCCTCAGGAGGTCGTTTTGCTGTGTTTGGGAGCTGGAAAGCAGAAGCGTGAACAAGAGTAACTGGTACCCATTGCATCATCCATTTGAGGGACGCATCATCCGGTTGCGAGTTGCAAGAGCGAGAGTGCGAGGAGAATTTCATCACGGCGTCATCGCAGCACCCAGAGTCGCTGCATCGCCGAGTGCGTCGAGCATCGTCCCGGTGTGTGAAGATTCCTGACCCTGCGAGGGTCGTCGCAGAACCAGTTTGCGGGCCGCACCACTGCCGGTGCGTGAAAGTATCCAGTCGCTGCGTGTGTCGACGCAGAGTCCCGTCCCGTGACGCATCGAGGGTTGCGGCGCCAGAAGTCAGCACTGCGCCGCGCATCGCGCTGCACCGAAGATCGTCGCATCGTACCTGTGCGTGAAGCTTCCCCCTAAGAAACCTACGCAGCGAAAGCCAAAGTCAGCGCATCCTCCCCCTACAGATCGGAGCCGGCGCATCCACCTCTGCTGCGTGAAGCAGGGCTGCTGCAAAGCCTCCCCAGGATCTCAGGAGTATCGCATCGCCTTTGCCATCTTCATTGTTATAGCTTTTGGGAACCTTAGCGCAACTACAGGTACTGTTGGGCACGAGAGTGTCGCATTGTGTGCATTGAGAGTCGCATTGTGCAGGAAACTGATTTTTACATCCTGGAGTACTTTCTACAATCTCTTGAACTATCTTTAAAGTAACCTTTTTAATTGTATGTTGGTTTTTCTGTAGTATTTGGTCTTGTGAAGTTTTTAGTAAATATACATTATTTTTCTAAAACTGGTGTGGAGTAAATCTGTGGTGTTTTCACTGTGTTACTGTGAGTGTTGGTACAAATCCTTTACACATTGCCTTTGATAGCCTAGACTGCTCAGGCCAAGCTACCTAGAGGGTGAGCAGGGTTTATCTTAACAGTGTATCCCCCTTTCCCTGACTAGAAACAAGGGTCCCTACTTGGACAGTGGTCCCTACCCTGCCAACTAGAGACCCCCGGATCTAACAGTTAGTCCACATGCTGATCACTAAAAGAGAGATTAAGCAAGAGAATCTAAACAACAAATGTAACTGCCACATTTTGCCGTGAAACTATGTGTCATTAAGTGGTGACTGCAATAATTAAGCTAGGGTTCCAAACAAGTTTACATAGTAATGTTCACAAAATTTGCGGGTTTATTTGTAAAATTAGAAATATTCTAAATGAAGATTTCTGCACATGAAAGGTCTGAATGATGCCAAATTTATGCTAATCAATTGAAGTCGTACATTCCTACTCGTAAATACATAGAAACAAAACAGCAGACCTTGCTCATCGCATAGTTATAAAGTTGTGACAACCTTTGAGAATACCAATGACAAAATGTAATAAACAACAATACCACGCACTTTGAGTCACATGTGTCAAAGTATTTTGCATTCGCAAACGGTGCGAATTGCTAAATTTGCCGATTTGCAAATGCAAAATAGCCTTTCTGAATGTATGAGGCATTGGGATTAGCAATTTAGGTAATTGCAATTTTCGGAAATTACCCAAATTGCAAATTGGGAAAAGTGCCATGTAGCACACACATACCCCTAGGGCATGTGTGTGCTTTACATGTGCACACTTTCTTCTTTTGGGGTGCTTGAGGGGGGCCTTAGACCCCCTGCCCCCGGCACCCTTGGCTTTACAGTAGCTAATTTGCGATTACCAATTAGATGATCGTAAATTAGCTAATGCACAGCCATTCCCACCTAAGGCCCTTTCAGCCCGATGGAATTAATGGAGTAATATTACCTAATGACAATTTGCTATTTCCCGAATCGCTATTAGGTAGTATTAAGGAATCGTAAAATCTTTGTCGATGCCTACATACGTAGCATTTTGCGATTACCAAATAGCGATTCAGTAAAAAGCACTATTTGCTAATCGCAAAATGCTTATTTCATACAAGTGGCCCTTTGTGTCTTTATTTTTTACAACACAAATTCTGTGAATCTAAAAACAAACCATACCGACAGAAAATGTAGGAACAGAAGAGCACCATCACCGAGCAATGCTCACTCATAAACACCCTGGACCACAAAACATGCATTGCACAAAATGCTGGGATTTGTTTTTACATTGGTTTTGTAATCTTACCTGCTAAGACCCTTATCTTCATACAACCACCGAGTTCCTGAGTAAATATTGTGCCACAGATTTAAATCTTCAGGGGGATTTGATGCAAGTGGTTGCCGGATTGCGCGTCTCAGGAGTTCATATCTAACACAAAAGACAAGCAGAACACTGGGATTATCCCAACTAATGGTATTAAACAAAAAGCGTATTTTAAACGGCGTTTTTGTTTTTTCAGCTGCGGCTAAAGTGAAACATGCTTTCAGACCTGAGGGCTGCTCGCTTTTTTTTTGTAAATGAAAACAGGATTGTTTAAGGTGTTGCAACTGTTTTACTTAAAAGAGTCATAGCTTGCATTCATGTTTAAAGGAGTCAAATCTGCATACATGAAAGAGGTAAAATTATACTTTCAGCAGGTTTATTTCAGATTGATGGCGATATGTTATATTCTTGTTTGCTAACTCTTTCGGGGGTTTTGGGAAGTAAATGCAGTGCAGTGCAGTGCATACTAGATGTAATGTGCAAGGTCTGTCATTTTGGGGTAGGGATCACAACCCCTTTTTCAACAGCCTGATGCTAGTGTTGATTACTTTGCACCCCACTGATTTAACCAGTCTGAAATGGGCTGTTTGACTTATATAAATCCTTAACAGGGGTGGCAAATTTGCATTACTACTCTTGTGAAACTACAGATTACTGGCCTGCCCTTCCTGTGGTTCACAAGTGTCTGCTTTCTCCACGCTGACACACCCTTGAGAGTGTATAACTTGGTCAGTCTTTCCTCAAGAGTACTCTGTCTGAAACGGTGCATCAGGGGCCTTCAGCTAGCCTTTTGTAAGGCAGTGCAAAGCTGGCTTTACGTTTTTTCTTTCGAGTGTGTCAACGATTGAGTGCAAAACACTTGTGAAATTCCTCAATTTAATACAAAAAATGACCTTTTGTGAAATATGCTGACCTTTGTGTATTTTCTATTCGTTTTTGCAAGAAAAGCTGAAGTTTATAAGAAACAAAACTTCGCAACTTCGCACACCCTAGTCTTTTAGATGACACAGGCTAGATCGTGAGCGCGTGAAAGCGCAGAGCGATACACCTGTTTCAGAACAGCTGCACATACACTAATTCAGAAATTTTCTTTAATGGTATCAGTTACTGCATGCACTCCAGATATGAGTTAAGAGCCACGGTGGCAACCACAGCTGCATGTTTGTTAACTGTGCAGTCTGCAGCTCATGATTGTCATAGACAGTCGCCACGACCGCCAAAGTGAAGCAGAAGCGGGACCTGCTCTTTGCACCATCAGCCACTGTCATTGATGATCAGCCAATATAAGGCTCCAGCAACGACCTTCGCGCTACTGCAATGACCGTCTGTGAAGCTCGACCTGCTCCTTGCCCAAAACTCTTCTCCTCGCAGCCCCCTCTAACGCAAACAGAACTTTTGCATCAGACTTAACTCTATTTTTCTTGTGTGTTTTTTTCACTTTATTACTGTTAGTGTGCTGCATAAATACTTTACACATTGCCTCTACGTTAAGCTTGACTGCTTTTGTGCCAAGCTACCAGGGGGTTAAGCACAGATTAACATAGTGCCTTTTATGTTTTACCCTGACAATGATTGTCGTTTTTGCTTGTTTGGGACTTTTACCCCTCTCAACCACTAACCAAACTTCTTACAGGTATTCTTACATGCCGCTTCTAAATCACTTCAGTGATATACCAAAGTGAAGTGCTTGCCACCAGCTCAGAAACTGATATATGTTGTTGAGGGAGATTTATATAGCGCACACACACATAGGGGTCTCTTGGTGCCATGCAACCAGTACATCAGAGGAAAGTGCTTTAATTAGAGAATGCTTTGGAGAAAAGTGAAGTTTTAACACGGCATCTGATTTTCCCAATGCAGTTAACCTCACAAATGTGAACCAGAAACGTACCCCATAATCTTGATGAGCATACTGAGAAGCTACAAACTCGCAAACTGCTTCTTTGGAAGTGCAAACCAGGCTGGCAGTGGAGGAATATAAAGTTCTGGTTGGGGTGTATTTTTTTATCGGTTTCCTTGTAAAGCTAAGGGAATTTCCATAAAGGGGCCTCTGCAGGGTCAGACGTGGACAGAAACTATGCCAGGGCACCAAAAATTTGTGATTTATAAACATAAAAAAGTGGCCGGTGACTGTAAATTGGGGTAGTTTTGAAGTGACGCTGTATAAGTGCATTTGAAGGCATGGAAGACTGAATGGATTTGAGCTTGCTACAGGCAATATTTGTTTCAGCATCAGGGCAATCGCCAGCATAAAAAGGCCTGCAGACCATAAAACAGTCCCACAAACTGCCCAAAACACCAGCACACACGCTGACCTGTCAACCAGCCTGTCAGTCACTGCCTGATTGCCCTATAGGCCAGTCTGACCTGGGCCCTCTGTACCATGAAATGTGTCTTAAAATAGATTCTCTCTCTTTAGTACTAACTTGTTGCTCGGGTGTAGCCTTTCCAAATTTCTTACACATTATGGTTACTATTCATATTGCATCTGTTCTGTCAGAATGAATTATAGGACGTGGTTCAAATTAATCACATTTCAGCTATTTTTCAGTAAAATACATTTCACAGTTTCTCACATTCCTAGGAGTAGAATACTCCTTCTGGATGTGCATGCTGTTAATGTTTAATATTTGTGAAATATCAAAAAAGAGTTGTGTACGCCATTGGATCAGACTACATAGACATGACCTGCCTCCTGCTTAGAAGGAGACTATTTAACCCTCTCACCGAATGCAATTTAGATTCTCACATGTTGCACCAGACATCCTACAACAATTATGCTATATTCAGTACAGTTTACTCAATTTTAGTTTATTTTTACATTCAAATTCTTGCTTATCTGTTGGACTTGGCTGTCTCTACAGGGTCACCTGCATACTTTACGCCTTTACCCTCCACTTTTTGCTGAATTGCATCTTACAACTGCTAAACAGTGCTATAGTGCTTTCTTCCCATAAACATGGTAAAACTGGCTTACACCTGATCAGCCTATTTAATTTACCTATACATCTCTTGTAGAGTGGAATACCATATACCCCAGACCTATACATGAAATGCTACCAGTGAGCCTGCAGCACTTAATGTGCCACTCACTTAAGTGGCCCTTTAAAACATGTGTCAGGTCTGCCATTGCAGCTTGAATTCAGTTTTAAACTGCCAATTCAACTTGGCAAAATAACTCCCTTGCCAAGCCTTAAACAACTCTTTAATACATATGTCACCTCTAAGGAAGGACCTAGGTAACTTTTAGAAAGTTAACATTTTCCTGCCATTTGGTCCCAACATTGATTGATATGAAAATATATACAGCGCAAGAATGCCCAAGGGCGTCTAGGCGCCGGACGGAAGGTTGCCTGACGGAGATTAGGAGCAGAGTTTTAGTTGGCAAAGAGCCATGTTTTTAGTTATTTTCTAATGGATAGTAGTGTTAGGCTGTTTTTTTATGACAGTCGGGAGTGAGTTCCATACTTTAACTGTCCCCAGAATAAAGCTTCTTCAGCCCTAGCAAGCTTTCCTAAATCTGGGGGTCTCTAAGAGTTTGCTCTCTGACCATCTTAAATTTCTGATGGGTAGATACTAGATTAGATGTTGCTTCAGATATTGAGGGCCAACACAGTGTAATACCTCTCCTAGGTCACATAAATGGGTGTAGTTGGCAGTTAGACTTTGTAAATTCCTCCCAGACAGTCACACAATAGAGTAATTAGGTGTGCCTGAATGGGCCATCTTTTGGCAGACTGGGGAGATGGAGCTAGGCACAGCCACACTTGCAACTAAATAGGCTGTGCCCTGCCTTCACACAAAGGACTTGTCACTCCTGCATGGTTCATGCAGCCAGCTGGGAGCCAGGGCAGGAGAGTCAGGAAATTCCAAGCACTTCAAAGAGAATCCTCTAGTAACTTCTCCAACATCAAAGAAGGCACCAGGTATAAAAATAGGGCTCACTCTTCAGTTCACTTTCTACCTGTGGAAGGACTATCAAATGACTGCCTTCTGCATAGGAGATTATGTTAAGGTCGTGCTGTCGGGCGACGTGTGCGAGCGGGGCCATGTAGATGTTGAACAATGTCGGACTGAGGGAAGATCCCTGGGGTACGCCGTAGATGATCTCGGAGGCTTCGGATCGGAATGGGGGGAGGCGGACGCTCTGGGTTCTGCCAGAGAGGAAGGAGGTGGTCCATTCCAGAGCCTTGCCTTAGATCCCTACGGCGTGGAGGCGTGCGCGTAGTGTGCGGTGGCAGACGGTGTCGAAGGCAGCGTAGAGGTCCAGGAGGAGGAGGGCCGCGGTCTCACCGTTGTCCAGCAGGGTCCTGATGTCGTCGGTGGCGGCGATGAGGGCAGTCTTGGTGCTGTGGTTGCTGCAGAACCCTGACTGGGAAGGGTCCAGGATTCTGTTTTCTTCGAGGTATCAGGTTAGCTGTCTGTTGACGATCTTCTTGATGACCTTGGCCTGGAACGGAAGCAGAGAGATGGGCCGGAAGCTCTTGAGGTCTCTTGGGTCCGCCTTGTTTTTTTTGAGTAGGGCGTTGATCTCGGCGTGTTTCCAGCTCTCTGGGAAGGTCGCGGTCTCGAGAGAGAGATTGATGACGTCGCGCAGATGGGGTACTATGGAGCTGCTGGCTTTGTTGAAGATGTGGTGCGGGAATGGGTGTGACGGGGAGCCGGAGTGGATTGTGCTCATGGTTATGATGGTGTCATCGATGCTCACGTTGGCCCAGGTTAGCAGGGGGTCATGGTCGATGGTGTGCGGAGAGTCTGTTCTGTTGATGTCTGTTGGGGCTGTCTGGATGTTGAAGCTGTCGTGGATGTCTGCTATCTTGTGGTGGAAAAAAGTGGCGAGGGAGTCGCACAGGGCTTGCGAGGGCGGGATGTCATTGGTGTTGGAGCTGGGGTTGGAGAGTTCCTTCACGATGTTGAAGCGCTCCTTGCTATTGTGTGCATTGTTGTCGGGGCGTTCTTTGAAGGAGGTCCTCTTAGCAGTCCTGATGAGGAGATGGTGGTTGCGGATGGCGTCCTTGTGGGCTGCGTGGCTGTCTGGATTCTGTTCACTGTGCCATATCTTCTTTAGTTTCCGGCAGGCTCGCTTGGAGACTAGGAGATCTGGGGTGAACCAGCTGGCCCTCTTGCTGGTGTGTCTGTGAGACGGTTTCTTCAGCGGGGCGAGGGTGTTGGCGCAGTCATCGATCCAGCATCTGAGGCTGTGGGCAGCGTCGTTGGTGTTGGAGGGTTCGGTGGGTGGGCTAAGAGCGAGTAGTTGGTCTTCGGTGATTTTGCTCCAGCAGCGGCGGGGGATCTGTTGGGTGCGGTGGTGTGTGGTGGGTTTCTGGAAGGTGAAGTGGATGCAGCGGTGGTCGGTCCAGAGGAGTTCGGTGGTGTGGCTGAAGGAGACGTGGGAGCTTGAGGAGAAGATGGGGTTGAGCGTGTGGCTGGCAGAGTGGGTAGGCGTTGTGACAAGTTGCCTCAGTCTGAGGTTGGCGAGGTTATCGATCAAGGTGGTGGAGTTGCTGTCATCGTTGTTCTCAAGGTGAAAGTTCAGGTCTCCGAGGAGGAGGTAGTTGGTGGGGTATTCTACCCTTACTCTGCAGCTGGTACTGCGCATTACCGTTTCTGCGCATTTTTTACTTCGTTGTGTTTATTTTGAGGCGCTTCCGTATAACGTGAATCTGATGACAGGAAGCAGACGAAGAGAGAAGGTTTGAAGGTGAAGATTGGGACCACGAGGGTAGACAGGTAAGTGGGGCTGTGTGGTTTTTAGGGTGGTGAAGGGGGTAGACTTTTTAGGTTTTACGGTTGTGTAGTGTAGTGTAGTGTAGTGTATTTGTGCTTAGGGTAGTGTTGGGTTCGTGAAGGGTAGTGTAAGAATATAGGGACAGGACTGGGGGAAGGGAAAGGGTTGTGCATGGGGTAGTAATTTAGGGTTTAGGGTAGTGCTGTGGTGTAGTGCTGTGGTGTTTGTGTTGTGTTTGTGTGTGTGTAGTGTAGGGTAGTGTCAGGTTGGGATGAGGAGGGTAAAAAGTGCTGTAAATGTGATGTTTTGTGCCTTAATATGTGTGTGTAGAGCAAAAGGAAAATAAGTGGTATGCGTATTAAAAAAAGCGGAGAAAGAGCATAGTTTTTTTTATTGTCAATGTATTTGCGTAGTAAAACATGCGAACTATAACATTGCGAAGTAATGGTTTTTGCGATGTAAAAACATCGCACTAAAGTCATGCGTAGTTATGGTCTGCTAAGTAACGTCATACAATCAGTCGGTGGAGGTCTGGGCGTGCGTGCTGATGAAGTCGGCGATGGAGTCGCTGAACTGGGGTCGGGGTCCAGGGGGTCTGTAGACGAGGGTGCCTCTGAGGGTGGAGTTGGAGTCTGTGTGGATCTGGAAATGCATGTGTGCGGCGGTGCTGAGAGTGTCATCGGTGCTGGTCGAGACCCTGATGCTGTTCTTGTGGACGATGGCGATTCCTCCTCCGACTCCGTTGGTGCGGTCTCTGCGGGTGATCTTGTAGCCGTCTGGGATGGCAATGGCAATGTAGGGTGCGGAGGAGTCGTTCATCCAGGTCTCTGTCAGGAAGGCGACGTCCGGAGATGAAGTGTCGAGCAGGTCCCAGAGGTCAACGGCATGGTTGCGTGCGGAGCGGGTGTTCAGTAGGATGCATCGGAGGTGATTGTGGCCTTTCTTGGCGGGTGGTTCGGCAGCTCTGAGGCTGGTGTAGCTGCAGTTCCGGCAGGTAAAGGGGCCCTGTGTGCATTTTGGGGCGGCTTTGAAGCAGGTGTGGGTTCGTCCGGAGATGAGAGCGTGGAGTGTGCTGGCATCGTAGCGGCGGCAGTCGTCGTGGCAGGCGCCGGGACCAGGTGTTCTGGCACTGGTCACGGTCCAGACGTGGACAGGTGCAGACGGGTTTGCCTTAGGCGTGTCTTCGGCGCACCAGCGGTGCTGCCGCGCAGCGGCTGCCATATATGGGGAGGCGGAAAGAGGAACAGCTGGGAGGCGGGAGTCAGGGCTGGGGCAGCGAATGGGCGGTCAGGGGGGTGGGGTGCAAGGGGATGCAGGTGCTGATGCGGGAGTGGAGAGGGGCGACGAAGGGAGATGAAGGCAAAAGGGCACCGAATTACGGGGCAACAAGGGAACAGAAGGCAAACACGGGCACAGAATTATGGGGGCAGCGAAGGGAACGGAAGGCAAAAACAGGCAGAGAAACACGGGGACAGCGAGGGGAACAGAAGGAAAAGAGGGCACAGACCAAATACAGGCACCGGGGGAAAAACAGACAACAGCAGTCACAGACACCAAAATAACAATAAAGGCAGTACAATAAAGATACAGATGATGATACAAACCTACGGCCTACCACTGGCCACCAGGGATGAGGCGCAGGTGATAGCCAGCGGGTGGAGGAGGGCTTCAAACTTCCTCAGCAGTGGTAGCTGGGGCAAGGACACACAGGCGGTGCTGTGCAGAGGGTGAGCAACCTACCTAGCAGGCTCAAGGGTCGCTATTCAAGTGCAAGTGGGGCTGAACCCAGCTCCTCCCTCCCATCCTGCCAGTGATGGAGCATCCAGGCACACCTAATCTCCCTATTGTGTGTGGCTGTGTAGGAGGCATACATAAAGCCCAACTGTCAACTACGCCCAGTCATGTGACCCAGTGACAGGCTGCAGGCACCAAATTGCTAAGACAGGAAAATGCCAACTTTCTAAAAGTGGCATTTTCCAAATTTTGATATAAAATCCAACTTCACCATGAATTAGGATTTTTCATCACAAAGACACCAAACATGAACTGGGTACCTGTTCCCATTTGGAAATGACAGTTTATTAAATGCAATCTGGTAACTCCACTCTATGGGAGAGGTAGGCCTTGCAGTAGTGAAAACTTAATGTATGAGTTTTACTACCAGGAAATGTAAAGCCTAAAAGTACATGCACTACTTTTTGAATACACTGCACCCTGCCCTCTGGGCTGTCCAGGGCCTACACTAGGGATGACTTATATGTATTAAAAAGGAAGGTTTGGGCCTGGCAAAAGGCTGAAATGACAGTTTAAAACTGCACACACAGATTGCAATGGCAGGCTTGAGACATGTTTAAATTACTACTTAAGTGGGTGGCACAATTAGTGCTGCAGGTCTTTAATTTAGAGGCTCTGGGCATAGGTAGCACCATTTTACTAGGGGGTTGCACGTAAATTAAGTGTGGCAATTGAGAATAAGTCAATTCTACCATGTTAGGAGGAGCGAGCACAAACACTTTATCACTGGTCAGCAGTGGCACAGTGCACATAGTTCTAAAGCTGGTAAAAACAAGGTCAGCAAACAGGAGGGTTGAAACAAAAAGTTAGGTGGAAAACAACGCCAAGGATTCCAGGTTTAACAAGTTTCACTCAGTGAGTCATGCATGACAAATACAATATCAAGTGGCAAGCCCACAGAAAAAGAACCACACGTGAAAACTGCCCAAACAACACTGAAAGAACAGAAAGGTACTATGCTATTGTGAGTCTGGGAATGGGAAGGAGAACCTACAATTTTTGAGGATTAAAGGGCAACCTTTTCGACATTAGGTGTTCTGAGCTACAGGAGCTGCCCAAAGACAACTCATTTAAAACTACCACAAGGGTAAAGGGCCAATGTGCCTTACCACATAAAGATCTGCCTTTCAGAAGCGGGCTGGATTGTCCGCTGGAATTACTGTGGTTACTAATTGCAAACAGTTTACCGTTTGATGTGCCCTTTGACTATTATTAAAACTATTGTGTTGTGTCTAGTAATAAAGTACTTTTCTGTTTCCTAAACTAAATTACTGGCTGGACAGTCATTTATTTTGGTTGTATGTTATATTGAGTTCTGAATCACTAACCCTACACCACCCTCCTGAGCACTCCTTGGACTACTTGACTTTGCTACCCTGTGAATGAAGGACTAAAGAGTGTAGTTGATGATCAGTTTTGGGTCCAATAGTAAGGTTAAGCCCAGGACACCAGTGATAAATGGTTCTGATTGACACAATCTGAGCCATATAGGACACATATCTTGGAACCACCTATTGACATGGTATATATTACCCAGATAATGAACAAACACGTAGGAGCACTGTTCCACTGTTCCAGGTTCTAGAAGCAGCCTCTTGAATCACTATGAACATCTCTGAATGCCTCTCCTAGACCCAATATGTTTATCCACAGAGCAACCCCCTGAGTAATGTATCTAACCCTTCAGATCGGTCAATGGATCTTGTTCATGAAAAGCTTGTATTCCACCCTGGAGGAAGCATCTTGACTACTATATTCAGCTCTAAAATAGTCCATTGCGCCCATCCCCTGCTGCCGCACCCTGGGGCTTCTTGGACGGGCCGATACCAGTAAGTTACCATGGTAGCTTTCCCGGTGGTTAGTTTTCTCCTATGATGAGTTGTCCCCGGTTTCCCCCCTAAATTGTGGCATCCTCCAAACTCTCCCAGAAACCTCGACTAAGGCGCCTCGCCACAATACCGTCCTGGATAGGCAGGTCCCCAAATCATATTGCATAAACCTTCCACAAACCTTCTCTAAACATACCACAAAAAAAACACTACAAACACAGAATCCTCACACCCAGAGAATGTAATAGCAGTCATATTTTACAGTCCAACTTAGGGAGGCCTTAAAACGTACTTCGTCTTCTACACCAAAAAACCCGCCAAATGAAGAGAGAACTTCCAACAACATCTATATGTAACTCATACAACTATTGTCCCTTATGGATCCAAACATTATACCCATCCCAGAACTTTAGTGGAGAACCGTCCATAACCATTTCCAGAAACGGGAACATACTAATCCAAGCCTCTGAATATAACCTATACATTTTCAACTGCCATTTCCCTGCTCTCCTTGCCTGCATGCCATCTGTTCCCATATCCACCGCTCACCCACAGAGAACACACCACGTACCCCCTCCTCTCCTAGTTGAACCTTCAACTCCCAATCCCCTTGCATGGTCTCCGCATTTACCCCCTGCCTGCCCCATCCCTATACACCCTGAAGCTTTGGTTCAACCACAGGAATTGCCACCCCCCTTCTTGGCCCACTCCCCATGCCCAGCCAGATCATTCTACCGCACCTAAACTGTCTCAGTTCTCCAACCACAGCTGCCTCTCAACTGCTCCCCATAGTAGTCTGTCTGAAACTCAAAATCTAAGCAAACACATGGAGATGATGGACAGAGCGCTGAAACTTTTCAGACACTCACCCCCAGACACAGATCTGGGTTGAATCCATCATCATTCTTTAGCTCACTTTGCCACCTCAGTTCAAACTCAAAATCAACAGTATATTGGACTAAGTCCCCTCACTATCATCATTCTTTAGCTCACTTCGCCACCTCAGTTCAGAGCCAGCTATATGCAAATCAGTCTTGACCCTGTGCCTCATGGGAACAGTCCAGCCCGATCTGCCAAGCAAGGTCTTCCCTGAACCGGAGACAAGCATCGTGGGACCGGTTTCTGGGTAACACCCTTCATCAGCCAGGCTAGCTTTAATCCAGTGGCAAAGTGAGCAAGGGACCCACTTCTGGGTATACCCTGCCAACTTAGGACAAACAAAGCAAACACATGGAGATGATGGACGGAGCGCTGAGACTTTTCAGACACTCACCCCCAGACACATATCTGGGTTGAATCCATCACCATTCTTTAGCTCGCTTCGCCACCTCAGTTCAGACCCAGCTATATGCAAATCAGTCTTGACCCTGTGCCTCGTGGGAACAGTCCAGCCCGAACTGCCAAGCCAGGTCTTCCCTGAACCGGAGACAAGCATCCTGGGACTGGTTCCTGGGTAACCCCCTTCATCAGCCAGGCTAGCTTGAATCGTTTGGCAAAGTGAGCAAGGGACCCATGTCTGGGCATACCCTGCCAACTTAGGGCAAACAAAGCTAACTCATGGAGATGATAGACGGAGCACTGAACTTTTTCAGACACTCACTCCCAGTCACAGATCTGGATTGAATCCATCATCATTCTTTAGCTCACTTCACCACCTCAGTTCAGACCCAGCCATATGCAAATCAGTCTTGACCCTGTGCCTCATGGGAACAGTCCAGCCTGACCTGCCAAGCCAGGTCTTCTCTGAACCGGAGACAAGCATCCTGGGACCGGTTTCTGAGTAACACCCTTCATCAGCCAGGCTAGCTTAAATCCAGTGGCAAAGTGAGCAAGGCACCCACATCTGGACATACCCTGCCATCTTACGGCAAACAAAGCAAACACATAGAGATGATGGACAGAGCGCTGAGACTTTTTAGACACTCACCCCCAGTCACAGATCTGGATTGAATCCATCATCATTCTTTAGCTCACTTCGCCTCCTCAGTTCAGACCCAGCTATGTGCAAATCAGTCTTGACCCTGTGCCTCATGGGAACAGTCCAGCCCGAACTACCAAGCTAGGTCTTCCCTGAACCGGAGACAAGCATCCTGGGACCGGTTTCTGGGTAACACTCTTCATCAGCCAGGCTAGCTTGAATCCAGTGGCAAAGTGAGCAAGGGGCCCACATCTGGGCATACCCTGTCAACTTAGGGCAAACAAAGCAAACACATGGAGATGACGGACAGAGTGCTGAAACGTTTCAGACACTCACCCCCGTCACAGATCTGGGTTGAATCCATCATCATTCTTTAGCTCACTTCGCCACCTCAGTTCAAACTCAAAATCAACAGTATATTGGACTAAGTCCCCTCACTATCATCATTCTTTAGCTCACTTCGCCACCTCAGTTCAGAGCCAGCTATATGCAAATCAGTCTTGACCCTGTGCCTCATGGGAACAGTCCAGCCCGATCTGCCAAGCAAGGTCTTCCCTGAACCGGAGACAAGCATCGTGGGACCGGTTTCTGGGTAACACCCTTCATCAGCCAGGCTAGCTTTAATCCAGTGGCAAAGTGAGCAAGGGACCCACTTCTGGGTATACCCTGCCAACTTAGGACAAACAAAGCAAACACATGGAGATGATGGACGGAGCGCTGAGACTTTTCAGACACTCACCCCCAGACACATATCTGGGTTGAATCCATCACCATTCTTTAGCTCGCTTCGCCACCTCAGTTCAGACCCAGCTATATGCAAATCAGTCTTGACCCTGTGCCTCATGGGAACAGTCCAGCCCGAACTGCCAAGCCAGGTCTTCCCTGAACCGGAGACAAGCATCCTGGGACTGGTTCCTGGGTAACCCCCTTCATCAGCCAGGCTAGCTTGAATCCTTTGGCAAAGTGAGCAAGGGACCCATGTCTGGGCATACCCTGCCAACTTAGGGCAAACAAAGCTAACTCATGGAGATGATAGACGGAGCACTGAACGTTTTCAGACACTCACTCCCAGTCACAGATCTGGATTGAATCCATCATCATTCTTTAGCTCACTTCACCACCTCAGTTCAGACCCAGCCATATGCAAATCAGTCTTGCCCTGTGCCTCATGGGAACAGTCCAGCCTGACCTGCCAAGCCAGGTCTTCTCTGAACCGGAGACAAGCATCCTGGGACCGGTTTCTGAGTAACAACCTTCATCAGCCAGGCTAGCTTGAATCCAGTGGCAAAGTGAGCAAGGCACCCACATCTGGACATACCCTGCCATCTTACGGCAAACAAAGCAAACACATAGAGATGATGGACAGAGCGCTGAGACTTTTTAGACACTCACCCCCAGTCACAGATCTGGATTGAATCCATCATCATTCTTTAGCTCACTTCGCCTCCTCAGTTCAGACCCAGCTATGTGCAAATCAGTCTTGACCCTGTGCCTCATGGGAACAGTCCAGCCCGAACTACCAAGCTAGGTCTTCCCTGAACCGGAGACAAGCATCCTGGGACCGGTTTCTGGGTAACACTCTTCATCAGTCAGGCTAGCTTGAATCCAGTGGCAAAGTGAGCAAGGGGCCCACATCTGGGCATACCCTGTCAACTTAGGGCAAACAAAGCAAACACATGGAGATGACGGACAGAGTGCTGAAACATTTCAGACACTCACCCCCAGTCACAGATCTGGGTTGAATCCATCATCATTCTTTAGCTCACTTCGCCACCTCAGTTCAAACTCAAAATCAATACTATATTGGACTAAGTCCCCTCACTATGTAAGGACATAAAGATTTGCCATTGCCCGCCTTTTCCTCATCCAACTATGGAGGACCCTGATCTAGCCACAAACATGCATTCCAACCCCCTCTTACTACCCCATCAAAAACTATCCCTGACACTCATTATCCCCTCATACCTAGACACCCCATGAATTAAATGTTGCAGCGTGAAGCCAAAATACTTAGCAACACATACAACAATGCCCCAAGCCATCCTTGTTACCCCAAGATCCCAGTCATCCTTGGCACTAGTAGGACCCTGGCCACCATGCACACTCTCAGACTGCCTACCCAATTAGCTTTCTTCCAACTCATTCAGCCTAGTCAGAAATCATTACCTACACCACACTACTTGCTTTTAAACTGCTGGTCAGAAGTCAAGCATGCTACTAAAATAGCAGAAACCATCCTACGACACAACATTGACATCTGGTTTATAACCGAAACCTGACTGAATGGCCACTCATATCCTTTTATTGATCTCCTCAGCTCACAGCAAGGAACTCACTGGTGGTGGACTAGCTGTCATACACAAAAATGATCTTTGCATCCCCCTTCCACACAACAAAATACCCCACCAATGAATACTTAGGAGTCCACCTCGACTCCAAAGACCCCAACCCCATCAAGTTTCATTTTATCTATCACCCACCGGGTGAGAAATCTCAATTTGTTGAAGACTTAACAGACCAAATAACGCAAAACTCCCTAAAGGGCAGCACAGACATCATACTAGGTGAGCTAAACCTACACCTGAATAATGTAGAAGATCCAATAGTACAAGCCCTTTCCTCCCTCCTTGAAGCAAATTATCTTACTCAAAACTGTAACAAGCAAACTCACAATAAAGGCTCTACCCTCAATGCAATCATTTCAAAACATAATACCATTTCCCTCCACTCCATCCTGCCCTCAGCCTGGTCTGACCACCTACCTAATTCTTTTCAATTTCAATGTTAGACAACTTATGGTCCACCCTCAAACCAACCATCCCAAACACTGGGTGAGGAACACACCCCGAATCCCCCAGGCAGAATTAGAAGCATTAGTCAGTTTTCAAATTCTACCTCCACCTGACCTCACCTCCGTTGATGACCTCACCTCCCACTACAATACAAAAGTGACCGAACTTCTTCTCACAATCGCCCCTCAGAAACTTAAGAAACCAAGAAGTATCCCTTCCAGATCCTGGTTTAACAAAGAGCTTACCAAAGAGAGATGACAACTTAGATTGGCTGAAACAACCTGGAGACTACAACCCTCGCCAACCAACCTCTTGCTCCTCCGAGCTGAGTGTCTAAAATACCAAAAAACACATCTTCAGAGAAAAATCTTCCACTCTAAGAACAGACCTAAAGACCTCTTCAACATCATCAAACAACAAATCTCCTCCTTCCCACCTCGTTCAATCACTGGCTCTGCTAAGCACTGCGAAGAGTTCACCACTTGCTTCTACTAAAAAATAACAAACATTGATCCCCCCACTTGACCCTGCCTCCTCCCCACCTTATACCAGAAATGCCCCGCCAACAATGAAGGCTGAGTTAATGCCATACCACCAAATATGGATGACCCTCCCAAATTCAGTCGCTCAGCAAACCAGAACACCAACCTCAATCATTTGCAATTGGAAAATGAGGCAGCCTGGAAGGAATTAAACATTATCCCGGTAGAAGTCCTCAAAATACTTGCTTGCATGAAGCCAACTTCATACCTCTCCGACTCCCTTCCTTCCTTGCTTGTCAAAAATCTCAAACACATCATCTCTCCTGCATGGACTAAAATCATTAACTACTCCTTATCCAGTGACTCCTTGCCGGCCTCACTCAAACTTGGCCTCGTCAATCTCCTCATCAAAAAAACAGACACAGACCAGAATGAACTTAGCATCTACAGACCTATAACCAACATCCCTTTCCTTGCCAAAACCTTTGAAAAATGTGTGCTTTCACAACTCAACAGTCACATGGAAAAACAAAATGCAGGACACCTTCCAATCTTGGTTCAGGAAAGGCTGCAGCACAGAGACTGCAATGCAGAACATCACGGACGAACTACACAGATCTCTGGATGATGGCCAGGCCTGCCTGCCTCCTAGTCATCCTGGACTTCTCAGCGGCCTTTGATACTGTCAACGATGACATTCTCCTAAACACCCTCTCACAGCATGCAGACATCAATTGTATAGTACTATTTATTTATAAAGGTTTTCTATAGCACAAACTAGACCCTGGAAGGGTAACAGAGTGCATTACAAATGTTACATCAACTAGAAAGCAGGATAAACTAGAAACATATTTGTGAGTAGCTAACAGGAAACATAAATGTTGTCAAAACTCATAGATCCGGAAGGTGCTGAAGAGTGTGTTAGCCATCCGCATGTAGAGTCAAGAGCAGATCCTGGTTGGTGAACTGCCTCTGATTAGTATGCAGCTAAATCAAGCATTGGGATCAGGGTAAAGTTTTGAAGGAAGTGCTTGAAAGGTTCATTCCGATTTCCTGGGGAAAGGCGTTCCAGGTCCTAGATGCTAGTCAGGAGAAAGCACGGTTGTAGGTTGTCTTTTTCCCACATTTTTGAGGGTTCAATAGAAAGGTGCTGGTGCTTCTTGACGTTCTGCCATTGCTTGACAATTCCAGTTAACGGCTAGATACCTTGTAGTTGAAGTGCAAGGCTTTATGTGTCATCCACACAATTTTTCCTTCCTTCCTGAACCAACGCTCTCAGCTAATTAAACTAAACAACTCCACTTCATCAGCAAAGCCAATCTCACAAGGTGTTCCCCAAGGGTCAGTCCCATCTCCTGCCTTGTTCAACCTCCATATGGAACCCCTTGCAATGATCTTGAAACAAGCCAGAACTGTCTAACATCTTTATACAGATGACACTCACCTCTAAATTAAAAGATCGTCAGCTAATGTCATCCAGCTCTTAAACAATACTCTCTCATGGTGCAATCCTGACTGAGCAGCAACCACCTTAAGCTCAACCCCAACAAAACGGAACTCCTCTTTATCCAACCAAAGGAAAAGTCCTATCTTGTGCACAGCTGGCTTGACAACCTCACTGCATTAAACAGCAAACTATCCATCTCCAACTCTGTTAAATCTCTAGGGATTACACTTGACAGAAAGCTGAACATGAAACAGCATATTAATGCCTCAGCGAAAAGTGCCTTCTACACGTTGAAGCACCTTAGAAAAATCAAACCTTTTATCCCACTCGATGACCTAAAGACAGTGGTGCAATCCTTAGTCCTCTCCAAGCCAGACTACGAAAATGCAATGATCACGGGCTCCCCTAAATCACACCTTATCCCAATAAATGCCACACTCAAAACAGCGGACAGACTATCTCTGGGGAGAGTCGCTCTGACCACATCGCCGCCACACTCAAGAGACTCAACTGGCTACCAATCGAGAACAGATAGATATTCAACACTGCCTGCATAACCCACAACACTCTTTACACTAAAGAACCATTCTACCTTGCTAACAAACTATCAAAGGCTGGCCAAAAGAGACCTCTTCGAAGATTTAACACTCTACTCCTTATTCAGTGCAAATTTTGGAAAGAAAAACCACGCACTTGCTCTTTCTCTGGGAATGCTCTGAGAATTTGCAATTGGCTGCCACAGACATTTGCTTCTTCTCAACAAATACCTAAACCTTCTCCCTTCAATCAACTTTCTTCTCTGACACTCCTCACTCACACCCTCCAATGAGCCGGAACACCTCTACTTTGGTAAAAACTGTGCCTACTCGCCCCTACTACTGAAACACCCTACCATAACTACTGCTGAACTATATTGCCCACATAACCTATTGTCTATTGTATTCTTCTTTTATATATTGTCAATCTGTATTTTATACTTTTTAATTACTTCATATGCACCTCATGTAGCTGCTGCTGTGCTACCATAACTACCTCCGAATTATATTGTCTACATACTCTACTGTTTATTGTTTTCCTCTTTTTTATATTGTCACTGTGTTCTTCATATTTTTTTTTATGTACTCCCTATGCACCTCAAGTAATTGAGACTGTGCTAACTCTGTCTTCGGCTGAAGTTCGAACTATACAAAACTCGAGAAATATATCCTCATGAAAACGTTTCTGTATGTTTTTTTCATACTTTTTGGCATTCTCCTGAGGAAATATTTCATCTTATCCTGTAGAATATGTAATATGTGCAAAAAAGGAAGGCAATAAAGGGTCTTAAAAGGCAAGAGAGAGACATAGATCAGATGAAAGGTACCATTGCAGTTATATAAGACAAAATATCAAAACTGAAACAAGACATGTATATTCAATAGCAAATTAATCAAGGCTAGCAGAAGCTGCATGATATCCACTGGTGCACAATAATTTGCACAAACTTTATGCAACAAAAATGGAACAGAAGGAAACATTTCTGTATAACTGTTCCCTGTCACAGGTTGGAGGTAACAATATGTGATATGAGCAAACTAAACTTCCTGACATAATTACATCTTTTTTATTTTAAAAGAAGCAATACATTACATTTTGCTTGGTAAACTTACAAACACATCTAAAAATTAATGAAAGCAGAACCTACTCTGCATTACCTCAAATTTGGTCCGTTAGGCCTTGAAGGTGGTTGCCAGGAAACCGCGATGAATGACTCACTGATTGGAGTGGCAGACAATACACTAATATCCTGGGGAACTGTTGGGTCGGTAGTTACAAGTGTAGCTAAACTTTCTGTACATCCGCCAAGGTAGCCGCCTCCACTAGAGCATGCCACAATGGTGATGGAGTAGTTGGTGTAGGGGATTAAATCTGTCAATATATGGCTCAATGGAGAACTTTTGTTGACTGTAATTATAGGATCAGGCAGACAAATCTCATAGCTCAGGATCTCTCCATTCGGTATCAGAGGACTCTTCCAGTTGACCTGAAGATAAATAAAATTCAAAGTCAGGTTCATACCAGCTAACAAACAGTACGCTTAGATCACACACACTCCAGAAAGTAATGCCTATGGATAATACAGGAAAGCCAGCAGATTCCATGCTTGTACGTCAAAGGTGCGGCAATGCATGCATACACAGTATTTGCTAGACAACTTCATTTTACTTTTTTGGCATTAAGGCTGACATTCTATATTCATCAGACCTATGCCCCAAAAAGTGCAACTGGAGGAGTTTTATTACTGATTCAGTCAGATAGCAATCTAGAACATCCTGTATTTTATCTGTCACATGATCTAGATAAAGAATGATTACTTATGAGAAAGACTTGCGTGGAATAGAAGCATCTGTTAATGGGAACTACTGAACCTTTTAAAATAAGAAAAGACCATTTAAATCTCCAGTCCCTCCAAATTATGCAGTGTAAGAATAGCCAACAAGCCAGTTGAACTTTTTTTGGTGGCCAAAAGTTCATCAAGACGTGAAGGAATATGTTTGATCCTGTCCTGTTTGTGCATAAAATAAAGTCATTCATAACAAACATTTTGGATTTCTTCAACCTCATCCAGTCCTTGGTATACTATCTAAATAAATGTTATTGTGGACTTACCTCTTTGTAATGGGTAACAAATAATATTTATGATCATAATAGATCATAATAGATATATTTTCAAAGATGGCACATTTTAAACTCCTTTCAAACTATTCTATCTGCTCCAAAAATATTCAAGACATTTATTTCTAACATCTTTCGATTGCATAGGTTACTTAGTGTGACTATTTCTGATAGACAGTCTCAATACGTCTCTCATTTCTAGAAGGCCCTTTGTTCACCATTAAACATCAACCAAAGTCTCTCTTCTGGATTTCACCCCCAGGGTAATGGGCAAAAAGAAAGGGTCAACCAGAGTTTTGAACAATAGTAATGATCTTTTTGTAAAGCCACTACAAATAACTGGTCATCATTTTTGCTTCTCACAGAATTCCCTCTTAATAACAAACTCACTCTGCAACCAAGACGTCTCTATTCTTTGCATTCAAGAATTTCATCCTCCCCCAAACTTTCCCAGAAACACTTTAGTTAAGACTAACTGTAGGAAGTTGGGTTTTGTTCGTTGAAGGGGGTGAAACCCGTCTCAAGCAGTAACCACAATTCTTCTCATTGTGCAGTCACAAGCAAACCCTAAAATTAGCCTGTGCTCAACCTTGGGTAGCTTGGCACAGAGCAGTCAGGCTTAACTCAGAGGCAATGAGTAAAGAATTTTTACAACAGTTCAAACTGTAACACTGTGAAAAATGCACCACAAAAGGATCTCACAACAGATTCAGAAAACTAGAGTACATTTTAATTCATAAAACAAGACCCACATGACAAAATTCCAATCATTAGAACAGGAGATATGAATGCTTTATGATTTCAGTAATAATAGTACCAAAAAGCACAAAGCTCTAACTGTGGAGATCTGGTTACTCCAGACCCGGACAAAGTCACAATTTCAGGCCAACTGAAATGGAGTAGGTTAGAACTGGGGGTCTCTGGTTGGCAGATGTAGGTACCTTTGACCAAATAGGGACCCTTGCTTCTAGTCAGGGTAAGAGGGATACACACTTTAGATAACCCCTGCTCATCGCCTTGGTAGCTTGGCACGAGCAGACAGGCTTATCCCAAAGGCAATGTGTAAAGTATTTGTACCAACACTCACAAGTAACACAGTGAAAACACCACAAATGGACACCACACCAGTTTAGAAAAATAAAGTATCTTTATCTAAACTACACAAGACCAAAACGACAAAAATCCAACATACACAGTTTTAAAATATGACTTTAGAAATGTTTCAAGAACTTGTGCCATAGAAATCTATGGATGCGTGACTTTGCATCAAAGTACCAGGAGATGCGACAAAAGTTCCCAAGCCAAACAGGTGCAACGTCGGAAAACAAAGAGCTGTGACACTCCTGAGACCCTGAGGAGGCGATGCGACAGCCCCGCTGCATGCAGTGGACGGGTTGCATCGAGTCCGGTCTGTAGGGGGAGCGATGCGTCAAGTCTTCATGCCAGTTCCGGTTTGCAGGTGATGCGTTTGGAAAGCGTCTCGCACAGGTACGATGCGTAGTTCTTCGGGATGCGACAGCGATCGATGCGGCGGCATTGCGCGGCGTAGGTCCTCTTCAGCTGCGATCCCTCGATGCGTCGGTTCTTGCAGCGGCGACAGGCACTGCGACGATCTTCGCAGCGGCACGGCGATGCGATGGAAATCTTCTCGCGCCGTAGAGATGCGCCGGTGAAACGTGCCGCAAGAAGAGCGATGCGACGGGTTTTTCAGTTCTTTTCACACTTCTTCTTCTTCTAGCTCCCAAACAGCAGCAACAACCTCCAGAGGCCCCACAACTGGATCATGCACTCTAGGCAGGTCAGAACTCACACAGCAGAGTTCAGGGGAAGCTGTAGGTGAAGTTCTTTTGTTCCTGGGACTTCAAAACAGGAGGCCAGCTCTTCTCAGGCCCTTGGAGATCTTCTTCAAGCAGGGGACACACCACACAGCAAAGTCCTTCTCCTTTCCTTGGCAGAATAGCAACTGCAGGTTAGCCCCAGAACACACAGCCAGTGCAGTCCTTCTCTTCAGTTTCTCCAGCTCCGCTCCTCGGCGAAGGTTCTTCTTGACTTCCAGGATGATCTAAAGTTCAGGAGTTTCAGCTCTCATATTTATGCCCCAAAAGTCTTTGGGGCATATCAGCAACGAGGCAATATAAAATTATCGCTGCTTTTGCGTCCGTTTTCGGGCGAAAAGCGACGATGATTTTATCGCCTAATCAGCAAGGTCACAGTATCGCATGAAACCTTGCATTAGCGCACGGATTCTTAACGCCCAACTTTGCATCTCTAATGAGCTGCAAAGTGGGTGTTCCTGACCTGACATGACTGGAGAAATGTCGCTAAGCGACATTTCTCCTATCATCAAGCCCCACGCTATGCAGCATAGCGGCAAGAAAAGTAGCGATAACCCCTGTTATCGCTACTTTCCTTACACCTGCTTCAGGACTGACTTAGCCATGATATCCTATGGAAGGTGGATATCATGGCTAAGTATTTGAGGCCCTATCATCAAGCTAACGTCAATCTTCGTGAAATTATTGCGGGGTTTCCAGCGATAATCTCACGTTTGGCAGTTAGGATTTGTATCGCTTTTGAGATAAGCTAATAGCACGCTATCTCAGCGATAAAAAACCATGTTAGCTGGCGATAATTATCCTAGCGCTAAGTGCGCTTAGCGATAATTATCACCGGTTGTTGCTGATATGCCCCTTTGTTCTCTAGGTTTAAGGGGCCTTGGACACAGTCCAAGCCAGTTCTGGGTGCACTCTGTCAGTGCACAATTTCTACCTTTGTGAATGTGGGCCAGGGCCGTCAGACGCACCACAGGAGGTGGAGCCAGCATTGTGGAAGGCAGGCAGGCACAGCCCTATTCAGGCCCAGGTGCTACTCCTCCCACCACTCCAAATGCAGATCGGTCTATTCAGCCTAGTGCTGACTCACCCAGACTCCTGGAGCTACCCCAGTTCCTCTCAAAACAGACAGTCAATCCACAAACAGGCAGAGGCACACAGAAAAGTTGAACCAGATAATAGCCACTTTCTAAAAGTGATAATTGCAAACACAGAATTTAAAAACCATCTTTACTAAAAGATGTGTTATAAAATTCTGAGTTCAGGGATACCAGACTCCAATTTTCCATCTCACTCCTATGGGAAGATATGGAGGTAAACACGTTACATAGCATTCCCCATTCAGGCCTATGGGCAAGCTAGCCTTTCAATAGTGAAAAACAAAATTGGCAGTATTTCACTATCAGGACATGTTACACACACTAGTACATGTCCTACCTTTCACATACACTGCACCCTGCCCAGGGGGGTACCTTGGGCCTATGTGTAAGAAAAGGGAAGGGTAAGGCCTGGCAAGTGGGTGCACTGGCCAGGTCAACACGGCAGTTAACAAACTGCACAGGCACTGTGTTGGCAGGCCTGAGACATCTTTTTAGGGCTACTTATGTGGGTGGCACAATCAGTGCTGCAAGCCCACTAGTAGCATTTGAGTTACCAGCCCTCGCACACTCAGTGCACTTTACTAGGGACCTACTGGTAAGACAAATATGCCAAGCATGGATAACCAATCACAATAACAATTTACCCAGGGAGCACTTGCACTTTGACACTGATCAGCAGTGGCAAAGTGCCCAAAGTTTCTAAACCAGCAAAAACAAATCCAGCATAGCATCAAAACACAGGAGGTAGAGGCAAAAAGTCAGGGAAAACCATGCCAAGGATGCCAGGTCTAACAGTGTGCAGGCAGGCTACAGGGACACAGTTAGGCACACTGAACAAAGTACCTTAAATCCTGGTTTGCGGAGCATTGCGTGCTATGTCCCTCTTAGGTGTGCACTGGTGTGCTCGCACACATGCGGCCTTCCTGCCACACGCAAAGAGACTAGGAGCGTGCATTTAAAAGTCAAACGGGAACACAAAGCAATTATCACTTTGAAATGGGCCATTAATTCCATTAAACGAAGGCCCTCAGACACTGCATTAAACACTACACTGACAGTCTCTTCTGGCTTCTGGCTGTCTCACACCCCTTATCAGGCCTCACCAAAGATAAACAAATGATTAAATAGCATGCCTTTGTGATGCAGGTACTGAACCCTGCTTGGCAACATTTACATTTTCTGTAAGTGAGCCCAAATCACACTCTGTCTAGGACAGTAGGGCCTGGGTGTATATTCTGTTACAAACAAATGCTGAAAAAGACACATTTTGTTAACAAAAAAATAACTTTCATTGGCCCTGCAGGCATTTGTTGTTTCTCGCAGCTCTATCATTGGGCCGTTGATGTTGCGGGTATCTGTCATTGTCGATCTGTGCTGTTCACTGTTATTCTCCAAATCCATTTTCAGTTTAGTACACCGTCCTCATATGTTTCATGCATGTCATTAGAAATATTATACCACTGCAATGTTGTTTACTTCACATGTCCGATACTGTTTAAGTACATGGTAAACTCAGGCACTATTTCTCAATGGAGACATTTTACATTTTATAGATTTAAAAGGTTTGATTATTGTTAGATCTGGGGGTCTCTAGTTGGCAGGGTAGGTACCACTGTCCAAGTAGGGACCCTTGCTTCTAGTCAGGGAAAGGGGGATACACTGTTAAGATAACCCCTACTCACCCTCTAGGTAGCTTGGCCTGAGCAGTCTAAGCTATCAAAGGCAATGTGTAAAGTATTTGTACCAACACTCACAGTAACACAGTGAAAACACCACAGATTTACTCCACACCAGTTTTAGAAAAATAATGTATCTTTACTAAAAACTTCACAAGACCAAATACTACAGACAAACCAACATACAATTAAAAAGGTTACTTTAAAAATAGTTCAAGAGTTTGCAGAAAGTACTCCAGGATGTCAAAATCAGTGTCCTGCACAATGCGACTCTCAATGCACAAAATGCGACACTTGCGTGCCCAACAGTACCTGTAGTTGCGATAAGGTTCCCAAAAGCTATAACAAGGAAGCTTGCAAAGGCGATGCGATACTCCTGAGATCCTGGGGAGGCTTTGCAGCAGCCCTGCTTCACGCAGCAGAGGTGGATGCGCCGGCTCCGATCTGTAGGGGGAGGATGCGATGACTTTGGCCTTCGTTGCGTAGGTTTCTTGGGGGGAAGCTTCACGCACAGGTTCGATGCGACACTCTTCGATGTGGTGCGATGCGTGGCGCAGCGTTGCCTTCCGGCGCCGCAACTCTCGATGCGCCACGGAACGGGACTCTGCGTCGACGCACCCGATGACTGGAGACTTTTCACGCACCGGCAGTGGTGCGGCTCGCAAACTGGTTCTGCGACAACCCTCGCAATGGCCGGAATCTTCGCGCTTCGGGACGATGCTCGACGCACTCGGCGATGCGGGGACCCTGCGTGTTGCGATGGTGCCGCGATGAAATTTTCCTCACACTCTCGTCTTGCGACACGCAATCGGATGATGCGTTGGGTACCAGTCACTCTTGTTCACGCTTCTGCTTTCCAGCTCCCAAACACAGCAAAATGACCTCCTGAGGCCCCAAGACTGGGCAAGCACTCCAAGGCAGGTCAGAACTCTCTCAGCAGAGTTCCAGGGGAGCTGGTGGTGAAGTCCTTTTGTTCCTGGGACTTCTTAACAGGGAGCCAGCTCTTCTCAGGCCCTTGGAGATCAGAATCAAAAGAAGGGGACACAGCAAAGTCCTTCCCCTCTCCTTGGCAGCAAAGCAAAACAGCAAGCAGGCAGTCTTCTCCTCTTCAGTCCTTTTCAGCTTTCTCCTTGGCAGAGGTTTCTTCTTAGTTCCAAAGTGATCTAAAGTTTTAGGTGTCTGGGGTCCTCTTCTTATACCCCTCCAAGTCTTTGTCTCTCTTTGTTCCAGTGGGGAGATTCCCCTGCTCAAACCGGTTCCTGGGTGTGCTCTGCTCTGGAGCACCTGATTCCTTTCAGAGTGAGGGGCAGGGTCGTTAGACGCTCAGCAGGAGGTGGAGCCTTCTTTGTGCCAGCAGAGGCAGAGTCCTCAGCCTGGCCAGCAGGGGGTGGAGCCAGCATTGTGTTTGTCAGGGGCAGCCCTATTCAAACCCAGGGACTACTCCTCCCACCCATCTAAAGCAGATCTCCCTATTCACCCTGCTGCTGACTCATCCAGGCTCCTGGAGCCACCTAGCCCATCACATGACACCAGTCAGCCAACCAGCACACAGGCACACAGGAAGGTTAAACAGGAGAATAGCTACTTTCTAAAAAGTGCTATTCTCACACAGTGAATTTAAAAACCATCTTGCTAAAAAGATGTATAATTAAATTCTGAACACAGAGATACCAAACTTGGATTTTCTATCTTGCCCTTATGGGAAGCTAGGCAGGTAAACAGCCTTCCCCATTCTATCATATGGGCAAGATAGCCTCTCAGCAGTGAAAAACGAAAATGGCTGTAATTCACTACCAGGGCATGTTACACACCTCAGTACATGCCCTACCTTTCAGATACACTGCACCCAGCCCAGGGGGGTACCTAGGGCCACCATAGGGATGCCTGACATGTACAGAAAGGGAAGAATAAGGCCTGGTCAGTGGGTGCTCTGGCCAGGTCGACATGGCAGTCCTGGGCTGCACATAGGCACTGCAAGCAGGCCTAAGACATTATTTTAGCGCTACTCCTGTGGGTGGCACAATCAGTGCTGCAGCCCACTAGTAGCATTTGAATCACCAGCCCTGGCACACGCAGTGCACTTTACTAGGGGCTAACAGGTGAAACAAATATACCAATCATGGATAACCAATCAAGATAACAATTTACCAAGGGAGCACTTGCACTTTGACACTGATTAGCAATGGCAAAGTGCCCAAAGCATCTAAACCAGCAAAAACGAAATCCAGCATAGCATCAAAAACACAGGAGGTAGAGGGAAAAAGTCAGGGGTAACCACGCCAAAGATGCCAGGTCTAACACGTGTCCCCTCCAGCTGAAAGTGGGGAGAACTACCCACCCTCTTGGGAGTTCTCATCGCGAAGGCGGAAAAACCTGGACAGACCATCGGCGTTGGCGTGTTCTGTACCGGGGCGGTGTTCCACCGTAAAGTCCATCCCCTGTAGGGCAATGGACCACCTCAACAGCTTAGGATTCTCACCCCTCATCTGCATCAACCATCTGAGGGGCCTGTGGTCCGTCTGAACCCGGAAGTGAGTCCCAAACAAGTAGGGTCTCAGCTTCTTCAGCGCCCAGACCACAGCAAAAGCTTCCCTTTCAATCGCACTCCACCTCTGTTCCGTGGGAAGTAGCCTCCTACTAATGAAAGCTACAGGTTGGTCGAAGTCCTCATCATTTAGTTGTGAGAGCACCGCTCCCACTCCATGCTCAGAAGCGTCTGTCTGCACTATGAATTCCTTGGAGAAGTCAGGCGCCTTGAGTACTGGTGCTGAACACATGGCCTCCTTCAGGGCATCAAAAGCTTCTTGGCAGGCACTGGTCCAAATCACTTTCTTCGGTAACTTCTTGGAAGTTAGTTCTGTCAAGGGAGCAACAATGGTGCCATACCCCTTGACAAAACGGCGATAGTACCCGGTGAGTCCTAAGAAGGCTCTCACCGCTGTCTGGGTTTTGGGGGGTTCCCAAGCCCGGATGGTATCTATCTTGGCCGCTTCCTACCTGGTGTTCCAAATACACCACCGAACCCTGCCCTATCTGGCACTTACTGGCCTTGATAGTGAGGCCTGCACTATGCAGAGCCTTCAACACTGCGCAGAGGTGTTGCAAGTGTTCTTCCCAAGTGGAGCTGAACACAGCAATGTCATCCAGATATGCGGCGCTGAATTGCTCCAGCCCGGACAGTACCTGGTTGACCAGTCTCTGGAATGTGGCAGGGGCGTTCTTCAACCCAAAGGGCATGACACGGAACTGGAAGTGCCCCTCTGGCATTGAAAACGCAGACCTCTCCTTGGCCCCATCAGTTAAGGCAATCTGCCAGTACCCAGAAGTTAAATCAAACGTACTGAGGTAGTTGGCAGCTCCCAACCGATCCACGAGCTCATCAGCTCTGGGGATGGGGTGTGCGTCAGTCTTCGTGACAGCATTGAGCCCACGGTAGTCCACACAAAACCTAAGTTCTGGAGTGGCACCTGGCGCAGCAGCTTTCGGTACAAGTACCACTGGGCTAGCCCAGGGGCTGCTGGAGGGCTCAATCACCCCTAGCTCCAACATCTTAGAAACCTCCTTCTTGATGCTGGCCCTGACCTTGTCAGCCACCCGGTAAAACTTCTGTTTCACAGGCATGCTATCTCCCGTGTCCACGTCATGGACACACCAGTTGGTGATACCGGGGGTCAGGGAGAACAGAGATGCAAACTGACCCAGCACATGGCGACAGTCCCTCTGCTGTTCTGGGGTCAGGGTGGGCGAGAGGACCACTCCATCCACTGACCCATCTTGCTCCTTAGCTTCCACGAGGTCCGGAAGTGGATCGCTATCCTCCTCCATCCCTGCATCTGTAGCAAGTAGCATTGTTATTTCAGACCTCTCAAAATGGGGTTTGAGGCGGTTCACGTGTAGGACCCTCATGGGGTTCCTGGGAGATCGCAAGTTGACCAGGTAGGTCACCTCACTCTTGCGCTCCACCACCTCATATGGCCCAGTCCATTTGTCTTGGAGCGCGCAGGGCTCCACTGGCGCCATCACCCACACCATCTGCCCAGGTTGAAATTCCATCAGAGTGGTATGCTGGTCATACCACCTCTTCATCTCATCCTGGCTGGCTTCCAGGTTCGCCTGAGCGAGGGCCCGGAAGCGCTGTGTCTGGTTGCGGATGGCCAGCACATAGCTGAACACATCCTGGGGGGTTTTCCCAGGGGATTTCTCCCAACCCTCCTTCACCAGACTGAGAGGTCCTCTAACAGGGTGCCCGTACAAAAGCTCAAAGGGACTGAACCCCAGAGACTTTTGTGGTACCTCCCTGTAGGCAAATAATAGGCATGGCAAAAAGACGTCCCACTTCCGTCTCATGGGCTCCGTCAGCCCCATGATCATGCCCTTCAGGGTCCGGTTGAACCTTTCAACCAATCCATTTCCTTGAGGGTGGTAAGGAGTGGTGAACTTCTAAGTTACCCCACACTCCTCCCACAGAGACTTCATATACCTGGAGATGAAGTTGGTACCCCGGTCAGATACCACCTCTTTGGGGAAACCCACACGGGTAAAGATCTCCATCAACGCACGGCCCACCACCGGGGCTGTGGTTGTCCTGAGAGGGATAGCCTCCGGGTACCGGGTGGCATGATCCACCAGGACCAGGATGAACCTGTTGCCTAAGGCTGTCCTGGGGTCCAGTGGCCCCACAATATCTATCCCCACCCGCTCGAAAGGGGTGCTCACTACCAGAAAAGGCTGGAGAGGGCCTTTGCATTTTCCTCCAGCCTTGCCACTTGCCTGGCAAGTCTGGCATGATTTACAAAAGGAAGCGACGTCCGTCTTCATCCCGGGCCAGTAAAAGTGGGTGGCAAGCCTTTGTCGGGTCTTGTCCTGCCCGAGATGTCCTGCAAGCGGCACGTCGTGAGCCAGACCCAGTAGGAAGTCTCTGAACCCTGCGGGTACCACCAGGGTACGTGATCCACTGGGCTCAGCAAACCTAGGCTCACTGTACAACAAGTCATTCTCCCAGTAGAGAAAAAAGTTCTTCGGATCAGCACCTGCTGCCTGGTCTGCAGCCTGGTGCCGCAGACCTTTAAGAGTAGGGCATGTCTTCTGCGCACGGCAGAACTCCTCTCTGGAGGGACCACCCTCTTGCTGCCAATGGGTCAGCTCAGGCATGTCTCCCAGCTCAGCGACCTATTCCCCTGTAGGCTCCAGGGCATCCCCCGTAGGTTCTGCTCCTTCCTGGACCGTGGGAACAGCGGGGGTGGACGTACCACGCCCTTTGCCCTTCCTCTTTCTGGCAGGGACCTGGGCCACTGTTTCAGGCTCCAGGTCTGCTTCACAACCCTGTCTGGCTGCCATGGACCGGGTGGTCACACAGACCCACTCAGGCAAACCCAACATCTCCAAATGAGCCTGGCGTTCCACCTCCTTCCATGGGGAACTCTCCAGGTCATTACCTAGCAGACAGTCTACCGGCATGGATGGACTCACAACAACTCTGAGAGGACCTGAGACCCCCCCCCCACTCAAAGGGAACATGTGCTACCTTGCAAAGGCGCACAGAGTTGTCAGCTGACACTACTGGGTGAAGTACGTCTGGAATGATCAGCTCCTCAGGGACCCACTGACACCTGACCGTAGTCACACTGGCTCCAGTGTCCCTGAGAGCCTCCACCCTCCTCCCATTGATGGTCACCCACTGCCTGTACTTCTTAGTGTTATCAGGGACAGGGGTTTCCTGGACCATCTCTGTGTCTCCTAAAGAGACAAGGGACATAACTGCTAAACCCTCCAAATCACTAGAAATTAAATCCCCACCAAAAGCTACACTAGCTATACCCGGGGTTGGAACACCAGAGGGTGCCTGGGATTTCTTGGGACACACAGGAGACTTGTGACCCAATTCCTGACAGTGATAACACCTAATGGGACCCTTGTTATCCGACCTGCCCTTAGGGGGCCAGGTTGGTTTGGGTTTTGACTTGGGGGGCTGGGACTGGTTACCCTGGGAACTATTTTGGGGCCCTTGTGAGAACTCCTTTTGGTTACCCTTGTCCCCCCCACTCTTCTGCTGGGGACCCTGCCCACCTTTGGCAATGGTACCCACAATTCCTCTGTGGACCCTAGTACTGGTCCAGCGGTCCGCCTCCTTAGCAAGCTCAATGGGGTCCGTCAGCTTGCTATCTAAAAGATGCTGGCGCAGCTCTGGAACACATAGACTACTCAAGTGCTCCCAACTAATTAAATGTAACAACCCCTTATAATCAGTTACCTTGCTGCCCTTCATCCAACCTTCCAGTGCCCGTGAGTACAGATTCACACACTCCATCCAAGTCTCAGACTCTTTCTTCTTGGAATTCCTAAACTGCAGTCTATACTGCTCTGGAGTAAGTCCATACCTGAGACATAGGGCCTCCTTCATATTTGGATAGGTCATGGTACCTGCTAATTCTAAGGGCTCTAGAGCACCCCTCCCAGAAGCCTCAAAATGTTTCCACAGGCCCGCCCCCCAATGCTGTTCAGGCACACCATTCATCCTCAATGCAATTTCATACGATGTGAACCAGGCATAGATATCCTCACTCCTGTTATAATTCTGCACTAAATCTTTGGGGATATATACTTTACCCCCCTGCACCGGCTGTGCGCTGCCACCATTTGAACCGGACTCCACCTGCTTGGCCTTGATGTCCAGCTCCTTCATGCTCAACTCATGAGCCAAAAGCAATTTTCTTTCCTCAAAAGCAAGGGCATTTTTCTTCTCCTCCTTTGCCATTTCCATTTTCATTTTCATTACTTCCAGCTCATGTTCTCTGATTCTTTGATTTTCTTGTAACTCCTCTGCTGGGGAAAGACCCCTGCTGGAATGGTGGCTCCCCGCCCCGCTGGTGGGGTTGCCCAATGGCAAATCATCTGCCCCAAACCCATTCCCTTCCCTATCATCATCTGCTTCCTCAGCCTCTTTAGCCTCCCACCATGTTTTCAGAATCTTCTGTAGCTCTTCCTTTCTGGCGTTGCTTTTTATGGGACAACCAAAATCCTTGCAGAACTGCTTGAGCTCCTCCACCTTGTATGAACACAGATCTCCAATGGTGAACTCTATCTCTCCTTCTACACTGGCTGCTTTCTCACTTGGAGCCATGATAATTCAAGAGTTACCTCAAAAATAGAACCAAAAAATAATCAATCAGCAGTATGTGGCTGTGTAATGGTCTGCTCTCCTAGTGATGTACACCAATTACTGGGGGTCAAGTACAAATACAAGTTCAATCTTCACCGCTGACCACCAATGTTAGATCTGGGGTCTCTAGTTGGCAGGGTAGGTACCACTGTCCAAGTAGGGACCCTTGCTTCTAGTCAGGGAAAGGGGGATACACTGTTAAGATAACCCCTGCTCACCCTCTAGGTAGCTTGGCCTGAGCAGTCTAGGCTATCAAAGGCAATGTGCAAAGTATTTGTACCAACACTCACAGTAACACAGTGAAAACACCACAGATTTACTCCACACCAGTTTTAGAAAAATAATGTATCTTTACTAAAAACTTCACAAGACCAAATACTACAGACAAACCAACATACAATTAAAAAGGTTACTTTAAAAATAGTTCAAGAGTTTGCAGAAAGTACTCCAGGATGTCAAAATCAGTGTCCTGCACAATGTGACTCTCAATGCACAAAATGCGACACTTTCGTGCCCAACAGTACCTGTAGTTGCGATAAGGTTCCCAAAAGCTATAACAAGGAAGCTTGCAAAGGCGATGCGATACTCCTGAGATCCTGGGGAGGCTTTGCAGCAGCCCTGCTTCACGCAGCAGAGGTGGATGCGCCGGCTCCGATCTGTAGGGGGAGGATGCGATGACTTTGGCCTTCGTTGCGTAGGTTTCTTGGGGGGAAGCTTCATGCACAGGTTCGATGCGACACTCTTCGATGTGGTGCGATGCGTGGCGCAGCGTTGCCTTCCGGCGCCGCAACTCTCGATGCGCCATGGAACGGGACTCTGCGTCGACGCACCCGATGACTGGAGACTTTTCACGCACCGGCAGGGGTGCGGCTCGCAAACTGGTTCTGCGCCAACCCTCGCAATGGCCGGAATCTTCATGCTTCGGGACGATGCTCGACGCACTCGGCGATGCGGGGACCCTGCGTGTTGCGATGGTGTCGCGATGAAATTTTCCTCGCACTCTCGTCTTGCGACACGCAATCGGATGATGCGTTGGGTACCAGTCACTCTTGTTCACGCTTCTGCTTCCCAGCTCCCAAACACAGCAAAATGACCTCCTGAGGCCCCAAGACTGGGCAAGCACTCCAAGGCAGGTCAGAACTCTCTCAGCAGAGTTCCAGGGGAGCTGGTGGTGAAGTCCTTTTGTTCCTGGGACTTCTTAACAGGGAGCCAGCTCTTCTCAGGCCCTTGGAGATCAGAATCAAAAGAAGGGGACACAGCAAAGTCCTTCCCCTCTCCTTGGGAGCAAAGCAAAACAGCAAGCAGGCAGTCTTCTCCTCTTCAGTCCTTTTCAGCTTTCTCCTTGGCAGAGGTTTCTTCTTAGTTCCAAAGTGATCTAAAGTTTTAGGTGTCTGGGGTCCTCTTCTTATACCCCTCCAAGTCTTTGTCTCTCTTTGTTCCAGTGGGGAGATTCCCCTGCTCAAACCGGTTCCTGGGTGTGCTCTGCTCTGGAGCACCTGGTTCCTTTCAGAGTGAGGGGCAGGGTCGTTAGACGCTCAGCAGGAGGTGGAGCCTTCTTTGTGCCAGCAGAGGCAGAGTCCTCAGCATGGCCAGCAGGGGGTGGAGCCAGCATTGTGTTTGTCAGGGGCAGCCCTATTCAAACCCAGGGACTACTCCTCCCACCCATCTAAAGCAGATCTCCCTATTCACCCTGCTGCTGACTCATCCAGGCTCCTGGAGCCACCTAGCCCATCACATGACACCAGTCAGCCAGCCAGCACACAGGCACACAGGAAGGTTAAACAGGAGAATAGCTACTTTCTAAAAAGTGCTATTCTCACACAGTGAATTTAAAAACCATCTTGCTAAAAAGATGTATAATTAAATTCTGAACACAGAGATACCAAACTTGGATTTTCTATCTTGCCCTTATGGGAAGCTAGGCAGGTAAACAGACGTCCCCATTCTATCCTATGGGCAAGTTAGCCTCTCAGCAGTGAAAAACGAAAATGGCTGTAATTCACTACCAGGGCATGTTACACACCTCAGTACATGCCCTACCTTTCAGATACACTGCACCCAGCCCAGGGGGGTACCTAGGGCCACCATAGGGATGCCTGACATGTACAGAAAGGGAAGAATAAGGCCTGGTCAGTGGGTGCACTGGCCAGGTCGACATGGCAGTCCTGGGCTGCACATAGGCACTGCAAGCAGGCCTAAGACATTATTTTAGCGCTACTCCTGTGGGTGGCACAATCAGTGCTGCAGCCCACTAGTAGCATTTGAATCACCAGCCCTGGCACACGCAGTGCACTTTACTAGGGGCTAACAGGTGAAACAAATATACCAATCATGGATAACCAATCAATATAACAATTTACCTTGGGAGCACTTGCACTTTGACACTGATTAGCAGTGGCAAAGTGCCCAAAGCATCTAAACCAGCAAAAACGAAATCCAGCATAGCATCAAAAACACAGGTGGTAGAGGCAAAAAGTCAGGGGTAACCACGCCAAAGATGCCAGGTCTAACAATCATGTTTCCTTAAAAATGCATACTTCTTACTGTTTCATTAACAGTTTTAACAACACAAACACCTAGCACAAATGGTGATTTATTCAGAAAACAATAAATAGATTATTTTAAAAAGACAAGAAAACGCAAAAATCGAATAATTCTGGCCTCGGCGTGTTGGTGCAATGGTCACTTTTTTTAAACAAATCACACGCAAATGCAACTGCATGTGCTACAAAAATAAACAGAAGAAAAGAGACACCACCCAATTTTGGCAGCCATATGATTGCAATACAAATTTTAAAATTAAGAAAATAACCATTGCGTATAATTTTGTTTAAACAGTAGCAGTATTTCCTAGCAGGCACATGTACATACAATTGCAGCAACCTGACTTATTTTAAAGACACAAGAATTTAAAAAGCAAGATAATGAATGGAAAATAAAAGGTACTGGGACAGGAAAATATATGGGTGTACCAGCCCTGTCGCTGATACACCATTCTTTTGAAGTGGATATGCACGTGTGAACAGGCGAAATGATGGCAGAACCAGTGGCTACAGTGGGCTGACCCTTTTTCCTTTGCTGAATGCTGTGGTGGGTGAAAGTGACATAAATGAGAGCTGAACAGATCAACTGATGAGGTATGACTCAAAGTCAAAGTATGCTATGCTATGTGAAGGTTACTTGTAAGGTGCCAGTACACAAAGGTTTCTTGGTACTATAATAACCAAACTATAGAGACCGTGGCACAGTTAATTGAAGAATAAGTAGGTTTTCAAGTTTAATAAGTGAAGATTTAGAATTAATAGATCATTGTAGAGCACTGGCGTAACGAACCTTGAGGAGGCCCCTATGCAGACTACATGGAGGGGCACACCTCCAGACTCAGTCAGGAGCTCTCTGGCCAGGGTACTGTGCTGTGGGAGCACCCTGAAGTTTGAGACCCTCCGCACCGGATGTATGACGTTACAACGCATACATTTACATCGCGGTACATTACATCGCGGTTTTTACAACGCAAGTCGTTACAACGACTTGCGTTGGAGGGCGCTGGATTTAGGAGTAGTATAATTTACTATTCCAACTCCAGTCTACGTACAGTAAATTATACTATTCCTTGTGCTAGAGCGCCATCTAGCGCAAGTCGTTGTAACGACTTGCGTTGTAAAAACCGCGATGTAATGGCATCGCGATGTAATCCCCGCGTTGTAAATGATGTTTCCCCTCCGCACCACAGGTTCTGCGGTGGCCAGTGTTGTAGAGGAGTATTCTTCATACTGTCTGCAGTTGAGAAGGGGCTGTTGCCGACGGTGACAGTTCTAGTTCTAGGGGTCATGAGAAGACACTTATCATTCAACCTTCGACTTAGGATGTGCCTGTTCCAACATAATTTACATGCATTAAAATGTGGGAAGCGTTGAAATACAGCTCTATGTAAAATGAGCTTAAAACAATTTTTTAATTGACCGGAAGCCTATGTAATTGTTTTAGGAAAGGTGAAATTTTGGTATTTTGGAACCTTGCAAATCAGACAGGCAGTCGTATCGTTTCAATGATTTGTTATGAGCTGATAAAGAGTTGCATTGCCATAATCAAGATTGAACATATGCATTAATCAGAGGAACATTTAATCTATTATGTACGACTGCCAGAGTATTTCACATAGATTTTAAATTATTCAAAGCAGATTTAGAAAAGTGGAGTATTATGTGGTGTCCTGGTAAGGCTTCGCCATGCAATACTCTCATGGAACCCAAAGAGGGTCCTTCGATTCACAATAATAAATTCTTAGCTCACTCCTGGTAATGTGGCAAAGAGCAGTCAGGCTTTACTAGAAGAACGTCTGAAACATTTCAGACTACCAACATGGATGATAAGTAATTGACATGACTCCGTAGAACTCCGACACTGATTTATAAAAATAAAGTGTATTTTTATCTTAATTTAGACACCAAATCGAACATGATCAATTACATATAACTGGACTTATTGATTTTAGAAGAAAACATAAATCAACGTAATTCAGTACTGCAAAACTTTTACAATGTGGTCAATGGGAAAAAGTGGTAATGGCAATCAGTCACTTGCAGGTTGAGTTGCGTGGAACCCAAGGAGGTTAAAGGTGATGTGAGTCCCAGGACCAAGCCAGGACAGTCAGTTCAATTTTACCTGGCCTGTGGAGCCTGGGTGCAGAGTTGTCCTGGCTGTCCCTGGTGCTGAACGGGAGCCACAGGAAAGCTGCGTTTTACTGCTTATGCTGTGCTGCAGGGAACTAGATGCAAAAACCCAACAACGGGGTGGTTGCTAATGTCAGTCGAAGGTTGGTTGGAGTTCCCTCTGGGGGCAGCGTCGAGTGCAGGGGTCAGTTGCCAGACTGGCGCCCAACAAGCCTTGGTAGTGGTAAACTTTGGAGGAAGGTACTTTGACGTATGGGGGTCCGGGTAACATGCTAACTGCCTGTAACTTCATAAAAGGCAGTACTACAGTTCCCAAAATAAACTAGACCATCTGGATGTGGGTGATACCTAGGAGGGCCCGATGTCCAGTGATTGTTTGGATCCGGAGGATTGTTTTATCCGCAGTTTGCAAGGGACTAGTGCCACTGGTCCAAGGGAGCCGGGGGTGATTCAGGCTCTCACAAGGGTCCCTCTGTCTGGGGGAACCAAGAGTTAGCCTAGGATGAGTTCTCAATTAGGCAGTTCAGGAGCATTGGCACAGGTGCAGATATACCTCTTTTGGTTTGTGCAAGTCCTGTTGTTGCAGACAAGGTTCTCTTCTTTGCCCTCTTTAATGCAGATTGACTCAAAGCTGAGGTTATGGTGTCAGGGGTGGCCCTTGAATCCTAGATTTAGGTTTGTTGGGGGTGTGGGTACATGTGCCCAATGGGTTGCTTACTCCTGCGGCTGATCCGTCCCTGAGGTGACCTCATCAGGGACGGATCAGCCGCAGAAGTAAGCAACCCATTTTGTGACCTCATCAGGGGGTGCAGGTCACCTTTTATACTAAGAACCCACTATTTCTACCACTTTTGAAAATGGCAGAAGTCTTCCTTAGCTGTACAGACCAGGCAGGCCACCCTTGAGGTCTGGCTAGCCTTCTAGGGGTGTATACCTCCTGCATACCTAATTTCCTGCCTGCCCAGGTTCATTTGTACTTGGGGCAGGGTGAGGGCTGTTTCCTCCTTTGGGAGTCAGCTCTAATGCACATTGGTGACCTCTCACACCAAAGCATGCCAGTGGGTTTCCCAACAATTACAGATAGAAAGCATACTCTGTTTGTGGTGCTGCACACATTTTCTTAATTGTCCACCCCATTTGCATGTACATTAGCAGCCAATATTAGATATCTCCTCCACAGCAGTATGTTTTACTAATCTCCCCTGAACATGCAAGAACAAACGAAGTAACCTAAAACAAACGTTGGGTCAACAGGAGTCTGTTTCTACTGTGCACTGCAAGTCCTTTCAGCAAATCTTCATGACAGGGGTGAAGGCAGTCCTGGTCATAATGACTTCAGTATAACTATAAGCATGTAATGATACAGCAGTGCAGAGGTACAGAAGGTCAGGGCACAAACAGAAAGGGGAGGAAAGATGAGGTGATAGGGACACACAAAATATAGCAGTGTCGGACCTAGCAATCCAGCCCTGGAAGGCCCTGTCTCACACCCCTCAGCAAAGCATCCAGTACAAAACTAGAGCATCTAACGGGGTTAATTGCCCTGTGGCAACCATTTTGTCAACAGCATTTCCCAAACATGCGCTAAGTCCCCATGACCTGTCCTGGCACTCAAGGCTCTCAAGATGCTACTCTCAGCTTCTACCTAGGAGGGTATGTCAGTGCCCCAAATTGTCAATGTGGAGGCATTTTTGGATTTCAAGCCATGGCATTCTTATGCTCGGCCAGCACTAACAACAGAGCCACATATCTGTATGAAGCAGTGGCTATTCACCAGTTCCTCGCATTTTTCCAATCAAACACATTTTGGGTGTCCAGAGACTGGATCTCTCAAAATTGCTGCCCGTATTTTAATTACTTCAAGCCAACAACGGGACAGTCCAGGAAAACCTCAAACTGTAGGCGTGTGCCAGAAGCTCCACAGCGATGGCTGCTGTCGTTGACTTCCAAGTACATTCTGCTGTGCCATCTCGGTGTCAGATACATCTGCATTAAAAAAAATCTAACTGCATGAGTTTTAAAGATGTGCTCATTGATACCCAAGCTGCCCGCTCTCTAGCATGACACCATTCTTCATTGGTTATTTCTCTGTTCAGATCAGCCTCACATTTGAATTTGCTATTGCTCATTAGGACCACAATTGCGTGAGACACTACTGTTTCTATAGCAGGGAGACAGCCATCCTCCCAATGTACAATGCCCAAAGTGTCTGGAGCACGGCATGGTTGGGGGGGAGGGGCCTGAATTCTCGCTGTCCCCAGTGCAGCACACCAGCGCAACTAGGGGATTGTGCATCAGTAACTAACCCCCACATGGATCAAATTCATCCCTAAGTTATCAGAGGTGAGCAGGAAGCATTAGTCCCAAAGGTCTCCAAAGCTTACCGCACCAGTGTTTGCATAAGAAGTTCCCCACCAGTGACGAATAGGTATGATTAACAGCAATTTATTGCTGTTCAGATAAGCTTTTGCAGCTAGTCCTGATGTCAGAGACTATAATTTCAGCTCGTTGCCTTGTTTCAGCCTCCATGCCAACCACGGAGTTGTGTGGCCAAGAAGTAGAATTCTAAGTGTGCCACTCACCCCGGCCACCCTCAGTGAACGTGAGACCCAGTATGTCCAATACCACACTAGGATGCCGAGTATTCTATATGAATCCATTCATAAGGGAAAGCAGCCGTTTACAAAATGTCAAGGGCAGCACTATCCCAAGTAATACAAGAAGCATAGGAGCGCCGCCATTTTCAGCAACTGTCAACACAGCAGTTATAGTCTTTGTAAGGCCTCAGGAAAAAAGGTAGTGCCCCCAAAAGCCTGTTAATCTAAATGAGCCTTATGCAGAACAAATATAAATGAATTATGTATTGGTTCAAGTCAACTTAGTTGAACTAAACCGTTTTCTGAACATTTTTAACAGTTTTATGCATGCATTTTTTTTAAATGCTGAAATTGGAAAGAATATCCTCAAGTTAAAAATACACCATTATCTCCCAGCAGTCCTATATACTTTACTAATATGCCAGTTTCTCCTACTGTCTTTACTTTTTATCAACACTTTTCAAACTTCATAGAATTATGGGGTCTTTGCATGAGTAGGATATGATGGTATCTGTGGATAAAATATAAATGAACCCATTGATGTGTAAATGGTAGTGCTGAGCTACATAGTGACAGTAAAACAACAGTAGTGTGCAGTGTTTTACGTACTTTCTCCTAGGTTGCAGTACCCTATGGTTGGCCCTATGCTCTCTTATGTTTCTTGTACAGGGAAAGTAGGTGTGAGACCCATAAGTGGTTGTGCTTTGGCAGCACAGTGTGAGAAAATACAAATCTCCTACCAAGTGTTAAAGACTGGATGATTGCTCTCCACCTGCATCATTAGACATCAGTAAATTATTAAGAGCATAGAAAAGATGTGGCCCCCTTTTTAAATTATTAACCCACTTTGTAACAAATTCCTTGCCGGTTTTGTCCTAGCTGGTTTTGTGTAGTATCACAGATTGCAGCCACTAATCCAGGGAGTAAGCATGTTAATCCTTTCATCTGTAGACTTCAATGCAGAGTTCTTCGCCTATACTTTCTCTTGCAGATGGAGTATAGCTGATCTGTGCAGTGCTAAATTGAAATGTGTAAGAATTTATTCCACTAAGAAATTGTTTTTTCTAGTGGATAAAACCCCTCGCCTAGAGCCTCGTGAAGTTCGAGTATGTTGCATATCATTTTTCCAAAATTGAACCACACATGTTTGATCTGTGTTTGTAAGGAAACAATGGTCAAGAACATGAATTGGAAGAAATGCCCCACAGAGTTTCTCCTTTGTGAGTGAACTTAGCATTTTGCATGGCCTTAAACCATTCCTGTCCCAGTAAAAGCAATTCCCACCCCAAAACAGACTACAGTAGTTTGCTTCTGAAAGAAGCAGATTTGGCTATTGAAAACATCCACAAATGCCGAGTATGGGGATCAGATTTTTGGAAATTGTGACCCACAAATTAAAATATTCGTGCACCTACGCTGACCTTAGAACCTTCAAACCCTCTGAATAATTTCTGCTTGACCGAGGACCGAGGTATCCATCATCATTTGACATTGCTCTCAATGCATCTAGGCAGTAACTGACGTATCTCTTGCAATCTCTTGGTTATCACTGCAGATGTGGGCCACGATTACAGGAACAGAACAACTGGTTTGCAGACAGGGCTCCTGAAGGTCGAAGAAATCAATGGATATTGTTATTTCTTGGGCCTGGATGGCTCCATCTAAAAACGCCCTTTCTCTGCTTTCATGCAAAAATGTTACAGTGGCCTGTGCATCTACTGCTGCTATTATTATTCTGCATAAAAACTTGACATCTGTGTGTATGTGACGTAGATAGATACTAATGTAATTTTTTCATCTCATTTTTAAAGGTAGTGAGCAATAAAAAAAAGTGTGAGATTTGCTGATGAGGGGATTACTTTTAAGATTCTGCTCTTTCTTGTTGCTTTTTCAGTTATTCCATAATACTTGCCTGACTTTGGAATACAATTCACATACAAAAGCACGCAGATAACTGTCCAGAGTGTGGTGGACATTATCAAACCGCAAATGCAACCAGGTGGTGCACACTGATAATGCGCTCACCAGGCCAGCAGCGCTCCATGCAGCAACCTAGGAATGGCTTTGGAGGGACATGGTCCCTGCCCATGAACTATCACAGGTGCCACGCTTTCCTGATGAAAACATAATTTATAGAGTTTAAAGTAAGTTTGCAGTTTGGTAAAGATGAGCTAACTAAATAAGTCCACACTGCTAGACACTGGAGCCACCGTTTTTTTCGCTTTCCCTGGAGTATACGTAATATCATACTTCGAAGACAGTCAGTGCTCATGCCGAATAAAAAACACCAAATAAGTGCCACCAAGTTTTTGACTCAGGCCCTTCGAAAACATCTGGCTGGAGTTGCATGAGTTTTGTGTGGTGTCAATGAGGCGGTGTGGACACGCCTTATGCATATTTTTATGAGCTGGTGACTTCAATTGAGTTGAGGTGTATTGTTCTGGGGTGACAAAAATCAGGGAATGAACTATTGGAAGTGTATTCTGAATGGCTTTATTTAGAATGCTTGCATGGTGTTCTCTGTGGGCAGCCATTCCATCTTAGTTAATGTTCCCTGTCTAGTCTTCAAGCTTCAAGGACAACATCAGTAAGAGCCCTACTGGCTCTTCTCCTTAATTGTTGCAAAAACGGTACAACCAATGCGAGAAAAATCCATGAGGCTGACCAAAGTGACTTTGCCCCTTTTTTTTGTTCCTGCCCAGGCACGGCGGCTTTGAAGGCAGAGCCTTGGCAGTGCGATGCGCATAAAGAGCTCAGATACATTATGTGGGCAGCGGTAAGCGCTGCGCGTATTGATCCGCTGCTCATTGTTGATGTCATGAGAATGCATGCCTTTCAGGAGGCTATTGTCATAATTGGGAGAGATTAAATGATGCAGCTTGGCTCCAGGAATCTTTCATTTAGAGATGAAAACATCTTATTTTGGTATTCGCAGGACTGTAAAGAGATTCAAATGAGGCGCAGAGAAACAACTGCAGGATCTGAATCCACGCATCTTTGCTGGGCAGGTTTCAATAACAGCTCTCTGCTCCCTAAACTAGAGTATTCTCTTTGTAGAACAATGTGCATCTTTTTACCGTTTGCTTCTCTTTTATGCTTGGTGGATGTCATTATTGTGTAATGATCGCCCTCTGAAGCATCTATGCATATTTAGACGATGCAATTATATTACATCGCCCTGTTTCACAACAAAGACAATCTGCATCCAGAGGAAACATACCAGTAAACAAGACGAGGAGGACCGAAGCCTCCAACCCAGACCCTGGGCAGCCAGCACTGCAACAGCTTGAGTAAAAGCGCGATCTAATGAGGGTGTAGTTTCTCAAACGCTTAAAGGACCCATATTCTTGAAACAGATTAGAGTGCCAAGAAGATGTCTTACACAATTGTCGCTCACACATAGCAAGCTGCAATTAGGTGGACAAAAACGTCACTGTCTCTGTTGGCATTGGGAGAAGCCATCTGTCTGCCTCAAAGCAACTTAGAAGTAGGCGGAGGTGAGATGAGACACTATGCACCTTTGCCTAGAGTACCCTGGGAAGTAAACTTAACAAAGAGTGAGGCTGTGAAGGCTGCAAACAGCAAGTCCGATGCCAGCTATCTTTATGGGGTATTTAGGACTAGAAAGGACATAGTCTAGAATCCATGCATCTTATCCTCAAGGTACAGCATAATATTTCTCCTCACCCGCCACTGATTTTATTCTCATCCTCTGATCCACACACAAATATCCCAACAGAACACCTACAGCCACACTAACAACCGGATTCCTTGCAACATGCACAGCAAGCAATGCCATACACTAACCACCATGCCTCCCCCAACTCAAGAGTAGCAACATACTCTACAACCAACAGTCAAGTTGTTGACAAACTGTATCTCAACACATACAGGCATGGCTCCCCATATCCACTGCCCCATCCAGTGCTTAATTTGAGCCGATAGGGCTCAACCAGTACTCATTCTAGGGGACCAGCACTTATTTCTCCTCTTCAGACATTGACTGCGAGCAAGAGAGGGAAAAACACACAAAGGAGAAAGCAGAAACATGTGAGAGTGAGATAAAAGGGCAAGGAATGTCTGATATGGATGGAAGAGCCAGGAGGTTGATTTAAGACTAAGCACCTTTGCATTAGGGGCACCAACTTTTAAAAGCACTGGCTGTGGGTTTCTGATCAGAGATCTGGGCACCGGCACTCATTTTATTGCAAATTAAGCACTGTATCTATTCCGAACTAATCTCGGAAGGTTTTATTATCATTTCTCAGAAATGCACAAGACCAGTAATAATTTCACCATCACACACAAATCACACAAGCTTTTCAATCATTCAAACATCCCCTGGCAAAAATTATCCAGGTAAGTCTGTTGAGAAGAGTTGCCCTTCCGGTAAGGGCCTCTTTATGAAAACAACCAAGTGCGACCAGCCCCAATTAGCAAAAACAAAATGTCCGGTTCTTATTCTGAGAACAGTCCTCTCATCTTTGTGATTAGTGTCTCCTCTCCTTTTAACTTTGATGGTGGATGGTCAATTGTCTTCAAGGAAGGATGCAAAAAGACGTGGTTTAAATTAGCTTCCAAATAGTGGAGCAGAGTATGTGTGCAATGGTTTTAGAAAAAAGTAATCACCCCACCAAGCCCCTTTATTTGGATTAGGAACCCAATATCGTATGTTTTAAAAGTCACAACACTGAAAGAAATGGTTTCCCGGGGACGCTCTTTGATGTTGAAGCTTCATATGAGTGACTCAATGAATTTTAAATATGATTTCATACTATTAGTTTTAGACACGCAATATTGGCCGAACTGGGCAATCTATATGCTGCGTTTTTTTGGTGGTTTTTTTTGTCATTTATTAGAAATGTACATACACATGGGACATTGCATGCTATTTGAATGCATGCATGATACGCACATGCGACACATGAAAAAGTACAGAATTTTTCTCAGTAACCGATTGCATACTGGTGGGTCACCTGCCAAACTCCTAAACATACTAATTCTGATGACAAATGAAAGGGTTAAATTGCACAACGCCCTGTAGTCCACCATGAATTGCTCTGATTGAGTTAATAAACATTTGTCTGAATCAGATTGCAGTTTCTTCCCACGCGATCATCAGTTGTTGGCATGTCTAAACTCCAGAAAAGTACTGAATCGTAAATAAATACTTTCAAATGAAATCCAAAAATAGATGTTTTTCTACTGAGCGTGCCTCGTGCCGTGCTGCATTTCCCACTTTTGTCAAAGTTTGCAGCGAATAAAGTAAGCAGCATGTTCAAAGGGAGCTGATCAGGAGGCGCATTCTTTGAACAGTCCACATCACAAAATCCTTTATATTGATTTTACCACTAAGCAGAGGGGATGGAAATATGTTTGTCATTCTAACACATTCTTTCTTGGCTCTAAGTGAATAATGTTCCTCATGGTTTAGGGATTGGCTGCGCTGACAATTGAAATCTTCTATTGATTTGCAGGTCTGCCATGGTTCACAAAATCCCAATGCCATTTTTTTCCCACACTGTCGCAGCAGCTATATCTCCATCAGACTTGAACAGCGGCCCCGAGCTTCACCCACATTCAGACAGGAAAGAAGCCAGCCTGCTGATCAGCTACAGCACTGGAAATTGCAAAATGTATTTTTTGCAACTTTTGTAAAGAACAACATGCCACCCACTGTAGCCACATCAGAACACTTACATAGGAAGGACTGCATGGAAAAGAGCTATGTGAGACCACTGCATTTTATTCTCAGGAATTCATGAGAGCGGAGTTGACTTTACCCATCAGCATGATGGCATTAGGTAAAAATGTTAACAAGTGATTCGGTTGAGTGGAGTTGACTGGTGGTTGGGCTGAGTGGAGTTAACTTGTTGTTTGGTTGCGCGGAGGGGAGGTATCATAATTTTACATAAGACGGACTGCCTAGGAGGATGGTAAACTCTTGGGGAGGGAGCGATAGACCAGACATGTCCATTGTTGGTCCAGTAGAGGCAGATCCATGCCATATTTTCGAAATAGCCAGTAGCTATGTAAATAAGTTCCAATTGCATCCACTCTATTTAAATGTATCCGATAATAATTATTTTTTTCTTATAGAACTGTTTTTAAGCACAGGAAATAACACGTTACTATTATCCAATTTATGGCACTCAGTTTAATGAGCTGGAGAGGAATGATAGGCTGCGTCAGTCTTGCTGGTATTCTCAGAAATACCTTAAGCCATGGACAAAGTGGGCCACTTCCCACGTCACCCATATGCTTAGAACCCCCTGGTAAAATGATTGGGGAAATTGGAAGATTCTTTCTTTCTCTTTCCATCTCTACCCCTGACTCTGTTTCTCACAACCTATCCCTAGCTCATCAATTGCAACATCCTCGTTTAACTGTGGTTTTCTGGTCATAGCCCAGATTGCAAAACACACATTAGAACCAGATAACTTGCAAGATGGCATCTGTTAGAAATGGGTGGTCTCTAGTTTGCAGAGGTAGGTACTTTTTCCAAGTAGGGACCCTTTCTTCTAGTCAGGATAAGGGAGTTATACACTTTAGATAACCCCTTCTCACCCTCTTGGCACAAGCAGACAGGCTCACCCCAAAGGAAATGTGTAAAGTATTTGCATTCAGACACACAGTGACACAGTGAAAACACTAGAAATGGACACCACACCAGATTAGAAAAATAAAGTATCTTTATATAAACCAAACAAGACCAAAATGATAAAAGGTTTCAAGCAATTTTGTCCATAGAAATCTATGGATGCATGATGTTACACAATGTACCCTCAGGTGCGTGAAAATTCACAAGGCCAAATATCTGCAGAGAAGGGAAGCATCGAAAAATACAGTGATGCGTCAGTTCCTGAGCCCTTGGGAGGCGATGTGACAGTTCTGCAGATGCGTCGAATCCAGACTGTAGGTCTGCGGATGCTGCATCTGAATACTTGCACAGGTGCGATGTGTGGAAATTTGGGATGCGCTGGAGGTAAATGGGGCGGTGGCAACCAGGCGCTACATCGATTTCTTCAGCCGTGGTCCTGAGATGCGCTGATTCTTTCAGCAGCACAGCAGGGCCTGCATAGTATTTGGTGTGGGGATCTCTGACTTCGGAGGTCAGTACACTGGACTCTGCGTACAACAGATTTTTCAGCCACTGTCAGATGCTGCGTCGATGCTTTGGCCACTCATCGGTGATGCATGGAAATTCTTCCCGCACAACATTGTGGCATCGGAAAAACAGGTGCTGAAAGGGTGATGAGTCCATTTTCTTGGGTTCTTCAAGTTGTTTCAGCTCCCAGCAACAGGAACACCCTCCAGGGGCCCAGAACTGGAATAGGCCCCTCCTGGCGTGTCAGAACTCCGAGCAGTGGAGTTCAAGGACGCTGGTAGTGAAGTCTTTCTGTCCTTGAGCCATCAGAACAAGAGGCAAGCTCACACACGCTCTTGCAGATTCCTCACAAGCTGTTTCACAGCAAAGTTCCAATCTTTGTCCTCTCCTTGTCAGAAGCAGCAACTGCAGGCCAACCCAGCAAAGCAACACACAGCAAAGGGGCAGTCTCCTCCTCACAGCTCTTCAGCTCATCTGCCTTGGCAGAGGTTCCACTTCATTTCAGAAGTAATCTAAAGTTCTGGAGTTTTTATGTCCAATATTTATACCCCATTTTCTCTTTGTAGTCTTTGATGCAAGGGTCTCTGAGCTCAGTAAAAAACAGTTATATCCTCCCTGGTCCAACTTCACTACAGGAGGTGGAGACAGCATTGTGAAGAGCAGACACAGCCTATTCAGGTGCTAGTCAAAACTCCAACAACTTTAAATGCAGAAAGGTCTATTCAGCCTGGCTATGCGTCACCCAGGAAAGGCAGGGCACACCTCAACCCCCTTGTGACTGTCTAGAGTGTAAGCACATCCCCAGCTCCTGTCACTCCAAAACCAGACAGTGAATACACAAACAGGCAGAGGCACAATGGATGGTTATACAAGAAAATGTCCACTTTCTAAAAGTGCCATTTTCAAACACACCATTTAAAAACCACCTTCAGGGTCTGTGGACTGTGGTGAGCTACTAGGTGGCTGGGGGGCCCAGCACTTGAAGGTGCAAACATAGGAAGATAATCTCAAAACGAGGTGCTTACTTTCTGCAAATTCCAATTCCAATGATTGAGAAGGCTACTGAGGACAAGAAAGAAGAGCACCTGGCAACTGCCACATTTTGTAAGAGTACGACTCAGTCTTCTCAGGAGACACCGCCCAACAACAGTTAAGAGGATGTTGACTCCTTTGCAAGGCTAAGTGCAGACAGTGAGCAGCGGCTGTATGACAGAACCACGCATGCAATCCCCACGCATGCCTTTACAACGCATCCATTACCGCACAAATGCATTTACCATGCATTCTTTACCACACATATGCATTTACCATGCATATACCTTTACAATAAAAATGTAAGTATTTAGCAGGTTAGAGTTAAAAGTCGTATATATGTGTATATATATATATATATATTCACTGAAAAAACCATAGGTTTCACACACGTTATAGTTAGGAATTAGCATTTAAAAAACCTTGCTAATTCACTGAAAAAACCATAGGTTTCACACATGTTATAGTTAGCTGGACATTTTACTGATAAAAAACCAATGAAATTCCCCCGTTATAGTTACTGTAGGCAACTATAACTCACGCGACCGCAATCCTCTGCTGATGCTAATACTGTATTTAGACACTTATTTGCCCATGTCTTCTTCCATTAAATTTTAGCTATACATATATTACAAATATTTTTTTTTCATAAAGACACATATGTCATCAGCAGAGGATTACGGTCGCGTGAGTTATAGTTGCCTACAGTAACTATAACGGGGGAATTTCATTGGTTTTTTATCAGTAAAATGTCCAGCTAACTATAACATGTGTGAAACCTATGGTTTTTTCAGTGAATTAGCAAGGTTTTTTAAATGCTAATTCCTAACTATAACGTGTGTGAAACCTATGGTTTTTTCAGTGAATTTGTACGGTTTTTTAAATGCTAATTTATTTATGTATTATTTTTTATATATTTATTTTACAATAAACTACGTATTAAAAATTATTATTATTTTTTTTTTTGGTTTTCACCCTGCGAATTATTTTTTTTTTTTTGCAAAAAAAAATTTTTTTTTTGTGTTTTTCAGGGTGCGCGCACTGTGCGCGCACCCCCGCGATTTTTAAAAAAAAAAAATTTTTTTTTTTGCCTTCGGGGTCCTTCAGGGACCCCCTGACAAAGGCTAGGGGGTCAGGAACTCTCTACCCTGCCCCCTTTTCACGTTCGCCACCTTCCTTTTTCACTCTCGCACTGAAAACAAACAAAATGGCGGCCGACACTTCCTGATTTCGACCGATTCGAACGTTGACTAACATGTAACCACCAATCAGAATTACGCTCGCGCACGTTAGGGTGCTCGCACGGTGCTCGCACGGTGCGCGCACCCTGCGCGCATATATATATATATATGCTTTTAAATGCTATTTTCTCCGGAAATACTGAACAGATTTACACCAGACCTACAAAAGGCACTTCCTTGACCTAGGGACTACCTCTCTGCCAAATTTTGAGTAATTCTGTTCAGCCGTTCGGGCTGTAGCTCGTTCTAAAGGTCCTATGGAAAAATGCATGGGAAAAACGCGTTTTGGGACCCCCCTTTTATCTCAGCCCCCGCTTGACGGATCCCCCCGAGACTTTCAGGGTAGGAGCGGAGCGTAGCGCCCCACCTATTTTGAGAAATTCGCGAGGATTCGTCGACCGGCGCCAAAGTTATTCAAAATAGAATGTTGAGGTTTTCCTATGGAAACGTGGTCCTAACTATAACTACCTACTGGCGACCGCCAGTAGGTAATATATATATATATATATATATATATATATATATATATATATATATATATATATATATATATATATATATATATATATATATATATAAATAAATATATATATATATATCTCAACAAAAAGGTTCCTTTTAAGAAAGGAAAGTCGACGACTTGTCTGTTGCGCTCAGTATTTTTATTGTCAGCACAAACGTTAGACGCGTTTCGCCTGTAGAACAGGCTTGTTCACTAACGATTCACATAAAGTTATCAGCCATTTTTAAACAAAACAGTAAATGCGTGACACGTGACGAACTACAAAATCATAAATAGTGAGAACAGACTGGTAGTTCTTTACGAAAATATCTCGTGTATCAGCTCTCATGATTTGTGCTGACAATAAAAATACTGAGCGCAACAGACAAGTCGTCGACTTTCCTTTCTTAAAAGGAACCTTTTTGTTGATATTTTCGGGCCGGGCTTTGGCGGTCCGCCCGTCGACGCGCCCTCTGTTTTGGAGGTGGTAGGCATACCGGAGCACCTGGGAAAGAAATATATATAGTGAAGACCTCTCATTTTTCGTAATAGACAGTGTCCCAAAGAATATCAGGGGAGGAAACAGACAACTGTCTCTACGAAAACTTGAATCCAGATACATCATGTTACTAAACAGTAAAATCCCAAAAGGATTAAATGCTGATGAAGCCCTTAGTGTGCATCTGCAATGAATATTGTACATTTAGTATTGTAGTTTTCATATTTCAAAGGCTTCCAATTTTAGCTTTTAGCCCACTCCATAAACACAGGTAAAACCAACAGGTATGCACAACAAAGTTCGGTTTTGTTTCTCCCAATCTATAAGAATGGTTTAAGCAATTTACTAGTCACATGTAGTCACTACCCACTTGGGTATAAATTTATATCTAAATGCTGTTCTTTATTTAGTTAACGGCGAGCTAATTCATTACAACATTGATGTTTGTATTTTAAGTTCTAATATGTGAGGAAACATTGACAGTATTTGATTTTGTTTTCCTTATACTTTCATGTGTTAATGTGACCCTTTCTATCTCCATGGAATAGTGATTGGGTAGTCATGACAACGTTGTATTTAAACTTGGTAATGGCGTCCTACCTGTGTTCAGTGACCAAGGCGGCAAGACCGTCGAAACGCGTTTGGCCTTTAAGGTGTGAATAAAGATTTTTTATTGACGGAAACTCCCACGGCGTCAGCGCCTCTTCAATCATTGTTTGAATTGGATTGTCGAATATATATATATATATATATATATATATATATATATATATATATATATATATATATATATATATATATATATATATATGTGGTGTATATATATATATATATATATATATATATTACCTACTGGCAGTCGCCAGTAGGTAGTTATAGTTAGGAACTATTTTCCATAGGAAATCCGCAACATTCTATTTGGAATAACGTTGGCGCCGATCGTGAAATTTTCCAAACTTTTAGCAAGCTCCGGTCCGCTCCTATCCTGAAAATTTCACGGTGATTTGTCAAGGGGGGGCCGCGAAAAAAGGGGGGTCCCAAAACGCATTTTCCCCATGCATTTACCCATAGGACCTGTTGACGCAGCTACAGCCCGAACTGCTGAACGGAATTACACCATATTTGGCAAAGAGGTAGTCCTCAGTTCAGACACGTGCCTTTTGCTTAAACGGTGTAAATCTGTTCAGTAGTTCCTGAGAAAATTAGAGTTAAAAAGATAGATATATCTGGGTGGAGCCTAACCACACATCTCATCGTGAGATCTGATTGGCTGTCAGTACTTCATCCAAGAAGTGTTGGCAGCAATCTTGGGACCAATGTACATGATAGCACCTCATTAAAAAGCATTGCAGTTAATAGAAGCTTTTTAGACTTTAGTTACATTATAAATCATTTGTTGATGGTACCATACTCATTTTAGGAATTGTGGTGTGTTCTAAGGTGATTTTACCATGTGAAAAAGCCTTCTGCTGTGATATCATGAATCATGTTTGAGAGAAAACTATTTTCTCATGCTTTTCCCACAGAGGTTTGGAAGGTGATCTATAAGCTAAACTGAGAGCATATTTTCTGTAAATTCACATTATCTTTCTCAGTCATGTGAGAATGAAGTCTGACATTCTCAGTAAAACATGTACATCCAACAAGGGCAGAGACTGTCAGTTGATTCCTTTGTGTTCAACTGCAGCTTCCCAGAGTGTTCTAAAGAACAACTAGAGCGCTAACAGTCCTACTTATGACAAACGTATTGCACACCTGAAGCCATCTTGATTGGAATAAAGTGGTAACTCTTAAAACATTTAATTTAAAAAGGAACAAAATGAGGGGGTTCATTTTGCCATAGAAAGTATGATTAGTGCTGCAGAAAGAAAATGAGGGCACATTTTGAGTGACTTCTCAAATCCTCTTCTATTTCATTAAAAAATTCTGACATGCAGACTGAAACATGCACTTTCAATACCAGCAGCAGACTTCCCTGGTGAGCAGTAGCTTTACTACAGTGATCTAATAGGCAACTAGAGTGCTAACATTCTGAATTTATGGCAAATGTGTGACACATCTGAATGCCTTCTTGATTGAATCAAAGTAAAAAACTGAAAGTATTTCCTACTGAGGAGAATGTAGTAAATGAGTTAATTGGGAAACTTCATAACAAATAAATCTCCCAAGATGGCCACCAGAGACAAAAGAGCCCAAATGTAGCCCAAATATCACCCAGATGTAGCCCAAGTATAGCCCAATGACAGAATGTCCCAGAGTGTTCTAACGAACAACTAGAGCGCTAACAGTCTTACTTATGACAAAAGTTTGGCACACCTGAAGCCATCTTGATTGGAATAAAGTGGTGCCACTTAAAACATTTAAATTACAAAGGAACAAAATGAGGGGGTTCATTTTGCCATAGAAATTATGATTAGTGCTGCAGAAAGAAAAATTAGGGCACATTTTGACTTCTCAAATCCTCTTCTATTTCATAAAACAATTCTGACATGCAGACTGAAACATGCACTTTGAATACCAGCAGCAGACTTCCCTGTGAGCAGTAGCTTTACTACAGTGATCTAATGAGCAACTAGAGTCCTAACATTCAGAATTTATGGCAAATGTGTGACACATCTGAATGCCTTCTTGATGGAACCAAAGTAAAAAACTGAAAGTATTTCCTACTGAGGAGACTGCAGTAAATGAGGAAATTAGGAAACTTCTTAACAAATCAATCTCCCAAGATGGCCACCAGAGACAAAAGAGCCCAAATGTAGCCCAAATATCACCCAGATGTAGCTCAAGTATAGCCCAATGACAGAATGTCCCAGAGTGTTCTTAAGAACAACTAGAACGCTTACTGTCTTACTTATGACAAAAGTATGGCACACCTGAAGCCATCTTGATTGGAATAAACTGGTAACACTTAAAATATTAATTTAAAAAGGAACACAATGAGGGGGTTCATTTTTCCATATAAATTATGATTAGTGCTGAAGAAAGAAAAATTAGGGCACATTTTGAGTGACTTCTCAAATCCTCTTCTATTTCATTAAACAATTCTGATATGCAGACCGAAACATGCACTTTTAATACCAGCAGAAGACTTCCGTGGTGAGCAGTAGCTTTACTACAGTGATCTAATGAGCAACTAGAGTGCTAACATTCAGAATTTATGTCAAATGTGTGACATATCTGAATACCTTCTTGATGGAATCAAAGTAAAAAACTGAAAGCATTTCCTACTGACGAGACTGCAGTAAATGAGGAAATTAGGAAACTTCATAACAAATAAATCTCCCAAGATGGCCACCAAAGACAAAACAGCCCAAATGCAGCACAAATATCAACCAGATGTAGCCCACATGTAGCCCAATGACAGAAGTGTGCAAAACACTTATTTTTTGTGTATTTGCAGTTTTAAATAGTGCAGACTTGAAAGGTATTGGAGTGTTTTACATGAGCATTGGTTACATCACACAAGATCAAATTCATTTTGGTTGTAGACATGGGGAGATTAAGTGATTTGACCAGAATCACAGAATGTTGAGCTGAAGCAGAAACTCCAACCTGTTTCCCCAGTTGCAAAGTCTGCAGCTCTGGAAGTAACACCACATCCTCTCCCCTAAGTGCAACATTTAATCAAGTGGTCAACTGGATAAAAAAACATAAAGATTACAAATAATTTAAAAGTTCTTTGTCGCTATTTGAAAACTCAGAAAATATGTCCTAATTTTAGTTTTTTAGAGCACTAACCATAATTTTGATGCAAATAAGACCCTCTCATATATGTAATTTCTAAAGGAAATGCTCTAGGTATTACAGTTTTTATTACATCAAGATGACGTCAGGCGTTCCACACTTTTGTAATAAATATAGAATGTTAGCAATCTAGTTGTTCATTGGGATACTGTTGAGAGGCAGAGGCCAGGGGCACGGACTCTGAAAATTGAAGGCAGGTAGAAGAGTGCAGAGGCAACAATTTGACCACACTGGGCAGGCAGGAAGGGCAGTGGCAGCACAACAGACTATGGAGGGCAGTGGAAATGGGGGCAGGGGCAACAAACCAACAATACAGGACTGGCAAGAGAGGATGTGGCAATATAATAGACCATTGTGGGCAGAAGGAAGAGGCAGTGGTAGTACAACCATACATGCCAACAGACCCGTTTCAGCCAGGAAAGGTCCAATGTTTTTAAGCTCAAATGGGCTTTATTTGATCTGTCTCCTGTCTACAATCTCCTCTTTTTCAATGTAACTCAAAGGGGAAAATCAATACCCCAGATTTTTTTTCAAAATCTCCCTCTTACCAAGTTCAAAATGTTCGCAAGTATGGTACATTGGATCATGGTAGGCAGGAGGAATTGGGGTAGGGACATGGACTCGGATAACAGAGGACAGGAGGGACATGGAGAGGTGCACCAAACTGACCCTACAGGACAGGCATCAGGGTTTGCAGCAGCACAATACACCACACAGGACATGCGGGATGGGAGTGCAGCATAACAATCAATAGAAAGCAATAGGGAGAGGACAGGACCATGCACATGGACAACAGAGAACAGAGGGGAAAGAGGCAATGGTAGCTAGCTGACCATAATGGACAGACAGGAGAGAAAGCTGCAGCATAACAGACCATAAAGGGCAGGAGGGACGGATCAGGGGCATTACAATGGAACAGACAAGCCAGAAGGGAGGGAATAGGGGTCTGCACATGGAAACAGAGGGCTGGGGGCAAGGGGGCAGGGCAGGATCAGCAAGATGACCATGGAGGTCAGGCAGTATGGGCACTACACTCAAGACACACCATGGAGAGCAACAACAAGACTATGATGGCATACACACAGACCATGGAGGGAAGGTGGGAGGGGGTCAGGGGAAGCTAGCTGACCACGCAGGGAAGGTGGGAGCGGCCATGGCAGCACAGAAGACCATGCATGGCAAGCGGGAGGGTTAGTGGGAGCACAATGGCTATGATGGGCAAGAAGGAGGGTGCAGGGGCATGCACAAAGGACCATGGAGGATAGAAGGGTGGGTCAGGACCTGGGCACAGACAAGAGAGTTCAGGGGAAGGGGCCTCACAAAAGACCGTGTGGGGCAGGCAGGAGGAGCAGTTGCAGCACAACAGACCAGGGAGGGCAGAAGGGTGTGGCAGTAAAATGGGCCATGGAGGACAGGAGGAAGGGGATAGGGGCATGGCATGTGGACAGGCAGGGTGGAGGTGGCAGGGACAGGATATAGTCATCTGACAATGCTAGGCAGTTGGGAGGGGAGTGGCAGCTCAACAGAACACTCAGAGTAGATAGGAGTGGCAGGTCCATGGAACATGGTGGGCAAAAAGGATGGAGCAGGGGCATGCACAAAGACATCGGAGGGCAGGGGGAAGGAAAATAGGGGCAGCAAGCTAAGCACAGAGGCTAAGCAGGAGGTCAATGATGGGCCATAGAATTGGGCAATGGAGGGCAGGAGAAGTGGACTGGTACATCATGCTAAATGGAGGGCAGTGGCAGCACATCAGGGAGGGAGGAGGCTAGTCCATGGATTCAGACAACAGAAGATAGGGAGGAGGTGGATGGGGCAGCAAGCTAACTGTTCAGAGAAGGTGGGTATTAGGAACTTTATTGTTTTTAAAATGTGTATCTGTGCGAACTACTTAAAATATGAACAAGTATGATGCATAATCTCACTTTTATTCAGGAAGAAGAGGACGTTTGTGACTGTGACTCCGGGCTCACTTGGCAGAAACACCCCCTGACCCTCCACCCCCCATCGCAAAATGTAATGCCTGTGAAAAGGGTAGGTGGACGCAGTGTTATATAGAACATAGTCCTGAGAGCACAATTCAAAATGAAAACTAGATATAGTGTATGGCATAAACTATGCACCAAAAAGTGTGATATAAGATGAACCGGGCGTGAAATATAATATGCAATACATTGTGCGCAATGACAGATTCATTGGAGAGCGCGAGATAGCACAGGCACTAGCGCGTGCTATGCGATATGCGCCTTGGAGTGTAATATGCACAGGGCAGTGTTGTGTAACCTAACTAGTCTCTAAAGTTGTAATATAAAATATGTGCTGGGGAGTGTAACGTTGCATATGCACTGTGACAAAGATATGGATCCCAGATTGTAATGTGTATGGCATAGCGCTGTGCATTATAACATAGGCATCGAGGAAGGCACATTAGATGGGGCAATATAACCCGTGCGAAGGCAAGTGTGGCATGACATATTCCCGGGGTGGTGTTACAGTGCACATGGGCTAGAGAGTGTCATAGCATACGCACTAGCTGGTGGAATACAACACAGAAGTGTGTGGCACTCGGCAGGCACTGGTGGGTGTAACACAGCATTGGGCTCAGCCAGGAGCACGCTGTGACTCTCAAGTGAGGTTCGTCTCCTTTCCAGAGAGTAAAATAAAAAGTATTACACATCCGGCGGTGGATGTGTGTTTTATTAACTGTGAGGGGGGTTTCTTGCATAGTTTGGTCGAATTTTTGTCGAATCCCCTTTGAATGGCTTGGTGTGCGTGTGTATTAAATGTGCCCGTCAATAGCTACCCATGTTTGTATAAATAAATGACAAGGGTGTCTACTTGGAGAGTACCCACCGGCGGGGGCGCCGGGATTAGGCACGGTAGGGTGTCAGACATGTCAGAGATTCACTAGCGGTGTAAATACATTCCACATGGATTAATTGTATGTATAGTCGCCTTTTAATGAATATCATGCAAATCATCATGGTGATAGGTACATATGGTTTGTCCAGCATGTCCTAGGTGTTTCTATAAATATATAATTTTTTAAAATTATAAAAAACAAAGGCCGGCCCGGGGGATGGGGTCCGCGGGGCCATAAGTGGCCTGAGGAGGGGGGCAACGCAGCCCCCCTCCTAATGAATGTTTTTTTTAAAAAGGCCACGACCCGGGGGTTGGGGTCCCCGGGGCCGATTAAGGCCTTGGGAGGGCCAAATTCATTTTTTTCAACAAAAAAAAATTAGGGTGCAGGCCCTGGGGAATGGGCTCCCCAGGGCCAATAAATTAGAAAAAGAAGGGGGGCCACACAGTCCTCCTTCTTAAAAAAATAAAATAAATAAAAGACCGGCATAGCGCCGGAGGCCACGCCCCCTCCTTGCAGCACTCTGCAAACGCGCCCCCTGGCCAGTTGTAAGTTGGGGGAATTAATTCTCCTTCAATACTGAGGGTCCCTGAGGGCCAACTAGCCCAACAGGTATCTCCAGTATGCACCAGGGAGCTGCGTTGCAGACAGGTGTTCTGAGGCCACGCCCATTTTACACCTCTATGCAACGCAGCTCTGTGGCGCTTACTGGAGGTACCTAGTGGGCTAGTTTGACCCTAGGGACCCTTAGGAGTCAAGGGGACTTAATCCCTCAACTTAGAACGGCCACAGGGCGCCTTTACACAGTGGTGAAGGGAGGGGACGGGGCCTGAGGTGACATGTGCAAACACGCCCTGTGGCGCGTTTTAAGTTGGGTAAATAATTCCCCTTCAATCCTGAGGGCCCCGTTGCAGAGAGGTGGTGCAGGCTGTGCCCCTTTTTACAACTCTCTGCAATGGAGCTTACTGGACGTACCTAGTGGGCTATTTTGCCCCTAGGGACCCTCAGGATTCAAGGGGACTTAATCTCCCAACTTAAAAAACGGCCACTGGGCGTGTTTACACAGTGGGGAACGGAGGGGACGGGGCCTGAGGTGACGTGTGCAAACATGCCCTATGGCGCGTTTTAAGTTGGGGAAATAATTCCCCTTCAATCCTGAGGGCCCCTGGGGGCTAACTAGCCCACCAGGTGCTTCCAGTAAGCGCCACTGAGCTGCGTTGCAGAGAGGTGGTCCAGGCCGTGCCACTTTTTACACCTTTCTGCAACGCATCTCTGTGGCGCTTACTGGAGGTACCTAGTGGGCTAGTTGGACCCTAGGGACCCTCAGGATTCAAATGAACTTTATCTCTCAACTAAAAATGGCCACAGGGCGTGTTTACACAGTGGTGAAGGGAGGGGACGGGGCCTGAGTTAACGTGTGCAAACAAGCCCTGTGGCGCGTTTTAAGTTGGGGAAATAATTCCACTTCAATTTTGAGGGACCCTGGGGGCCAACTAGCCCACCAGGTGCTTCCAGTAAGCGCCACGGCGCTGCGTTGCAGAGAGGTGGTCTAGGCCGTGCCCCTTTTTACATCTCTCTGCAACACAGCTCTGTGGCGGTTACTGGAGGTACCTAGTGGTCTAGTTGGATCCTAGGGACCCTCAGGATTCAAGGGGACTTAATTCCTAACTTAAAACGGCCACAGGGCGTGTTTACAAAGTGGGGAAGGGAGGCGACAGGGCCTGAGGTGACGTGTGCAAACACGCCCTGTGGCGCGTTTTAAGAGGTAGTTTTAATCTCCTGTCCTATTATATACTAGGGGCTTACAGGAGGGCATGCTAATCACAGGGGGACCCCAACGCATAGTGTTCCCTAGTGTATGTAGGTGTTTTCACTGTATTCTGAGTGTGTTTTAACATAGCACTGGCTCTAGGACTGGTTAGTCAGACTCAGTTACCACCAGTATCCGTCTGAAAAAGTTGAGGGTACAGGATGATTTTGCAACAAGGCTTCTTTCTGCTCTTCTGTTTGTTCTTTCTGCACGTTATCCTTCTTCCTGCACTTTTCTTCGTCTTTCAGGACTTCTGTTGCTTCTTTCTGCATTTCTTTTTTTTCTTTCTGTGCGTTTTTTCTCCTTTTTTCAAATGTCCTATCTCTGTAGGCATAGTTAGAAATTAGCATTTAAAAAACCTTTGAAATTCACTGAAAAAACCATAGGTTTCAGGGGCGTTATAGTTAGCTGGACTTTTCACTCGTACAAAACCATTGAAATTCCCCTGTTATAGTTAGTTCAGCTAACTATAACTCGCGCGCACGCAATGCACTGCTGATGACGTCACATATTACATCACTCATGACACGGTCAGTGACATCACTCACTCCCTGGGGCACTTAAAAATATCAATGCGGGTGAGTCCGCTTGGCCTGCTTGTGCCCTGGGGACAGCCACCTCCCTGGGTGAAATGAAGTTAAATTATTGTGGAGGGCCCGCATGGTCACTCGCGGCCCTGGGCCTGTCACCTCCCTAGGGCACTTAAGAATACAATTGTGGGTGGGCCCCGGGGACTGCTACCTCCTTGGGGAAATAAAGTTCAATTAATGCAGGGGCTGTGTGGCCCCCCTGTAGCCCCGGGAACTGCCACCTCCCCAAGGCACTTAAAAATATCAATGCGGGCAGGCCCGCTGGGCCCGCCTGTGCCTGGAGACGCCACCTCCCCAGGGCAAAACATATAAAATGAATCGGGGGGCCTGTATAGCCCCCGCAGACCCGGGGACCGCTACATCCCCATGGCAAATCATTGAATTGCAGGGGGGGCGTAGCACCCTGCAGACCTGGGGATCACCACCTCCCAGAGCTGAAATAAATGAATGTATGGGGTCTGTTGCATACCACTGACACCGGGGACCACCTCCCTCCCAGACCAAAGGTTTTACAATAAAGGGGGGCCTTGCGTCACTCCTCATGGAGCCTTTTATGGCCCTGGAGACTACCACCCCCCAGGGCAGGCTCCTGTTACCTTCTGAGGTGCCCACCCTTGGGAGGTAGCAGTTTGCTTTTTCTTGGTGGGAGTGGGTGTGAGAGTGTCTGAGTGGGTTTATGAGTGACTCCATGTGTGTGTGAGTCAGTCGGTGAGTGAGTGCATGAGTGTTTGAGTGGGTGCATGGGTCTGTGAGTGGGTCACTGAGTGGGTGCATGAGTATCTGAGTGGATTTGTGAGTGCCTCCATGAGTGTGTGAGTCAGTCTATGAGTGAGTGCATGAGTGTCCGAGTGGGTCTGTAAAATGGTGTGTGATTCTTTGAGTGGATGTGTGAGTGTCTGAGGGGGTGTGTGAGTGTATGAGTGGGTGTCTGAGTGGGTTTATGAGTGTCTTAGTGGGTCTGTGAGTGGGTGTCTGAGTGGGTTTGCAACTGCCTCCATAAGTGTGTGAGTCAGTCTGTGAGTGAGTGCATCAGAGTTTGAGTGGGTCTGTAAGTGGGTACATGAGTCTCTTAGTGAGTCTGTGAGTGGGTGTGTGAGTCTAAGTGGCTCTGTGAGTGAGTACATGAGTCTCTGAATTAGTCTTTGAGTGAGTGCATGAATCTTTGAGTGGGTCTTAGAGTGAGTGCATGAGTCTCTGAGTGGGTTTGTGAGTAGGTGCATGAGTCTCTGAGTACATCTGTGAATGAGTGCATGAGTCTGTGAGCGGGTCTATGAGTGGGTAGGTGAGTGTCTAAGTGGGACTGTGAGTAGGTGCATGAGTGTCTCAGTGTGTCTTTTAGTGAGTGCATGATTCTCTGAGATGGTCTGTGAGTGAATGCATGTGTTTCTCAGTGGACACTTAGCTCAGGGTTCACTGTATTTAAAAAGCAGGACACGCATGTCCTGGTAATGAAACACTCATACAAATTATTCACTACTGTAAGGCATATCTGTCCCATTGGATAACATTGGGTTTCCTTATTACATTTAATAACTGCTAACGTTAGATTGGGAGCAGGTAGAAATATTGTGTTTGGACTGAAATGAATTGTAATTTAAAATCCTCTTTAATGGTAAAGTTGAATTTTTTTCTTGCCCACATAATTTGGTTCCTGCTGCCAGTGTCCTGGGCAGTACTTAATTTGTAAAACATTAAGTGCCAGGGCTTCCCTGGGAAGACCACTGCAGCCTGCACCACACATTGCACCTGCCAGCACTGCCAATGACACTACCAACATAACACCTAACTTTCACACTCCTACTAGTGTGACAGTTCAGACTATTTCAGGCCACACAAAGCTATAATAATGGTGTGAGAGGCTGGTATGATTAATTTTCAATGTGATTCATCTTAATAAGCATGGTTGTGTTGTGCTCGACTCAAAATTAAGCAGACAGCAGCACCATGTGCTGGACTGCCACTAGAGCTGGTGCTGAAAATTAAGTGTTGGTGCAGAGAACTGGAAATTAAGCCCTGGTCCTGGGTCACATGACAGTGAATGGCTCTGCTGCTGGGGTTTGTGTATTCCTGCCAGACAGTGATCCAAAGGGGAACTAGGTGTAGGCAGATAGGCCATCCTGCTAGGATGGCTTCGGTTAGGAACCTGACACTAGTCTTTTGTCACCCCTGTCTTCTTGGAGCATTGATAGGGGAAGGGAAACATTACAGAATCAGATGTGGGAGTAGCCAGGATGCCCATATACTTCAAAGGCTAGAACTAGGTATAACTATTGTCCTTTCTGGACCACTCATCAGATCAGTTTTGAACCTGTGGAGGACTCGGAAGAAGGACTGCTCTGCTACCTTACTGCTGGAAGAACTCCTCTGCTGGTGGAAGGACAGCACTGCTGCCTGAGTAAGACTGGACCTTCTTGCTGATCCCAGAACCAGCATAGTTACTCTAACGGCTAGTTGGCTGGCCTTCTGTGTGAGGGCAGGGACACCACACACTCCAGAGATGTTGAAATCTGCACCTAAACTTTGCTGGAGTAAATCTTGATCGCCAGGAAGTGCCCCTGAGCTCCTGGGGGCATATGTATCAAACTCCCCTTTAGCGAATCTCAAATTGCGAGATTTTGCGATTCGCAAAATCAGATTCGCTAAACGGGATGTATAAAATAAATCGCTAATCATTCGCGATTCCTTAAAAATCGCAAATAATTCGCAGAATCCCGTATTGCGATTTCTTAATAGCGAAATTCGCTAAATAAGAAATCGCAAAAACGGGAATCTGCAAGCCTGGTGCAGGCTGATGACATCACAAACAGGAAACTGTAGTGATTGCCTGCACCTGCTCACCTGAGCCACACCCAGAGGCTGCTTGTGGAGTGTGAGGAGGCTTTCCTGGAGACAGCAACCAGCAATGGATCCCAAACAAAACCAGCAGGGCAAAGATGCAGAAAAAAGAAAGAGAAAACACAAGTTTTCAGAAAAGGAGCAGGAGGTCCTCATTGAGGAGATGGTCTGCAGCCATGAGCTCCTGTTTGGGAAGAAGGCACTCAAAGTCCCAGAGGCCAGGAAGAGGAAAATCTGGCTGGAAATACAGAGCAAGGTGAATGCTGTTGGAGTCACCACACGCACCATCGAGGAGCTGCGCAAGCGGTGGTATGATATGCGCCAGAGGTCCAAGGAGAGGGTGGCAGCCAGACTCAAGGATGCCACTCAGACTGGAGGAGGACCATCCACTGCAGAGCAGCCAACCCCCCATGAGGAGCTCGTGGAGTCAACCCTCCTGCCTGAGAGCGTTGGTGGTGTGGCTGCAATCGACAGCTCCGACCCCTCATCCAGCAGACAAGGTAAGATGCATGCCAAATCACCCTGCACTCCTCCCCATCCCTTGCACACTCCCCCAAATGCGCATAGTTAACTCCCAACATGCCAATCCAGCCCAGGTCTTACAGCACACCCAGCAATGCATCATGGTACTCGTAGTACTGTGTCTGACTGTGTGTCCATGACACCATCACAAGTAAATGCAACATATGTGTTTTGGGGATCATTGAATAGAAATGTGTCAGAGGTTAGCCTTCAAAGATTTGTAACTTTATTGAGTGCCACATGCAGACAGTAACACAAACTCATATAGTCCCCTTTACATCCACAGCACACGCCATGCCACAAGAAGACAGCGCTGAGGGAGAGGAGCCTGCAGACCCTGCGGACTCCAGCGATGAGACAGAGCAGCAGCCAATTCAGCGCAGGAAGCGCGCACATGTGCCCCCACTGCCTCCATTTGAGGATGAAGTCCCAGCAACAGGCGATGACACCGACAGGAGAGAGGGGAGTCAGGGTGTGACAGACATGCCCCGTCATGACGCACCAACACCAAGGCAAAGGGAACAGGCCATTTCCAGGTCAAGGCCCAGGAGCAGCACTGCAACAGAAGGAGAAGGCACCGTGTTCTCCGGCTTGGAACAGTGCATGTTGCAGGAACAGCGCCTGCAAAGCAAGGCAATGCGGTCAATGAATCGCCAGCTAGGCCGCCTACATCAGGACAATCGCAACATGGTAGCGGCAATACGAGAGCTCTGTGCCACTTTGAGGGACACCCAAGCTGCCAATGACAGGGCTGGACGACGTGCCAATGCACGGCTACACAATTATACCAAGGCAGTCAACCGCCTCTGCACCACCACCAGCGCACTCACACGCAGAAGCGTAACCATGCAGGTGGACATGGCACATTGCTGCCAGGACATAGCGCGAGGGCTGGCGCAGGTGACCACTGCTGTGGAACAGCTGCAGACAGCCAATGCAGGTGGCAGCGCACTAATGGCCTCTGCTGAGAGTGAGGACACATCGAGTCGCAGCAGCATCACTCCAACCTTGCCAGGTGAAAGACGCCGCAGTGGCAGACAGGTAGCAGGCCAAGGGCGCACCATGGGGGTCAACCACCCTGGACGGCACCGACGGAGGTGATCATCTGCGGGGACACTGACTGCAACACGGGTGCATTAACCCGCAAAAGGCTGTTTGCCCTATTTCTTGTGCCTTCTCTGCACTGTGTGTACAACATGTGCTGGGGACAATAACAATTTCTTTCATGTTAAGTGTGATTAAACACTTGACACATCATCAGGCTTTGTAGTCTCATTTCCTCAATACTCACCTAAAAGTAGTTTTGTGTGATCTCAGTCCGTCTCTGGCGTCCAGCAGCTGCCCCAACTCCTGGTGCTGGTCTGGCAGGGGGAGCAGGGCGCTCGTCATCCGATGTGTCTGTATCGGTCACATCAATTGTGGTGCCTTTCCTCATTGCCATGTTATGTAGCATTGCACAGCTTGCCACGATTTTACAGCAGGTCTCAGGGCTGTATTGCAGTGCGCCTCCACTCTTATGCAGGCACCGGAAGCGGCTCTTCAGGATTCCGAAGGTTCGCTCAATGACACAGCGTGTAGATCTGTGTGCCCTGTTGTAGCTCCTCTCACTTGCATTTGCAGGATCCAGGTATGGGGTCAGGATGAAGTCGCGCACTGCATAGGCACTGTCACCTGCATGGAAAAAAACACAATAGGTGAGTCAATGTCCCCCCCCTCAACTGATGTAGTGGATGTATTGATGTGTGCAATGTATTTACCGAGCAGGTACCCCTCCCCAAACTCTCCAGCACTCAGACGTCTGTGTATTCCACTGTGTCGGAAGATGAAGGAGTCATGTGTACTGCCGGGGTATTTGGCTACGATGTCGGTGATGTGATACTTAGCGTTGCACACAATCTGTATGTTGAGGGAATGGTAGCATTTCCGATTCCTGTAGACATATTCAGTTTCTGCTGGGGGTGTGATGGCCACATGGGTCCCGTCAATGCAGCCGATGACGTGGGGGAAACGTGCAATCTGGTAGAAGTCCAGTATCGTTTGTTGTAATGCCTGTTGGGTGGTGGGGAAGTAAATGTGATGTGGGAGCCTCAGTAGCATTGCATCTAGGAAGGCATGGAAGAAGCGCGAAAGTGCACTCTGTGACACCCCACCAACCTCCGCTATGACCCGTTGAAAACTCCCTGACGCGAGGAGGTGCAGGGAGCACAGGACCTGCACATGTGTGGGAATTGTTTGTGTCCTGCGAGTAGGGTGCTCCAAGTGGGGTTTCAGCTCCTCAATCAGGTCCATTATGGTCTGTGGGTGCAGTCTGTACTTGTCATAGATCTCCTCTTCAGTGTTCTGTAACAGGGTGATGCGCAGCCTGAAGATACGTTCCTGTCTCATTCTCCTGTGTGCAAGGGCCCGAATACGCAGCCTCCTGGCTATCACGTACATTGCAGCCATTGTGGGTGTGTTTGTTGCATTGTGGGCTGGTTTTTGTACCTTGCACCAGTTTACCACCTGCAAGCAATTGGTGTTAATAGCGATTTCTTAATTAGCGAATTTCGTGAAATCGCAATTTGCGAATTTTTCATACATGTGTTTGCGATTTCTTAGCTAGCGATTTCTTGTTAGCGATATTCGCAACGCTAAGGAATTGCAAATTAGGTATTCGCTGGGAAATTCGCAGTTTTCTTGTTTCGCAGCCTAAGAAATCGCTAATTTAGCGATTTCTTATTTTTCAGTTTGGAAGTGTGTCATACATATGAAATAGCGAAAAATCAGTCGCAAACGCTGTTTTTTGCGAATCGCAGCGTTTGCGACTAATTTTTGCTTTCATACATATGCCCCCTGGATCCTTGGTTGACATCAGAGTGCACTCCTCCCCAGATCAAGAACTTCGTCGATGCAGCGCAAAGCAGCTTGATGCAGGACCTTGCATCACAGTTCGATGACAAAATTTGCACAGGAGCTCCTGATAATTGACTCCATTTGCCCCGCCGTAGCACAACATAGGACCTCGTATCGCAACCCGATAATGGACTTTGAATCGCAGCTGTTGATCGGTGGCTCCACGTGCACCAATGCAGCTCAATGCAGGACCTTGCATTGCAGATCGACGCCAGACTTTGACTCTCAGTTCCTGATCGGCAGCTCCATCAGCACTGATGCAGCTCGGCGCCATTCAACTTTGCATCCAGAATACAAGGTACAACTCTCAGCAGGACGTCCCTGGTACCCGGCCCGCATTCTATCTCAGTTGGCCTGAACTTGTGACTTTATCCCGGGCTGGCGCGACCAGATAACCGTAACTGACACTTTTTGATTTTAGGTGCCATACTTACTTAAAATGTTAAAATTGAATATCTCTGGTTCTGCTGTTTGGATTTTTGTCGTTATGACATTTTATTTATGAAAATGTACTCTATTTTTCTACATTAGTGTCAGATTTTTCTTGTGTGGTGTTTCCCTCTATTACTGTTTGTGAGCTGCATACAATAATCCTGACAGTTTTGTGCCATGCTGCCAGAGGATTAAGCACAGGTTATTTCAGTGAGTTTTGTGGTTCAGCCTGGCGAGGATTGTGTTTATTATTTCAGTGGGGCTCCCAACCCTCTTAACTAATAACCCAAATCCTCACACCAGTTTATACAGGTATTTAACAAAGTCAGCTCAATATAATTTTCTTTGCCACGTTTAAGACATGTACGGTGGCTGCTGAACTATGATATGGAGTTGTTCTTGATGGGCATTGCAGCCAACAAAGCAATGGGGCCTGTTCACAAAAGCATTTTGGAATACGTAAAGTAGTACTCATGTTGTACTGTTTACGTACTTGTGCATGCTTTTGTGAATTGCCACAAAGCAGTTAAAATGGGTTTCAAATGGGAATATTCGAAAAATAGACAGGACGGTGCCCTCTTCACTCTATTATTAAGAGGGAGTTAGACATTTTGGGGCTGGTTCACAAAAGCATGTAGGAGTGCGCAGGCGCAGCCGGCACAGGTAAGTGCGGTGGGGCGGGGAGGGGTTAAGTCAGCAGACGACAGGATAGGTAAAATTAAATAACAAAATGTATAAAACCACTCACCTTGCGCTCACCGCAATGCCGACTCGGTGATGCGGCGAGCGCAAGATAAGTGGTTTTATTTATTATTAAATGTAATGTTACCTATCCCATTGTCTGTTGACTTCCCCCCTCCCCGGCATGCTCCATAGCTCTTACCTGTGCAGGTTCTACTTGACATACTCATAAATACTTCTTTGAATCTTCTTCTCGTCTGTTAGAAACTCGTGTTTCCTAAATATTCATGCACATACTCCTCAATATTTCGGTAGGAGTAACAATGAGTAAATGCCTCGTGGCTTAATTTTATTAGGTGGGCGGTTTTTGGCATGTGCATTCTGCAGTATGCTCCGGTACAGAGTCACTGTAGCAATACCTTTGGCATTCGTACAAAATGAAATCCAGGGAAGCATGCGCGTGTTTACACAAAAGAGGCTTCTAGGCTACAAAATCCCTCTTGTTTGGTTACACTAATTTCCCTTGAATGAAGTTTGTATGCCAGCCAAAACAATGGTAGTTATCCTGCCCTCCAGAGCTCATTCCCAACTGAACGATGTAAATAATTGAAAACTACAGAGGCAGCCCTGCAAGGCATCCTTACTATTACTCAATGATCATTTTTGCCTACTTATTTTAATAGATTACGACATATTCCAAAATTTCCTCTTTGATTTGCAGACTATTAAATCTTAATTTCAAAGTCTTGATTCGAACCCATGATCCTGAATAAACAATTTGCATGTAAACAGCATCGTACTTCCAGACGTGGTCACGGCACAATGCCTGCGATGAGGCCCGCGCGCAGCTGCGTGATACGTGGGCTGGGCTTCGGATAGCGTAGGAGCCGCGTGCTCGCCCTTGAAGTAAAAGGACGGGGGCGAGGCAATTACAGGCGTTTATTTAAATAGGTGATTGTGGAAGTAGCTTGTGGTTTTAGTCCAAATCTCAGCAGTATGCAGGTGTCCAGCTTCTTCTTTGTCTAATTAAAAGAGTGTTATTACTCCCAGCGCCCATGCACGTGTGAACAGTCCTATATGCTCAGCATCCTCTGGTGTGGAAGACACTGATTACTTGTGAGTTAGTCTTTACGGTACGGGAAAGGCGTATGAAAGAAAGAAAGAAAAAGTTTGGCTTATTCCTCACCAGTCATTAACTTGCTCCAAATTTCATTTCTATCATACAGGGCCGGCTGTAGACCTGGTGCAGGCGCGCAACACCCATTGGACTCAAAGGCCCCCCCCCGTCTTGTGTGGCAGCCCGGGATGAGACAGCTTCCGGGATACACACACAGCTGCACCCGAGCACTTCACAGATCTTTAAAAGACCATTTGCATGTTAATGAGGCCTTGCTGTTGTTTCACCCCTTCTAAGAGCCCCTGCAGCTCCACTCTGCCTATTGCTTAAAGATTCAGCCCCCCCCCAAAAATGTTCTTAGCCCCCCCCCCCCCGAAATTTGGCTCTAGTTGCGCCTCTGACCTGGTGCGACCGGTGCCCCCTCACCTGGCGCCAACTTCAGGTGGCGGCGCTGTTTTTTTACAGTATGTTATGGTTTTAGAAGCACCTGCTGCCGTGTTCCTGGCCTCCAGCATATTTCAGTCAACAATAAAAAAAAGTCAAGATAACTTCGGTGATTAACCCGTTCCCCGCTTATGACGGAACCACTCCGTCATGAGCCACGGGTGCGCTGTGCTCATGACGGAGTGGTTCCGTCATGCTGCGGCCGTTGGCGGCCGCTCCTCCCACGCGGCGCTAATTCCCCGCCTGTGCGGGCGATTAGCGCAGTGGGTGGAGTCATGACGGAACCACGCCGTCATGAGCACAGCTCGCCCGTGACTCATGACGGCGTGGTTCCGTCATAAGCACAGCGGCGCCGTCAACCCCCCCAAACCCCCCGAGCGCTGCGGCGGAATTCGCGCCGCAGCAAAGGGGTTAATGTTCTTCCTGGAGAGAGATCGGAGTTTTGTCTACTGGAAGTTTTGACTCATGGTAAGCTAGCACGGAGGGTTACTGTGCCTGCTGCAAAGAACGTGTAGCATGCAATCATAAAGTGCAATAAATAAATAGGTCAGTGGGTTACTGCTTTTATTGGAGAGATCCTTTTTTAAACCTGTATATGTAAAAATCCTAATATAGAAAAGTGACCTATTAACTGTCATCAAAGAGATGCATGCAAAATGCAAAGTATGGATTAGAATATAATGATTTTTTTAATTTATTTTTTTATTTTTATAAACTCGATACAATCACAAATGCTGTTGCATGGTTAACCCCGACTGGCACAGAACATTAGTACTTCACTGTTTATGCGGTTACCACCTTGCTGGCTAGAATTTTGATAGAGAAGTAGGTGCAGGAGGAAAGGATAGGAAAGTTAGAAATGAGGGAGAGAAAGAGGATAGGACAGGCATATAGATAGATATACATTCTTGGCTTAAACTTAAGCGTCCGATATGTCAACTAAGGGTCGTTTTGTCTAAAAAAAATTTAAAATAAGAATATAATGATTTTTTTCTCCAGTCTTTCAAGCACTCTCAAACTATACTGTCTACTAGTATAGATGACATGTGACTCCTACACCTTGTAATCCTCTGCCTTATGTAACATTTCCCAAACACTGATTGTCTCTGTGTCATGTGTGTGTGAGTGCTCTAACATCCTACACAGGTCTGAGTGGTGCTAAAAAACTAATTAAATACACCTGAGCGAGAGTGGTTATAGAGGCTTCAGGGGCATTGCTAAAGGGTAATAGTGAGGCAATCTGTGGCGGAGGTGGCCACTGGGGGGCGCCAGTAAACATTGTCGCACCGGGCACCACCAGTGCTAAAGCCAGCCCTGGTTTCATGATTTCCATTTTGATCAAGCTCCAGGAGCATAGTAAGAGTGCCATGGACATTAATACAAGCCAGGAAAAAGGGCCCTAGAAAGCTACACCATTGCCATGCTGTCCTATCATGCAAGCTACATTCCTATCTGATATTTTAGTCTCCCACGTGGCAAAGTCATACATGACTGGTTTACCAACACTTTGCACATCTAGGTCCATCCGTGGATGCAAATGATAGATCCTGATTCACAGTATCAAAAATGAGTACTTTTTAAACTCACAAATGGGATGTATGACTGTACAATTCTTTCAAGAATGGTGGCTTGGGGTGAAACTCCTATACGCCGCTCCTATGGCCCAGGTAGTCGTCAATAATAGAAAATCCGCCCCCTTCGAGCTTGGTCGTGGCACCCGCCAGGGCTGCCCCCTTTCTCCCCTCCTGTTCGCTCTGGCCCTCGAACCCCTTGATCCGCAATGACGTGGCCATTCGTGGGCTGCGGTGGGAGCCGGGATAGGAGGACAGAATATCCCTCTACGCGGACGACGTTCTCCTCTACCTCGCATCCCCCAAGAGATCCCTTACTATCCTACTCGACATCCTAGACATCTTTGGGAGATACTCTGGCTTCCGAGTCAACTGGCAGAAGTCACTCATATATGTCCTGAGCGGTAGCACCCCGCACCTGCCCCGAAACTGCCCTATATCGATCGCGACGGAAGGATTCAAATACCTAGGCATATTTATCTCTTCAGATCCTGCGCTCCGATATGCACGTAACTTGACCCCACCCCTACACCGCCTGAAAAGCGACATTCTACACTGGAAATCGCTCCCTATCTCCTTGCTGGGTAGGGCGGCATTGTTCAAAATGATGTCATTGCCGCGCTTCCTCTACGCATTGCAAAATGCCGCGGATCCCGTTCCCAATTCTTACTTTGGGGAAATAGAGAGCCTTCAGAGGGCTCTCCTCTGGGGAGGAAGGCCACGCATAGCATTATCTAAGCTCACGCTAGGCTGGTACGATGGCGGAATTGGGCTGCCTGATATAAAAAGATACTATTGGGCAGCTCATTTGATCGCGATAAATCATGGCACCTACGGCCCCCCCAATGCCCCGGGATATCGTATGGACCGCTGGCTCCTGCCTGGCGGGGCGTACGGTCGAGCACTATACTCCACTCCGGGTAAGTTCCCCCTGACTGGGCCAACCAAGCACACAACCAAGATATGGCACACTGCGACATAGTCACTGGGCTGGGCCAACAGATTGACGCTTGCTACCCCGCTATGGGACTCACAAACACTGGGATACCTGGGAAACTCAAAGGGGTTTGATAAGTGGGACCTGATCGGTATTTCCAAAATCGGTGATCTCTGGGAGGCGGGGGGAATAAAGCCGTTTAGTGCTTTGCAGACTCAATACGCACTTGCTGACTCCGAGCGGTTCAGATATCTCCAGGTCCGGCATGTACTGCGGACCGCACTGCCGGGAGACACCTCACCACCTGATAGCACCCCCTGGAAGACAGACTCCTTGATGGACACCTGTCCGAGCGGGCCATATCCCTGACTTACAGGAAGCTGATCAATAACATGTGGGACCCTTTAACCACACTGAGAGAGAAATGGGCTGGGGATGGTGTAGAACTAGATGATGAGGGGTGGCAGACAGCAGTCTCATCTCTAAAACAGTTGCAATATCAGCAAGGTTCCGCCTAGTGCAACTCAAAATAGTGCACAGAATATATTTAACAGGGCCACAATTGGTGCACATGGGGAGGCAAACTGATGGGTCCTGCAGACGGGGATGCACCCAGCCAGGTATTTTCATACACATCATATGGCATTGTGGGATAATTCAGGAGTACTGGCAGAAGATACACTCGATTATTGGTGAAGTCCTGGGGGTTGAACTCCGGCCGGAGGCTCCTAGATGTCTCCTTAATATCTGGGAACCCACGGACCTCAACGCCTACGCCATACAATGGGTCACACTTGCTTGTATGATAGCTAAAAGAAATATTGCACAGCACTGGGGGGCCCCGCAAGCACCCCAAATTGCGGAATGGAAAAAGGACCTTGATTGGTGCATGCAAAGGGAAAAATCGGTCTACACTGCGAGGGGTTGCCCACGGAAGTGGTCTAAGATTTGGTCCCCTTGGAATTTGTACAGAGGTGAAATATGTGCCCCCCCCCCCCCCAGATTGAGCGATTTAGATGTCTCCCCTTCCCCGTAACTCCAACAGCAAAGTATATTGTCTATGTATGAATCCTTGTGTTTGCCATTGCCTATGTTGTGACACTGTGAAGCTATGCTTTGTTGTCGATGTCTTTATAATAAAAAGAGTTATAAAAAATAAAAAAAAGAATGGTGTCTTGTCTGCATTCAACAATGTAATTATGTGCTGGAATATGAGTGTTCCCAGAGGAGGGAAAGTGAAGGGGAAGCATCAAAAAGTTTGTAAATAGCCACAAAATCATATAATTTTTCTCATTCACGTAGTACGTCAAAAAGCATAACACAGATCTCTGCAGTCGAGAGGTTTAGGAAGCATCCACCCTTAGGGTGCCATTCATTCAACCTACAGCCTGTGTATATAGGAGTTTCAAGGCCCTCTTATAACAATACGAAGAGGGGCAGAGGTAGGCGTCATTTTGAAATGAAAAAAAAAATGAAAAAACTAATAAAGTGCAACTATTACCCAAAGGCACCTTGGTGCGAAAACTAGTACAAAGATCTAATCAGCAGGCAAGGAAAGTTAGACAGAAAACCGTCAAATCGTACTGAGTTTCCCGAAAGTTTTTATGAGCTTTTTTTGTGCAACTTCACTGAGTGCATCTACATTTAGTAGAAAAAATACACCACTACATTCTCTGTCACAGTAGGGAATTTGATACTTTCACATGGAAAGAGAGTTTCCAAGTGGGATAAAAGAAAATGCATATCTACAATGCTGCTGCAGATGAACCGCCCTTCATTTTCAATATTTTAATACATAAGCCATCATTACTAGAGGTGGGGAGAAAACCTATAGGTCATTCTGCACATAGAACTACCTACATACAGGTAAACAACTTTGAGATGTGGAATTACTAGGCTGTTCCAAATTTTCCCCAATAGGGAATTCCCCCACGGGGTACTTGGGCTTGAGAACATTTCCCGCAAGTTTTTTTTTTATCCAGTCCTGTCTATTTTCTTCGTTCACCTTTCATCATGGTTTTCTAGTGAAATCAGGCAGAGAAAAAGATCTCCCAAGTGTGGTTTTTCACTTACACTTGAGAAAGCGTATTCCACCTTAAGCTCTTGTTTGCCACGAATGGACATTACTGTTTCACCCAATCAGAGTTTTTGGCATTTGAGTCTTAGCTCCAACAAAGACAAATGAATATAAAAGTGCATATGACTTTCATACTTTTTAAAATTATTAGCACTACGGGAAACACTGTTCAATAGCTCAAGGAGTGTGGGCAAGGCAAGCTAAAAATGTCACAAATGCAGTTATATTAAAATTGTGCCACAGACAATCAACAGTGACAGGTAGGGCAATTGGTTGAGAGGATCCATTGGTTTGGAACAGTGGAACAATTAAGTACAGCAGAAACTCCTGTCCGGTAAATACCATTAAAGTGCTTGGATCCAGAACAGTCCACTTTCACACCTTGGAATCACGCTAGGCCTTAAATTACATGCTGACTTTGGACCTTTTTACAAGTTTGGCAGAGTGGCAGTTGGCAGCCACGCCAGTGCCCCGCTGGCACACTGCCAAACTCGTACTGAGACCACCTGATGGATTCCAACTGGAATCTAGGTTAAGTGTTCCTGCTTTGATGCTCCCATGGCGGTGCATTTAAAAGGTATGAATGTAAGCCTTAGAAAGGCACCTCAATGGGAGCACCAAAGAGCATTCCTGCACGGCATGGACAGTGAAGTCCATGGCTTGCAGGAACAGGAGGTGAATACAGACAGGGGGGTGCACCATGTGCCCCCTCTGCTTTCACCCCCAGGCCCTGAGGCACCAGGAGTTTCCTCACCACCACACTTTTCATGGCTGGCTCACCGCCATGAAAATTGTGGCGGTGAGTGAACTCATAATATGCTTGGCGGTGCATCAGCTGTGCCGCCAGCATATTGTGGCCTCTGACTGCTGCGCCACCGCCATAGGATCAAGCATCCGGGCGGTTGCAGTGGTTCTGTGGTGGCCCTACTACCATAGTCATAATACAGCGGGTGGACCGCCAGTCTGGCGGTCAAAGGACTGCCACCATGAGTTCGGCAGTCCACCAAACTCGTAATAAGGCCCATTGTCTTTGCCTTAGACCCTGTACAGTGTGCCGCTGCCTTTCACCGAAGTTTGTGTAATATAAATACCACATTGATATGTCATCAGAAGAACCAAAAATTACATCAGTCATAAAACCACTCAGATTAAAATAAGGTGCCTTCTTTTATGCCTTCAGGGACGGAGGAGCTCCATTCTCTTGACATCCATAGATGAGGGTAGTTTCCTCAGTGAATGAGGTGGCTGGATTGAGGGTCAGATTTGCATTTTTAAAACACCGAGCACACTACGAGAGAGACATCCAGGCTAGTCAAGGGTCACAAAGGGTTGTCACACGTATTTAAATTAAAATTGTACTCACATATTGGCAAATAGAGGAAAAATGGAGAGTGTCTTTCCTAATCAACCAGACAGAAAAACTATATGAGTTTGAAAGTGAATATTCGGTTTTTCAATTGACAAAATCAACTATAGGAGAGCAGGTAAGGTAATGGCTTGATGGAAAATACTAAATCCTTCAGTTTTATGACCATTTCAGACGCAATTACACTATAAGGAATATTATTATTGCTGAAGTTAAGATGGGTGGAAAAAGTTCTCTGTTTAGATCAAATGATTTTGACCAACAGGGCATCAACTTTGATTGTTAAAAATTCCGGATATTTAGGTAGATACAAGGATGCAGGATTAATACATGTCTAGGATAGTAGCTGTTCTCGAAAGTAAGGAACAAACTCTCACTTTCGTTAGCATGTATGGCCCAGGACTCATGCAAAGACTCATACTGACTCTATAGTCTTTTTGATATTGTATGCATATGTAAATATATATGGGACTTCTGTAGGGCAAATTTAGCCAAACAGCAGCAGAGCAGTGTACATGGTCAAACGTAAACATAAAGTCAACAAGTAAGTAGAGAGGATGCTGAGGTATGGACAGTGAATGTATGGTGATCTAGTGTTCTTCAAAAGGTTAGTCTTTTGCTCTTTTCTACCTGGAGCAGCATTGGGATGGTCCTAAAGGATACAGGGTTATGGGTTAACGGTTATACTTAAGTAGCTATTGAAGCTAATGAGGTTATGGATTTGAAGTGGTAGAACAAGAGATTGTCAGCAGGATCATATTTTTTCTTGACAACATCAATGCCTCCAGAATTTATTCTGTTCCAATAAGTAACATTTTGTTGCGAGCCCTAAAAGTATAGAACCAAGAATCAATGTCTTAGAATTCAACACATATTGAAGCATGGCTCGGATAAATTAGTGTCCAAATGGACAGAAACTATTTAATAAATGATAAGTTGGCTCAAATGGTGTTCTAACAGGTGAGGGAGACTCAAGTACATTTCAATATCTTCTGCTGAATTTGGACCTACTTTGGATTATTTTAGCTTAGACATCTCAGAAGCTAAAATTGTGAAAGGTATCAATATCGGATGGATGAAAAATGACCCTTAGCTGCATGGGGTTAAAGTGGAATTTTCCAAAACTAATAAAAATATTCTTCTTCCAAGCTTAAAGGTGCTCCTTCGCAGAGTGCTTAAGATAGTCAATACATTTCAAAATTATGTAGATGTTGTAATGGTCATTATCCAAACGTTAAGGTGGATTTTAGAAAACTGCATTACTACCAACCAGACTCTTCATAAACAAGGCTGATACCATAAGTAAGCCACTGGGCTATTTAGATGAAACCTTTGAGGTACATGTTAAGCTATGATGGGCCTCATGAACTACCAAATTTGTTGATGCTCTTGAAGTTCACCTCAACATACAAATATAAACAGATATTTTTCAAGTAATTTTCCTCAGAATTTTTCCCTGGATGCAGTTGCATATTTTAGGGTGTTCAAGACCAGCTAGGAACCAGTGCTTGAGAATTGGGAAATCGTATACATAATAAAGATACTGTATTATTTCTTTAGCTAAATAATACAGTCTGCCCTACTTTAAATAAATGTAGGTATCTACAAATAAGATTTATCTAAAGGAAAAATAAGAAGGAGAGTGGGACATATCTAGGTGGAAGATGGAATAAAAGTAACAGGTTATTAACAATTAATGCCCCCAAGAATCAATCATGGCATATGAGAGGGCAAATGCGGTGTAGTGCCTTGATTTAACTGTGCAACATAGAAGGAGAAAAGCCAGGTATAAAAACAATAACCATTTCATAAGATAAGACTTTTATTTTAGATAGATAATCATCAGTTTATTAGAACAAAACCTTGCTATGCCAGACATAAATATGAGAAGTTGGACTTGATCAGTGTGTTTATCTTTCAGTTTGGAATGATAGGCAAGCAGTTTTATCCAAGCATATCATAGTTTTGGATGGTACTGCAAGAGGTGTTGAGTAAATCTTTAGAGAAAGGTCAACGTAAGTACAATTTTGCTAACTCTTTCTCCAACAGAAGATAAGAAGATGGTCATTAACACACTTTCGTTTCACCTAATCAATTTGGTACAGGTGTTTGGTTAGGTGAAAGTGAGTGGCTTTTAAGACCCTGGAGATGAAGGATTGGAGCTATCTCAAAATTAACCAAGGATATAAACGGAGCAAGATAGAGGAAACGCTGTATTGAGGAAATTTGCATTTTCTGTCACCCTTTATAGCTAATCTTTTACTGCATCCTATATTTTTGGTGGTTTTAGAACTCTGTGCACTTCACCTCTCCTTGACAGTGATAAAGTGGCTGTGCTCCCACTTTCAACATGATGACATTAGTATATATCTGACTGTTATATTTAACTTACATATAAGCCCTAGTAAATGGTACAAAATATACCCAGGGCCTAGAAGTTAAAAATGTCACTAGTACATTGCAGCACCTGTTGTGCCTACCACTGTAGCCTGACTGTGGCAACTTGGACATTATAATATGATCTGTCAAAATAAACCCCTTTGAAAGATCAAAACCTCACTTTTTAATAGTAATAAGTCACCCTGTGGAGGCCTTGAAGTCCACAAGGCAGGGTGTATGTTTTTCAAAAATAGGACACATAGAAATTAATGATGACATGTCCCTATAGTGACTAGCACCCAAAAGCAGTTTTTCACTGTGACAAACCTAGCTGGCATATGTAGAGAACAGATTACAATCCTAATTTTGTATCTTGGAATGGGACTAGCTAGAAAAATGATGAGACATCCATTTTTAATAGTTATTAAAAACTCGTTTGATGGCAAAGTAATTGTTTAAATAAATATTAAGGAACCCTAACTTTTAGAATAGGTGTAAAAAAGGTTTGAAATACTTACCCAGACCAAACAATAAGGTTTGAAATACTTCCCCGGAACAAAAAATGGGCTGACTTGAATAGTAAGATATGACTCCTCTGAATCTCTGTGAATATGTAATCTGGAGCCAGTAAGCATCCTATTTGACATTACAGTGTTGAATCCTGCTGGAGTGTCAAATCTTGCTTGACAGGTCTGATGTGTTTAGATGTAACACTTTACACTTCGTTGTGCACTTGAAAGGCAGATAGCAGGATAGCAATAAATCAATAAATCAATCAGGGGTTTGTAAAGCGCGCTACTCACCCGTGAGGGTCTCAAGACGCTGGAGGGGGGGGGAGCAGCTCCTTATCAGTCGAAGAGCCAGGTCTTGAGGTTCCTCCTGAGCGTGTGCAGGGTTGGGGAGTGTCTGATGTTCACTGGGAGCTCGTTCCAGGTTTTGGCCGCGATGTAGGAGAAAGCTCTCCCGCCGGTTCTGTTTCTGTGGATGCGGGGGATCTCTGCTAATAGCAAGACAATTCCTGTGTATCCATTGCCTGGTTGCTGATGAACACTGTTTTTTTCTACCACACTTCTGCCTCTGGTTTTATTGGGTGTACAGTGGCAGCTTCAAACTAGATTGCTGTTAGATGCAGGAGAACACTATGATTCTTATTGTATTCTCCCACAGACACCCACAGTCCTCAGAGCCCAAGTTTGATGTGGGAGTAGACGTTTGCCATCTTGAAAATGCCCAGAGTGTGTAGGGTTTTACTCCATTGGTTAGGACATGACCAGTAGCCATTCCCTCCCACTATCACATGCAGGCACAAATGTGGCACCTCTAGGCATCCACTTAAGAACATGTCTGGACCTGCAGAAGATTAGATGAGGACTGAGTCTGCTGGCTGAGACTTGAGAAGAACCCCGACAGACTGGACCTGCTATCTCTCGTACCCAGGACAAAGAAGTGAACTCTAAGGATCATAATTCGGACCTCTTGCGACTGCTGGGACACAAAAACAAGCAAGAGGCTTTTCCCTGCAACTACTTATCTGACCAGTGGCAACTGGACCTGGACTGGACCCTGCGGTTTTGCCTCTGACTTATACCCTGTAAGTCTTTAAGTGCCTACCCTGAGGTCCTGGGGTTGATGGAGGGCTTTAAGAGTGTACTTTAGTGGTGGATTGGGACTTAAAGGACTAAAGTCAGAAGGTCAGATAATTGACCAGGTCCAACCTAGTGTATCCCGCTCACACTCCATTGTGTTCAGCATCAAATTGCACCTAGGTTTCGCTCTAGCGCAACCATTGACTATCATATGGCACATTATGCCTCTTGGTACCTTAAAAATTCTTTAAAAATGCATATCTCTTGTCCCCTGTTAGACATGCCTTTCTTGGTGCAGTTTTCCCCCTTACATTTTGCTTTGAATCCTCCAGTTAGCTGACTTCCTTTTTGCTGGCTTTAGGATATTGCCCACTTTACCACTGCTAACCAGTGCCAGAGTGCTTGTGCTCTCTCCTTCAAACATGGTAGAATTGGCTTATACCCAATTGGCATATTTAATTTACTTGTAAGTCCCTAGTAAAGTGGTACTACCTATGCCCTGGGCCTGCAAGTGAAATGGTACTAATGGGTCCGCAGCACTGGTTGTGCCACCCACTTAAGTAGAACTTTCTTTAAACATGTTTCAGGTCTGCCATGCAGCATGTGCATGTAGTTTTAGACTGCCATTTCCAACCTGGAAACATATAAGTCACCCCAAGGGTAGGACCTGGGCACCCCAGAGGGCAGGGTGCAGTGTATGTAAAAAGTAGGTCATGTATTTTTAAGTTTTACATGTCCTGGTAGTGAAAAATTCTTAAATTCCTTGTTCACTACTGCAAGACCTATCTCTCCCATAGGATAACATTGTAATTAACTTATTACATTTAATAAGCTGTTACTTCCAAATGGGAACAGGTAACTCATTCATGTTTGGTGTCTTTGGAATTGTAATGAAAAGTCTTAACTTATGGTGAAGTCAGATGCTAACATACCATTTTGAATATGCCACATTTAGAAAGTTGTATTTTACTGCCTTAGTCATTTTGTGCCTGCAGCCAGTCACTGAGTCACATGACTAAGTGCAGTTGACAGTTGGGCTTTATGTATTCCTTATAGACACCACACACAATAGGTAGCTTTGGTGTGCCTGGATGGGCTATCACTGGCAGGATGGGAGAGAGGAGCTGGGCAAAGCCCAACTTACACGTGACTAGGCTATGTCCTGCCTCCACACAAAGGGCTACATGGCCTCTGTAGTTGGTCTGGAGCCAGGGCAGGGAAGGCATGGCACTTGTGCACTTTAAAGTCATGCCTATAGAATCTTCTCCCACCTCAAAGGCAGAACTCAGTATAAATATTGGACTTCATACCCCAACTCTTCAATACACTTCAGAACCTGTGGATACTTCTTGACTACTGTACTGTAGGAACTGTTGCCTGGCTGGGTGGAACTGCTGCCTGGCTGGGCTGACCTGCTGCCTGCTGTGCTCTTGCCTGGGTGAGAAGGATTAGACCTGCATCTGTTGAACCCAGGACTGCAGAACGACTACAAGGGCTATGTGGCTGTCCTCCCAACTTGAGCCTCAGGGACATAAGATCTCCTACAACTTCGACTCCAGCACGTGGACCCTGCCATCTGTGTGTTGAGCCTGCAAAGTGGTGCCACCTCAGTCCTGGACCCTTGGAAGTGGACTAAGGTGTTCGGCCAGCCTCTGTGGATCCAGCAAAGCCAATGCATCTTCTCTGCTGCGCTGCACAACCCCGAGGAGAAGCAACACATTGTCACCGCTGCATGGGTCTTACCCATCACAAAGACCCGCATCGCAACATAGCCCACTGCATCATCGGAACCGCCATGAGTGAGATATCCTTGGCGCAGGCCCTTGCATCCTAGTCAGTGGCAGCCGCAATGAGAATGTTGGACTCTGCATCGCAGCCTTACAGCTCCTCGGAATTAACGAATCACTCCGACTGCATGATGCCAGACTTCATATTGCAAGCCCTCATCTACTGAATCCAAGATGATGATGCAGGACTTCGCATCACAGCCTCCCTGCATCTTGGAACTGATGCATCGCTTCAGACGCATGACGCATCTTCAACCTGGACCCTTGCAACACTACGCAAACCAGGATTTAAGGTACTTTGTTCAGCTGGCATAACTGGGTCTCTAATCCGGCCTAAATTCATGATTTTGTCCTGATCCAGTGAGGCCAGGTACCCACAGTTGACACTTTATTCTTTTTGTCATTCTATTTTCACTGAAATCTTTAAAATTGAAGATATCCATTCTACTGATTCGATTTTTGTTGTTTTGGTCTTTTATTGATTAAAATCAACTCAATTTTTCTAACTTGATGTGGGATCCTTTTTGTGTGGCTGTTCGCTGCATTATTGTTTGAAGTGTTGAACAAATACTTTACACATTGCCTTTAAGTTAAGCCTGACTAATCTGTGCCAAGCAACCAGAGGGTTAAGCACAATCTAATTTAGGGTTGGCTTGTGCCTCACTCTGACAAGGACTGTGGTTGCTGCTTGACCAAGGCTCACACCCCAGTTAACCAATTAACTAATTTCTTACATCCCCATTATTGGATTCTCGTCAGTTTGGTGTCATTTTGTTTATTAACTTTTACTCTATGTTTCTAATTTGGTTTGGGAATTTGTTATTGTTTTGCATTTCAACATTATTACTATTTTGGTACTGCATAAATACTCTACACATTGCCTAGGAGGGTTATTACAGACAAGAGTTGTGATTATTCCTTGAGATGGGTATAGTCACCCACCCCAAATAATAATTTAATTTCTTACACTGTGATACAGCGTGAGGTACCGAAAATAGGTGACAGAGAAACACTATTTGATGTATGCAGTTTTACATAAGTTTTTAGATCAAACTAGGTATGGTAGAGTATGCAAATATTATGTCCTTGTCTTTATACTTTTTGGCACATTGTGCTGAGGAGACTGTACAGTGGTATAGTTTGCCTCTACTGTATATGAGGAAAATAGTTATAATATTAAATCTTCATGCAAAGAAGAATTCAATTATTTTTCTAAAAGAAATATCACTGGTTGGAGAATTCAGTTATTTTACATTATTTATGTGGTGTGCTAGATTCTTGTTTGTAACACTGCATTAATTTGCCACTGTTAGTCTTGACTGCTACATCTTGCCACCTCTGAAGAGGTAATGCTCAAAAAGAGATTCCTAGCCTTTCACTCTGCTGCATAGCAACATTCATGAATCCACAGTTAATGGTTAATGATTGTCAGTAGGAACACCCTGATCCTCAGAGTCTCCTGGATTTTGTACATCATGAAAAATTAACAGGATTTGCTTGTCCACTGGAAGCCAGTGCAATGGCCGTAAATGTTCAGTAATTGCGTCGAACTGTTTGAGGAATATTTATATCTTTAAAATTACAGCAAAATGACAAAAGATATAAAACCACAATGTACTTTATAGTGTCCAAATGCTTAAAGCACCACTCACTCGCAACCACTATGGGGTGTGCTACCAGGACAAAGTTTCAGGCCGACCGCAATGGACTGCGGACCGGCTAGGCTACGAGCTAGGTACCAGTCTAAGTTTTACCTTTGACTTTGACATTTTCCTGGGTCTTTTGTCTTGTCAACTGGCTTGTAGGCAGGTCCTCTGGCTGGAAGTTTGAGTTGACGACAACGGTCTGCTGCAGCTCAGTGACTCGGTGGAAAGGCAGGAGTCGGGTCCTCGATTAGACGGAGAGGAGAACTATGGAGAGGGTGAAGTCAGTGGTTGTAGCTGGGGAAGACGGAGTCCAAGGTGGCTTGCTTTTCCAGGTAGGTCCCAGTCTATTCCTTTACCTCTAGACTTAGAAACTTTTCTGGTTCTCTGGAGCTTTTCAGTGGGATGAACCTGCGCGGTCAGTCCAGCCGGCAAGTCGGTGCCTACCCTCTAGACATCGAGGTGGTCTTGTCCTGGAGCTTTTCTGCAAAACTTTGCAGAAAGTTTCAAAGTTTCCAGATCTTGATAGTTCTTGGGTCTTTTGGGGAGATAAGTGTCCCCTAGCACTAGCCAAGGATTCAGAGGCTCTGGCATGCGACTTGGAAGCCAGGGCTCAGTCTCCCACAATGCACTCGTGCAGTGCAGGACAAATCCAGTTACAACTGGTCAGCTGGGGTGTCCTCGCAGGGGTTTTCTAGGTGACTTCTTCAGCTCTTTGTACATGTTGCTGGTCAGGGAGTCCACTCCTTCCCTTTGGGACTCAAGCACAGTCCTTTCTTTGTGGAGCCTTGTGATTGCAGCAGGTGCAGTCTTTCAGAGTGCAATCCTCTCTTTGGTGCAGTCAGGGGTTCCCCAGGGCAGTCCTTCTTCTCTTCTTTCCCAGGAAGTGATCGGGTGAGCTCTGCAGAACTTCCTTATTTATACTTCATTTCTGGGCTTGAGGGAGGGGAGCAACCTAACCAATAGACACTAAGCTCACTACCTCTACTACAGCTTCCTTCTGTAAAGTGTGGCAAACGTATAACCCAGAATGCAACATTCTCCCAAAAAACATAATGGAGTAAATCTCTCCTTGGAGTGTGTGTCAGTGTAACCAAACCCAGGAGTGTGCCTAACAACTAACTACACTCCCCTTCCAGCTCCTCTCCTAGAGTAATTGGATGGCTCCCATTTGGCTGGAAATCAAGGAGTTGGGGTGTTCTGAGTCCTTCGACATCTGTTTCTGGAGAGGACCCTGAAATCCAACCTATATGCCCAGATCCTTTCCTCTCCCTGGCTTCTCCCGAAAGGAGATTCCTTCCCACCAAATGGCTATATTGTTGCAGTCCCGTGCCTCTTCACACCTACTCAGTGAGAAGATCGGCTCAGGCTGACAAAGGCTGACTAATCAGAAGAGGCTGCTACATGGCTGCTTTAGTTAACTCCAGGATAGTAAGTTCTAAAACCACTTTCCAGTAATAGTTCTATTAAATCCTACCTTGGCAAGTTGAGAGATTCCATGTAACTATTAGTTTGATGCTTTGAATTAAATATCTAGCTGGCTCCAACCCAAGCTTAGGCTTTATTATATTTAATAAAACCTTTCCCATGTTAGCCTATGGTGCTAGCAGCAATTGAATAGGGAAAGCAGCTTTAGCAGATTTCCCCTGCCAGGGCATATAAAATATCTTTTATATTGCCCCTACTTTACATAACTATGCACCCTACACTTGGAACACCTAGGGTACACCTTAGTGGTGACATATAACTAATAAAAAGGTAGTTTGGACTTTGTAAGTGCTTTTAATCACAAAGTTGAAATTGGACACAGTTTTATTTTAAAACCATCCTGCAAGGCAGGCCTGTCTTTAAAATGACATCAGACACCACAGCACTGCTCACATACGTGCATTAAGGCCTCTGGGGTTTCTACATCTACATGCCCTACCATATACTAAGGACTTACAGGTAGGCTGTCTTTACTAATTAGAATTATACCAATCAATGTATCCCTTTAGAGGACAGAGCAAAGGCCCTGATTAGCTGAACCGATGGCACTCTAAGAGTCAGTAACCACCAGCATCAGCCCAAAAATGAGGAGTGATCAGGGCTAAAAGCATGACTTTCCTACACTTTGGTTCTCAATTTCTTGTCTCTTTTTATTTGGTTGTAGTGTTACACATTGCACTCTCATTTTCTCCTATGAGTATTGTGTTGCTTGGGTTTAGTTACCAAATGTGAGCAAAAGCCTAAGTGCCACTTAAGAAATATGTGGGGCCTAGACTGGACTATAGTACATAAATAGGCCTGAGTGAAATTTGCATAATTTCTATTCTGAAAATTACATGAAATAATCAAAATAGTTTGCATAATTATGCGATATTAGGTGAAATGCCAGTCCGGCATTTTGTGCCAATTGTAACTGTTAAATGCATCCTTGTATCCTTTTGAATGTGAGGATGCATTTCAAGTGGAAAAAAAATAGTGATATATTAATTTGCATTGTTCTGCTGCTCCCATAATAAGATTTCCACCCAATCAAATCTGGATTACGTGGTGTGGTGTAATGGCATATTCTTGGTCTTTTCGCATATTAAAACAAACCAAAATGCTGGTAATCTAATCACATGAGATTATGCCAGCATAAAAAAATTTCACTTAAGTCAATATATACATTAACCCACCAGTTTCTTACATTGTTGGTAAGTGGTGGAGAGAAAAAAAACCTGTGTTGATCAACTATTAAACAGTCTCTGCTGTAAAGATGAAGAATCTGATTTAGAGATTGATAGTAAATGTCAAGCTGCAAAGTTGATTAGGTCACAACTTTGTGAACGCTTTATTAACTTCAACAGCTTGCAAAGTGGGAACCTGGTAAGAGTTAAAAAAAAGAAAATTAAATAGAGGATTTTTATGGTAGGAGGAATGTTTCTACTGCTCCACTGAGCTCTAGGTATGCTGCTTGGTAGCCATTTTCTATCTGTAAAGGAGATTCCTTGCATTGTCCACTGCCGGAAGCTCCTTGGTAGGACTTACTGCAGTGGAGAAAGGAATGATGCAGTTACCAAGTGGTGGCTGAGGACTAGGCAGCCTCGAGCGACATCTGGGAAATAAATGTTTTTAACTGCCTGTGTCTGATTCATGGTGGACACAATTTCCAGCAGCATGAAATGGATTTGATGAAGCAAAACTTCACCTCGATCAAATTCCGGAAACTTTGTGCTCCTTTACCAAGTTGAGGTTTCCAAACTTTGGCAAACAATGCAGTCAGAGAGATTCACTTCATAAAGGAAAAAATTCCAATTGTTGGAGTGAGCCTGAAATACAGAAAGGAATACACCTGTGCAAATTATTCAACCATGGAGAAAGTATCTTGGTGGAAACTGTATCAAACTATTATCCTCTGATTCTTCTATTGCCAGACAGTGCTGAATGATGCATTTCGCAAGAGCAATTATCAATTTTTCTCTTTTGTTTTTGTTCAGTGTTCTAGGCAGACCTTGAGTGAAATGTACTAATTAATAGGACTGTTCTATAAGCGTTGCGTGAAGCAGCTGAGTTTGAAAAGTTATTTGAGTTTTGGAAGAGTCTATACAAAAGAGAAAAGGCAGCCTGAGATTAAAATGATGATGATACAGAGATAATAGAGGGAGTGGATATCCAGTGCCGTCACTCTACCCATGGATTCTACCATACAAGCAGGCCAACCTCTGAAACAAGAACAGGTGGGTAGGAGAGCCATTACGACCGAAGGGAATTGGAGTTTCAATTAGCTATAGAAGAAAGACAACTGGCTCTGAAAATACAATCATTTGGTTGATTTCTTGCTTATTCGCACTGTTATTATTAAAAAAATATCCTTTCAGAGTCAGTCCAATACCATTTTTTCACACAATAGTGTTTGCATTGTCCCCAAAATCTTTACCCTTCCCTTACATCAATTTAGATGCATTAGAAATTATGAATCTGATCTCGAAGGACAAACTTACTGCCTTTCTGAGGACATATTTCTCAAATGGTAGCACATTTATCAAATCCAATAATACAGCTCCTGTGGACTAACCATTTTTGGACCATATCTAGGATCCCCATTACAAACTAAGTAACAGATATGTATCTATATGCATTTATGTGTGCATGTTGGTATGCACACAAAGAAATATTAATAACTAACCAAAATATACAGTATTCCATTTCAGCAGCCTACCTTGACTGTGTCTGGTCCTAAGACCAGTACCTCTGGTGGTTTTACGCCCACAGGTCTCGATGGCCTGGTTGTGACTTCAGACCATGCACTGCTGTTTGTGCCTCCATTCACAGTGCTTGCCAATATCCGATATTCATACGTCTTCCAGGGACTGAGAGCCAAAGTCTGATCCTTGAACTTCATCGAATGATCGAAAGGCACAGTCACAAGCGCTGAGATGTTTTCTGTTCCCTTCAGCCTGCGTTCTATAGTAAAGTTCTCAATAATGCCATTTGGGTGACGAGGAGGTTGCCAAGAAAGGAGGACTGAAGTTGGTGTGTCAGAATATAATGTTGGTGGAGGGATACCAGCGGGTTTGTCTGGTAGAGTTTGAATGGCTGGTGACTCCACCGAACGAGAGCATCCTTTCGAGGTGCATGCTTCAACTCGGAACTTATACTTTGTGTATGGTTGCAGATCAACAAGAGTGTAATTTGAAATCCTTCCTGAAACTGTGGTTAGTAAGTAACCATTCTGGATAACGTTGTAGTGAGTAAGAAGTCCATGAGGCATGGAAGGCGACTGCCACTTGATGACCACTGATGTAGACTTAACATCCAATACATGTGGAGGGTCAACAGGTCCGGGCACTGTAAAAAAACAACAACACCAATAACAGCATTACTAATAGGATTTTTTGAATATTGAGAATAAGAAATCTGTTCATGGGCAAGACTGTGCACTATACATTTCTATCAGAATCTAGAGTACAACCATATGTAATCGATGAAAGAAACGTTAGAGAAAGAAATACAGTTTTGTAAGAAAAAGTGTTGTGGCTCTTTGAAAAGCATGCTTGGGTTCCGTTGTCTTATTGAAAATATGGCTACACTGCAAAAAAAAGGAATCTGGGTTTGTAACATAGTACATAAAAGAGAGGTTCAATTGCTATTTTTCCAGAGATTTGACATATTCCAACAAAGTAACAGCATTATTAATATGATTTATTGATTATTGACAATAAGAAATCTGTTCACGGGTAAGACAGTGTGCTATAAATTTCTCTCATAATGTAAAGTACAACCATATATACAATCAATGGAAAAAAAACTTTATTTTAGAGAAAGAAATACAGTTTAGTAAGAAAATGAACAACATGCTTCAGTTTCGTGGTCTTATTGAAAATATGTTACACTGCAAACAAAAAGTAATCTGGGTTTGTAACATAGTACATAAAAGAGAGGATCAATTGCTATTTTTCCAGAGATTTGACATATTTGGCCAAAGTAATGTGCCATTTTCTTTGAAATTACAAACAACATATTAGCAGAATAAATTGTAAAATAGTGGGAATATGAATACATACTCTATGGACCCCATTATGAGCTGCCTGATTAATTGAGATATGCACAGTAACTTCTGTTACTGCAGATATCATAATGGTATGTGCAGTAATTCTGTTACTGTTCATATTGTGATTAGGAATATTTCACAATTAACATCACACTTCTGAAGTTGTCATGCAAAACATTTCAGAAGGTCAAACTTGTTGAAATGTATAGGGAGAGGAATGCCGGATAATTAACAGGAGATACAGATTTTGGTACATTAAGCACCAACATTTTCACATTATTCCACATTATCGGGAACAAACTTGCAATCAGGAGTTACTTACTGGTTCTAATAAATTCCGAACTAGAGGATTCAGATTTTACCTGGCTCAAAAAATATCTGCCAGAACACAGTCACTCACAATAGGGGCCAGAGTGGTAGGTTGTCGAGTAATGGAGTAGCACTGATACACATTAGTTTAGTAGTAATCAAAACTATATATAAGACATGAAGTGACACAGTGCATCAGTTCCTGGATAGAAGAAGAGCTGGCATGAAGCTGTAATTACTTTGCAAGAAGGAATTACAATTTAGTGATGTCCACTGATAGAATCAAGCAAGGTGACAGCTCTCCCAACGTCCAGAGATTTAATGGCTAGTTTACACAAGCTTCCTTTACTTTAATTGACTGGTGACATCATTGTATCATTCTCCGATAAGCGTTACTGCAAAATGCCCTGATGACATTTATTAAAAAGAAAAGAGATTGTCTGGCCCTTCATATTCCCCCCAAAGCTCATTAGGAGCTCATCATTTTAAGCATGCCCTGGTGATGACCCCTTCATCCAAGTACCACTAAGGGTTGAAACGCTGTTGACAAGTGAGTCAGCTGATTCACCACCATATTAAAAACATATTGTTTTTGGTCTTGGCTGTCCTACATTTTAATCTCAAGGTTAGAGTAAAGTACCCTCTGAGCATGTGTATCCACTAACTCTTTATGTTCCTTGCTTTTTCGAATGTCTGAAAGAATGCCACTATTTTTGTGCGTTCAATTTCATGGTCCACACACTTGAATAATTCGCTTGGAAATACATATTACTAGAAAAGTGAGTTGCTAGTTGTTCAGGTCTTACAAATGACAGCATGCCATCACCCACCCATGAAGACCTAACAATAGGGGTAGTAAAGTTATTAGAGCACTGAGGTGTATCATGAGTTTCATGCATTAAAGCAACAGTGCAGATAGGCCTGATTGAATTAATTCAACCTAAATATGAAACATGTTTAATTCTGAGTGATATAAGTACAGGTTTGTGTGAGCACTGAAGTGTGATGAAAGGTTCTGTAAAGATTTGGGTGAAATAACAAGAATGTGTTATGCTTTCTTCTCTTCACCAGAAATGTCTAATTGGCAGTAAAAAATATTCTCCACAGTGAGGCAGCAAGCAGATATCCTTTCCTTGTTTTTATTGTCTCTTCCATGTCCAGTTGTGTTCAAAGGCGCTACTGTTTTTGTTAGACCTGGCATCCTTGGCGTGGTTTGCCCTAATCTTTTGCCTTCAGACCTCCTGTTTTTTGCTGACTTAGTTTTTGCTGACAGTAGGACTTTACCACTGCTAACCAGTGCTAAAATTCCTGTGATCTTTTCCTAAAACACTGTAACATTGACTCATACCTAATTGGCATATTTAGTTTACTTATGAGTCCCTAGTAAAGTGCACTACATGTACCCATGGCCTGTAAATTAAATGCTACTAGTGGGCCTGGAGTAATGATTGTGCCACCACCTTAAGTAGCCCTTTAGACACGTCTCAGGCCGGCTATTGTAGAGCCTGGGTGTGCAGCTGAACCTGACATTTTGCCCTAGTAAAAAAACCTTTTGTCAGGCCGAAACGTTCCTTTTTAAGACATCTAAGTCAACCGGAGGGTAGGCCCTGGAGAGCCCAGAGGGCAGGGTGCAATGGATTTAAAAAGTAGAGCATGTACTTTTAAGTTTTACGTGTCTTGGTAATGAAACACTCTTAAATTCATATATCTCCCATAGGGTAACATTAAGATTACCTTATTCATTTTATAAGTGTAATTTCCAAATGAGAAGATATGACTGTTTCATATTTGGTGTCTCTGGATTCCTAACTTAAAATCCTAACTTATGGTGAAATCGGATTTTAAATTACAATTCTGAAAATGCTACTTTTATAAAAGTGGCATTTTCTTGCCTTAGCCATTTGGTGCCTGCAGCCTGTCTCTGGTCACATGGCTGGGTGTAGTTGGCAGTTGGGCTTTATGTATTCCTCTTAGACAGCCATACACAATTGGAGCTTAAGTGTGGCTGGATAGGCTGTGTGCTGTCCCCACACAAAGGGCTGCATACCCTCTGTAGTTAGTCTGGAACCAGGGGAGGTAAGGTAGGGCATCTGTGCTTTTCCAATGCATGCCTCTAGAAGCATCTCCCCACTTCAAAGGTACAACTGTGTATAAAAGATACCACCACTACAGTACACTTCTGCACCTGTGACTACTCTGCCAGAAAGAAGGACTGCTGTGGTTCTGATGGACCGCCATTCAATTGGACTGGAAACTGCTGGACTCCTGCTTTGCTGTGCTGACCTGCTGCCTACTGCCCTCTTGCCTGGGTGAGAAGGACTGGACCTACATCTCTTTAATCCAGAGTGACTTCAAGGGCTAGTTGACTGGCCTTTTGATCTGAAGCCTCAGGAAATTTACAGGCTTCCAACAACCTTGCACCTGCACTCTACCATCCGTGAAAATACCTTTTAAGTGGTGCCACCCCAGTCCTGGACCTTTTGAAGTAGGCCTAAGGTGCTTGCCAATGAAACCAATGCATCTTCTCAGCTGACCGACGCAACCATGAGCAGAACCAACAGAGCTCCTCGGCTGAGCGGCGCAGATCCAATGCATCGCCACTGTTGTGTGGATTGGATCATTGTCCTTCAAGTTTTCCGAACCCACCCATCGCCCGATGACACAATGCATCCACAGTCTGGATTCTCACGTCTTGTCGATAGCAGCCATAGCGAAGATGCCGGACTCCACATCACAGCCTCGCAGCTCATCGGAACCGACACATCACCAGCGGCACAATGCATCCCTAAAGCCAAACTATGCATCGCAAGCCCCGTTGATGGAACCCTCGATGTTTATGCAACAGGAACTGGCACCACAGCCTCGTTGCATCTCAGATCAGGACACATTACTTCAACTGTGCCACACATTTTCGCTGTGGATACACACAACGCTCTGCAACCACGATTTAGGGTACTTTGTTCAGTGGGCCTAATGGGGTCCCTGTAGCCAGCCCATGCTCCATTGTGGTTGATGTACTCTTTACCCCAAAAACAAAAAAAGACAATGGCCACCTGGTTTGTGTCATGACATTCTGCCCTACCTCAAACCAATTAATAAAATGTATTCTAAGACATTGGCCAGTCCTTAATGCCGGTGAACTCAATCTTGAATGCCTCTTGTTTGCATTCCGCAAGAATATTAAAGATCATCTGGGTAGAGCCACTCTCCCACCCGAAAAGACAACCCAAACACTTACCGGCTTACGGGGCTTGACCCATCTTGTGAGACACTCAAAATGTGGCAACTGTAATGTTTGTCATGATTGAGACCAAAGAATTGGCATATGGTAATCTCAAAATGACTTTGAGCCAATTTTCTAACTGTAACACTGTAAATGTTGTCTATGCAATCATTTGCCTGTGTAAGCAAATCTATACTGGACATACGACACAGGAGGTTGCATCCGGATTCGCCAACATAGAAGCCGGCTATGCTGTGAGGTGGCCAATGCAGAGTTTGTTGACTACTTCAGTAAGAAAGGACACATGGAGAATGATCTTCGGGGGCAGGTGATTATGGTGGTGAACCCCCACCAAGAGGCCCTGACATCACTTCAATACTCAACAAGGAAAAATGTTTATGGATACTATGTACCAACAGCTTACATATTAGCCTCAACAGGACAGAGGATTGGACTGCACTTGTCTGATCTCTTATAAACTGTTTTGTTCTGATATTATTTCTCCAAGTTGCCGATACGGTTCAATACATTGGTTTTGGGTTCCATTTGACAATTTTACTATTTAATTTCATTGCTGTCTCCCACTGTATAATGCTATAGACGTTTTAAGGCTTACGTATATCCCTCCCTCGAATTGCTGGGCCTCATGCACAGTGGCACCTCAGTCATGCTTATTTCTTGCCTTGACAGAAAATTATATATAAAAATGTTGTTTTTGTATGGTCATCTACCTTATTAGACCATTTAGTCAATATGACTCCTGACTTGATTCCACATTAATTTGATTGGTACTTACAGTTTATGACTATCCATTTTCTCAATGTTAGAATCATTGTGGTAATTCTGTTCCATTTTAATTTCTGCCTATCAGAGTCTTCATGAATGTTTGTTTGCTGAGTTTGTACTCCTGTATCCCCAATAAAGATGTGAGGCATGATTCCATAATGGCTGCCATGTGATCTCGTCCATATTACGGTGCTGTATCCCTTTTGTGTTTTTTACATTTTATGACCAGACGATTTTTCTACTACACATATTGTGGCAGTGTGGTTTGAATTTATTCTCTACCTGCAACAATTTTCATGAATAATTTGCTGCTCACTCTGTATTTGTGTATTCTGTTTAGATTAATGTAGCGCTGCTCCAAAATGGCCACCATGTGTTTTTTTTTCTACTATGCCTTCTACCCTTTAGTATGGCCACCTCACTGCACTCCGTAACATGCATGCATGAACTGCTTCATTGGCTGTCCTCGCCATCCGCACTGGCGGTTATCTCATGACGCCAGTTGCTGGTTCTCCATACTACATTTTGGTTTGGCTTGGTAAGTGGGCCCAAAGGCCCCTCCCATTTTGTATTAAGTCCTTGGGTGCTCTGGTGTTTACTCTTGCATTGTTTTGGTTTTTCAGGCCCGTGTATACTAATTCCGGTGACGCTGTGGCACCCATCTGTGTCGGGTATATATGTCCTGCATGCCAGCACCACTTTACAGTTTCACTGTACTAACGTATCTCTGATAACTTCACTTTTTATGTGATTGCAAACCACCTTCGCTACCCTGATACGGCACCATTAATTCTGGCTACTATGCCCTGATGTGCCCGACATACCTTAAAACTCAGGTTAGTTACTTTACCATATTAGTCCTGTTCGCTATACGGGCTTGTTATTATTTTCATTGTCATTTCCCTATGTACCTGAAAATAAGCTCTTCATCCCCTTTCTTATTATTTAGACCGCTCTTAGCGGTGTACCATGTCTTTTCAGCCTGAATCAAACATTTTCCATACCAATAGGCCTCTGCTGTCTAGTCGCTCATACGAGCGTGCACAATGCTATTCCTTGGTCAACAGATCGGTTTTTAACTAAACCATGTCACTTCACCCCCATGTCATGTGTATTTGATTTCTTCACTCAGTCTCAATTTCACTGATACGATATCCCACTGCCAGCACCCATGAGCATGTCTCTATTAGCTTGACAACACCACGTTATAGAGTATCTGACTTTACGCATGGCAATCCCATGACACCTTGTGCATGGACTGCTTGGTGGTTCGTCTGAGCATACAATATTCCTGATTATGGAGATTAATGGATTTTTCTCCATTTTTTCTTTTATCTTACTATTACCTTTCCCTTCTTTCCTTTGTTTCTTTCTCCCCCTGCCCAACAGGCGTTTTGTCTCAGGCATAATATTTTATGTCCTGATGATGAGCCCTAAATCCATTTAAGCGATCGAAACGTCGTAGACTACAGTACCTTGGCTCAAATTGTTGTAATTGTCTATATGTTCAGGTGAGCATAGGTCTTTAGGATTATTAGTGAATGATCATTTTGTCCTCATTTTAGTCACATGAAAAATGCCTGAGCTCAGAAGGTTTTCTAACTTTTTTCTTGTTTGTTGCCCCACGTTAATGGTTTTTATCATATTTAATAAATGCATATGATTCTCCATTTGAATACTAAACATAGTCTTCATTGTATCTCTATGTACTAATGTTTTATGTTATTTTTGGCAAGTAAGGGAACTTTTGTTCATTTAGAAATGTTTTGTTTTTCCGAGGCAAAGATTTTGTAAACCTAATTTCCAACTAATTATAGAAGGGAACCTTTTATGTTTTACATAACTGAAGAGAGATTGTTTTTGGGACTACCTCTCCGATCAATACTTTTACTTTGGACTTATTAACATTTATGTTTTCTCCATGGAACGTTGCTTGAATTTTGTGGGGCACTAGTGGTCATAGGCATTATCACTGTGCCGCCCCCGTTTATTAGTAGAAATAGCCCAACTTCTTCTATCTTTAGGACATCTGCTTCTCTCTCAACCAACACATAAAACAAGAAGCAAATTTTGAATAAACAGGAAGGATGCCAAGACACCTTCCTGGCGCAAGGTTCTCCGTACCCCAAAACCTTCTGCTCCTTAAAGACTATTGGACATAAGGTTTTGGGATAAGGCCAATGTTACAAGCGCATAAATATCAACATGACACTAACAACAGACAAGCTATGCACATCCATTGCATAAATTAAACATTATATACACTTTAAATGACTTCATTTAGGAACCAGCCCCACAGAGTGGAACATTATGTAACATTTCACCAGGCAGTAAATCACAAACCAGACATAGGATGGGAAATCCATGTTAACGCCTAGTTATTTACATTACCTTCATTCCTGCAGAGCTTAAAGTGTTAATTACCACCAATAACCCCAACACAACAAACCTGCCTGTTTAATTCGCTAATAAAAAGCCTCTCTAAATTCCTCATTACATATTCGATATTTTCCCTCATTCTTATTGTCATTCTAATCCATGTTTTGCAATTTATCTACTCCCTGTTAATATTACAGGTGATTTTTTTACTGTGACTGTGACAGAAGCTGCCGATTTAGCTCCCTCGCCCACTGATAAATAAACAATGCACAGCGCTGACCTTTAGGTTAACAGGTTTTTATGCTTGCTCCACTCAGCACTCTAACTGATTCAATTACCATAAAGGTCCGGGAGCCGCCATGAATACTGAAAGAGACCGACCATATGTCTGCATAGGTGTTGTGGAACAGCACATACTCTGCAGCCCTCCAGAGAGATTCCTTAATTGTAAATAATTTTGCCACACGACACAATCAAGTCACCTTGAATGCAAGAGCCCTCAGCCTGTGGAGGCAAAGTGTTATTTAAGCTTTACTGGGCTGCGTTAAATTCTGCAATTTGAAGGGCTGTTAAGTTTTTCAATTGAAATTTCATTTAAAATGCAGGTGCTTTTTATTATATCGAAGCTTTACTGCTCTCTAGGTACAAGCAAGAACATGGTGCAATAACACAAGTCTGGCTCAATCACTGATCAGTAACAGCTGTAATTCCAGAACATTTAGCATTCTTATAAACCACATCCTGAGATCTATAAATTGCTATAGCAGACCAAGAAAATACTCAATTCCCCCTTCTTTAGCCCAAAGCTATTTTTGACATTTACGATGGATTTTTGTCTTTTCAAACATTAGATTTTATGGAATATCCTAAAAAATATCTGCTTGGATTTAGTAATTGTTTAAAATAGCTTTGGTATTTTTTCAAATGTCAAGGGGTTTAAATTTAAGCTGAAGCCATGAATGTGTGCTTTACTTTGTGTTAAATACTCGATTTTCACAAAGGGTGCACACCTACACATTTTAAAACACCATGCTTCACATCTCTTTGTAGAGCTATCTTAACCACTGGAGTGAAAACATAATCATGGTCTTTAAAGGACTCGCCTTTTTCAGGATTGGAGGGGAACTAATGCACACTATGATAAAAATGTATTCATTTCATGTTTGAGCAATCTAATTAGGCAGCACATTATATGGAGATGAATGGGTATCATGGCAATTCTTGCTAGCGCACTCGTTATTGTGCATTATCTATAAAAATGCTCTGGCCGTCCAGTGTGTGGTTTTGCAGTCTAACCACAGCATCACATCAACTGTATATTTTTTTTAATGCGAATTTCGAAGGTTTGTATAAACAAACATTTTTGTGAAAGCTACGGTAAAAACGACACATTTAACAACGTTTTTCAGTGAATTTGTAGATTTTGTATTATATACTCTATTATATGCCTTAGTTCCAATTTCAACAAATAAACTGCTGGACATAGCTCTTTGCTATCTTCTGCAGATGCTTAATTTCATAATTGCAAGAACTGGCTTCATGCAGTGGCCTAAGGCTAGTGCCTAAATCTACCTGTCGCCTCCAAACATGATCTGGACTACAACCACAACTGGTGCCTAGTCCTTGCTACTCTCCAGGCACATTCCAGAGCTTTCCACCAGGGTTTGGGCTCAGGAAATATTGTTGTAATACCTTTTGAGCATGAGCCACAGCTAAGTACAGTGGGCACAAATGTTGCTTCCGCTTCGGTCTACACTTTCGTTTCAGTGAGCTTCAGGAAGAAGTTATGGCATTCATCATTAGCATGGCCTCATTTCAGACCAGGTTCTAGCTAGATTCATAGCTCCCAATCATGGGATGCAGTCTGTAGGCATGGCACCAAAACCATGCAGCACGACCATTGGTTGTACAAAAGCTGTTCTAGGCTTATGTTGTGGCCTTCTGCCATGGCTTGTCACTGGTTGGCAGCAGGCTTAAGCATGTTGTTGTCTCTTACTAGGATCAGTATCCTCACTACAGATCCTTTTGCACATTACATGAACCTGAAGGCAACAGGTTCTGGGCGATCTTCATCCAGTGCTCACACCAAAGTGCCAGTGAGCTCTAGGCACAAGATGTTGCCTTTAGTCAGATCCCACCCACATGTCGTTGGTTCAGAAGACAAGATTGGTCCTTAGCCAAAACTCTTGATGCAGACTGTGATGTTCAGTCACAACCTGCATCCAGGAACATGTTTAAATACACTTTGTAACTAAACGATTCAAATGTTCTATACAGTCAAGATTTTTAAATCTAAAATTTGTTTAACTTGCTGCACTTTTATACTTTTTTGAAGACTGCACTCACAATTTATAGACAACCTAATAGGGTTTAGGTTACCTTACAATCTTTATTGTGCTTCAAAATCAAGAGTGGAAGGGGACAGTGAGTGGTGGAGTCCTGGTTTCCATTCCTGCAAGCTCCGGCTGACATGTAGCAGAGAATGCAAGCTGCTTTGCAAGTATGAATAGTTCATCCAATCTGTTGTGTTTTTTTTTGCTTTCAGGTTCTTGTAGTTTTACTATCCCATTCGGAAAGCAGTGCAAGTAACATAGGGTGTGTTGAATGAATATCTAGTTGTAAAATACTGGTCGCAAACTGTGATCAGTATTTTTGGGAACAGTAGGAACTGACCTATGTAGGTTGGTCCTTGAAAACATGAATTGAAGTGAGTTGGAATTCGACCTACCTTATGAATATTAATGAAGTAGGTCACAAATTGATCCTAAAGCATTAATACATATGGAATCATTATTTCCAAATAGCGATTTATTGTCTCATTTTAAACCCATCCTAGGAGTTGGTAAAAGTTTATTGTAAGAAAGTGGATTATTATTTGGCGTGGGTGACTGCCCACCTAAACAAATATTAGCACTCCTTGTCCAGGTGAACTCTCAAAATCACCGAATTGTCCTGGCATGGCAAGCAAAAAAAATATGGATTTAACCCAGATCTTTGACCGGGGTGAATGTTTGATTTGATCAGCATTCCGTCCATTATCGGTTCTTTTTGCATTTGTCACCCTAAGTGAGAAGGTTATGCCCAGATATGGGTCCAGTGATCACTATGCCACCAGATTCAAGCTAGCGTGGCTGATGATGGGCGTTACCCAGACACCAGTCCCAGAATGTTTGTTTCTGGTCCAGGGAGGACCTGGACTGTCCCCATGGGGAGTAGGGACAAGACTGATTTGCATATTGCTGGGTTCAAACTGGAATGACATGGCAAGCCAAAAAAACAATGGATTTAACCAAGATTGTTTTGTTCAGCACTCCATCTATCATCTGTTCTTTTTGCACTAAACTGTACTGAGCTCAACCTCATGTTGCTATGGCACAGAGCAAACAGGCATAACTTAGGGCAATGTGTAAAGTATTAATGTAGTACCAAAACAGTAACAAAGTCAAAACTCCAAGCATAAAAAATCCTGAATGAGAAAGATAGAGTAAATTTTAATAAGCAAACCAAACCACAATTGCTGAAAATCCAATAAGGGGAACTGAAGATATGAATTTTTAAAGTTTTAAGTAGAAATAGAGCCAAAAACAAGCAAAGCACTAATGACAGTCTACGGAAGCGGTAAACTGGGACCAAGGAATGAATTGAGGGTAACCACAATGGAGTTCTGGTTGGCTACACCAAGTGAATTGGTCCCATGGAAAAGTCTGGAAGTCAAAAAAGTACAAAAACGTTTCTAAATTCCACCTGAGAAAGGGACTTTGTCACTTTTTTAAAGAAAAGAGTTGACATTTCTTCTATGTCTCAATGCAGAATGGGACTTGTCATTTTTTGGAGGAGCTGGGAGCCTTAAGTGGGACAAAGCTATGGAGCTGACAGTTGAATATTTTTTTCTGCAGGAGCTCTGGAGGAAATATTTTCAAAAGTTTAAAAAATATTTTTGGAGCCCAAACAATCACAGCAGTACACTCTCAAGGACCTCAGGACATCAGGGGAAGGCATTTTGAAGCTATAAAGGTGTCAGGAAAAGGCCATCAGCAGGGTCTAGATCAGATCCTATTGAAACTGATTAGCTAGGCACTTCAGGGAAAAGGCCTCCTGCAGCATGTCGCTTTCCTGTAGCCACACAAGAGGTCAACCAAATGACCCTTGGAGTCCACTTTTTAGTTTTGGGTAAAGAAGGAGCAGGTCCAGTCTTTCAGGACTCCTCTCAGGTAACAAACAGAAGGTTCAGTTCCAGTCCTCTTCTGATCTTTCACAGGTCCAGAAAGCCTTCTGAATATGGTACCTTGGGGTGCTGCATTTATTCCATGGCACCAGTTAGTTGGCAAGGATGACTCCTGGACACTCCCTAACCAATGGGGTAAACGTTCCTGGGGCAACCCTACCCACATTTTCAGCAGTTACTGTTTGTTCTACTGAAACATTCCCACAGTGTACCTAATTCTCAAAATACAAGTTGGGGAAACCTTCTTCCCTTGAGCAGAGTCTGTGTGACCGTTCAGAGGTGTGTCCCCTTTTCTATGGTCACTCAAAACTGGTTCGGGGTTGGCATTTTTCCAAATGGGTTTAGTGCTAGTCTGTCTAGGAGAACAAAGGCCGGGGCCAGTCAAGGATTCACATGACAGTTACTTGTGACAGGGCAGGCCCCTTTGAAGTTAATTAGGTTCCTTGGCCCACCCCACCTGGTGTTCCTGGCATGGGAAAAAAACACCTCCGCGCAACCACGCCATTGTCCCAGCTCTGGGAGCAGTTTCAACACTTCTTTCTTACCTCATTCAAGCCAAGTATAGGCTGAGCGGTGGCTGGAAAGTTAAGGCAAATTAGCCTCTTGCAGCTTCAGGCAGGGTTAAAGGGAACATTTTAAAAGCTACATTTCCAATATATTTAATACAAATCTGACTACACGATTAGATTGGATTTTTATTAAATAAAAACAAATAAATCTTTATGTAGAGTCTTATCTAGTACAGAAAAGTAATATTTTAAAGTTTATAAGATAAACGTTGACTTTTCCCATGTACCCAGCTCCAGCCTGACCAGTTACATTGTCATTTTGGGCCTAGTTGCTGACGGAAGATGCCATTTCAATGTCACACGTTCCATTTTATAACATTATGCTCCCTTCCTTGTGGACAGCAAGGAGTGCTTACAGGTGACTCAAGCAATATTTAAAATGAGGCTTTCCTACCTTTTAAAGGACGATTTTGACAGGTCTGCACAGCAGGGTTCAAGCTGCTGCTATAAGGCTACACAGGGTAGGCCAGAAGCCATCTTTTCTCTGCCACTCTAGTGGATGGCACAATAGGTGCTAGAGTCCACAGGTGGCATTTAACTTTCCGTGCCAAGGGTGTATTTCTAAACTGTATAATGTGGTCTTATGGGAACGTTAATTGTGCCAATCAGGTCTAAGAAAGTTTCAACACATTTAAAGGGGCAGTACAGGCACTTTATTCCTGTTTAGCACAGAGATCCAAGTACAGCAAAAATACATTTCAGAACAATCTACGGTGACGATGTAGAAAGGTTGGATTTCCTACAGGTGCTAACAATACTGACTCCTAAAATGCCTTTAATATATTACTAAAAACAGTTTGGGGACGATTACGATGCGGCCCATAGAGTTCAGGGCCGCATCGTAATGGGCCGCTCGGTTTCCTTTCTGACTGCCTCATCATGATGGAGGTGGTTGGAAAGGAAACTGGCTGCTCATTCCAGCTGGCTTTTTGTACGGCTAGCAATCTCAAGAGTGGACTTTTCTTCCCTTGAGATTACAATGCACGGTTTCCGACAAGGTCCCCATGCCGGTCTGTGCGACATGGTCCCCATGCTGGTCTGTCCGACATGGTTCCCAGAAAGTGTTTTTGAGGGCTCACAGCAGGTCTCCCTTTGGTGTACGGCCTCCACTTGGAGGCCGAGGGGGCACGTTGATCCCTGCACCTAATGGTAGACACCATGAGGTGCCTGACACAGGGTGCAGGGATGAGCCGCACCTCCCATTTTACTATGGGATCATGCATTACGGCTGGTTTATGGTCCTAATGCATGCTCCCATAGTGAAATATAGGAATGAGACCGAACAGTGTTTGGTTGCATCCTAATGAGGTGGCTGGGACTGCCGACCGGGTGTCGGTCGGTCCCAGGACCGAGTCGGGCGGAAGGAATTCCGCCTGACATCAAAATCAGGCCCAAAGTGTCTGACAAACTCAATATATATCTGCCCAAAATACAGAATAAAAACAAGCAAATGTGTGTCTCATGCCTTATTAAGGTATTAGGAGGGTTGAGGGTTCTGTATTTGTGATCCCTACAAGCCCTTCACTACGGATAAAAAAACATCAGGAGTTAATCTTGGAATGATACCACAAATTGCCACATGTGGGGTTTATGAGGTTCCCCAGGCATTGGGGAGGTGGTGGCAGGGAGCACTCCCAGTAATACCAGAGTTAATAGGCCACTTATCGTGGTATTGCAAAGATAGGCAACTGTCATAGCAAAAATCACACACAATCTGCCTGGTAGAATCACTGCTTGGAAGAAATATCCAGTTTTTAATATCGTGATAACAAAATATTGTTGCAAGAATCAGGAAATATCATCACCAGGAAAATGGTGAGTAAGAACATAATTCCTAATGTTGTGTATGCTGTGTATATCATTGTAAAGAAATGGGCTATTAATATCGCTGTTAAAGACATTTTTGTTATTTTGTATGCATTTTTTACGTTTGTATTTTAAAAAATGTCTCATTTGAAAATAAATGTTTACCCATTGCCATGCCGGGAGAGTCTGAGTGGGAGCTGACCTTGACTGGTGTCAGAGGATGGAACAAGATGGAACAAGTGGTATATAAGGCAAGAGGTTCCCCCAAGAAAGGGGAGAAAGTTTGGGGGGCATGGAGGGAGTCTAGGGGACAAGGATGACTAGATGTTGAGGGGGAACTCCATGATGTGAGAGATCGTGAGGGCTGTATTTGATTGTCCATAAAAGCACTATTCCTCTGGGATTGGACATTATAGATAGGCTTTCTGAACTATCAAGGCTCTGTGTGTATGTATTGCAAATTAACCATGTTATCATCACACAATGTGTGAAGCCTACGTTTTTGGTTTTCAATAAAAAAAAATGTTTTTAAGAAAAGAAAAGAATTAAATTAGTAAGCTGTCATTTTTTCAAGGACAATTTTGATAGCGTTCAGTTTTTATTTTTTGTAGCAGCGTGTATCTGTAATACAAGATTCATTTTTTTGTTTAATGAAAAATAAAAATATAACATTTATTTTTAAATTTTGTAGTTGTGAAAATATGTTTATGCTTTTTTCATAAAGTATTATTTTGCATTGTATTTTTTCTAATTTGCAATTATTATTGTAATACTTTTAACTTTTATAGGTTATATATAATATTTAATTTACAGATATATTTAGAATTTCTTCTATAAAATTCTAAAATTATAGGTATTGTTTCTTTAAAAAAATGGTTGCTATAAATAATAATTATATATTATGTAATAATCTTTACATTGTATTTAAATAGTGTTTTGGGGAAAAACAGGATGAACATTTTTGAAAAATATATTTTTTATGTTGTGTAAAAAATATGCGTTTTTGAATGATGTATTTTTACATTAATTTTGAGCAATATAAAATGTCAATATTTAGAGTTGTAAGTTATTTACATATGTTTTCAATTGTGTTGCATTTTTTAAATGTATTTTATATTTACTAATTCATGGGTTATTATTACGAGTTGCTTCTATTTTAGAATGTATTTGTAATTATTTTTTCTTCTTATGCCTTGTGTTAAATCATTCTTAGAGTTATAATAGTCAAATGTACGCCTTTAGTATGTAATATCTTCTCCAACATGGATTAGATTGGAATGGGATCAGTAATTCTGACCCTTTTATTGTCTAACACCTCTGACAAAATGCTTTTGATCGGTATAGGGATACTTTTAGTGTTCAACATCTTCCCCAACATGGTATATATTGGGGTTGGAATAGCAAATCTAAACACATTAGTGTCGAACACCTTCCCGACATGCTTTAGACTGGTGTGGGAATAGTAAACTTGGCCCTTTTAGCATTTGACACATTCCCGAACATGGCACTGTAGTGGGAATGATAAGTCTCACCCCTTTAGTGCCCACCACCTACCCCAATATGGTTTGGATTGGAGTAAAAATAGTAAATCTGACTCTTCTACTGTCTATCACCTTCTCAAACATGGGTTTACAATGGAACGTGAATAGTAAATTTCACCCCTTTATTGTCCGAAACTTTCCCCAACATGGTTTAAACTGGAGTTCGAATAGTAAATCAAACCCATTTAGTGGCCACCACCTTCCCCAACATGGTTGAAATTGAAATGGAAATATTAAATATGGCTCCTTTAGTGTTTGAACAGTTTCCCTAGGGTGGTTTATGTTGGAGATAAAGTAGTGTGTTATGTTTATTTAGTGTGTTTTAGTTTTAAGTAAATAGAATATATTTTGAGGTAAGAAGGGTGTTATATTTAGTTTGCATTTTCTTTAGTGGGATAGTTGAACTGTGTGTTTGCGCTAGAATACACTTTTTCTCAATGTATTTATTATAACTAAAGAATTACATTTCATTCCAGTCTTTTAATTTTATATGCATGTATATATTTTTTCAAGTAACTAATACATTTTGTGATGTAAGTTTTATTTTTACAATGCTTTTATATACAGTTTCTAATTTTATAAACATTATTTTTTTTTTTTAGTTATTTACCTTGTTATGTATATTAATTAGTATTATTTTAGTAGTGTTGTTTTATAGTACCTTAAAATATATATACTATACATTCGTTTTGCTTTGTTACATTTATGTATAGTTTAACATTCTTTAAAAAAAATAATCCAAAATAGATGTGTATTTTAAGTACATTCATTGTAATAATTCTATTTGTTTTGTTAGGCAGACATGTGTTCTAGTCTATTCACAGCATTCTTTTGATTCCTGTTGGTTGCAGTTCACTGCTGCTTCTCAATTTAAAAGGTAACATTTATTTTTCTTCTAATTTTAGGGTTCGGGGACAGTTTGAGTTATGGGTAGGTGTTTTGATTTTAGGGTTTTGTTTTAATTTGTATTTAGTGTTATTTTTTTGATTAACATCACATATTTATTGTGGTTGGCCTTACTATAGTTTGTTTAGTGTAGATAATGTTAATAGTAACTGTACTTATGTTCTTAATATGTGGAGGTGAGTCTTTTTTATCGCATGTTTTTTGATTGTTCGACAGGACGTTTTCTATTTATGGAAACCTTTTTTTTTAAAAGACATTTATTTTGTTTACATTTACTATTTCTTAATTTCCTTTTTGGGGGATTTTCTGGAGTTGTTCTTTATTATATTTTTGGGGGTTTTTATGATTCCCTTTGATTACGGATTCCTTGTTTGAATTTCTTTTTGTACCTTTAATTCTTGAACTTTTTGGCTTATTTTTGAAAATTTTTGTGGATTGCCTTTTTCTTGAATAATGGTGGATCATTGACATCAGTTACCGAACCATACGTATAAGCTTTTAATTTGTTTTGGGGTGGGGATGCTATTGCTCTACTGTTTGTTAACTGATGTTTTGATTAACATGTAATGTATTGTTTGCTTTCTATTTGAGTAGTATTTCATGTATTGTAATTGAATAATTGGTCTAAATAATATGTTTTCAGATTTTTTTAAATCTCTATTCAAATATGTATCAGTCTTAGAGTATCGTTCAACTTATGTTTTCTGTAGGTTAATGAAAACTTAGTTGTTTATGTTGTAGCTAGTTTGTGGTGTATTTTGTTGCTTGTCAGGTATATAGTTTAGTTACAGTATTGTTTTAGCTATAATTTCGAGGTAGTGTAGTCCTTCGTTGTTTAGAAAAAGTTGTACTTTAAACATTTCGAACTTATCTTTGGCCTGTTTTGGAATTTTAGGTTTGATCTGACTTACTATTGGTTCTATTCATAGTTGTTGCTAGCTTTGTTCTTTCTGTAGGATATCTAAAAATGTGTAGATGGTAAGGTGGATTTGGCCTAAAGTGGCTTGGAAGTTGTTGTGCCATTCCTCCACTGGCATTTAAGCTTAAGATTGTTTAGCTACGGCGCTCTAATAATCTTTCTTCCATGGGATTCTGAACTTGGGTTTGCGTATGGTGCCAGAACAGTGTCGTCTGCCGTACAATGTTTCTTCAAAGTAATCCATGTGGGGACCTAGTTTTTGTTCATTTCTTTGGAAATATGTGGATTCTATTAGTGTGTTGTAACGGTTTAGCCACTTCTGTTTGTGTACATAGGCTGGGGCTAATAATTCTTTCATTTCAAAGGAGCACGATCTTTGCTGCTACTCTACACTTAGGCCCCGATTACGAGTCCAATGACCGGCAGACTCATGGAGGCGCGGCGGTGGCGGTCTCCTGACTGGCCTATTTCAATATGGGCGGTGGACCTGTCACAGCCCTGCCACAGCTGCCAGGGAGCTGTTGTTCCCTGATGGTGTTGCGGTTGTCAGGAAGCAAATATGCTTTGCGGGACTGCCACAGTCCCAACAAGCATATTACAAGTTTCCTCTCCGGCACGGTTTTCATGGTGGTTCCCCCACCATTAAAACCATGGCGGAGAGGAAACAAAGCGTGCCCTAAAGGGAATCCCGTTGCCTCACGCCCTGTGGATGCACACAGGGGGCACAACATGTGCCCCCCTATGTGCATGCACATCAGTTCATGCACGGCATGGACTTTCCAGTCTATACCGTGCAGGAACTGTTTTTGGCCTTCTCATTACGGTGTCCAGTTTCAGGGTATGAGGAATGTCAAAATTAAAGCCCGCCAGACAGGAGGAAGCTCCTAACCTGGTGGGCGGTCTGACCACAGCTTTGGTGGTGGCAGATCCGGCAGCAAACCAGCAAAGTCGTAATTGGGCCCATAGTGAAGATATTTTGAGGCTAGGTGTCTACAAAAGCGATGGTTAAAATGGTAACAGCAGACTTGTATGGCTGTGTATGGGTAGATTTTGAGGATTGTTTGTAAGATTACTTGATCAAAGTCTATTCTTTTTTATGTTATGGTTTGTTTGTTTGTAGTTTAATTTTGTTTACTAGTTCATAATATATTGCCCTTTGCTTGTTAGGCAGTAGTGCATAAATTAGGGGCACGTTACTATTATGATGTTCTCCATGCATAGTATAGATTTTTGTGAATGGTGGAGGGCATGAAGGTGCCATCCATCTTCCTCGTTGCACATTGGATTAGTCTGAATAAACTGTTTTCTGTCGCATACATAACTATTCTCGTCATTGTTTTTTGCCTTGCAGAATAAAGGATTCTTCATTATGTGTAAATGTGAGGTGTTCGGGAATATTATAGTCTTGGTATCTTTTAGGAGCAGATGGGCTTTGACTTGTAGCTTTTCTTGTGTGTGCTATTATTATTTTATATTGAGGATTGCTGATAGTTGACCTGTAATGTGCTCAGGGAATTAAGACAGGATATTTTTTTAAAGGTGCTTGTGGCTCCTGAGTGTTAGTTATTTTTTGTTACACTTGAGGGATGGTTGGGTTCTCTAGCATTAATAAAATGTCATCTTTAGTTTTGTGTGTGTGTGTGTGTGTGTGTGTGTGTGTGTATATATATACACAATCTGTATATTATAATATTTCTATGTGTATTATTTTGTAGGTAGGTAGTTAATATTTATTGTTTTGCTTTGTATTAAGTGGTTTAGCTTTTTCATGTGTGTAATCATTTTACTTTGTTGTAAAATTTTGGTAGGTAATATGAATATCGGTGTGTTAATATATACATTAATATTTTTCTATTTCATTTTATTTAGTTGTATGGCTTTTAAAAGGCTTTTTATGGATTTACAGTGTTTTATTATATTTTCAGACAAAATTAATATTGGTGATGTTGTTGCCATTTTGTGGGGATTGTTTGTATTCAATGAACTGACACTATTGGGCCTGATACACAAAGGTAGATTAGGGGCTCATTACGATGGCGAACAGACTTCAGTCTGTCTGCCATCGTCTCGGGGAGTAGGGCCACTCGCCTACAAAGCGGCGGTCCCACTGGGGGTATTAGGATGCGACTGCCTCCGTGGCGGTCGCACTTGCCATACTTTGCATTGCGGCAGGTGCCTGTTTTAAGTTTAGAAATAATATTTCTTTTAAAAAAAAAATTATTTTAACATGTCATCATTTTAATGAATTCTATACATCAGTTTTAATAATTATTCAAACTGCCAGCTGTTTCTTTCTATATGGAATCTGAAAACCAGACAAGAAATTAATCAGTAGAAAATCCAGTAGTAACCACAATGGTCGGTCATATAGAGGCGGCTGACCTTGCAAATAAAGTTGTTAGGCCACCCAACCATGTACCTCCTACTCTACCTACGCCAGATATAATCTAGAGTATCCAACTTTGACCCACACAAAAAGTACTGTTTGGCAAATTCCAGATCTTTATCACTCAGTGTGTACTAAATTTCTTCTACTGGCCTGTGGAATTTCTCAAGGCACTTGCTTCAATAGCCAATTAGCCATTTAAATGTCATTCAAGAGTTTTTTGGTGAATTCCACTGGTTTTTAACATCAAATCAAGGAGTTGTGCTCCTAGTTGTGCAGAGTTATCTGGTTCCCTATTCCAATGGCCTTTATTAGTTTCCCAGTCCTGATGTTGGCAGTCTAGCCTCCTCCAGTGTATACACAAGTGCAGACATGTGGAGGGCTGAAGGATAAGAGCGGTGATCTTGAGAGGGCCCAGACACAGACATTGTGTAGAATGCGCTCACGCACAGCACCTTGCAGTGATTGACATATGAGATGGTTTGAGAGTGGGAAAGGGTGGATGAAATGGTCAAGTAAACTGAACATGTATTAAATAAGATGAAAGCTTGTGGCTCCACATACATCTAATAGGGTGATGCTCGTCCAATGTGCCACATCCTGTTAGTTAAAATCTACTCTGGTTAAGGGTCCTTCAGCTTTACCTCAGTCCCTCAACTGTCAGAGAGGCCTTAATTAACTGCTGGGAAGTGCCCGCTCTGGCAGGCATTATTGCTAAAAACAAACTTCACTGATAATAACATTTGCAGCCAAGGGTTTTGCTGTAAAGGGAATCAATTGTGTAACTGCCAGGGCAGCAGGAAGGCAGGCCTGATAGCCGTAACATATTTTTTTCCAGCATTAATCTTTCTGTGTGAATCAATTAATGAAATGTACAAGTATATCGAACAAAAGCTTGCTTTACTGTTCCTGTACACTTTCAGTGTTGATGCATGTGCGCGAGCAGCATTTTATAGATGTATCAATGGCAGGAAACCAAGATGCTAAACTTCATAGGTGAAAGGGGCCTGAGTAAAGATCCTGAGAGACCCACTCCCCCACTTCCATGAGCAGCTGCATGATTAAGACGTAATGAACAACAGGATGCCATTTCATGGTAGTAAATGCATTGGCAGAGCAGCACAATGCCCAAGGTGAAATTAAGGGCATTAGTAACACACATACTATTAATGGTTAACAACATCTGATCATTGTATGAATAGAGAGTAAATTAGGACCTTACAGCTTTAAACACTTAAAGTGAATTAAGGCCTAGCCACTAATATCACAACTATATGGAGAGCACTTTTAAAACAGGAAATGCATTATAAGTATCTTTCTGAATATAGAGAATAGGTGGTGCCCTTTTGTATTGTTAGTCGTCACATTAAAAGCAGAAGCCCACATTACAAGTTAGGATATTTTCTCTTCTCAAAACCTGATGGAATATATAACAGAATTCCTCTATTTATATCCCATTCAATTAGTAAACTATAATTGCGTAGTAACACCGAACTCGATAGGTAGCATAGCCCACTTTATTGATAGTGCGACGAGTAGTATCACCAACATTGGGTATCATTCACAGTTCATAATGATCACGTCAGCGTTTTAAGCCTACAAACAGTGTACCTACTGCCAGATAACAGAAACCTGCTATTGTTGAACTAAATGGTACTCATTTTATCAGCATCAGAAGGATGAAAGTTTGGCTCGATTCACTTGTTATACACAATTCCCTGGATTGCATGCATTTGTCAGCTGAGCCATTAAACCCAACTGCTTTACAGGTGATCCCTGAACACATTGGAGTAAGAAAGTATTGTCTAAAACAATCATGGGGATTGATATGAAGAACATTTTGAAGCTCTAAATGAACGCATACATACATACGTTTGGGAACTAGATATTAGTTACATGGGTAAAGCTCTGCAAAGACACACTAGGATACAGCCTCATATTGGAAAACTTTCAATGTACAAAGCAAATGTGGGAGTGGTGAATTTGAACAGGGTACATATATCTAGTATCTTTGTATTTAGCTGGTGCAAGATTGGATATCATCCTTTCAATTAACAACCATTACAAGATGGAACCTCTTGCATTCACATGCAAGTCCATGCAGCAGCGCCCATCTTTGCATATTTGTTTGTTATACTGTAAAAAAAACTATTTAAAAGTCTTTGCAAAATAAAAAAAAATAAAAAAGGATACATTTTATTTAACAAAACAACACATTGGCTCACCAGTCCCTACTTCTAGAGTTTAAAAATGTTTCTATGGATGCTGACATTGTGCTTGGGCAGAATTCCATCATTTACTCAGAAAGGATCCAGTGGTTTTAAATGGGCAGTCATACTCCCAGTTCCCCATACTGTTCGTGCAGAAGCAAAATGTGAGTGCCACCATAACAAACCAATGGACGGAGATGGCTGAATGAAAGTCCCTTTTTGTATGAATGAATGCATATGTATGTATTTTTAAGGATTTCATTTGGAAAAGTGAAAGGTATTGGCTAATGCTAGACCTAAAAATGGCAATTGCTTTAATTTAGTTGATTATGTTTAGGCTGATAAGCTTACCTACATTTCATTTTCCTTTTAGGGCTACTGTGGTATATATATAGTGTGTCTTCCTGAAATTGCAAAGAATGCAGCAGTAAAGTACCATAGCTTCATCGTTCGATAAGTAATGGTGGATCAGTGTTCATACCTAGTTACTGACCAGCAGCAAATTCAAAGTGACCATAATCACAGGTTTATGAACGTATTAAAGAAAATGCAATTGATTAATTTATTTTTCAATGGCAATGACATGACGACCTAAAGAATGTATATTAAAATTGGCTCAAGAGAGTGATACCAAAAATGTTTCTTTAAACACTTGGAGACTATCCAGTTGGTGGGATATTACTACGGTCACGAAAGTCCTCTGAAACTGTCACTTTCTTCTAGTTGGGGATAATCCAACTGTAGGAAGTGGTGTTGTTGGTTGACTGGGGTACGAGCCCTGGTCAAGCAACAACCACAATCCTTATTAGGGTGAGGCAAAAGCCAACTCTAAATAAACCTTAGCTCAACCCTCTGATAGCTTCACTTCAAACAGTAATAACGTGAAAATACTACATAAAAGGGATCCCACACCAAGTTAGAAAAACATAACTCTCTTTTATAAATAAAACAATGCCAAAACATTAAAATCTAATCAGTAGAACTAGAGATATTACATTTTAAATATTTTAGTGAAAAGAGCGCCAAAAAGCACAAAGCACCAACTGTGGGTATCTGGTCATTGCAGGACACAGTCACAAGTTCAAGCCAACTGTAATGGAGCACAGGTCAGCTACAGGGACATAGTTAGGGTCGCCGAACAGAGTACCTTCAATCCTCGTTTGGGGAGAGTTGCGAGGATCCATGTTGAAGATGAGCCACTCAGCCATCGATGGGGCTTGAGATGTGAAGTCTGGCATTATAGATGAGGTGTGCAGTAGGGGCAATGCACCAGTTCCAAAGAGCTGACAGACTGCGATGCAGAGTCTGGAATTGTGATTGATGCTGCTGTTGACGAGGGATGTGAGGATGCATCATGCCGCGGGAGTTCAAATGGGCTTGCAAAGGTGATGTGGGTCTTTGAGGTGGGTCCAATCCATGCAGCAGCGGTGATGCAGCGGTTCTGCTTGGGTTTGCGCCATGCAGCTGTAAAGACGCGTCAATTCCGCTGGATCCACAGGGGCTGGCAGAGAAGCCTAGGCTCACTTTCAGGACTAGGGTGGCACCACTTGGGAAGGTAGACTCACAGATGGCAGAGTCCAGATGCAGGTGCAAGGTTATTGGAACCCTGTTGTGTCCCTGAGGCTTCAAATCAATTTTAAGTAAGAATGGCACCTAAAAGCAAAAAGTGCCAGTTATTGTTATCTGATTGTGCAGGATCTGGACAAATTCACAGGTTCAGGCAGAATGAGATGGGGTGTGGTCCGGGTACCAGGGACCAGGGTAGTCCTGCTGAGAGTTGTACCTTGTATCTTGGATGCCAAGAGGAGCTGCATCAAGCTGCATTGGTGCTGATGGAGCTGACGATTGGGAGCTGAGAGTCAAAGTCTAGCATTGAACTGCAATGTGAGGTCATGTGTTGAGCTGTATTGGAACCGATGGTGCCACCGATCAATAGCTGTGATTCGAAGTCCATTGTCTAGTTGCAATGCAAGGTCCTACGTCGTGCTGCATTGGTGCCGAAGGAGTCACCGATCAGGAGCTCTGGTGCAAAGTTTGGCATTGATCTGAAATGCGTGGTCCTGCACCAAGCTGCTTCGCGCTGCAGAGACAAAGTTGTTGATCTGGGGAGGAGTGCACTCTGATGCCAACCAAGGGGAACTTCCTGGGTCTCAAGATTTACTCCAGCAGAGTTCGGGTGCAGATTTCAAGGTTTCTAGAGCTTGTGATATCCTTGTACTCACACATAAGGCCAGCCAACTAGCCTTTGGAGTTACTCTGGGTTCTGGGTTCAAGTGATGCAGATCAGGTCCTTGTCACCAAGGCAAAAGGGCAGCAGGCATCAGGATAGGTCAGCAGGTATTGAGAGCAGCAGTCTAGTAGAGTGGCAGTCATTTCAACAGCACAGCAGTCATTTTTCCTGGCAGACTAGCCACAGGTCCAGAAGTGTACTGAAGAGTTGGTGTCTGAGGTCCAGTATTTTTACCCAGTTGGGCCGCTGAAGTGGGTAGAAGCTTCTAGAGGCATGCCTGTGAGGTGCACAAGTACCCTGGTTTCCTGACCCCGGCTCTAAACTAACTACAAAGGGAATGCATCCTTTGTGTGGGGACAGGACACCGTCTATTCAAATGTAAGTTGGACTTGGCCCAGCTACTCCCTCCCATCCTGCCAGTGATGGCCCATCCAGTCACACCCAGTCATGTGACCAAGAGACAGGCTGCAGGCATCAAATGGACGAGGCAGGAAAATGCCAACTTTCTGAAAATGACATTTTTAAAGTTGTAATTTAAAATCCGACTTCACCATAAGTTCAAATTTTTCATTACAATTCCAAAGACATCAAACATGAACTGGTAACCTATTCCCATTTGGAAATTACACTTCTAAAATGTAATAAGGTAAGTGCAAGGTTATCCTATGGGACAGGTAGTCCTTGCAGTAGTGAAAACTGAGTTTTTCACTACCAGGACATGTAAACCTTAAAAGTACACATCCAACTTTTTAAACACATTGCACCCTTCCCTCTAGGCTGTCCATGGCCTACACTAGGAGTGACACATACATATTATAAAGGAAAGTGTGGGCCTGGCAAAAGATTTATTTTGCCATGTCAATGTGGCAGTTTAAAACTGCACTTACAGGCTGCATCAGCAGGCCCGAGACAAGTTTAAAGTGCTACTTAAGTGGGTTGCACAACCAGTGCTGCAGGGCCACTATTAGCATTTAATTTGCAGACCCTGGGCATAGGTAGTAAATCAAATGTGCCTATTGGGTATAGTCCAATCTTACCATGTTTTAAGGAGAGAGCACAAGCACTTTAGCATTGGTTAGCAGTGGTAAAGTTTGCAGAGTTCTAAGGCCAGCAAAAATTACCAGCAAAACAGGAGGTCTGAAGGCAGAAAAGTTAGGGGAAAAACACACCAAGGATACCAGGCCCAACACCCACCCTGTCAGAGTGAGGATCCCACCTGTCGGAAACATTTTGCCTCTTCTACAACTTTTAATACTTCAGCTGACAGCTCTAGTGTTATTTATTCTCTATGTATGATACAGTGACAGTGGTTTTAATGGGTTCCAAACCTAAATGTCCTTTATTTGCCACAGCAGTTTCAAAAGGTACCTGAGGACCAATACATTTTCTATGACACAAAAACAATAATCTTGACATAGTCATGCAGCTGTTGCAAACCACAGAAGTGATGGAAGTTACACCCACATTGTTCTTAAAATAAGATTATACGATGCAAAATCACATATGAAAACAGTGACTGGTGCTTTATGTGGCTCCTTATATGTGTGGCTTAATTGAGTAAAGCCATGAATGTAAGAATTATGAAGGTATGCTTTTGTAAATGGGTTTTACCACATTATCTTTTTCTCAAAATAATGCTAACAATCTTGGTTTCATATTTGCATTTATGTGTACACCTCCATCCCCACTGTCATCTCCTCTGGCAACTTGATAAGCAATGGAATCAATACTATTGAACATCATCTTCCCAGTTGACAATATGCAGTCTCTCTGAAGCATCCTTCCAGCCAATTGACATTTTGCCGCCTGCTTTGCACCACATAAGCAAACAATGAGGCAGATGGAGGTGGTGAAATGGCACAGCAGGGTGGCAAAAGGAAGCAGGAGTAAGAAGGCAGCCTCCATAAAGAAAAAGTAAGTGGGGGCACACGGAAGCACTCCCCTATAAAGAGAAAAGGAAGTGCTGTGGAATGGGTTGGGGGGATAAAAAACAACATAGACCATGGAAACCCACAACTTGATGACAGTCCAACAAAAATAAAGCTGCGTGCTGGTTTTCCACAGGAAGACAGAAGAGAATTAAAAAAACAAAGGTACATTGAGGAATGGGGGAGAGATTAAAAGGGTTGAAATCGCTGTGGGACAAACACTTGAATCAGTGAAAAATCTGCAAATCCCCGGTTAACATTATTGGTGTGCAAAAGCTGTGTAATTTGCTTTTTTGAAGGGAAATGACACAAAATTACACGAAATTACACAAAATGCAAATCCATCATTTAACACAAATTTTGTGCGAAATGCAGTCTCGCCTCAATTTTTGATGTGAAACCACATTTTGGGGTGAAAAAATTTAATGTGGTGTGAACAACAACCGCTCACTTTCTAGCTGGTTATTTCTGAGCACTCCTAGTACAATTTTACACTGAACGGCATGTAATTATGCAATGTGGCTTACTGTCATATTTTCAGGAATTTTGATTAAGAAGAATAACACAAAAATCACAAAATCACATGAACTATGGAGGCGCAAATTACATTTTGCTTGGACCTAGTAGATATCGGGTTTGTCACACAAGCAGTAACGGGGCCCAAACTCAATTACAGAAATTCTCACCTGGTAACCATAGGATTCTATTACCTAACAAATTCAAGGCCCACTGAATTCTGCACCATGCCTCATATTCAACACAAACTCTAAGCCCATATTTGATTGGTCTTCAAGTCCCTAGACTAGTTAAACGTTTGTGAAATATGCTAATTTAAGGCCCTGGCAATCATCTACTACTTATTTAACAGAAAGTCCAAAAATGTATCTCAAACATTTAATCATCATCTACAATCATCTACAACTTACTTAACAGAGAGCCCAAAAATGTATCTGAAACCTCATCATTCCTTACTGTGTAGGAAACAAGTTACCTTCAACCAACATAATCCTGCCTAATCTTCAGCCTCTCTGCACTTCTTTTCTCCTCGCTATTGCTTAGTGGGCCCACCCTCTGGGATATCTTCCCCTTAGTACGGAAGTCATATTTCTTACCACTGTGATTTTTGAAGAAATCGGAAAAGCTAGGTCTTTATTAAAGCTTTCTATTGCTTAAATATTTTTTATTGTTCTTTATTTCAATTCACAATTTTTCCACCAATCTCTCCCAAGTTTCTTGGGGGCATTAAATATGTGGTACTATACAAAAGGGTAAAGTAAATGACTAAGACCAAAACCGTGCTGAATAGAAATGCAGGTGATGGTCTTCTAATGTTAATGTTGGTTTGCTTCTTCTGGTGGAGCTCTAAGCCATTTGCTTCTCCATCCACAGAAAAGGTGGTCATCCTGGATGAGGATAATTAGAGATGTATCGTTGCCCAGAAAAGAGAAAAAAGCAGTGCACCAAAACAAAACAGAGTGCACGAGATAAAATAGTAAGTTTAGTAGGAAAAAGAAAGAAAGCTGAAAGAAATCTTGAAATGTGCTAATTGGTACCACGTCTAAATGTATCGAATTAAAATGTTGACATCCAGCAGCAAAGAGTTGAATTGCTTGCTTTCCGACCAATATGACTGTGGTGAAAGTGACATATAGGCACTTCTGCTTTCTTTGAGAACTCTGCAAAACAGTCTTAATTGTGCAGACTGCGTCATTGACAGATGCAAATCGGTGAGGAGGAAACAATATTTCAAGTCTTGAAAATGCAAGAAAAAGTTAAATTATTAGTCTTTGTAATAGTGCACATTCTCCAATTAAATTACATAATATCGTTAATTTCAAGGACCTTCAGAGTCCGGAATACTGCTGCACAGATAGAGGGTATCGATTACTCCAACCAACTTTTGTACTTTATACCTTTTATTACAGTCCTCTGGGTAAGGTGCTTCTAACCTTCGTTTTAGAGGTCATAGACATCTTAATGAAGAGCAGGAATGTAGGCTAAATGACAGCAGCCAGCAGTCAAAATCTGCAGGCACCAGGACGCCAGAACACGCCAGGAGGAAGAAGTGAGCAAGTGTGAGAAGCAAGTCTGTAGGTAAGTATTATAGGTCTGTAAACAATAATAACAGCCACAGCGGGTCTATCGTACATGGTTTTTGTACTCTACTGAGTCCGCGAGCCAGTATCATCAGGTGCGTGGACTTCCGGGGAGATGGCATCTCCTAATGCACAGGACACAGTAAAACCAACCAAACCGCAAGCTGCACGCCAGAACACCCGGACGCGAAAAGTATCCTCCTTAGTGAGAGGCCTTCTCTAGGCACGAAATTCAAGCCCTCGTCAGTCACAGACTGCTGCCTTGCCACACTGAGCAATTTTGACTTCCATTCCAAAGACTAAGCTCGGAGGTAAAACTTTTGATTAGGATAAATCTGGTCCCTGTATCCGATCCATGCTCCATTTTGGTTGGCCTTAAGCCTTACCTTTGTCCCGGTCAAGCACAACCAGATAACCACAGTTGGCGCTTAACACTCATTGATGATATTTTGTACCTTAAAAGTTTTTAATTCATAACTCTGGGTCTACTTACTGGATTTTTATCATTTTCATGTTATTTTATTTAGTACAATTTACTCTTTTTTTCTAATTTGGCTTGAGATTTTCAATGTCTTGTGTTGTATTTTTATTACTGTTTGAGTACTGAATAAATTCTTTACACACCAACTCTAAGCTAAGCCTATCTGCTTTGTCCTGTAACTACAAGGGTATTGAGCTCAGGTTAATTTAGAGACTTTAAGGGTCCACAATGAAAAGGATTGTGGTTATTATTTGGGGTGGTTACTCCCATCCCCAAACTACTATGCCAATTCCTCACAACGAGGAAATTACAAAAAGGATGCCATATAACATTTTATAAAACGTTCATGAGAAAATAAGCTAAGATTGGGCACCAGAGTATGCGCACAGAGAAGTCAGGTTTACCCAACCATTTTGGTAAAGATTATGTATGGATTCCTTTCTCACAGGCACAGGTATTCAGTGGAGTTATGATGTACCCCAGCAACCATGCAGAAATTTCGTAATGCAGATAACCATGAATGTTTTCATAATATTTTCCGAAAGCTAAACATAAACTGAATGCTTCTTTCTGAAGTGATGACTGTAGCTAACCCATACAAGCTTATTACACAAATGAGTGCATTATGAAGATCTGTAATCAGGAAATAAAAACCCCAATCCAATTTAATAAAAAGCAGAAGGTTGTGGCCAAAAAAGGCCCTATGAAGCCTGGTAGCCTTCAGACAAGGACTCAGTGAAGTTGTTAACTTTTTGTCAGAAGCTCTGAACAAGAGGTATTAAAAAATCAGGACCATTGAAGGTCCCTCACCAGCCGGATACTTTTGGCTCCTTCACCCAGTGATGATTTCTACGTTCGGACTTCAGCGCAGCAAGTATGGAAGCTGTAGCTAAACAGGGCTCCATAATGCCAGATACCTTCTCCACCACGTGCCATTGAAATGAATTTTCCGCTGCTGAAAAGCTCAGAGCAGGATACTGACTCTTTGTCCCAGCACCAACAGACAATGTCGGATTAACTTGCTAGGTCTGTCCCGGTCCTCCGGGGGTCTTCTGAAACATAAATTCCCAGGTTTTTCAGGATGTTGGTAAGAGTACACTCGGACAGAGCCAGGAGTCCCAGGACCTCAGGAACAATACTTGGGGGTGGGGGCGTGGATGTCAAAGCTCCTTCCAGCAGAAGCCACCAGCTGGGTCCAGGGCAGGTCGTGTTAAAACTGATCAGCTGTGCGCTTCAGGAAAACTGCAGTTTGATGCACAGCTCTGGCAGCCTGTGGTGTCCCTGTAGCTGGACAGGAGGTTAGCCAACTTACCCTTGGAGTCCTCTACTTTGTCCTGGGTATCAGTGGGAGCAGGTTCAGCCTTTACGGTATCCTCACAGGTCTCAGCAGCAGCTGCTGTTTAGGTACAGTTCTTCTTCCATCTTCTACAGGCTCAGTAGTGCTCTGTATTGGGTGCCAGAGGAGCCAATTTTATGCCTAGGAATAGCTTGTGGGTGAGGATGACTCCTGGCCCCACCCTAACCAATAGGAAATAAGCTCCCAAGGCTAATCCTACACACCTTTGCAGCAGTTCATGTGTGCCCTGCTAGCAAACAATTCCACAGTGCCCCTCTCTGCCTAAAGGAAAATGGCAGACACCTTCTTCTGTGCAGAGCTTCTGTGCCCTTCCTAGAGGTTTGGGCAGGGAAATGAGCAACCCCTTCTCTTTGCTCACTCAAAACCGGATCTACATGCAATTTCTTTCCAACTGGGATTAGTGCCTGGCTGACTAGAGGGACAAAGGAGGGGCAGGCACAGGTGTTAGCTACATCTTCTGATGACCTCTTTGAAGTTATTAAACTCCAGAGCACAGCCCAGATGGTCCTCCTGCAAGTGCGAGAGGAACAGAAAACTCCCTTCATCCCCACAGCCAAGGGTTTTGACTCAGCTCTGGGAGCAAGTTCACAAATAATTAAAAGGACATTCAGCTTCTGGGTGACAGTTGGAAGCTCCAGTAAATGGGCTGTTAGAGGCTTTGAGAAGGTAAAAGTTGACTTTCTTAAAGTCCCTTTTGTAAAATATTTATTATAGATCTGACTTTTCCAGTGATGTAGCTTGTAATGAATATTTTAAAAGACCAAGAATGGACTTAGTAACTGTTATATATTACATTTTTGAATTTAACATTGTGTCCCAATGCTTTCCTATAGAACATCTAACCCTGCTACAGTTTGAGGCATGTAACTGATGACATTTTTACATGTCCTACTTTTAATATTTATGTACCCTGCTTTATGGGCATTAGGGCTTTCTTATGGGTAACCTATTATTTCTTAATAGGAGGGCATAATCCTCTCAGAATTGGTTATTATAACAGGTGATATTTGAAGTTCAGACAGTCCACAGTAGTAGGCCTGTTGTCATGTTTGCCCTGTCATTGTAGTGGGTTGCACAATTGATGCTGCAGTCCACTACTGACATTTAACTTTCTGGCCATGGCTACTCTTTGTATCATATACTAGGGGCTTATAGGTAAGTTAAATAAGCCAATAAGAAATGTAGCCCATTTTTACATGTTTTAGGGGTCAGAGCACATACACTGGGGCCTGCAAGCAGGCTCCCAGGACAGAGAGTCAAAATCCAAGTAGTATCAGTCCAAATATAATGGGGCTGATCAAGCAAAAGGAGGATTTTTCCTGAAGCATATTTGTTCCAATAGTGCATATAATGCTCACAAAGTAATACATTTTTTAGATCAGGTGCCTGATGAACTCTCTGGTGATGCTTTTGAGACTAAGAGGAGACATACGTGAACTCTGATGCTCCGGAGAAATTCACAGAGGGTTCCATTTGAACAGTGCCACTGGTATTTTGTGGGAGTTAAATATGTGTTACAAACAAATCAGATGCACTGCTAGAAAGTACAGAATAATAATGACATTCAAAGTCTTCTTGCAACAATTCAGAAGTTTATAGGGGCTCAAACTACTAGGGCCTAATTTAGAGTTTGGCAGATTGGTACTCCATCATCCCTAGTTCTAATCAAGCGTCTCCTAATTCTGTGTGGTTGTTTTCGGCATCAGGCAGAGACATTGTGAAATACATATTGAGACTACCGCAAAGTAAGAAAATTGCCTAGGCCCTCTTTACCAGTTGGGAAATTATCAGGCTTTGGCCAAGAACAGGAGCTATAAGCTGAATCAGGATCACAAGATTTAATGGACCACCAGGCTCTGGATGTTTCTTCCTTAAACACACTTACCGAAGAAAAACCACACAAAATGTTAGCAAGTCAAACGACTCAGAGTGAGGCAAAAACATGCAGAAATATGTGCACAAACCTAATTGCCACAGTTATTGCCATTTGTGAGCATGAAAACTCAAAATTCAAAGGGAATTTTGCCACAAGAAAATATCATTCCCATAGTATCTTTGTTTGGCCAAAGAGAAATTCCCTGTTGGATTCCTCAACATGTTGTAATAAGGTCCTTTGCATTTTTTAATGTTTGCTTTGCAGTCATACTTCTTCAGGTGTGCTGGGAAATCGAACAGGTAATTTAGCCATGGCCAATACATGCCCAATAGGCATATTCTATGGAGGTCACGCAACTGGGAAAAAGTGCCAAAAACCAACACCACTGTCCGATATGAGCCAGATCTGTACATTCTTTCAGTTTTACAACTGAAAAGATTTCTAGCGTATGTGTAAAATACGTAACTTTGTTTTTATGTAATTTATGGTTTTGCTACAAAAGCCACAATTTTTATTGTATTCACCTACAGTTAACTTTATTGTATTTGAAGTTTGTTAAAGTGTGTTTCTTTGGAGGTTGACTTTGGAACGAGTTAATATAATGAATGAATAATAATTATTTGATGTATCTGTAATGCACCTGATATCGTTAACGTGGGCTTTGTTCATTAGAGAAAATTTCAGGTAGCCTAAACTAAATTTAAAGATGCATTTATTGAGTACAGGTGTGACGGACGTGGCTGTGTGGAAAATACTTGGGTGACACATTACTACATTTTCGCAAAACTCAATTCCCTAGTACATCAAAACCATAGACCAGAGCTTTCCAAACTGTGTGTCTCGACACAGTACTGTGTCGCCTGCAAATGGTGGGTGTGTCGCGGGATGACACTGGTATTAACGGGCACTTAGCACATAACTGCTGCTAATTAAGAGGCATTCCTTTGAAAGCTTTGTGCTCACTATGCCTCATCTATTGCATAACGTCTCCCGGTAAATGGTCTTTTAAAGACCTGCGAAGTACTCGGGTGCGACTGTGTGTGTGCCCGAGAAGCTGGGTTGAGGTGACAGAGGGTGACAGACAGAGGGTGACAGAAGGAGGGAGACAGACAGAGGGAGATAGAGGGAGGGAGACAGAGGGAGACAGACAGAGAGGGAGGGAGACAGAGAGGGAGGGAGGGAGACAGGGAGGGAGATAGATGGAGGGAGACAGAGGGAGGGAGACAGAGGGATGGAGACAGAGGGAGACAGAGGGCGACAAACAAAGGGAGACAGACAGAGGGAGGAGGGCGACAGAGGGAGGGAGACCGACAGAGGGAGGGAGACAGACAGATAGAGGGAGACAGAGGGCGGGAGACAGAGGGAGAGGGAAAATGTGGGAGACAGAGAGAGAGGGAGACAGAGGGAGGGAGACAGAGGGAGAGGGAAAACATGGGAGACAGAGAGAGAGGGAGACAGAGGGAGGGAGACAGCGGGAGACAGACGGAGGGAGTCCGGGGTAGACAGAGGGAGGGAGAGGGAGACAGAGAGAGAGGGAGACAGAGAGAGAGAGGGAGACAGAGAGAGAGGGAGACAGAGGGAGACAGACAGAGGGAGACAGAGGGAGAGAGAGAGGGTAAGGGAGGGAGACAGAGGGAGAGAGACAGAGGGAAGGAGACAGACGGACGGAGACAGAGGGACAGAGACAGAGGGACAGAGACAGAGGGAGACCGACAGACAGAAGGAGACAGACAGAGGGAGGGAGACTGACAGAGGGAGGGAGACAGACAGAGGGAGACAGACAGAGGGAGACAGAGGGAGGAGGGCGACAGATAGAGGGTGACAGATAGAGGGAGACAGGTAGAGAGAGACAGATAGAGGGAGAGGGAGACAGAGAGAGGGAGACAGAGAGAGAGAGGGAGACAGAGAGAGAGGGAGTCAGAGAGAGAGGGAGTCAGAGGGAGATAGACAGAGGGAGACAGAGAGGGAGACAGACAGAGGGAGAGTGAGAGGGAGACAGAGGGAGAGAGAGGGGGAGGGAGACAGAGGGAGACAGAGGGAGAGAGGGAGGGACGGAAACAGAGGGAGACAAGAAGACAGAGAGCGGGAGACTGAGGGCGACAGACAGAGAGAGACAGACAGAGGGAAACAGACAGAGGGAGGGAGACAGACAGAGGGAGGGAGACAGACAGAGGGAGGGAGACAGAGGGAGGGAGACAGAGGGAGGGAGACAGAGGGAGAGAGAGAGGGCGAGAGAGGGAGACAGAGGGAGGGAGACAGAGAGAGGGAGATAGTTAGAGAGAGAGAGAGAGGGAGACAGACAGAGTGAGTGAGACAGAGGGAGACAGAGAGAGAGGGAGGGAGGGAGAGAGAGTGAGAGGGAGGGAGGGAGGGAGGGAGACAGAGAGAGGGAGCGAGACAGAGCGAGAGAGAGAGAGAGAGAGAGAGAGAGAGAGAGAGAGAGAGAGATGGGTGTATGCCGGGTCTGGTGGCTCAGTTGTCAAAGTCATCCGCTGCAGGGGCCTGTGTTCAACCTCATGGTCTCAAATTTGCTTGAAAATGCACCATTTGCCCACTTTTATTTCAAAATGTTTTTCCGGGGGGAGAACCCCCCCGAACCACCCTTAAGTGGTTCGGGCTCGCTTGCTATGCTTGCTCGCTGCACTGCCTTACTGTGTCCCAAAATTATGCATCTCCAAAAAATGTGTCACCAACATGAAAAGTTTGGAAAGCTGTGCCATAGACTATGGTGGGCCACTCTTCCAGAATTTCTTCTTAGCAGGACTATTTTCTTTAAACCTTCTAACCTGTACACAAAATCCTGAAATCATAGCATTCTTCTGGTGATACACAGGGTATTCTCACTTAGAATGTTCAGTACTTTCTTAAGTTTGATATTAGAATACAAATAAAAAGAAATAATAAACAATTGCAAACATTTCTCAAGATCCCATTCTTAAAAAGAGAAATTCTACTGGTGCCTTTCAATAGATACAGTTTGATATGGATAGAGATCAGATTTGACTGTGATCTTCTGTTCCTCTCCTAATATCATTTCATTTTCTGGGGAAATTATTTACATATTATTAAAAGCTTCTGATCATAAGCTGTTTGCCCATTTACAAAATTCAAAATGTCCATCATTCATATGATTTTTAATAAAACCACAAATAAAGTGGAAAAAAAGACAGTAACATCGAACATCTCTAATAATCTTTATTGATGGCTCATAAAAACCGTATCGATTCCAATAATACGAAAATAAATTACAGTTAATGTGATTGCTTTTCCCTTTCTCCTTGCTATTCCCTACATTTTATGTGTACCTTCTCCTTGCTTTTCCCTCATTCTCACTGCTTTCTCCTGCTTTTTCCCCCGTTTTTGTATGCCTTGTCCTTCCTTTTCCCTCGCTTTCACTGCTTTCTCCTTGCTTTTTCCTCTGTTTTTGACCAGCCTCCCCACACAATTCCGGACCACCACCTCACTTCCGGAATTCCAAAGGGCCCTCAATACCTGGCTGTTCAAATGAGCCTTCAGGTCCTACAAACACCTGGATACCCTGTTGGGTGATTAGCCACGCTTTACAAATTCTGATTGATAGATTAGTATAAAATACAATAAAATAAATATAATTAATTTTAATTCACTGTATATTGTTATTAGTTCATTTTGCTGATCAAGTTAATAAAAAAAATATATTAATTAACTTTACAAAAACACTTAATAAAGACCCATCATCACTATTAAAACACAGCTTTATTGTTTTGTTTTATGCAAGATTGCAGACAGAGTCAACAAATAATATTATATTATAATAATATTATATTGTAAAATATAGTTTTTTTATGTTCTGGTACAAAACCTGGGCAATACCAAATCACGGCAAAGCTTTCACTTTTGTGACCACAAAATCAATACTTAACATCTTTTCTTCAACTTTGGCAGATGATATCAATGTCAAATAAACCAAAATCAAGTGGAAGAAACTGTATTTTTATTTTCCAAGATATAGCAAGTAACTGACAGGTATCGGCTTTGTTCCTATCATAACTAATGTTTACTAAAGTACTGAGTGCTCTGTTTTTAAACTATTCTAAATCATTTCAATTGGAGGCAAAATTAGGATTAGGAAACTTTTCTTGAAGCAATCATACAATCAAATTTGCCCTATATTGTGTTGCTGCAATCGTTATCGTTATCTTTTTTCGGATATGCATTATCCATAAAAGCACAAACATTACTCATAATCACATACATAGTCCAACATCATTAAAATAGAAACTCAACATTAAAACTAATCAATTAAAATATTAGTAAATTATCCATATCTTGATATCATCAACGATGTTAAAGTGACAGTGTGCAAAGTGCAAATATTTAACAGAAAAGCAGCTAAAGCTAAAGACGAGCAAATCCTTAAATCTCAAAAAGGTTACATTTAGCAGCATGAGGTGAAGGTGCAAGTGTGCAAAGTACAAAATATAAATACAAGCAATCCAAAATCCAAAAATGCATATTGTTCAGCCTAATCCAGCAGTCATTAATTCATAGAAAGACGTGAGCGGATGGCCATTTTCAAGAAAGTGCACACTCGGTATGTTATATCATCATCTTTAAGCTGGAGAATAATTTTATATGCATCCTTAAAATCCGTTGTGCCCTTTGCCCTGAAAAACGGTATCTATAACTGCATACTATATTTTTGATTAAAAGAACAGAAAAACAAAAAGTGTAGCGTGGACTGTTTCCCTGAGTTACCACATGGACAAACCAATTCCTCAATGTTAGGTTGATAACCCATGGGGAAGCACAACAGATACTTTATTGAGCCCGATCTAAGACGAAAAAGAAGGCTTTGCTCCCAACGAGTGATATCTCTTAAGAGATAACTAATAGGAGAGCATAATGGGGATCCGCCCTCGCCTGTCATTAGGATATATTGTTTCACAGACACTTTGGCGGATTCCTGGGCATATCTCGCATCCCCGTAGTATTGATATAAAACTTTACGGATAATTTTTCCATCAATTCCATCTAGTTGCTCAGGATTGTTAAAAATATGCTCTAGATTGACCGCAGTCAAGTTTGCCCGTACTTGAGCCAGCCAAGGGATGTCACCGCCCTTATCGCATTTTAGACAATCAGCCAAGATCTCCTTTGTTAATAGGGCTGCTGGATTTTTCAAGTCCTTTAGCCAAAATAAAACAGGGCGTGACCTAATGTAATCTTCCAAGTATGGCATTCTTAACTCGTTATGGCATACAAAAGTGGACGATGAGATTGGTAGGCCCAAAAGCCTCCTGCAAAATCAGTTTTCTTCGGCCTGGACGCTTTTTAAATTTGTATGGCCCCAAATTTCAGCCCCATAGGTCATGATTGGTACACATTGTGTCCTATAGATTTTGAGAAGGGACAGTACCACCTCAGTTCTTTTCGGTTGGGGGAGATTTATTACTGAGTTTATGGCTCTTGAAAATTTAGTCAGACCGTAAGCCAAATGTGGTGTCCAGGACCCATTGTCGGGGAATTGTATGCCCAAATAAGGGAAAGTGCGAGTGCATGTCAAGGAATCAGGGCCCAAGGTAATAGTATTAATGAAACGTTTCTTAGGGCCACAACACATTAAAAAAGATTTTTTTAAATTTGTGCAAAGATTCAAATTATTCATAAAAACTGCAAATCCCCTAACTAAAATTCTCAGGGCATTAGGTGTTCGGCCCATTAGAACAGCGTTATCTGCGTATAGTAAGGCGGGCATTAATTATAGGGACATCGGTGGCTTGGTTAGACAGGACGTTATGAAGTTCATTAATATATAAAATAAATAGGAGTGGGGCGAGAACGCACCCTTGTCTGACGCCTCTCCCAACCACTATGTCTCCTAAAACTGCCCCATCCATACTTATCCTTACCCTGGCCCTTAAGTCCCTGTGGAAATAAGCTAAAAAATACACCAAATCTTTATCTAACCAATAATCTAGAAGGCATTGCCAGAGCCTAGATCTGTTGACAAAATCAAAAGCGGACGAAAGGTCCATAAATGCCAGGTAAAGAGGACTCTGTTGGGCGATAGTGTATTTCCCTATGATTAAATTAAGATTCAAACACTGTTCCACAGTGCCCAGATGACTACGGAAACCCAGCTGACATTTATTTATTATATTTTCATCCTCTGCCCAAGTTCTGATCTTGTTAAATAGAACTCTCCCCAATATTTTAAGGGTGTTATAGATTAGGGAAATGGGTCTATAACAGCTTGGGTTTGATCTATCTCCTTTTTTTAAAATGTGGATAATTACAGATGTGGACCATGTGTTTGGGATTTTTGTTGTGATTAAATTGTTAAAAACGTTAAGTAGTAGAGGAGCCAAGAACTCTGGCCTTGATTTTATAAGGTCGATAGGCAGCCCACCTGGGCCTGGGGCTTTATTTCCCGCGCTCTGGGATATTGCTTCCTCGACCTCAATCAAAGAAATTTGAATTTGGGTAGGCATGAAATTTTCCAAGGTATCATCGCATTGGGGCGGGGAGGCATATATTTTCGAGAAATGAGCGACCCACACTTCACTAGTTATATTGCAGCTTAGGGGGGTAGATATATTCTCAAAAGCTCTCAGGGACTTAGTGGCAGACCAAAAATTATTTGTTTTGTTTAGTTTGGCCGCACAGGCCAAGTTGTTCCAATACCCTTTTAAGACCACGTCTCGCCTTAACTTTATTACACTTTTATAAATGTGCCTTAGGGTTCTGATAAGAATGGGTTCTCTAGGGGAAACTGATAAAGCTGCTCTGAGATCCCTATTAGCCCTAGAGCAGGTGTTATCAAACCACCTGGGGTCAGATTTGTGTAGGGCTGTAGGTCTGGAAATCAGTTCCTTAATGCCTGCACATAATAGAATAAAAGCGGAGACTGCCTCTGGGTTGGGGTCGGCCAAGGTGAGACAAGTCTCACAGAGAGATGGATAAGTTATTACCATCTTCTGGAAGACCTCCCTACAATCCATACCCTTCCATTTAACTCTTAAACTGTCAGTTGAGAGTTCTAAATGTCCCGCTCCCAGTTCTCTTCCAATATTCCTTAACGAGACCGTAATAGGGTTATGATCTCCAAAAGTGGATGCTCTGACCTCTGCCTCAACTAAGTAGTCTTCTAATGATGGAGATATGAAGACATAATCTATGGTTGAGGCTCGTCCTAGGCCTCTATAAGTAGGTAATGGGTTGTCATTAGTGTTTCCAGCAGCAGCAATATCCATCACATTTAAAAGGTGGTCTAATAGCTCGTATCCTCTCTTGCATGGGTTGGGTAGGATAATTTGGGAAGAACGCCCGGTTGTTCCTTCTCCTATCTTTGCATTGAAATCACCCCCCAGGCATATCCCTGCCAATTTGTACTTTCCCAATAAATTATCCAGGTCCTGGATAAAGTTAAAAAGGTGAACAAAATTAGCATTTGGTGTGCTTAGAAAGTCGTTATTATAGAAATTAATAAAACAGATGGAGGCCCCTCGCGTGTAAATCAATACTTGGAAATTAACATTATCGGTGGGAATTAATTTTATTCTACCACCTGAGGCGATGATGACCCATATTGATAAACCCCCTGAAGGTCTGCCATGTTTAGGATTAGGGGAAATAATATTAAAACACTCATACCCTTCGAGATAAAGCTCTTTGGTTGCCCAGGTTTCTTGGAACATAAGGATATCAAATGTATTTATCATATTTGCCCAATCTTCTATATTTAATTTTGAGGCCAGACCTGCCACATTCCAACTCAACACCTTCAATATTGAGTTGGAGCAATCAATTAATTGGGTCATTTCCACCCCAGGGCTGGTGTTAGAAGTCTTCTTGACTACCGCATGGACCAATCCAGTAATTTGAGTTTTGGGTGGGAATCAGTCAAGGGTGTCTAAGTCAGAAATAGCTAAAAATCTATTAGCCGACTGATAAGACGGGCTGAGGAGTGGACACTGTATAGATGGCGGTTTATAGAAGAAACCAAGGGGTAATGCACTGATGTTTGTAGAGGAAAAGTATTTGGTCTCTTTAACTGCTAATATGAGTCCGACGGTCCTAGGCCAGGAAAAATTGATAACAATGCAATCACCCCTGATGGTTTTCGCGGTGGGTCCCACCCAGCCTACCCTTCGTACCATTAAAATTTCGTGTATATCAGACCTCCTGTACCCTTTGTGTTTAGCCAACCAGTCCACACATTTATTCCGTAGTTGTTCCCAGGACTCTGATTTATTTTTCTCTAGTGGTGGTACCCCTGCAAGGGTTAGCACATATGGACAGGATGCAGGGGGTAAATTTAAAACATCCTTGTTTGGTTCTGCATGCCCCCCCGAGCCAATGTCAGCAGTACTTGTGCTAGCTATCGGACCATCTTGGTAATCATCAAGGTTTACATTTTGAGTTTTGGCAAATCGAGTGTATGGCTTAGAGGCTAGGGGTTTTTACGTTTTGTTATTAGAATCAAGGGGGACAGGCAACAACTTTACAGTTTGGGGCACTTGACGAGCCGGTTGCACATTCTGGGGTAGGTTTTCCGTGGTGCTAACCTGTCGAACTGGCTCATTGTGTTCCCTGCAAGGTGGTGTTGCCTTAGTAGTTAGGGATTCCAGACGATCTAAACGCTTCCATAACTTATCAAAACTTTTATCCACAAACCCTTTAATACGGTCATACAATGTGTCAACTATGATGTCTATAGCAGTATCCCCAAGTGTAAAATTAGAAAAAGCAGTCTGCGTGGACTTCGTATGTGTGGAATTATTTAGAGTATCCACATCAGCTAGATCACTAGAGTCACTACTGGGAATTGGATCTGCGGGGACCATGGGGCCCTTAATCCACATATTTAACGTTGTGCGTTGTGAGTTCAAGCGTGGGGGCTGTTTCCGTTTAGAACAGGCTGGTTTCACCACCTTCCTCTTCTTTCTCCCTCCGCTTACTACTGGGTTAGGGGTTGTGTCCGGGTTGGCTGTGGTTAGTGTCAATGAGATAGTTGGACTGCACCCAGATCCAAAATTTACAGTTGATCCTATGGGGTCAAACCCTTTCAAGCCCGACGTATTATCTACAATAGGGGTGTGAGGGGAATGTTCAGTAATACTCTGTGTCAGTACCTCTGGATCGCTTATATCAGTTTGTGGCTCGCATTGAGGTTTTATGAGGCCCAAGGACAATCTTCTCTCCGTCAGCTCGATCTCGGTGCTGACCATATTCACCAACCGCTCCAACATTGTGTCTATGGATGTAGTTTTGCGTGCTGGGGTAATAGCGTTACGTTCACCCATAATGTCAACACCCCCAGACATCCGAAAAGTACCAATAGAGGAACACAACACTCACCGCTGCAGGGTACAATAATAGTTATGGCTCTGGTTGTTAAGAGGGTGGCCCAGCCCGGCCTCCCTCGGTCCCTGACGGCCACAGACGGCCCGCCCTTTGCCCGTGCTTCGCACGGCGCGCGCCCGCACGCGACCCGTGAAGCGGGAGCGGTGCTGTGATTTATGCACCTCGGGGGGTTGCAGGTGGGCTAATGGGCAGCAAGGCAGTATGGGAGTGGTAGTCCTCCCTCCTCCTTGTTCCGGTGGCAATTTTCTCAGCGGTTCCCGCGAAGCGGGAGCCGCGCGGTGATTTATGCGCCTCCGGGCGCTGCAGGTGGGCTAATGGGCAGCAGGGCAGTATGGGAGTGGTAGTCCTCCCTCCTCCTTGTTCCGGCGGCAATTTTCTAAGCGGTTCCCGCGAAGCGGGAGCCGCATTGTGATTTATGCGCCTCCGGGCGCTGCAGGTGGGCTAATGGGCAGCAGGGCAGTATGGGAGTGGTAGTCCTCCCTCCTCCTTGTTCCGGCGGCGATTTCCTCAGCGGTTCCCGCGAAGCTGGAGCCGCGCGGTGATTTATGCGCCTCCGGGCGCTGCAGGTGGGCTAATGGGCAGCAGGGCAGTATGGGAGTGGTAATCCTCCCTCCTCCTTGTTCCGGCGGCGATTTTCTCAGTGGTTCCCGCGAAGCGGGAGCCGTGCGGCGATTTATGCGCCTCCGGGCGCTGCATGTGGGCTAATGGGCAGCAGGGCAGTATGGGAGTGGTAGTCCTCCCTCCTCCTTGTTCCGGCGGCAATTTTCTCAGCTGTTGCTACAATCAAGAATTTATTTTATCATGCCATGGAGCTGTATTGTTTAGCAATGGAACTTCAACTCCAGTCTTTTATATTATTTATACCTTTTTTTGGGGCATAAGCCTTCTTCTGCTTGTTGTCACCTGAATCAAAATTCAAGAATAGAGGCCTTCTGCACATGAGATTGCTCCTCCAGGTGGAATTCAAAGCTAATTTGTTCTTGTGTGGCTAAGCAGGGAAGGCGGAGCAGATATCTGTATAAATTACTTTGAAAATTATTCAACTGGGTGCCAAATACTTGGGTATAAGCTTCAAGGCCATATGTCATTGGTGACAAAAATTTTGCTCTAATTACATCTAATAATGGAATTATAGGAGTATTGGAGACAATTCTAGAGAGATTCCTGAAAGTGTGTGTTAGCCCCAGGATCTTATTTTCCATGCAAGACAAATGTTCTTAAATGGTGTCTTGGACTTACAAGTAGACTCCTAAGTACTTTTAGGCTTTTACGTAATCCATTTCTTTTCCTTTCAGGCTCCGCGAGAAGCTGGAACTACTGAAGTTTACCAATAACATCACTTTTACCTTACTGATATTAATTTGAAGGTTGTTCAAATATTTGTATTTCTCAAGAGCATTTATTGTATGTTAAAAGCTCGTTATATTACTGTCCAGTAGAATGGCGTTGTCTGCTTATTGCATCAACAAGAAATATTGCTTATATAATTTAAGTGGGGAAGCACATTGGTTGACTAAGGCTTGGCCAATATCAGAGACGTACATGGTACTGAGGGTGCCAAAACACAACCAAGTTTTAAACACTTTTTGACAGGAGTCTTGTCAGATAATGACAAATTGTCTCCTGTCATGACCTGTATCCAATCATTTGTATATAGTTTATGATGGCTTAAGGTTTTCTCCATAGGTGTGCACTATACTGTCAAAAGCCTTAAAATCAATAAAACAGGCAATTACATTCTTCCATTTTTCTTGGATTTATAGAGGAGAAGGGATAGAATCTCAATACTGTCTATCATTAAACCCTGATGGCCTGAAAACGAATCATTGGTTAGATTCTTTATATAATACAAAGACTTGGCATATATAGCCCAACATGATGCGTTTACACTATTATTGGCCATATTTATATTTGGGCCTTCAATGTGATTGCTATAGTTCCAGAACATACGTTGATTTCTTGAGACATTAACCTCATGCGAGTCTCTCCATTACATTTCCTTTATCTGTGGCTTTGTGCTCCAAATCCTACATATGAATTATTTTCGAATAAGCCTGATCAACACGATGCATTCTGCTTTGCTGTATGTTTTTTAGTGTTCTTATCCCTGTATTTAATTACTCTTTTTATCTCCAAGCTTAACAGTGAACCATGTGTTCCTAATAGGCTCCCTAGCATGATCATGAGGCTTTTCATACAGTGTTTTTAAATGTTTCAGTAGTAAGACTCCAATTCATTTGTGCATGGATGAGCTTTGCAGATGTGCAGATAATTTGGGAGTGGTTTGGTTTAAACAGCTCTCAAGTTGCCAAAGGTCCATTGCATTTGGGAATGAGTACCCTGTGAAACGCAGGTTTGCATTTTGTGGAACGTGATCACATTCTACTCATTGTTGGATCTCAAATTATTGAGAACTACCATTTAAAGCTCCTGATCTCACAGTGTAGAGCCTTTTAGTAAATCCATTGAGGTGAATCAAAATTAGCTCTGCACAGATACTTATCAGATTTAAGTTTCTGTGCTAATTTCTGGCTTGCTAAAGCTTTCAAAACTGGTAAGGTCAATAGGTTCTGAGCTCCATGTCTTCTGGAAGCAGATAATATCCAAGCTGGATAAATAAAGAAATGCATCTCTTCGGACTTTAAGGATATGCTCCCTTCCTAAATAACATCGATGTACACCCAATTGGCACATTTAATTCAGTTATAAATCCCTAGAAAAGTGGTACTACATGTACCCAGGGTCTGCAAATTAAATGGTACTAGTGGGACTAAAGCACTTATTGTGGCACCCACTCAAGTAACCCTTTAAACATGTCTCGGCCTGCCATTGCAGCCCATCTATGCAGGTCTTAACTGTCATTATGACCTGCCAAAATAAACCTTCTATCATGCATAAACCTTCCTTTTCAATACATATAATTCATCCCTTTGGGTAGGCCCTAAACAGCCTTGGGGCAGTGTGTAGTGTATTTAAAAAGCTGGACATATACTTTTGACTTTTTATACCCTGGTAGTGAAAAACATTGGGTTGCCTTGTTACATTTATTAAGAGATAGCTTTTCATTTGGGAGCAGTTAGGAATATTGAGTTTAGTGTCTGAAGAATTGTAATTTAAAACACTCTTTAATGGTAAAGTCAGATTTTAAGTTACAATTCTGAAAATGCCACTTTTAGAAAGTTCACAACAAAAGTACACAAAAAAGTGATGGATGGAATGTTTTGAATTGATCTCAGCCACTGGTAATTACCCTGGCCGTATCCCAATCCATTGTTATTTTGCACACCATGTCATATAAGTTTGGACCCTGCTATATGCAAATCAGTTTTGACCCTGTTCTAATCGGAACAGTCCAGCCTGAACTACCAAGCCAGGTCCTCCCTGAACTGGAACACAAGCAACCCAGGACAGGTTTCACCCTGGTTATGGGCTCATCAGCCAGGTACAAGTTGGATCCAATCACATACTGTGCAAAGGACCCATTTTGGGCATACCTGTCCAACTTAGGACGGCACTAAAGTACACATTAAAGTGATGGATGAAATGCTTGAATTAATCCCAGCAACTGGTAATCACTCTGGGTGCATCCCAATCCATATTAGAAAGTTCACAAAAAAGGAGGCAGAAAATCTCATAAATGTCTGTAGGGGGAGGATTCTAGAAGCTTCTCCCACTTGAAAGTGGGTATGAGATATAAATAGTGTACAGTCAGACCCAACTATTCAGATCACTTCTGGACCTATGGACTCTGCCAGGAAGGAGGGCAGCCCAGCTGTGAATTCTGCACAAGGACTTCTTTCTTGCCGGAGACCTGCTGTTGCTGCAACAGGACTCCTCTGCTGTTGTGTGCTGCCCTGCTGAATTCAGCCTGCCTGTGTGGACCCAGAACTCGAGTAAATGTCAAAGGGTCAGTTTGCTGGCCTCCTGTTCAAAGCCACAGGGACATAACAGGCTTATTTGATGTATCCCTTTACGCATCTTCATGCAGTGTGAAGCAGCCCGCCATCGACTCTGACGCAACTCAGCAAAGTCCTCATAAACAACAGAGGTTTCTTTGACACCAACACAGCCCCACACTGACACCGGCCTAGCACTGCACATCTCAACCGTTGTGCTGATGCATCACAGCTCAAGTCATCCCAAGCCCCTCTGGCTTCCTCGATGATGATACAGGACCCACATCGCAGCTCCTCGACGACTGTCATCGACTTTGCAATGGTGCAATGCATCTCTAGGCTGGACCTAGCATTGCAGCTCCTCTTGGACCACTCTCCAACATCGGCCCGCGCATTCTCAATGCAAGGACTTCACATTTCAACATCTAGGCCATAAGGTACTTTATTAGTACACTAAACTCAGTCATGTTTCTGGCCCACACTCCATCACAGTCAGCATAAAATTGTGACATGGACCTAATCTACCATGACTAGATAACTGTGGTTTGTGCTTTTTGCTTTTTATCACTTCACTTCCACAAAACCTTTAAAATTGTATATCTCCTGTCCTACTAATTGGATTTTGTGTCATTTTGGTGACAAAAAATTAATTAAGTTTACTAAATCGATGTGGGACTTCTCTTGTGTTGTGTTTTCCCTTTATTACTGTTTGTGTGCTGCATAACTACGTTACACTTTGTCTGTATGTTAAGCCTGACTTCTTTTGTGCCAAGATACCACAGGATTGAGCACAGGTTAATTTGGTGTTTGCTTGTGTTTCACTCTGACAAGAACTGTGGCTGCTGCTTAAGTAGGATTACACCCCCATCAATCAGTAACCCCATTTCCGACAGATATCATAGTGGAAATATAGTAAAAGTCATTTAGGATCAAGGTATAGTGTAGAAAAGTGCCCCTTTATACATGGTCACCCCCACTTTTCGCCTGGTAAATGATGTGATTTCGACTGAAAGTGCACTGGGTGCCTGCTCGCCAGGTCCCCATTGCCAGAGCTCTTTCCCAAAACTGAATACTTGTCTCCCACTTAGCAAAACCTTTATCACTCACTGTAAGTACCTAGTAAATGGTACACTGGTACTTAGGAACCGGGTTACTAAAGAGAGCCCCAACCGACTGCAGCATGAATTGTGCCAACCTAAGGAGCCCCTCACCAAGCATATGCAAGACTGCCATTGCAGGCTGCGTGTCTTGGTGCAGACAAAAGTGAAAACATGACATGTCACACATCGACCAATCTCTTACAATTCAGTAAGAATCTTAAAACATGGCTCTTCACCCACTAAATGTCTTTATTTAACCTTCAGCTCATAGCTTTCTCAAGTCAGTGCCAAGACACCCTTGGGAATTTGAGCGCTTTACAAAACCAAATAACATAACATAACATGTCCCCTACCACTGCATGTGGTACTTAGAAGTCACCCCTAGAGCAGGCATGACAGCCTGAAGGCAGGCAGCTTAGTACTACATGTGAGGGCATACCTGCATGAGCAGATATGCCCCTGTGCTAGTTGGTGCCATTACTGCCAGTACAAGTGACCAGGAAAGCTATTTTAGAGCATGTGTTGGGCATCTTTGTGATGGCATACTTAGGAATTCTGGGAGAGGGTGATGCCCACTTCCCACACGAAGTGGTCATATAGGGGGCATAGTGTCCCCAAAGGTCAGTAGCCTGTCCCCAGCCCCACCCACTTGTCTGCCGTTCTCCATCTACTCTGTGCCAAAGTCGACTTGTCCTGCAGCTGAGTGCCTCCAGAACAAGGCAGGGCTGCTTGAATTCAACAAAGACCAAGACCTCCTGTGAACAGCGGACCTGTTCAAAAGAAACTCCAAAGAAAAAACTCTGCAGCCTCTGGTACCACTAAAGACATGACACCCAAAGTCACCTCTGCACCTGACACCTCTGGCCCGAGTTGATGTGGCCCATCGGTGCCAACAAGGTTACCCAGCGCTTCAGATTCTGAGTCCAGCGTGGTCTCACCCCTCGTGGACCCCTGAACATTGCCTGCAGCCTCTGCACACCGGCCCCTCAACAGTGACTGCTCCCGGTAAGGAAATCAAATGCTTAAAACACTACGGCATCCATCGCCCCTGGGCGGTCGAGAAGAGGAACCTTGATGTCCCTATGTCACTCAGCATCGCAAGTCTTGAACCCCCCTGTTGGTTCCCGCCGAATTGTCTCTTAGTCCGAGCCTGCAGACCCTTTCCCCAGTGTCTGATCTCCATTAAAAACTATTGGGCTCCCCGACGCTGTTTGGCACCCTGCACCAAGACACCCCCATGCCAATGGTGGTGTACTGCTTGTGCTGCCTTGAACCTTGCCCACCACTCACCTTAACTACCGGAGATTGGTCCTGTAAGTGGATGTACTGTACCCATAGGAATACATTGCAGAACTCAAAACTTTCACTGTGTCCACTTTTCGAACTTTGAATTTGTATTTAAAAACGCACTTACCTGAGCGATCTTTCTCAGATGCTTAAACATATAAAGATATTTGCTATTTTTTTAAATTGGTGTGGATCTACTTCTTGAGTTGTGATGTCATGTATTAATGATTGTGTGTATTTGCAAATGTCTTGCACTCCTATGTGTTATGTCTAAGGCTGCTCGACCACACTACCCACAGTAGAGTACTTTGGGATTGCATAGCAAACCCTGTCCACTCATAAGGGAATCCCTGAACTCTTTACACAATATATCAGATTATTATATCAAATCATGCTTGTAAAGTGTGCAGCTACTCTATAGAGTGTCCCTGCACTACAGGTACAATAGACACCTTGTCTTGCCACTGAAGAGAAAAAATCAAAAAGGCATCAGTAAAAAGCCAGGTTTTCAGGCTAAGCTTAAAAGATCCCACAGCCTTGGTAGCACTAAAATGGAAGGGAAGGGCATTCCAGCTTGCAGCAGCTAGTGCCGAGAAGGAAGTGCCTTCCATCTCTTCCACTTCGTCCTAGGAACAACTGTCAGCAATGCATCAGCTAACCGAAGGGTACCCACATAAAGAGACAGCTTCCTACAGATAGTGATAAACAATAATTCCTGGTGTTTATTTTCTTCACTCTCTCTCACAGGATCATTAGTTCACTGAGTTGCACAATTACCTGGTCTCTTGGACAGGGTGAGTGGACTCAATAATAAATCAACATTCAATAATCAGAAAGTTACTGAAAAGAGCTTACACTTATGGCTCACAAACACTAAATATTAAGTGCCAAACACAGGTTCCTCAATTTTCCAGAGGATTTATTTACCACAATGTCCCTGGTAGACATTTTTCAGCATATTCCCTGTATTTTACTTGTAGGTTTCTCGGTTCACTAGCTTCAATCACAGTAGAGACCCGGTAGTATACCAGGGGTGAAACATGAAACACAGTTGAACTTGATTGTTGCCAGTTAAGTGAGACGTTAGAAGTTAGGCGGGCGGCAAACAACACCAGCGCCAACTTCACCCCTAACAAGGTGCAACACTTACGCACTCCCTCTAAGCCACTGCCCGCAAAAGCTGGGCCACCTCCTCTACCCAACAAAGGGGAATGCATCACCCCTCATGGACTGGGAGCTCCAGGAGCGCACCAGAGACATTGCCAAGCGAGGCGGGGGGCATGAAAATTCTGGACACTTCCGAGGTCACAACACCTAGTCAGGCCTCCGGCTTCCGCTTGATATTTAATGGAGTCAGAGGGTGGACAGACAATAAACCGATAGGCCTCCTCCACCACTGCTTACACGTTGTGTCCTTGCATGCTCAATCAGCTCATACCCAGTAATTGGCAATATGTTTAAGGAAGCAATCCACACCATATATGACGACCAGCCAAACACTAGTATAAAATATTGAATTTAGAGAGGAACAATATGTTGGTACATCATATGAGAAATGAAAACACTGGATCAAAATTACCTCTATCTAACAGCGTTATTTAGAATTTGTGGCCAAACTTCTCCAAGAAACTCTCATTTGTTCGTTGTGAAGTTGACCTCCTTAGCTTGCAAAAAAGTGTACTTGCATACTGTCAATGTGGTGTTCATTCAAGCATGTTGGTTTTGTTTCTCCTTGCCTTCTTCTTTTGCTTTAGGGGCCAATGCACTAAAGCAACTACATCTTCTCTTTCACTCTTTAAAATCTGGAGAGAGCACTGCATAGTAATTTCTATGTGCACCTTTAGCTCTGGTCTTTTAAGCCACTCCTAAAAAGTGACTGACCATATTTGTCTGGTGCAAGGAAAATGCTGTCACTGTGTGTCTAATCCATTCATGGTTTATCTGCGAAACTATACTTTTCTTCCTCGGTTCTACGTAGCAGGAATACATAATAAGGAAATGTAAGAGGCCTTCCATATGCTTATGGTCGCAACTACATTCAGCTACAGCTGACATTTTGCACAGGGAAGGCATGGATGTTTGCCATTGTCAAGAGTCAATGATTTAGTGTATTATGTATACAACTGACATATGATTGTTAGCGGTCATCTTTATGTGTAGAGCTCTTCACAAACTAGTTAGGAAAAATTATCCATGTTGACTTCAACTTTCTTTTTGAAGTGTGTTTTATTTTAACCATCATTATCTCTTTTTGTGCTTTTCTTGGGCTTGGAACCATTGTCCAGCTGCAACTTGATTTTTAGCATGTCACTTTTGTGAAGTTGTGATGAACACATATTCAAACATACGTTACCTTGTGCATTATTAGCTAGTAGGATTATATTGTGCATGCACTTTTACTAGCCCTAGTATAGACTTACTGACAATTGTGCTGAAAGATTGAAGCAACATTGTAGACACAAATGTAATATTAAACTGTTTTAGTGTGAACAGAAAGAGCTATCTGTTGACCAGAATTTTCTGGTTTGTAGTCACCCACAAAATGTGGAAGGACCGTAATATACGATGAGAGCTATGAATAATATATGGCTCTGGATGGGTGAGTATGGTTGAAAGAATGGTCAAGCTCTCCTGAAACATGTGTGATATATGTCATAATAATGTGTATTTGTATTAGTGAATAAGAGATTTAGTTTGGTCATTATAGCATAAGATCTTACAATTGTTCTCCTAGTGGATAGATTAAATTCTTGCAGCAAAAATCTACAAATTTTTAAATTGGGAAAATGTGTACGTTTTATTTTCTTGCATAACAAGAGTCACTAGCGGGCAGTGCTAGGTAATAGGCCCCATAAGCATGAGACACATGCCAGTGAGACCCTGCTTGCCCTCAAGTGGTAACTGACAAAGTTTGAGAATGCAGTGGCCCTCGCAGCAAAACTCAAGTGGGGGAAGGGACGGGGATAAGGGAAATAAAATTTTTAAAAAACATACCTGTTTTGCCGCCGACACTGCCGGCCACCTCGGTGCCCTGCTTCTCTCCTGCTGGTTTCCAAGCAGTCCGTGGAACACAAGCACAGGCTCCCCACCCAATCCCGGCGCTGCTCTCAATAGCATGAGAGCAATGCCAGGATCGGTCTGAGCAGCTTGGTTTGCTGCTCAGACACTGCCTGGGAGTCTGGGCTGTTTCTCCAACTCGGCTGTGCAACACAGCTAAGTGTGCATGTCCATTTGGCTGGCCTAAGACAGCCTGCCAAACCGTCATGCACACTTACAGTGTGTACTACTCCTCCCCAGCTGTCATCATGGCCCAGAATTGGCTGGTTCTAGCGGGGAAAAAAAAATAAAATGATAATATATTGGTTTTATTATCATTTTGTTTTTCATGTTTCCCTCAGGTGGCTCTGAGCAAGGGGGCTGCCCGACTCTCCTCTACCATAGCGGAGGAGGTGCCACCGTGAGAATGGTAATTTTTTACCACTAACAAGGATCCTTCCATTATTGCCGGCCTGGCCACTGTGAGGCGGTAGAGACCCTCATTTGCATAAGGCACCTATTTTTTCTTCCTTCTATTTAAAAAGTTTCCCTCATCTTCTAACTAACTAATGGGGTTCTGAGCATGTAGAAAAACGCACGTGCTAGACACTGATTGCAATACTCACTCAATTTAGTGCCTTTTTAAGTGACAAGCAGAGTCATCTAATTCTGCATACAGATTCAGTGGCTTAATACCGCAGAGTTGAAAGGGTCACGACAATTATGTAAAACATGAATAATAACTATAATTGGGATAGTTGGTTGATACAATAAAAAGCTCTGAACATGAGAAAAGTTATGCTCACAGCAGTAGCTATCACTTTCTAAAGTAAGAATTCATGGATGAAATGACATGAGAAAGAAGGTTATAAAATTTTAATGGAATGATAAAAGGCAAAAGTCAGCCTCTCAGCTGAATTCTTAAAATCCCTATATATCACAATCAGCTCCTTAACTGTAAAATCAATGTGGAGTATAACATGTTGTCAATGCGGTTGTCACTGGGGGAAAGACTGCAAAGTATGACAGCAACACAGCTCTGTGGGCCAGTGATGGAAATAAAAGCAGAGGGGCTCTTTCCTGAGATACAAGTGTGTGCAGGACTAATCAGAGAAGAATGAAATGTGGCATCTTTCTTTCTAAGATCTCTGAATCATATATTCCAAACCAATTCATTTGAGCATTAATAACAGAATGTACTTTCATTTTGTAAAATTAAATTATCTTTTATGGCTGGCTACTTTCTTCTGCTTCTCCGGCTTAGTCGCTAGCTCAAATGGATGAGAACAGATGCCATTAATCTTTTCTGATCCCCTGCTCATAGAAAAAAATGTATTTATTTACCGAAACATCTGTATTGCCTACTAGCAAAAAAAATAGGATTTTTGGAAGATGCTAGGTCGTGGGATATTTGTACTTATCAGACACAAAGCGAGACTCTAAAATAGCAAACATGTTTTCTATAAACAGAATTTCTGTATTTGACGGTGATGTAAACTTAGATTGGTATATAGGGAACCAAGGTTACAGATGAAGTGATCCCAGCTCCAGTATTTAAGGATGTAAACAGTTTTAAAAGAAATTAATGAAAGACTGTAATGGCTGCGTGACTTTTTATGGCATTAAAATGAAAAAGTAAATAGTTTGATGTTTTTTAGAAATATAAGTATAATAAATGAACCATTACCCACGTGGTAGACAAATAAGCCTACAAGCAGTCTTATTATCATACACAATGTGGAGAAAATGTGTATTTTCCGTAAGTTTGATATACTCACTCATTCCTTAAGTAGGTTTAGTGTTTCTAGAGTTTTGTTTGCACCATTACGACTTGGTAAGCAGGGAAAATCAAAATTATCTAAATGTTGTGTCAAGTTTAAAAAAAACTTTAAATACGATTTTGCCATAGATCAGTATTTTAGGTTTGGTGAAAGCCACGAGCTTTCGATTTTACCAGTAATATACCTATGTATTATACTTAGGGACTGATTTCGATGTACAGGTTACTCCATCACAATGGTGACAGATATTTTGTCGGCTGAAACAAAAATCCCATAGATTATAATGGGATTTATATTTCGGCAGATGGGATATCCATCACCGCTGTGAAGGAGTGACCCGTCCGCCAAGATCTAAACCAGTCCCCTAGTTATAGAGGTTTCAGCAAAACCTTTTCACCTACTTGTTTGCCTTTGTGTCATTCACAGAAGCATAATGTTGTCATCCCCAGCAAATGTAATCGCTTTCAGTTTAAGGGTGGTAAGTGCCATTGCTCATGCTTAACGTTCCATTTGAGGAACATGAACCTATTAGCGAATGTCATGAGGGCTTGTAGATGTCCATGCAAGCCCCACATGCAGCACCGTTCAGCATGACAGAGAAAGAGATCCAATGTGCTTTTGGCTTTAAAACCCAAAATAATAGAGCTATGATATATATTCACATTAGATAACCTAAATAATCCCTAAAAACAAATTGGGTAAGCAACCACCCCCATAACCACCAAATAACAATCAAACTGCTGTGCTGTTTGCATTCCCAGGAATTGCTATGCAAAGACTGTAGCCCCATCCACCCCCAAGGACTGCAAAGCGTGTGATGTTGGCACGAGATGTACTCTACCTTTTACTGATTACCCGTTAGCGTCTAGCAGAGGAGAGCATCTCTACAATCGGGCTTCAGCTTCTTGGACAGACTAGCCATGTTTCCTTGCTGCCATGTCACAGAGTCTGTCTGGAGGAGGCCCTCGTTTTGAAAACGTATGGGTGCATGCTATGGACGGCAGGACAATATTATTTTATGCCTCATAATTTTGGTAGGTTGCTTTGTGAAGAATAGAGCTATCTAAAATGGTGCTGTGATCATGTGAAATTTTGTTACTGCCTGCATCCTATTAGCTCATATGAAAGGAGAGTTTTCCAGTCTGTACTGTAGCTGTGTCACAACTCAACCATAGTATATTTCCACAGATAGATTGCATATTAAGCCTTATGTTTCTGTCCCAGTGTTTTCAAAACTCTAGCTCCAGAGTTATGAGTCCTTTTTACAGCCATGTTTCTGTGGCTTCAGGAAAGTGGAGTTCTTATCCCTGTCTGGCTACGTCCAAGATCAGGAAGTTATTGTTGTGCCCAGCCCACAGTAAGTTACGATTCACAGTTTACATATGTAGATTGCCTCATGTGGGACAAGGCCTAATGCCAGTATGGACCGGCCAACATCTCATTCGTTTTTTTTAACAAAACATCTTGGGCACCAGTCACACACGGACTTGCTTTCTGTCCTGCTCCCTAATTTGACCTTCAGGGAAGGCCAGAAAGACTCTTTCAGCTCTTGTGGGAGTGATTCAGCCTGATGCCAGAATGGGCCAGTTCCACTATTTTTTTTAAATCAATCCCTGGTGTCTACTGTGCATTCTGCCCTGCTGTGGGACAGCATATTGAGGGCACCCAATCTGCTCTCAAGGGGGAGAAAAAATACATTGTGGGCTTTAGGGGTGTGAATACATATAGATACCATCCGCACCCCATTCCTTGTTTAAATCTACCCCTTCTTCTTGTGTGCTTTCTGCCTCCTCAAGGGTAGGGGCAATATGAGGTAAATCCTACAATTGGCCCACATTGGGAACAGAAAGCATGTGTGAGTTTAGGGCTAAGAGTAGGCCCGGTGCCATGATGTGCTAGCCCCACTAGATTCTATTTCTTTTTTTTACGATCAATCCCTAGGTCTAATGTGCTTTCTGCCCTCCATATGAGAGCAGATTGGGTGTATATCCCTCAAAGACTGTGTGGATTTTAGGAATCGGGTTGATATCACATACTAGGACAGACTGGTTATGTTCAATTTGTTTTTTTTAAAAGGTCTACCCCTAGTATCTAGTCTGCTTCTTTGTCCCCCACTCGGAGAGTGAAGATTGTCTTTAGGGACAGAAATGTGGCCCAGTGCCAAGATAGCTCAGTCTCCACCCTAGTCCTTTTGGCGACTTGTGTGCTTTCTGGTCCCCAGGGAAGGGCAGATTGGGGTAAATCCTCCAATCTGTCACCCAAGGGGCAGAAAGACTCGGTGGACTTCAGGGGAAGGGAGTACTATCCGATTCTCCAACAGGTTGGCCCCCACCCCATTTATTTCTTTATTTCTTTATTTTATTCTACCCATCTTGTCTATTGTGCTTCTACTTCCCTCACCCCCTCCGGTGAGGGTAGGATGGACAGCAAGACTGTTTGGCCTTTAGACGTTGGGGGGCTTTGCCATGCCAGGAAGGTCTGAGTGCTCCTTTCTTTAAAAACCAACAACCAAGGTTTCTAATGGACTGTCTGCCCTACTAGGGTCTGAAGATTTGGGGTAAACCCCTAATCTGCCAACCTCAGGGGAGTAGAAAGGCTATTGGGTACCTTAGAGAGTGCGCAAAGTTATTGCTAGTGTCTGCTGCATGGATCCCTGCTTGGGGATCACCGTCATGTGGAAATCCCAAGCAGGGATCAACTAGGGAGAGGTACCATTGGAAAGGGGAAGATTGTCTTCCTTCTGTTGTCATTGGTGCTTGGAAGGATAAGCTGCTTTACGAACACCAAACACACAAAGTTGAAAGGGCCCAACTGCTCGTTCTAAGTTAACTTTCAATAGTGATGTCAAAATGCCACAAATGCTGATCACTATTCAGAACAAAAGACAAGCCCCATCATTCCGAGGTGGAGCTTTTAAAAATAAACCTTCTGGTGCAAGAACCAGAGGGATATCTTACCTTTAATGGGATGATATGATATCTACATTGCCACATTATGAAGGTGCAGAGGACGTCAACATCATGTTCTCTGTAATAAAAGGGTTAATTCTGACAAGAGAACTGGAAGAAATCCTAATTATGTTCCATGTCACAGCTGTAGATGGACATTGGGGAATAACATCTTTTCGTAGCCTTCTGTTGATCAGGAATTTAAAGTATATGTTAGATTCTGCCCTATCTGTGCTAAAGGGAAAGCAATACGTGGCAAGCTCTTTGCATATTTGCAGTCCTTACTTGTGCTACCTCAGTCTTGGCTCACCATTTTGACTTGTGTTATTGTGAAATTTGTAATCCTTTTATGGTTAGAGGTTATAATGGTAATCGATTATGTCTTCTCAAAAGTAACAGAATTGCTCCTTTTCGGACTGTTCCTTCAGCTAATGGCACAGCAAATGTTTTCTGACAAATATTTTCTTCTTACATTAATTACTACCTATAATGGGGTCTGATTGAGGTATTCAGTGTATATCATTTTCGCCAGGCAGTTTGTTCTTGTTCTGGACATTCAACAATCTTTATCCTCTAGATTTCACCTAAAAACACAACTATCTGAAAGGGTGAGCCAATGCCTCAAACAGACTTTAATAAGCTATAGAACTGCCTCACAAAAAAACCTGGATGAATTGTAATCATTAGCTGAGTTCACCTAGTCTGCAAAGCTAAGTTTAGGCTTTTTTTTGCCTTTAGGGATTTCATCTCCGGTATTTTCGTTCAGCGTGTATCGTAACTACTTTAGTTCCAGCAGCCAAAGATTACCCGAAGAAAATAACTATTAAGAGACTTTCATTATCTCATAACCTATGTCCAATATAAAGACTTTAACAGATATCCATAGAAGGCCTGCTCCTGATTACAAGTTGGGTGATAAGGTCTGGCTATTTTCTCGATTTTTTTATCTATGAATCAGGCTCTTGTGAAATTTTGCCCTCATTTAGACATTTATCATTATTAAGCAGATCAATCTAGTTGCTTTTCTTCTTTACTTATCTTCACCTTGGAAATTCCACCCAAAATATCATGTTTCTCAAATAAAATCAAATTAAACATATAGCTCTCCTTCTTTGACTCCATCTCTGTCCATCATTGCAACTTCTGCTATTTCAGGAATGTCTAGAATTGTGTGTAGACTGGAAAGGCTGGCTATCAGTCTAGTGAATGCTCTTAGGTGTCAGCCTCTTCTACACGAACCCCAACCTTGATCTTTAATTTCTTCAGGCATTTCAGTTAAACCAATTTGTTTTTTTATGAGAGTGGGAGAAAATAGGTGCACATGCTCATGAACCACATTCCCAGAGACCTGGGATTCTATTTGGAAAAAGCCACCCAGCTGCCCACGAGGCCTGCTAGAATTATGGGCCTAGTGTGGAGATGCACTCTGCATCATACCTAGAATCTGTTGGGATCGGACAGACGAGGGTATTTCTCCCAAAAAGAGCCTAGTTTCTGGCAGGACTGGCAGTGTTCTCATTCTATTGAACAATAGTCTATATTCTCTGGTATATTATTGTCTCTAGGTGGGAGGTTTGCATCTAGCATCACATTGAGCAGCAAGGTGGAAGGGAATACTCAGGTTCTTAAGATGTATGGGTCCTTGTAAGAGATATCTCGGAACTCATGTTCCAAGCCTCATGATTTTGTTTAGTTTCAAGACTTTTGATAAAAGTTTTTCTAATGATTCAATCCTATCTACAATGATGTGAAATCATGTTAAATCTTTGTTACTTCTTGCCATCTTCTAAAAAAGGAGAGGATCTTCCTTCTGCAGCCGCGGCACAATGCAGTTGTATATCTTTTTGGTGGGGTTATTACCGATTAGGCCTTATATTCATACACTTTTTGACAAGGTCCAGCATTTATCTGCTGAGTACTTTCTGGCCCTGTTTTTCTCGCAGTGCTGTATAATGCTTGCTCTTCTTCAAGCTCCTCTTTCAACCTGGATTTCCATCACTGGTAAATCCTGTCTTGTGATGATACCTCTAAACGCCTGGGTTTTTGTCTGTTGCATTTTCCTCCAATACTGAGGCCGCCCTTCTTGCAGACACTGACCCTTTCACACCCTTCACACTGAGCCTAGAACTTATGTGTGATAGAACTATTGTGTCAGGATGATGTCACCCTTATTTGAATCCAGGAATCAGGAAGATATTTCTGTGCCTAGCCCTGGACATGAACACTTGCGGTATCCTTCTCTCTATTTCCCAGGGTCATTAGTCAGGGGTGCTGACAGTGTTCATGTTCAGCCTTGCCAGCCATGTCCACATCAGATGCTGTCAGACAAAACTTCAGAAAACCCATCTACTGTTCGGCAGCAATGTTATATACAACATTCAAGAAGGTTACAGGAGTTCAACTTTCATCTTAGGGGTTATCTCGGGAAGTTTGCTGTCATCACTCATTGAACTACAAGAGTCTAATTTATACTCAAGAGTGTTATGTGCTGACCTAGTAGATTCCTTCAAGTTTTTTGTTTTAAAAGGCACTAAATCCTGCCATTGTGACATCGCTTACCTCTTGTGATTGCAATAGGGATGGAGTCTTAGAACTACAGAGTCTAGACCACCTAGTCTGTATCCTTCCATGCTGTTTTTGACAGTGTGGTGGTTGACCTTTGTATCCAGTTGCATGTTCCCCTGCCCAATCCAAGGTTTTTTAAAGGTTCTGTAAACAATAATGACTTTTCATCGATGATCCTCTTTAGTTTTACTGAAAATGGGCACATTTATCACACCCAAACTCTCTCAACTTGCGTTTCACTGCCGAGAAGACGAATGTTAATATTCTACCTCTACTCTGTAATCCGAAAATATCAGAATTATACTATAATCTCTGTGAAATGACCACAATGATTGACTTCTGCAATAGATTAGATCAGTCATGATGATTTGAGTGCTGTGCATCTCCTGGCCTTGGGAAAGGGTGCAGTGGCATATCATGCTCTTTTTTGCAGATGTTCGAAAGACTTTCCAATACTATTGTTTGAGAGACCAATTTTCCAAATAATTGACCATGTCAGAGCCTTTACTATATTTAGGTAATCCAATAACACAGCTGTCAGTGTGTCAACATCCTTCTGAATCTGAAGCGTTATAGTAAATAAGTTGCGCACTCTCTTAAGGTATTGTGCTTATTTCTGTATAACAACCTTGCTCGATTGCAAATCACTTATTGCTCTTTCAGTCTTCTGCAAAGACAAGATGATGGATGGAGTGCTGATACTTTTGCTCACTATGCCACCACAGTTTGGACCCAGCCACATGCAAATCATTCTTGACCCTGTTCTTCATGGGAGCAGTCCAGTCCGAACTGCCAGGCCAGGTCCTCCCTGAACTGTAAACAAGCATCCTGAGACCAGTTTCGAGGTATTACCCCTCATAGGCCATGCTAGCTTGACTCCAGTGGCACAGTGAGCAAGGGACCCACGTCTGGGCATACCCTCTCCCACTTAGGGCGAGCATAGCAAAGACAGCAAGATGAGGGACAGAGTGCCGAAACTTTTTAACCACTCACCCCTAGTCACAGATCTGGGTTTAATCAATTGTTCTTTTGCTCATTATGCCACCCCAGTTTGGACCCAGCCATATGCAAATCAGTCTTGACCCTGTTCCTCGTGGGAGGAGCCCAGCCCGAATTGCCAGGCCACATCCTCACTGGAATGGAAACAAGCATACTGGGATCGGTTTCAGGGTATTACACCTCATCAGCCAGGCTAGCTCAAATCCAGTGGCACAGTGGACTTGGCTGCATCTCTCCCCTCAGCAATAGCTCGAGAGAGCACTGTCCGGGCCTCCTCCTGACATTGAGGCAGCACTTGTGCCTCCGTATTCCACACAGAGTGGGAATAATGGCCTAAGAGGCATGCGGTGTTTACAGACCGTAACCCTGAACTGGTGGAAGAAATCTTCTTCCCGAACTGTTCCACTTTCTTGGATTCCCTGTCTGGTGGTGCGGAAGGGAATGCGCTCGGGGACGCAGAGGCTTGGCAAACCAAGCTCTCAGGAGTAGGGTGTTGGGAGAGGAAAATGGGGTCGCCCGGGACCGGGCGATGGCGTCGGGCCACGTTTCTATCCACAGGAGTCCCTGTGTTGGGCCTGGACCAGGTGCCCAAAAGACCGTCGGAAAGTGCATCATTGAAAGGCAGCAGCGACTCCGCAGAGGTAGCTGCTGGCTGAAGCACTTCTGTCAGGAGGTTAGTCCTGACGGCCACTGTAGGGGGCGCGAGGTGGAGGGCCTTGGTCGCCCTACACAACACCACTGCATAACTCGCACCCTCTTCCGTAGCCACGGTAGGAGGAGACAGCATAGCAAGGTCTGGAGAGGTGTCCAGACCACTGGCATCCCCCAACTCCTCTGCCCAGTTCGGGTCTGACTCACACTGTGCTGTGAGAGGGTCCTCAGACCCCTCCCAGTCCTCCCCTTCCTCCGAAGGCTGATGTACAGGCCGAAAACAAGGAGGCTGGACATAGGGGTAGAAAGACCCCATTGGCGTCGGAATCGGCGGCGAGCGACACCGTTCCGGCGCCGTGTCCACATCGGGGCTGAAACTGGGGACGACATCTTCCGGTAGCATGGGCAATGTAGGAGGTGGTGCCGGTGGGGTCGAAGTCGGTGGAGGTGTCACTAGGGCAACCGGCGTCGCTCAGGATCTAGGCCTGGATCCATTGGGACCCGGCCGCGCCGGGACCGAAGCCGACAGCAATGCCGGAGCTGCCGACAGTAAAGGGCATGGACCCCAAGTCCGGCCCGTGGGTCCTGAAGGTGATTTGGCGGTGACCGACAGCCCAAAGAGGCGGGCCATGGCTGACAGGAATTCCTGCAGTGGGGCCGGAGTCCCCGACAAACCCGGGAAGGGCGGGTAGGCCACAAGCGACTGCATAGGCTCCACCAGAGCCACGGGGGAGGCACTACCCGCACCCTCAGCCGCATCTCGCGACAGGCGAGGGGAAGCTGGAGAGCGATGGTGCTTCTTCGGCTTCTTGTGATGCTTAGCTTTACCTGACCCCGAGTGCGAAGACTTTGATCTCGACGAACGATGGTGGCGGCTCCGCGACCGGTCCCTCGACCTCCCACGGGACGGGGACCTTGAGCGGCGCGGAGCCAACTGCCGGGCTTCAAGCAGCTTTCGGGACCGCTCCCGCAAAGACTTCGGCACCATGGACCAGCAGTCGGGGCACGACTTGGGGTCGTGGTTGCGCCCCAGGCAGTAGAGACACACACGGTGCGGGTCCGTCACGGACATCATGCAATGACAGTCCCCGCAAGACTTGAAGCTGGGCATCCCTACGGCACCAGGAGTTGATCAACTAAAAAAACAGAGACAAAAAGCCTCGAAAAACTCAGTCAAAAACTGACTGGGGGCACCAATCTCTCTGGATCTGCGCTTGCTGGTGCAGAAAAAGAAAGAACTGACATCAGCGCGCATATAAGTAGTTGCCGCGACGTCATCTCGGCGACCACTAGGCCAATGACGGACGCGGAGCCGCACGACGCCACCTTCTGATGTGCAGGGGTACTGCTGACGAAAACGTTCCCGATCCTGTCTGACGTCTGGGGGTAATTCTAAGGTAAGGAATCTATCACTACGTGTTTCTTTCAGATTACACAGATCAAAAGTGAAACTGGCGTGAAATGAACATCCATTAACAAAAACTTGACAAAAGTTGCTTTGAGTCGTCTTCAGGCTAAATGACACTGGAAGCACTATGCAGTGCATAAACGTCACTCCTGCTAAACAACCACTCCAAAGCAAGCACTTGAGCTCTCCTCTTAGGCATTACAATTTGACTGCATTTATTTGAACACTTAATACTTCTTCCCCCATACCGGTTTGCGATTCTTTCTGCTGTGCAATTTGTTTTTATTTGGTTTCTATAGTTAAATGTATAGTGGTCCGTTGCCTTTCAACTACGTGTTTTATTCTAACAATTATATAAATAATTCAAATAAACATATTCCAATGAATTGAAACGTGCAATGTTTTAGGAAACACAAGAAATAATTTCCTTTCATCACGAAATTTTGAGAAATTCATTTTTAAGATGAGAAACGGATACGGAACTCCTAACTTTCAACACTGTAATAGCTGCATAATCCCATGCATTGGCATGTTTAAAAACACTATTTTGAAATTTACATCTGCCGCCATAATCTGCATCTTTCTAAAATTCACACATTGTTTACTTTTGTCCAGTAACAAAATTGCTTAGTGTTGAACCAGCCACATTGTTACGAACAAACATCTTTTATTAAAACATGTTTAACAGATCTTACAATATTAATGAGAAAAGTGCATTATATTATTATTTGGCAGGCTAGATTTAAAAAATGCATGGAATCAGTTACTGCTGTCAGAGTCCTGATGTAAATGAGCCATTATCTGATAATGGAATTAGAACTCTCTGTGCTGTGCCATGGCATCACTTTCCTCTTAAAGAGCTCCAACCACACTCAGGCAGACTTTAAATGAGATGCCATTGATCATCAGGAAACTTGAATTCCTCCTCACAGATCTTCACATCACACCACGCCTTGAAGGGCCCAGACATTAATTTTTTTCATTTCTGGAGCATCTATATTTGCTATGTTTTACTGGATGTGCATATTTTGAAATCTGGCAGGTGGATTTGACTTAATCCTGCATATCTGTCTTGAAGCAAAACTGTCGGTAGGTGACAATACAGGCATGATGAACAAACCCATTTGTGGTTGTATCAGAAGTTTAATGTGCCCAAGGTGAAGATTTATGACTGTCTGGCCTTCGTAAAGGTGACCTAGAAATAGATAATCAATTTACTACCACATAATTGTACCACACAACAGTGCAATATTATGTGGGAGTAAATCTCATGTGAGGAGGTATTGGATGAGTTAAGAGACCTCGCAATAAGCGGCACTTTTCATCATTTTTTTGTGTAAATACGTAGGATCACTCATAGGGTAATGTATGTATCTATTTCCCCTGGATCAGTAGTTCTTTTCATGAACTCTGAAATAACCCCCTGTGCCTTACAAATTAATATTTAGTAAATCCCACAACATGAAAAAAAACAGCCAAAAATGGAGTCACTCAACCAGCACCCATCAATTTCGAAAAGTGTATATGTCACAGAAATTGTGAGGTGCCAGAAAAAAGTGTAGAGAAATGAGAAAGTATCTCACGTGCGCACCACCAGAGGAGCTGCTGGCAGGTACTCACCAGCTTGCCCACGTACTTATCATCATTGATAACTTTCGCATGAAAAGAAAAATGTGTCCAGTGCAAGAGAAGTGTGAAAATTTCCTTGATGTGGTTAACAACATGCTGTGTTTTTAACCTTGGGATAATTCACGCAGTGAAATAAAGAAGTTGAAAGTATATACGTGAGTTGAACCCAATTTTATCTGAGACTTTACTTGTCTCTTCTTTCTTTGGGGTTTTGCTTATATTTTTTCAAAAAATGTTCACACTTCTCTTGCACTGGACACATTTTTCTTTTCATGCGAAAGTTATCAATGCGTGGGCGAGCTGGTGAGTTACTTTCATATTGGATGAGTTAAGGCCTGTTCGGCCTTGAATGCTTGTTATTTGTAAAAGAAAAATGGACACACCAGATGTTTCGGGTAGGGGTACAGAAAAGTGGGTTTCTCCATTGGGAAAAGAATGTGTGTAGAGTGCCACTTTGTGAATATGCTAATACAAAAAAGAAATGTCACGTGACTTTTCAAGGCATACAACAGGAAGCATGCAACTGGCATGAATAAGCCCCAATTGAGTTTCGAACAAAGTACTTACATATCAGGACAGTTAGAAGCTATCGTTGAGACAGAGGTATGGAAATTACACATGGTGGCAACTTTAACACATTGCTTTATGCTGGACATGGCACTCTCTGCAGGGTCACCCCCAAACTTTTGCTTTAACCCTCTTATTATTTCTAAGTTCATTTCTTTTGGTCATAGGACTCCGTGGATGTTGTCACTGCTAACCAATGCTAAAGTGCTTCTGCTCACTCCCTAAAACAAGGTAACATTCACTTACACCTGATTGGTATACTGAATTTACTTAGAAGTCACTAGTAAACTGGTAAACCATATACCCCTGGCTCTTCAATGAAATGCTATAAGTGGGCCTGCACACGTATTGTACCAACCACGTATGTAGCTCCTTGAAACATATCCCAGGTCTGCCATTGCAGCCTGAATGCACTTTTGAATTGCCAATTCAACTTGGCAAATTAAACTGCTTGCCAAGCCTCAAACTCCCCTTTTATCACAGATACGTAGGTCCTAGATATCCCATAGGGCAGAATGCATTGTAATTAGAAGTTTGGACATGTGCTTTGGAGTTTTGCATGTCCTGGTAGTGAAAAACTCACAAATGTGTATTTCACTACTGTGAGGCATACCTTTCGCAAAGGATAACATTGAGTAGCCTTATTACATTTAATAAGTGCTAACTTTTGATTTGGAGTAGTTAAGGATTTAATGTTTGGTGTCTGAGAAAATTGCAATTTAAACCCCTCTTTATTGGTAAATTCGGATTTTAAATTACAATTTTGAAAATGCCACTTTTAGAAAGCTGGCATTTTCCTGCCCTAATTATTTGGTGCCTGTTCCGGGGTCACATGACTGGGTGTAGTTGTCAGTTAGACTTTGGTTAGTCCTCCCAGAGAGCTACACAATCGAGGGATGAGGTGAGCCTCGATGGGCAATCACTGACAGGATGGGCAGCGGGCAGAGCTAGGCTCAGCCCCACTTGCAACTAAATAGGCAGCCTGCCTTCTCACAAATGACTCGTCACCACTGCATTGTTCACACATCCAGCTTGGAGCCAGGGCAGTGGAGGCAGGAATCTTCAAGCACTTCAGAGGGAATACTCTAGAAACTTCTCCAACTTCAAAGAAGGCATCAGGTATAAAAATAGGACCCTCAGACACACTCTTCAGTTCACCTTCTGCACGTCAGCAGGACTCTCAAATGACTGTCTGCAGCTGTGGCCTGCTGTATATTTCAGAAGACTGCTTTGCTGTACCTGGAAGGACTGCTTTGCTGCCTAGAGCCTCCCTTCAACCATCAGAGGCCTGTTCTGATGCCTGAGCCATGTTCCACTGCTTGAACCAAGACTACTACAGTGACTCCAGGGGCTAGTTGGCTGGCCTCCTGATTAGAGCCTCAGGGACAGAAACGTCTCCAATCATCTTGAACTAGCACCTAGAACCACCCTTGAGTGGGTCCTAACCCTCCAAGTGGTAGCCCTCCAGTCCTGGACCATGGATTGTGGTATTAAAATTGCCCAGATGGCCAAAATACAAAACTTGGCATTAAGAACATGTTTGGCTAAATGTCGCTCTGAGAACTGAGAGGAAATTGGGACCAACCTGCTTGTCTATCCGCCCAATGTGCATCGCTGGTCAGCCTGACTTCATGGCCGCTCCCTCTACGTTCTTCTTCAAAGCAGCAAATCCTGTTCAGCAGTTCTTCTCCAAAGGGGTATCTGGCCCCGTGGAACTCTTGTCAGATACAGCCTCCAGCTTCCTTCGACTGGAGATTTTCGACTTCCAAAAAAGAGACTATGTCAGAATGTAGAAATCTTCACCACAGCTTGGTCCAGCAGCTCCCCATCGCCTCCTGCTTGGATACCTCCTTCAGCCTTGCCCTGTTGAACTTCTACCTTCTCAGAATATTTCTCAGCAAATTTCTGCTAAGTCTGAAGGTAAGCGCCGACCAGGCCCAATCCAATTCTCATATCCATCCCATGCTCCATCACAGCCGGCCACATTTTCCTACTTTGACCCATTTTCATCCGAAAAATGTCCGTGACGACTCTCAGTGGAGAAGTTATGTCTTCAGTTCACTTTATAAATGCACTCAATGCATGGTACAACACCAAGAACCTGCGTTTTCAATAAAAACTGTTTTTGTTTTTTCTGGTTTGGCTCATGCCTTTAGTTTACGGTATAAAAGAAGAACAATAAGGCAATGCACATTTACAGCACATGAGAGAACAAAATAGGAGTTAACTCTGAAATTAAACCATTGCGTAGTTGCTGCTGGTGCCCACTTCTGGCACTTCTTTTGGGGCCCTGGTACTTACTTTTGACAGATGCATTCCTGGCTGCTGTGCTCAGCACACTTTCTCTGGTGTTTCTCTTTGCCCGTCTGCCTTCTGTCAGGGTCAAGCTAGGCATGCGTCAGGCAAGGTCGGGTACGCAGGTGACAGAACTGGTCTCCTATCTGGGTAGAAATCAAGCCCACAATGGTTGATGCTTGGAATCTAAGTGGGACTACTTTCTAGGTAGTTGCGCCAGTACAGCGCTCTCACGGTGAGTCCCTACAGGCATCAATTTTGTGCCATCTGCAGATAGCAGTTAGGCTGAAGTGGATAATTTTTCTGTGGGGCTCGCAGTGGAAGCAGGCTTGCCTTATCTTTTATTCCCTTTTCTCATTCTGACCTTTCTCCTTTTTTTGATGTTTGAGGGCCATTTGTCTGATGGCATAAACGGCATTTTTTTCTTTAAATGTATATGTTGCTATTATGCTGCCATTCCCAAATGTCGGATGGTGCCAGCCAGAAACAGTGCCACATTCCTGAAGTGGCATTATCTCGTGAAACCTCACATTACATGTATTTGTTTGAACTGTGTCTTTGGTTTAGCAGGGCAAAACTTTGCATAGAACATTTTAACTTTTTAATTCTATTTTTGTTGAATATTACCAAACAAGTCATTTATTGGAGATGTCACTCACTGGAAAAACATTTGCCTTAATTTGGAGTTGCAAGGAAGGCTTGTGTTAATGCACAAATAAGAGATTGCGTTGCTCCTCACTATATTTGTGGTATTACCACGAATTCGGCTTTATAACGAAAATCTATATGAATTTTCTTTCATCCAATTATTGGCCTTTAAAACTGTGCCCCACGACATCCTCGTCTGCCATGCACACCCTTGGTATGAGAGACAAAGGTCGTGCTTGGTTCACATCTTTTCTATCTCTCCACTCCCAGACCATAGTTTCACCCTGCTTTCAACCTCCATGCCATCAAATTTCTCAATGTTGTCTACTTTTTTGTGGAACAATTGGTTGCTCAACTCTAAGGTCCACGCTATATATTCTTTATGTCACTCTTTTAGCTTCTCTTTTTTCACTACTGCATTCTCTTTCTACTCATTTGTGCAGATGGCAAACAATTTACTTGCATCTCGTCTCTAACTATAACTCCATCAGAGGTAGCTTCCAGCATTGCTTTCTTGAAACTACAGGTCGGATGAATAAAAATGTTTGCAAGCTTAACTCCAAAAAAACAAGGATTTTATTTGTTAGAGGAGCATCCTGACTGTTGACAGAACACTGGTGCCCCTCTGAGCTTGACTCCACTCCTTCGCCCTTCTTTTATGGTCCAATGTCACATCTGTACAGTCCCTTCCATTTGTCCTCAGGTGTGTGAAGTATCTGAGATCTGTTTCCATTAACTCACAATGCTGAAGAAACTCTTTTCCCCCCACCCTCACAACCTTGCAGGTTCTCACTGCTCCTTCCTGGCTGTTATTGGTTTCCTCCTAGGGCACTGCCATGCTTCCTACCTAGGTGCCCCTGGGTGCCTGCTGAATAGCTCACAGATTATTCAAAACACTGCTACGTTCCTTTTCACGGTTCTCTCTGGGAGATGATCTATCTCAAACAACATGGACAAGCTGCAATGGCCTCCTATCGCCAAAAGATGTTAAAAAACGTTGCATCTTTTCCGGAGCAGCACATAACGTTAAGCGTGACTTTCCTACAGAAATCTTTTGCCATTACCTGCCCATGCGATCTCTCCATTCTTCCTTTGTCCAATTGCTGGAGCCACAAGAGTGTGTTAACTTTGGGTTTCCTTCATTTGTTACTGTAACAGTTTAAGCGCTGTGCATTTTACATCTATATGTTGGTAATCAGGATGCGCGCACAAACATCTTATAGTTTAATTCCAACGAACCTGAAATTGATGTAATTGCATTGACAAGCAAACATTCACATACATTTCCTATTTGAATAAATAGGCAAGCCACATACCGTCCTCCTCTGTGGTTACGGTGACCCAGTCGCTGTAGGTACTCCCATACATGTTCGCGAGAATGACCCTGAACTCGTACGCCGAGTACGGCTGAAGCCCTCGGGCTGTGTGACGTAAGGAAGCAGACGGGTCGGGCAGCAGCCTACGGTACAAGGAGAACGCCATTTTGTAAGACAGACGCATGTCACTCTTTAGAGCATTTAACATGTATTCCACTAATGCAACTAAACTGCATAATTACGCTAAATACCGCATAATCAAGGTCTTTTGATTAATTTACACTGCATTAGGTAGACAGAAGTTCCGTACTCTAGAATGTCGGTAGGAGAGTGTCTGGGCCTCATCTGGAGCCGGTAGCTGGGGGAGCCGGGGGCGTTATTGCGAGCTGGTGGGGACCAGGCAACCTGAAGACTGGTTGAAGTGGCAGATGAAAGCCTGGGAGGCAGCACGCCATCTGGAGCTGTTGGAAAACATGGATGAATTAGAGCATGGAAAACTGTGCAGAACATATGCCGGAGTGCACTGAAATGCTCCATATACTGGACAAACTGTTCCCCCAGATTAAAAGCAATTCTTGCATGGACCATTTCATTCCACATTGTCACCGCTGAACTACCTCACCGCGGTTCGCCCCCGTAATGTTGCAAGATGATTTCAGATGTAAAACATTAGCGTGCTCTTCACCCATTACAGAACACTGTCCTCTTTGTGAAGAACAAGTTGGCGGATGCACATTTTCACAGCATGTTGAGCGTGTATTTTTTTGTTTTAATATTTTATGCTATTTTATGGTAAAGCAAGGTCGAATTGGCCTTTGTGGCAATCTGGCAGTGCCAGAAGGACTGGTCTGGCAGGCCAGTGTATGGGCCGTTTTTTTGCTGTTTTTTTTAACTGCTTTACAGTCTGTTGAGCCTGTTTTTACTGGTGATTACCTTCATATTACTACAAATATTGCCTGCAGCAAGCACAAATGCATGCACTCTCCCAAGATTCAGAAAACAACTATACAGTATAAACTGGCACGATTTCTAAATATGGGCCACTATTTTATCCCTCTTATTCGCTAACTGAGGCCACTTTTATTTTGGTACCTAGGACTATTTTCTTTCCCAGTCTGACCCTGTCTAAAGGTAATATTTGAATAACATATGACCAGGTCACTGGCTGTTTTGTCTACAAAAATACATGTAGCTGCTCCAGGGTAAGCAACCACCACGGAAAACGATTCATACAGAAAAATCCTGGCTGTGTAGGTGGGTGGTAGTTGGCTAAACATGACAGTGCATTGCGAGTGGTGTCTGTCTGCAGTTTCAGAACCTATACAGTGCCTAATTCGTAAGACTATAAGTGCTGATGGCCAAAGGTTTTCTCAGAAGCCCACGGCCAGCTCAATCAAAGATCAGGGCGCCAAATACCAAGGTTGTGTACTCTTTGTTTCCCTTTATGCCTCTTTAATTCACCACAGACGCTCCCGGGAAACAGCCATTACAACGCGGCTGTTTCCCCGCAAGGCATTACTACGCATGCCATTACATCGCAAGCGCTTTTACAACGCATGTGAAGTAATAGCAATCCACATCGTTGTGAGGAAACTGGGGCTGTTCTGTTTCCTCACAACGACGTTATGTTATGTTATGTTGTACGACAGGAGCCAGTTAGAAGAAGACAGAGGGGCGTGGGACGCGGCAGGATGTTAATTAAAAAGCAAGGTTTTTAACTGCTTTTTAAACAGCCTGAGGTCCTTGGTGTTTCTCAGGTCGTAAGGGAGAGCATTCCAGGCTCTGGCTGCCCTGAATGAAAGGGAGCTACAACCTGTTCTAGCATGGCGGTAGCGCGGGATGACAGCGAGTCATTGTGCTGTGGAGCGCAGATCTCTTTGAGGCACATAGAAGTTGAAACGCCTCCTAAGATAGCGGGGGAGAGCTTTATATAACGCACCATGGGCAAGAGTGAGGGCCTTAAACAGAACATGCTGCCCCACCGGGAGCCAATGCAAATCCCGGAGATGTTGCGTTGTACTAGACCTGCCAGAAATGCCCAACAGCACTCTCACTGCCGTATTCTGAATGGTCTGTAGCTTTTTCAGCTGATAACCGGGAAGACCAATATATAACTCATTGGCGTAATCGATGCGCGACAGAATGAGGGCACGAGTCACCATTTCCTTCGCTGGTCTAGGCAGTAATGGCAGAAATTTCCTGAGTAGCTTCAATGTGCCGAAGCATACTCCGGCCAGCTTTTTTATCTGTGAGAAAAATCTGAGGTCCTCACTGAACCAGACCCCCAGATTCTTCACTGGGCTCCCCGTTGAGTTAGACATAGGGTAACCTGCAGGCCAAAGGTCCACCGTGCACTGTGCACCGCCCCTCACACAACGCTGCAACCAGGAGAGAGGAACCACGAGGGGATAGAGGTAAGGGGGATTGAGTTTGGGGTGGGGGTTACTTTTTTAGGGTTAGGGTAGTGTCGAAGTAGTGTAATGTTTGTGTAGTGTAGGGTTATGTTTTAGGATTTAGGGTAGTGTTGTGGGGTCGTGCTGGGTAGTGTTAGAGTGTAGGGACCGGACTGGGGGTGGGGGGAGGGTCATGCTGGGGGTAGTGTTGTGGTGTTTGTGTAGTGTAGGGTAGTGTTTTCGGATTTAGGGTTGTGTCGGGGGTCGTTTGAGTGTAGGTGCCGGACTGGGGAAGGGGGAGGGTGCTGCTGGCGGTAGTATAGTAGGGTTTAGGGTAGTGTTGTGGTGTTTGTGTAGTATAGGGTAGTGTTTTAGGATTTAGGGTAGTGTTGGTAGGTCGTGCAGGGTAGTGTTTGAGTGTAGGGACCGGATTGGGGGTTGGGGGAGGGTCGTGCAAGGGGTAGTGTTTTAGGGTTTAGGGTAGTGTTGTGGTGTTTGTGTAGTGTTGGGTACTGATTTAGGGTAGTGTTGGTGGGGTCGTGCAGGGTAGTGTTTGAGTGTAGGGACCGGACTGGGGGAAGGGGGAGGGTCATGATGGTGGTAGTGTTTTAGGGTTTAGGGTAATGTTGTGGTGTTTATGTAGTTTAGGATAGTGTTTTAGGGTTTAGGGTAGTGTCGGGGGGTTGTGCAGGGTAGTGTTTGAGTGTAGGGACCGGAATGGGGGTCGGGGTCGGGTAGTGCTGGGGGTAGTGTATTAGGGTTTAGAGTAGTGTTGTGGTGTTTGTGTAGTGTAGGGTAATGTTTTAGGGTTTAGGGTAGTGTCGGGGGGTCGTGCAGGGTAGTGTTAGGACTGGGGGTCGGGGGAGTGTCGTGCAGGGATACTAAATTAGGGTTTAGGGTAGGGCAGTGTAGTGTCGCTTACCTTTCATTCTTTTACCATGACTATACCTTTACCACTCATGCCTTTGCGTTGTAATGGCATGCGTGGTAAATGGACATGCGTGGTAAAAGTATGCAATGTAATGGCATGTCGTTGTAATGACAACGCGTAGTAATACCCACGCTGTAATGGCAAACGTTGTAATGAGTCATATTCGACGCTCCCTGCCTCTTTATTCCACTATTGCAAGTTATTTTACACTCATGCTTTCTCTGTCACTGTTTTTCTGTCTTTCTCTTCTTCCTTCCTTGTTCCTCGTTCTGAATCAAAGACTCCTGAGACAAAATAAGGGCCAGTCCCCAAAAATGAGTGCCTGTGGGACACACCTGCAACCACAGGCTCAAATAAAGCACAGGCGATGCGTCCCAATTAGGCCTGGGCATGCACTTCTGCTCTGTTTGCAGAGTTTTTCCCACTCCGCGTAGTGCACGGAGTATAAAAAAAAACACACGGAGCAGAGTTTTTTCCTTGCTCGCGCCTGCCAACTTTAAGTTGCAGAGTAAGGAAAATCTTACTCCAGACCACCTCCCAAAGAGATTTTGCAACGCAGGCGGTCGCAGATGGCCACTACCGCTCTCATTGAGAAACCGACCGTTTGTGTTGAGGAAGTGCCGCTCGAGTAGAAAATCTACTCAAGCATCATGCGCTGTGCATGGTGCTGTTCGTGCTTATTTTCCAGCGCAGGACAAATACCGGGTGCTAAAAATCAACGTGAATGGCATGACTCAATGCACTCTGCCACTTGCGGACCTCCGCGTAGCGCTGCAGAGTTTTTGTTCACTTTGCGAAGTTCCACATAGAGGAATTCTGCGAACTCCATCCAAGCATAGTCCCAATATGAGCTATCATTTGTTTTTTCTTACATTACTCTCCCACGTTTCTGCATTTAGCTGATTCCAGATTGAAAAGGATTGCTTCACAAGTGCAAGTAGTTGTGAAGGGTGGACAAAGGCCCTCACTTTTGTTGACCAAGACTTATGGTTTAGCATCAAGACTTTGGTTCGGGGCAAGACAGAGAAAATTGGAAAGGAAAGAGAGGAAGAAGGAGCATGAGGAAAGTAGAAAAATAGTGTAAATGGGGGAAGCAGGCATTAAAAAAGAAGCTGCAAGAGTGAGATTAAAAGACACGAAGGGTAGGGCGGTGAAAGAGAGCGACATGAGGTGGAATTGAAACTAGGGATCTAGAGTATTTGGCAAACCCTGCATTAGGCAGTGCCAGCAGGCTCCTGTTAAAAAGTTTGCGCGCCTGCAATTATTTTCTTTTATAGATTGAGCAATGTGCATAAAATTAGAAAATTGTTGAAATGTGTTTTTTCTCTCATGTATGAAGATATTACAGGACAAGTCTACCCTCCAATTATTATGAAACGGTGAATATTGGTGCACCTTCTATATCTGGGTGGGCTATATCTCGGAGGACCTATAAATAAAATTGCCTAAACTAATGCCTGTTTCTATCTGCAGAATGTATTCCAGGATCCTCTAACAATATTAAAAACAAAAGGTAATGTTACAGAAGTAATTAGTTAACTCCATCATCATAGAGTCTACCTGTTTCAGCCATACTATTCTGCCTGATTGGTCAAATGCCATTTGTCAGGATCAAAGCTTAGATTCCTTTTTATATATTTTGATTTGAAGAGTTTTATAAAGCATGACCATGACCGAAAGGTATCAGAGCACTGTACAAAGAACAACCCATCACGCTACAGAAGGAATAAAATCCCTTGACAAAGTGTATATTCAAATATAGTCTTTCACAAAATTTGTAGGCCAATGTTATTACACGTCTTTTAGGAGAGACTCACATTCCTGCTTTATAGTAGAAGACAGTCAAGTGGACCTAGGGTTATCCTTGATTTCGTACCTTACAGGAGGAATCCATTAAATATCAGTTTGTTAACTTCTTTCTTAAAGGCTTTGTTAGAAGGGTTTGTACAAATCTCAGGTGGAAGAGAGTTCCATGTTCTCGGATGGAACCAAAGAAATGACTGGAGTAGGACTGTGCAGGAACAATCCAATTAGGTCACTGTATCTAAAGTCACTACACTATTTGAGCAGATATTAGGCTAAGGAGTGGGTGATAAATTTGGTTCCGGCGGCGGAGTTTTGGCCACTCCACATTACGCATGTAATGCAGAGATCCAGCCAAATTCTGCCAACCGCTGCGTGGCAGAGTTTTGTCTCGCACACGGCTCAGCAACGGTGAGTTGGTGAGCAAGGGGAAGATTTGGAGACCCCTAGCGCAATTTTCGTTCACTTGGACGGCACCCAGTGAGATTTCCCCAATGTGGGCGGTCAAAAATCTACTTGTGCAGCAGCAAGATCAACTCAAAAAGCAGCACCATCTGGCGTGGTGATGTGGGCGATGATTTTTCAGCGCAGAACGAGCTCCCGGCGCTAAAATTCAGCCCTAGCAGCACAACGTGCCTAATTCTGCCCATTCGCAGAACTCCGCGGAACCTCATGGAGTTTTCATGTAACTCACAGAAATCAGCAGAGTGAAACTCTGTGAGTTCCACCCAGCCCTAATTAGGCTGTTTGACATTTGTACAAACCATACTGAGATAATCGCTCAGTTTAGTGTCTGAGGGTTGGAAGATCGACATTTAAAATCAATCACAGCTTGTGTTCCTAGCCATGAAGAACTCAGTGAACACTACGCACACTTATATATAGTGGGAACAAACAAGTATGCATGCATTTTCAAAACTGAGGGTGAGAGTCGACAGTAATGTCTGGCAGCATTTTTTGTGTCCTTCCCCTTCGAGCAGAAACAACATGAGAAAGAGCGATTCTGTAAGGGGCTGCTGCAATAGCGGATCTGAAATGATTGAGGTGAAGTTCTCCAGTGAGCTAGGTGCCAGGAAAGACCTACTCCCCAGTGCATGCATATACTTGCACAGAAATTCTTGTGTTAAATGCCTATAATACTCATGACTACAGGAGCTGGCTTGGACTGAGGAGCTGTACATCCATGTTGATCTAACTACTGTAAAGCAGAAGGGATGCTAGTACCACTATGGTCACAATGTTGGGAGTCTTTATTGCCAGAACTATTGTAAACCTGGCAGGCCGGTGTGGTGGCTGGACAGGTTTAGGGCCTTACCCACTCCAACAGACTGCAACAATTCTTGGAGTTCTGGTTGATACAAATCTAGCATTTGACTTGCAGGTAAACAGGACAGTCTCTACCTGTTTCTGGATAATTAAATCCCTGAAGAAAGGGTTTCCCTTCTACCCTCTACAGGCACAGAAACAAGTGGCTCTGGCACTCATCATGTCCAAATTAGATTACTGTAATTCCCCTACCTGGACATTAATAAGACTGTCCACCTTATTTGCAGTTTGTTCAGAAAGCTGCAGCAAGACTGATTCTTGACATCCCGAAATATCAGTTGATTTCTCAGGGGATTTGGAAACTTCACTGGCTTCCTGTGAACAAGCGAATCCCCTTTAAGGCTCTTTGCATGGTTCACAATGCCCTTGACAACAGAGGCCATAAACAACTCATGAATCTCTTCCATTGTTACACTCCGTCTAGACAGTTGCGATCCTCCGATAAACATCTCTTAACTATTCCTAGGTATAGGAAACCAAGATAGGGAGGCAGAGCTTTCTCGGAGGATGAGTCCAAATTGTAGAACTCTTTTCCCCCTCTGATTTCCAGTCTTCAATCTCATGCCCTATTCCACAAGGCCTTAAAGACCTGGCTGTTCACTCTGTAGTTGGCAGCAGTTAGTTCCTTCTCAGTTCCCCTCCCGAAGACTAATCTGCTATCAGCGCCTTGACGCCATTGGCATTTGTTGTGCTCTACAAGTCTATTTCATTACATTTCATTTCATTTCATTTCAAAGAGCTTGAGGAGGAGAGTTCCACCAAATTATCAGTGTTAGCAGCAGATTTTAACAAGGGGTGGATCAAGGGGATTTCAGCTCACAGACAATTTTTCTTGAAGTCATCTAATCGGAAGCTACTAGTGAAAGCCTCTGAATATGTATTCAAGGGACAAATTATGAAACATATATGGATGGAGCCATTTCACGTCCTTGATGGCAAGTAAAGCAGTGCTCGGTGCCATGGTTAGTGCTATTTCATATCCTTGGTGGTAAGCAAAGCAGTGCTTGGTGCAAACAGCATTTACTGTTGTTTTATGAAAGCAAATTTGTGGAAGTGGTAATGTATGACAAGAATATTTGTGAATATTTATACAGACAGATTGGCTTTGAGTCATAAGCAATACCACACAAACACAACACCATTTTACAGGTTTCATACCTCAATAACATAAAGACAGCACAACACATCATACATAACAATGCAACAAAAACTATTGGTGGGAAGAACTCGAAGAGTTTTACTCTGTGGATTTCCGCGGAGTCACCTAAAAACTTTGTGAGATTCAGCAGAATTCCGCGAGAAGTGGAAATCTGGTCTGTCACGCTGCTTGTGCTGATTTCTAGTGCAGGGAGTCTGTCCTGTAATGTAAAATCAGCATGAACGGCACCTCGTGATGAGCCAGAGGGCACTGCTTCTTTCTGCCACTTGAGGAGATTTGATATTTGAGCAGCAGCTTTCGCAACTCAAGCAACAACTTTCTCAATGTGAGCGGTGGCGTCCTGCCATGACTGCCGGCATTGGGATATCTCGCCTGTAGGCCGTCTAGCTCTAGTTTTTTCTCACTCGCCAACTTAAAGTTGGCGAGTCACGTTTGAGAAAAACTCAGCCATGCGGCGGATGGCAAAGTTTTTGCCAAACTCGGGCAAAACTCTACAAACTCGCTGGAAGAGTGGGGTTTACTGCCCACCCCTAACAATAACACAAAATCAATTATACAACTGTAGGAAATCCGCCTTCTCCGCTCACCCAAGATTTCTCACCTTTTGCTGCACCTCATATTTTTGCTGGCTTTAGAACCTTATGCACGTTACCATTATTAACCAGAAGTAAAGGACCTGTGCTCCCCCACCTTTTGAATATCACAAAAAGAAGAGGGATTAAAAAGCTATGTGGAGATGAATAAGTGTGTGGAAATTCACCAATTTTATAAAGCTGCCCTCACACACAGCAAGCTGTGTCATGCCTCATCATAGGGCTGCTAACTCACCTCCGCACCAGCTAAACGCTGGAGGTGGAGCAATAGGGAAGGGAAGACGATAGAACACACAATGTGAAGTGGAACCATAGGTGAGCTAATGGTGCAGAACAAGTGATAGTAAGTGATATAAAAATGGTACCGGGAGATCCTTATTACAATTTTAATATTAGGTGCCCCGTCCAAAATTTACAAAACAAAGACGTGGGTGGCAGGTTGGAGAGCTTATAATGAGAGTCCAACCCCCCCACTCTGCATAAATGTCGACATGTTTCAGCCAGCACTAAATAATAACCCAGCTTTCCTCAGGACTTCTCACCACTATAATTCCTAGGTGCAGAACCTTCCTCCTCCCAATTTAGAGGATAAAAGGAAAAATGTCACCTTAAGTGGAGCCCCTCTCCTTTCGAGAGGAACCTGTAACGATTAAAAACAAACATAAATTTAATAGTGAAATGTACTCAATCCCACTATGTGTAACAATAAGTGTCATTGATATGGTGAATCATGCCCAAATACACATAAAAAATCTCCACTGAAGCATACTCACCCCTCTGCAAAGGATGAGGGTGGTTGCTTCCAGTCCTAATGTCCTATAGCTGTTGTAGCTACCGGCCAATACACTCCCTTCTAAAAAAGTTTTCAAATCAGGAGGTGTGGTTGTATACATTAACCTACCAAACATTGCTCAGAACACCACAAGTATAGCTGGCACCGTTCACTGTGCCAAACTTACTGAGTTTATTAAATTCGTAAACTCGAAATGGGGGGGAGTGAGAACAGCTGCCCACACGCACTCTCTGTAAAGAAAGAGAATGCGAAGAAAAATTTGTAATTTTTGAGAAATGTATTGCACAATAGTAGGACTTCTATTATGAAGAGCCTAGCAACCTCTTACACATCAGGTGAATTTAGATTTGTGTGCTCTCGCCCTATTCAGGTGCACCCTGTCTCCGACTTAAAGAGAAACCTCATTGTTAAATATGGATTTTGAACATGGGTCATCTGTATTATGGAGAACAGCCTCAAGTCTTCCACCACCCTTAGTCATCTCATTCTAGGGTGGAGTGCTACCAAACTTCCTCAATTATTGGAGATATCCTGCTGATCTCAAGATGCCAGCGAGACCAAAACACCCCGTCTGTGTGAGAGGCTCAGGACCCATATCACGCGCCCCACCGTTAGCGAGATGCAGTTATAATTTTACAAACTGACAACCAGCTGCACTGCACCTCCAAATGTCCCCTGAGTCCCGCTTACTGCTTTCAAGGTCAGCTGTTTGCCACCGTATTTCGTCTCTCCTGGTCCGCCGTGTAGGTTACTGCACTGGCGTTCTCTCGGTACTTTTGAGGGCGTCCAAGCCACGCCCCTCACTGTGCGCCGTCCCTCGTGACCTATTAGCAACACAGGCGTCACAGAGAAACACTAGAGCGTGCGAAGAAATTTGAGCGCTCCTTCTCAAGTATTAAACTGAAGGACCCCAGTTCGAGTCCCCCTCACTACCACTACATTCTACATAGTCAAAAGTTTTTAATTTTTTTTTAAATATATATTGAGATAATATTTCTCTGTTTAATATATATTCATTTATTATATGAATATATTGAAACTCAAATATATATTGAAACACCTCCCCAACAGTCAGGCATAGCATTTTTATTAGAATGGAGCCAGACTAACTAAATTGGTTCCAGATGCCTCATTATTCTGCCACACAACCAAATCGGGGTGGTATGGACTAAAAGGAGTAACTAAATTACCAAATACTAGGTATGTAGTGGTTAAAGCATACACAGAACTAGAACAACTAGAGATGAATTAGAACACAGAGAGACCAAATCCGGGTGAATGGAACTATCTCCACAAAGGACCCTAGATGTAATCAGAGTGTAATATGGTCTTCTATCTATCGCACTGGAAGCTTGGAAGTCTCTTTTATCTTATTAGTACAGGCCCGAACCAGAGGAGAGGAGGATAGAAAAAAACCAAAGATATTCCATACTAAACAATCTAGTATCTCTGATGATCCCAAGGGAGTACTACTACATGTTATGCAGAAATGCTATCCAGTGCAGCTCAAGGATTATAGAGACTATTCCAGGTGATATCATCATTTAATCACCTGATGGAACTCTGAGCTCTATAAATCCATTTCTGTTCACGCAAGAAAAGTGCTCTTTCTGGATTACCGCTGCTCAAGTTGATGTAGGGTTTGTCTATCACAGTCCAGAAGAAGTCCTCAGCCGAGTGCTTCTTCTCTTTGAAATGATTAGTCAATCTACTTGTTGTCCGTTGACATCTGAAGGTCGACCTATGCTCCATGATCCTTATCTTGACCCGTCTGGTCGTCATACCAAGGTATAGTAGATCACAGGGGCATTTCAGTAAGTAAATTACGTAAGAGGAATTACAGTTCGTGTGACTCCTTTGTTCCCAAGGATGGAGCAGCCCTAAGTCCATACTTTTTGTTTTTGCTGTTAGATGACAAACATCTCACATCTTGTGTGCCCTGAGACTGGGGGAAGAAATCCTCTCTGATTCTCACCAACTGTTTCCTCTTGCCTGTTTCTAGTTTTTCTAGGTCTTGCGCGAACCAGAATATCTTTGATATTCTTGCTCCTCTGAAATGAAAACAGGGGCTTCTCAAAGGCAAGTCCCTTAGAGTTTAAAATTCTCCAGTTTCGCAAAATGATTTTTTGAATGTCATTTGAGGCTGTGTTGAACGTAATCACACAGACTGTTCTCTCAGTGCATGTTTTTTCATTAGACTCAAGAAGCGCCTCACGGTGGCAGTTGGACGCTCTTTTCTTTGCCCTTTGCACTACTCTCGCGGGGTAGTCTCTTTGCAGAAGTTTCTTTTCTAGGGTTTCAGCTTCCAACTTAAAGTCTGTGCGACTTGAACAATTTCACCGAAGCCGCAGAAATTGACCCACAGGGAGATTTTCCCTTAGGGATTCAGGGTGGAAGCTTTTGAATGACAGTAAACTGTTTCTGTCTGTGGGCTTATGAAACATTCTTGTATGTAGGCAGCCGCCTTCACAAAAAATAGTCAAATCCAAAAATGGGAGACTGTCCTTCGAGATAGTAGACGTGCAGAGAAGTAAGGGATTCCTACTATTCAATCACATCAAAAAATTGTCCAGAGAATCCCTGTCAACCTTCCATATCAGAAGGACGTCGTCAATAAACCACCTCCAGACCTTGATATGATTGAACCAAGGACCTCCATGGGTGTAGATGTACTGGTCCTCAAAGGCCGACATATACAACCCAGCTAAGCTTTGGAGCAAAAACACTCCCCATGGAGGTCCCATGGGTCTGGAGGTAGTAAGTCCCCTGATATTCAAACAAGTTTCTGGTCAAGGCAATTTCTGCCAAATGTAGAATGATAGGTCTGGGCGTGCTATATTCCCAGTTCAAAGTATACAAGATATCTTCAACCACCCTTAATGTTTCCATCTGTGGTATGTTTTTATATAAGGACTCCACGTCCAGACCTACCAAGAAATCCTCTGTGGGATCAAATTCCATGTTATTCAATAGTTTTAAAAACTCTGTCGTATCCTTCAGATGTGCTTGTCTAGATTGAACAATAGGTTTAAAAAAGAAATCACAAAACTGTGGCAATGGCTCCAAAAGTAACCCCATACCCGAAACAATCGGCCTCCCTGGTGGGGGCCTTGTTGGTTTGTGCACTTTTGGGAGAATATAAAAATATGGGGTCACTGGTTTGGGTTGTCAGAGGAATCTTCCCTCTTTCTCTGTGATCCAGTCATTTTGAATAGCTTCCTCCACCATCAATGTGATTTCCTTCTTAATATCCTCAGTAGGATCCTGTCCTAATACCCTGTAGTTCCTCCTATCGGCAAGGAGTCTCAGACATTCTGTTCATAAACAACTCTGCTTAGTACTACAGTTGCTCCACCCTTGTCTGCCTGCTTTATTACAATGTCATTGTTATTTTTAAGCTCATCCAGGGCTCTTCTATCTTTAGTTGACAGGTTCATAAATGTAGCAGTCTTCTGCCTAGATAACAGTTCTACTTCTGGACAACAGCTTGTTCGAAAGCCTCTACTTCAATTGGAAGTTGTCCTAAAGCTGGTGTAAATTTAGATTTTGGGCAGAAGTTTGTGTCCCCCTTCTCAAGTTCCTCAACATTATGGTCACCAAAGAACACCGTGAGTCGAATGTTCCTAAAGAAACCTGCTAGTTCTTGTCTGATCTTAAAAATGTCTGGTGTGTTGGTAGGTACGTATCCTAACCCCTTCACCAATACTTCGATTTGGGTATACGACAATGCTGTTTCTGTCAGGTTCATCACTAGGGATATCCTTTCCGGCTCATGCCTGGGGTTGACTCCTTCGCCATGCTCCTGGTCACTCTCTGTTCCAACTCCTCCCATTGCACCCCTGATGTACCCTTCTGCTTGCCCCTGCCCCTCCCTCGGCCTCTCCCTAAAAAAGGAGGATTCGGGGGAGCTGTGTCATAGAGCCTCCCTGCATGCCTAGAAATTGGGGTGGGTATAATGGAGGCCAACCAAAGGTATTGTTGGGATAATGAGGGTATGGTGTATTAAACTGAGGGTGGGGACCTCCAAAGTATCCCCTCCGTCTCCCCCTTCTCCGGGGTCTCCTCTCATAGTCACTGTCCTCACTGCTGGAGCTTGTTCTATCGGAGGTTCTGCTCTCCCTGTTGTTACCCTTTTTCATGTCATCCATTTTTTCTGAGCATAATCATCAGTGATATATGGATAGACTAACTCCTTTGAGAATCTTTTCAAATCCTTCTGGAGTTTGTCCACTTTGGATCTTAGCAGATAATCCTTATGTTCTGCTATATCAGACAAGATGGTAGTCTTTATTCCCTGTTCATTTTCCTGGATTTTAATGTAGAGGGCATCGGCTGTTCTCTTGGCTGTATTAATAATAAGAATCAGCCAATCCCTCGTACATTTCCAGGCGATCAGGGACCAATCTTTACAGAAGACCGGGTCCTCCAGAAAAATCAGAGGCTCATTAGTCACCAGGAGCTCTCCAACCTGCCACCCACGTCTTTGTTTTGTAAATTTTGGACGGGGCACCTAATATTAAAATTGTAATAAGGATCTCCCGGTACCATTTTTATATCACTTACTATCACTTGTTCTGCACCGTTAGCTCACCTATGGTTCCACTTCACATTGTGTGTTGTATTGACTTCCCTTCCCTATTGCTCCACTTCCAGAGTTTGGCTGGCGCAGAGGTGTGTTAGCAGCCCTATGATGAAGCATGACACAGCTTGCTGTGTGTGAGGGCAGTTTTATAAAATTGGTGCATTTCCAAACACTTATTCATCTCCACATAGCTTTTTAATCCCTCTTCTTTTTGTGATATTTAATTATTGAGCGGGAGGTCGAAGAGGGTTGTTCCTCTCACCCCTCTGTACTTTGTGTGTTTTGCTCCCCCACTTTTTAACATGGTTGAATTGGCATACTTCTAAATTGTATATTTAGTTTTCCTATAAAGACCCTAGTATATGGTACAAAATGTGCCAAAGGCCAGGAATTAAACTGACACTAGGGGACTGCAGCACCTATTGTGCCTACCTCAAAAGTGGCAGTGCAAATATGGCTTCAGGCCTTCCATTGTGGCCTGGCTGTAACAGTGCAAAGCATGCAATGTGATCTGTGAAATACACCCCTTTTGACTGGTGGAAACCTTTCTATTAATTATTAATGTTGCCCATACGTAGACCTCCTAGCCCATAAGGCAGAGTGCGTGGTATTTAATGGTAGGACATGTAGACATTTGAAGTTAACTTGTCTTTACTTTAACAAGCACCCAAAAGCTATTTTCACTAAGGGAAGGCTGGCTGGTCCATAGAGAAACACTGGGAAACAATATTAAATAATACTACTGCATCTCTGAAATGGGACCAGCTGGAAAAATAATTAAATCACTATTTTAATAGTTATTAAAAATCCAGTTCAGTGGCTGACCGGGAGGAGCAGAGATGACTCCTCTGAACTCCACAAAATATGCAGGATGGGGGCCGTGGGCATCCCTCTTGACACTACAGTGTCATACCCTGCGGAAGGAAACTAGGATTACTATAGTACACTCCCCACACACCCTCAGAGCCCAAGCTGAGTGTGGTTAAAAACGTTTGCAATTTTGGATTTGGCCTGACAAACAATATTTTTAGCCTATTTGCAATAAGGCAAACAGGAACTACTGCAAATGTGGATAGGTCAGGGCCTGGGAACTTTTACCTCATTGGTTGGGCATGGGCCAGAACTCACCTCCACCCAATAGCTTATGGCAGGCATAAATGTGGATCCTATGGGCAGCGACTTAGAACACTTTCTAGCCCTGCAGAAGATCAGAATAGAACTGGACCTGCTGTCTGTGACCGGAGAGGAGCCCTGAAAGACTACACATGCTCTCTCTTGCACCCAGGACAAAGGTGTATACTCCAAGGATCAGTTGGCTGACTGCATGGCTACAGAGAGACAACTAGCTGCAAGAGGCTTTCTCCTGGAAGTATCCAGTTGACCAGTGACAACTGGATCTGGACTGGACCGCTACCGGACACCCTGTGAGTTTCTATGTGCCACCTCGAGGTCCTGGGGGGCTTTAGAATTGCACTTCTGTGGTTCATTGGGATTTAAAAGACTAAGTTATAAGGTAACATTTTTAACCAGGATGAACCTGATTGGTGTATCCGACCAGCACCCCATCGTGGTCAGCCTGATATTGCGCCTAGGTCCTGGTCGCTCATGACCATAAAGTATCTTTTGCACCTATCACCTTTTGATGCTATTTCTACTTAAAGCTCTAAAAATTCATATCTCTCATGGATTTTTGTCATTTTGTGGTTATTTTGTTTATTTAACCTTACTCTATTTTTAAGTTCAGTTTGTGAATCTTATTGTTTGCCATTTTGATTTTATTACTATTTTGGGACTGTATAAAAACTTTACACATCACCCTAAGCTATGCCTGCCTATTCTGTGCCATAGCTACCATGGGGTTGAGCTGAAGCTAATTAAATGACCTGGAGCGTTCACCCCGAATAGGGTTGCTGTGATTATTCTTTAAAATGGGCATAGTCCACCCCCTTATAAACACAAAACAATACTCAAAAAGATGCAAACAACTCAATGAAAACCCAATGACAACACAAAAACATACATTGACCATATAATATTGTACTGTGTTGTATATTTGTTCTCTTCTGTTGTGCTGCTTTGTGGAATGGTGTTCAGCAATTGTAAAATTGTGCTTGTCTGATGTTTTTTATAACCTTAATTTTACTGTGTTGTAATTTGTTGTGGTGATGTTGTTGTTTGTGGTGTTGTATTTTTGTGAAGCTTTACAGCACTGTGTTGTTGAGTTGTACTGTTACTGCTGCATTGTATTGTTTTGTTCTGTTGTGCTGTTATGCTTTTCTTCTGTTGTTATTTCGCTTTTTGTTATCATTTTGTGCTCTGTAGTTACTTTTAACACCTCAACAAATACTGCTACATTTCCAGCTAAAATCAGTATATTTTTACAATTTCAGTGACAATCCTTTCCCACTGTATAAGCAGTGCTTAATTAGTAAGAAAATAAGTGGCAGGGCCCTCATCAGGAGGCCACTGCAGTTTGCACCCCCCATTGCCCCTGCCACTGCTGCCAATGTCAGTACATTCACTACTAGTAACCATCACACTCCTATAGACTATTTCAGGCCACCAAAGCCAAAAGAATGGCTTGAGTGGCAGATATTAGTATTTTTTAATATATATTGAATTAATAAACACCAGTTGTTGTGTTCATCTCTAAAGTAGACAAACATTGCCACCATGTGGCAGACTGTCATAAGTGCTGGTGTTGACAATTAAGTAGTACCAGAAACCACCGGTTCAAATTAAGCACTGTGTATAAGGTGGTTAATTTACACACTGCTCCAGCTCTTTACCTATATAAGATACCAACCAGCTCTACACCAGTAGCAGACACCATCCTAAATTAGCACTTTCAGAGCTCACTTTATGTGATTTGGCAAAAAGTCTTCTTTGATAGACTAACTCATTATGAAGAAAGAATGTGAAACTAGTGTGCCATAGAGGTGGAACAGAATATGGGGTTGATAAAGAGAAATGTGGAAACAGAGGAAAGAGAAGAAAAACACCTAGGGAAATGTGGGGAGAGCGGAGAGAGAAATTGGAGAATGGGAGAAATGAGGAGAAAGGTAAGCAGAGCACTCATATCTCCCATTAATGATGTCCCCCATGGAATCATATCACTGAGGACAAAGACACTGTAACTAGGGGTGGGCGGAATTTGCGTAGTCGCGCTACACAAAGCTCTGCGAAATGGTAAAAAATCTCTGCGAGCACGCAAAAGTTCTGCGAACACGCGGAATTGCTTTTCCCGCCCGTTCGCCATGCTTTTTTCCTGTTCGCCAACGCTGTTTGCGTGCTCGGGGAGAAATATCTTGCAAACACGCATTTTGAAAGCGTGAACAAGCAAAAAATTCCTCGAAGCCGCGGATCGCGGTATTTTTGGCAATTTCGAGTTCTCCGCAGAATGCGAAATTACCCAAATTCCGCAAATTCCGCGAGCGGAACGGAATTTACCGCCCAGGCCTAACTGTAACGAGTCGGTTCTCCACCTTAATATACACTCAATATCTGGTAAGATTAAAAGTGGTTTATGTGTATTCTGCAGATTCCTGTGTAACCTGTAGGCCCCTTCGAGTTTGATAAAAAATTAGTTCCACCCATTTGGGTGATATTATATAATCACTTCTTAATTACTACGCCTTGAAAAATCAAAACTCTGAGTGCAGCAAGAGTTGTTTTGCAAAACACGCGTTGATGTATATTCTATGGGGTCATTTTCATTTAACAGCTAAGATTCTTGTGTGTTTATTTTCCTAATAAAAAAATAAAATAGGATTTACTCTTTCACTGAAAGTTTCAGAGACATAATAAGAGCGAAAAGGCAGTTCCATAAGGTTATCTAAATTTCACGACCGATATTATATTTATGTGATTTATACTTATATCGGCATACTCAAAACTGTTAGGATTTTTAATGTTTTTATCGATATTTCGCATTATTTTCCTCGGGGGCTCTTTAGTGTCCGTGATAAAACACCGATCGAGCTGACACGGTATTTACAGTGATTCCCCTATAAGGTTCTCGGTAGGAAAAGTCATGTACCGATCACAGTGATATATTGTCTGCAGGAAGCAATGCAGCTCAGACAGCTTACTTCATGTCTTACTGTTTCCCTCAGGGGCATCCGCTCAACTTCCAACCCAGTGAATCAACATATTCCCCAGCAAACACATCAACGTTTTGTTATCTTTGTGTGCACGATAACACATTGCCAAGATCAGGGAACACATTGCATTTAGATGTATTCCTCGGTAATAACAATGCAAAATCTGTAATATTCTGCAAGACGCTGACATCACAGGCGCAATCTGCCTGTCAGCATGTCTGGTCTCTACACAAGAATGTATTTAAAATGTAAAAACGCGAAAACTTCGACTGCAGGTCACAATTAATTGTAATAGAAGAAAAGAAGAGGTTTGAGAAAGTAAAATAAAAATAAAAAAATCATTGAAATCAGCCAGATCCGGACTTTATAAATCTAAAATATATAAATTAATATTGACAACATGTTCATGGACACGTGTCTGTGTTTGTCTCAAATGTGCTTTGTTTAAATGTGTCCATTCTTTCCAAAGTAATTATATAAATCTCTCAGCTCTACCTGTGATCTTTCATTTAATCGAGCAAAGCAATAACATTGCTCTGTATTTCTTACATTTATTGCATATTCTAATAATGAATTTCGGTTCCTTTTATCTCGCTACACCTATTCTCACGTACAGTCTTGTGATTGCATTTTCAGCTGTCCTCAATATATGGCGAATGGTGGGATGTTGTTTTTCTCTCGTTTCTTGTGTACTTTGGGCTTTAAGCACTGCACGAGAAAAGCAGCTACACTCAAATCAACCTTAGTTTCTTTGGGTGTTGCTGCCTGTCGCTAGGGTTGCGATATAGAAATACCTCATGCATATTTGGCTGTTTTTATACAGTTCAAAAGTTTCCTGCAATTCAGTCACTTCCTTGAAACTGGTTGTGGTTCCTGTATCCTAGTTTTTAGGGGCTAGAGCCCTGCATTTTTTTGGGTTCTCATTCTTTACATTAATATTCCAAATCTGACCTGACCAGAAGTTCAGAAAAACAATGAAGAGCACCTGATCTACCTTAACTAAGGGTCCTAGGCTCTTGCAACTATCCATCTGGCTTCTGCCTGCCTTTGACTCCTCCATTGTGCATCATTTTCAATTCTCTAAGTAGGAGCAGATAAAACCTTCACTGGAAATGTCAGGCAAGTTGGGGAACTTTTCTTCGACGAAAATGCTGAAGGGTTATGGCTTTGCTCCACTTCACCACTGCAGTTTACCTGCTGAGACCTGAACAGCTGCACATTTTTGCAGTTACACAAATCCCTCCCAAGTAGAGAATGTTGTCCTGCAAATGAAAACCAGCCATGGACCTAAAGGGTGGATTGGGATACTGGAGGGTAGGAGCTTGGGTGGGGGGTTGGTGCTCTGAAGCCAGTCAGGGATGGATGGGGGCGACTCTATAGGACTTTTGGGGAGAGAATGGGGTTGTTGTGATAGGAAACAATGTGAAGGGTACCGGGGAAAGTAGAGAAAGAGCTGTGGCGGGTGACTCTGAGTGAGCCTACTGCCAGACAGCTACTGTCCTCCAGTTTGCTCTTGAGGGAGTGGGAACAGTTGCCTGCTGCTGCAAAGATTTACTGAAACTGCCTCTCCTATTAAAAATACATTTTAAAAAACTTCACAAATTAAAACCTTAGTTAAGCTGGCAATGTTTTTTTAAAACAACGTTTTCCACCTAGTATGGCATGACACAGAAATGACTAAACTTTCTTTTGTACAATATCACAGGCAGACTGTTAGGCCACCTTCCCACTTCGCAGATTTCTCTGTACAATGTTGAGTACCACATGGGTAGGCTTCACTGCAGTTAGGATGTACAATATTCCTTGTCCCTTTAAAGATTATACTCTATTCTGTCAACAAAGCAGTTTACAACTATGTGAACAATACCCACCAACTCATTAAACTAAAACCAAGGAAGATAGAACAAGGGAACTATTAGAAATGTGGTCTCTAGTTGAGATTGATAAGCACCCTGTCCAAGTAGGGACCCTCCCTCTACACAGGGTAAGTAAGTTACACACTAAGAATAACCCGTGCTCAGTCTCTTGGTAGCTTGGCAACAGCAGTCAGGCTTATCCCCAGAGGAAATGTGTAAGGTATTTGTGCACACACACTGAGTAACACAGTGAAAACATCACAAAAGTACTCCACACCAGTTTTGAAAAATAGCCAAAATTTATCTTGGTAAAACAAGACCAAACGACAAAAATCGAACATGCACAAGACAAGATACGAATTTTCAAACATTAAATAAAGTTACAGCTCTTAGAAAACAATAGCTCCAACTTGGGCTATCTGGTCATAAATGACCGGGACAAATCCACAAGTTCAGTCCAACAGACAGCAATGAGGCCCAGGCCGGACACAAGAATCACACAGACCCTGGAACAGTACCTAGGATGCGTCAAAATCAAAGACAGTGTGTGGCACAGGGGAGGTGAGGCATTGTTGAAGCAGGAGAGGAGTCGGTTCCTTACTGCTATGCAGGTGGTTGGCGCTCGAGGATGGTGCGTTGCACAAAGGAGGTGACGCTTCGCTGGTAGTATGTGATGTGTCAGTCCCTGGGCAAAGAAAGAAGATGCCTCTAAATTCCTGCTTCAAGTACTTTGTCCAGAAATGGGAGAGACTTTCCTGATCTGGTCTTAATGATTAGCAAGATCGAAATCTGCTGGGCACAGTCTGCTTTTCCAGAAACAATGGTCAAATATATCCTGGAAATGCACCAGATAATGGCTGGTTCTTATCCCTTATACACCCAAAAGGATCTCCAATTCAATACTAAAGATCATAAAAAAAGACCTACAATTCAAAACAATGGTCAAGGTCATCATCTATATCTATTGAATTATTGACCCATACCAAACTAAATAAGCTTGAAAAGGCTGTCACAAATGTTTCATATGAAACAACACATTCTTTATTATATCTATAATATTATTAAATTTGAAAGACAGCAGAGTGCAAAATAGGTACCTGAGGACCTCTCATTCTCATCAAGTGAGGATAGAGGTGGAGACGAGGCTCCATGTTTTAGATCATATAGGATGAACTACTAGCCACCCTTCCTTCCATTTAATTCTGTCTTTAACAGACCTCCTTTTTTAGGGAGGGGCAGAATACGGCCAATAGTAAAGCAAACAGGGACCACAGAGAAATAGGAAGTTAAAGAAACACCTCAGAAGTTTGCCAGAAGCAAAGGGAAGACACAAGGGTGGTATTCCTTGAGAATATTGTGGTAAAGCGCTCAAATCACCAATTTACTGACCAGGAATAATGAATGCTAAATAGAGGCCTGTAATTCATTGCAACCCACTTACTCCAACCTGTAAAAGTAGAATCCAACTACAACAATTCTTCAGAAAAATAAGGTTAGACTTAATTTAAAAAGGAAGGTCTCTAAATATCAATGAGGAGAAAGCAACGTAGCTAAGATTAAAATCTTTCTTAAAATTATCTAGCAATATGGTACGATCAGAGGCATTTACATTTGAAGAAGCTGCAATGAGAGACTTGGGTGATTGTGAGAATAACCAATAATGAATGCTTGATAATCTTTCCAAGAAGGAACATGGACTCTTGATGAATTTATCAAAGATAAAAGACATAATAAATTGGTCCTCTGCTAAAGGAGGAGCGATAGTCATCCAAAGCTAGATTGACCACAATAGATAATGTGCCACACTGCTTAATGATGAGAACAGTTACAGGAAATTACTGGCTAATCTTCTTGATATGGCTGTTAGAGAAATAAGGATATTGGTGAAGGAAACAGTTTCATTGAATTGCATTTCTGAAGAAGGTGTCTTTCTCCTGAAGGATACTGTTTACTTAAGATACTTAATAACTGGTTTCCTCTGGCTAATGCTTCCTTTATTCATGTTGCATTGACACATGCATCTGTTTGTTGTTTCTTGTACTCTTATTTTGACTGGGTAACCTCACTTGAACCTCCCCTTTTGTTCTCTCCTTCCTAGTACCAATGTTTCAATGGTTGCCCTTCCCTGCATGACAGCTCTCTACTATTCACCATGCCTTCCCCCATGTCATCAACCTTCCCTGTCCTGCTTCTCTTTGACCACCTGCTTGCTTTTCTCAGTGCAGTTTGTCTGTATGAACATATTGCACATATCTTTTTTGTGAGTGTTTTGTCAGAGTAGTTTCTCATGAGTAAGCCAGACTGAATTCACCTAACATGGTGGCCATTTAATAGTTTTTGCAGCACAGTCTAACCCTTGCATTCTTCGTGCGCAGTGCCACTTGTTCTTTTTAGCTGATGTTGATTTGTCAGTAAGAGAGCCACCTAAACCCATCTTTTTTCCTTCCCCTTCTAGTTCCCTGCTCTGCTTAATAGTTATTTACGCTGTTTTCCCCATGCCATAAATCTGATCCTGTTTCTTTGGCCACAGCCTGTTTGTTTACTCTGTTCTGTTTTTTGTATCAACAGTCATGTACGTTGTAAAATACATCTTGTTCTTTTATGCATGCATATTGACCCATTAGCTTCTCAAGAGTTAAACACACACCTATACACCTCTGGACATACTATAGTTTTCACCATTTCCTCCTGCCCACAAGATATGGGGCAATATCCAAGAAGGAAAGGAATGGCCAACTGTAGCAGATGATAGAAAACTTTTTAAAAGATAGAAAGCATACAATCGAAGTATATTGATTCCATTCCATGTAGACCTAAATGCATGGAACTATTACCCACAAAACCCTCATTTCCACTGAAGACCAACAATTGGACTATAATTTTCAAGGAACAGCAAGAATTAAAGGTTGCCCAATGCACTTCCTCTGGAGACCAAACCATTTAGGCCACATACTAAACTAAATGAACTATCACATACTACCACATACTAAACAACCAAACTAATGTCTGATTTTAAATCACTGACAACCGTAGGGGTGAATGAAAGGGTAGAAGACAAATGTAAGCCTTATTTCAGTGCTATAGAAAGGAAATCACAGCGTTCTGACTGGAAACATGCATTGGGGTGTCTATGGATTAACTGTCTAGTGGTTATAAAATCCTGATACCAGGCTTCTATAGGGGGACCTCATCAAGGAGATAATTCAAGGACTATATATTGTTTTGAAGGTATATTTTAGCAACTTTTAATGCTACATCCCATGAATAATTAGCAAAGGAACTAAACAAATGTAAATCTAGATCCCTGATAGATCCCAGTTCCTCTCGCATTCTATGTCTAATACTTGACTCAAATAATACTATTTTAAATGATATTTTGAATGCCTCTCTGAGAACTGCCATAGTGGAAATAGGTACTATACTTCCTCTACTGAAGAAGCCTAAAACATATCCTACCATACTGAGCAACTTCAAACCAATTTTACTAATGCCTGCAATTTCCAAAACTTTGGAAATGTTTGTTAACCAGCAGATGTCTGCATATCTTGAAACAAACAACCTTTTTCATGATTCACAATCAGAATTTCGACCCAGTTTCACCATGGAGCAGCCCTACATAAAGTAAATGAATTAATCAAAAGCAATTTAGATCAGAGTACTTCAACTATGGTGGTTTTATTGTGTCTCTCATCAGCGTTCGATACAGTGTCATATCCAATTCTGTTAGACAAGATTGAGGGATTTGGGGTTCCAAGGACTAGCTTTTACCTGGATAAAATCTTACCTGGAGGACTGAACCCAGGTAGTCCACCTCCCTTTTTTTACTTCCACTGTCAAACCAATCCATTATGGGGGGCAGTCTCTGCTTTGAGCCCCCCATTATTCAATATCTATCTCAAAACACAGGCAAAATTGTTAGAGTTCTGGGGCATAAAAGTGATTTCCTATGCAAATAATACCCAATTGCTTCGGTCATTTCATGAAGACAGTTGTGAAGCTTTGACAACTTTTAAACTGGGCCCCAGAGCTGTATCTGAATGGATGGACAAAAGCTACCTTAAATTAAATTCAGATAAGACTGAAATTATTTTCTTTGGAACAAAGGGCTACCCTGAAGGTATCAAATGGTGGCCTGAAGAATTAGGGCCAGCACCGATGCCCAAAGGGCTACCCTGAAGGTATCAAATGGTGGCCTGAAGAATTAGGGCCAGCACCGATGCCCTCTTCTCTAGTAAGAAATCTTGCCATCATATTTGATACCAATGTATCATCTCCGTATCAAATTCAAAATATTTAATCTATTCACTTTTTGAAACGCAAATCTTTAAAAAAAATCTGCATTTGGTTCCATACAATTCCCTGAAGAACATTATTCATTTGGTTCTTACATCAAGGCTAGATTGTGCTAACATCCTGTACTTGGAACTTGATTCAAAGGCTTCAGCTTGTACAGAATGCAGTAGCTAGACTGACTTTAAGAATTACTTTTTGACAATCAGTCACTTGGCATTTAAAATGTTTGCACTGGCTCCAAGTCGATAACGAATCAAATTTAAAGCATCATTCTTAACCTGCAGAGCTTTCCTTCAGAAAGTTCCTGTTTATATTAGGAAAAGACTTAAGCCTTACCCGCAATCTAGACCTTTCAGATCCAACAAACTTTTGTTGCTACAGGCCCCCAAAATACGCAACAGCAGAGTGTTCATAAATCTTTTGCCTACCTTGCTTCCAAACTTTGGAATGATCACCCTCTGGCTTTGGGAGGGCTCCCATGGTATCCATTTTTAGAAAGCAGTTAAAGACTTTTCTTTTTCAGTAGCTTCCAAATTGATTTTTTTTACACTTCGTTGCCAAGGTTGCTTGTTCTGCAGAACGCTCGAACGCTGTTTCGAAGCAGATGTACGATATATATGTGGCTTATTATTATTATTATTATTATTATGTAATTGTGAACAGTCAATCAAGGCTTTTGCTAGAGAAGGAGGAAGAAGAACAACGAAAAGAGGCAGAAGGGGAAGTGGTGGTATTCATATTGACCAAAGAATCAGTCTTGCAAGAAGGAGAGTGCAATGCAGCTGTGTGGAATGATCAAGTAAAGGAAAGGGTGCAACAACAAGTTGAGGAGCATTGAACACATTGGAATGGATTGGACAAGGAGGTTTTATCACGTAAAGAATGACTTGTGCATATGCAGTGATGAGCTGATAAATTGAAATCAGATTGTAAATCTCTTGAATTTACGTAAACATATCATAAAAATTTGCATAAAGTTTATCCAAGATGACAGCAACAGAGAGACAGGACAGTTGAGATGTATTACCATTTAATCCACCCCATCCCAAGATGTGGTGCATTGATCAAGCTGGAAACTGCGGTTACAAAACACATGGGGGCAGATTTATGTTTGACTTGCGCCTCATTTACCCCGCCGTTGCGTCACTTTTGTGACGCAGCAGCGGCGCAAATCCTGCGCCATGGTGCGGGGTATTTACAACGTGACGCATCTGGGAGATGCGTCACGTTGTAAAGCCCTGCGCCACATGTAGGCGTTCCAGGGCAGGTGGGGGCGTTCCGGCGCAGGAACGCCTCCTAAAAGTGGCTGAGTGAAATCTACAAGATTTCACTCAGTCACTTTTGAGCCCATGCTGCGTCAAAACCCTGCGCCTGCTTGAAGCAGGCGTAAGGATTGACGCAGCATTGTGCAGATAGGGCCCCCCAGAGCATTGCTGGAGCTGCGTCGCGCTTGCGACGCAACTCCAGCAATGCGCCACTTTTACGGCACAGATGCGTGACGCATCTGTTCCGTTTTTGCCCCATGGTGCGCCGCATTATAAATGTGGCGCATTCATGATGGCGGAGCTGGGGCGCAAAATAACTGGCGCATCCCTGCTGATATGCAGGGATGCGTCAGGTATTATAAATATGCCCCATGGTTTATATTCCTAGGATGCTCATCTGACAACATTTTGACCTCCTGGACTATCACATTTTCAAAATATTCCCCTGCTCCTACTTTTCACAAAGATTAGAATACTTAGGATCAGGCCAATCGTTGGCACTAAGTATATGATAAGAAAACTAGACAGGATCCCTACACATATTGGGTGCTACGCAGCCCAGTCTTATCTTGCCTCACGAACATTTGATATATTTTATTTCCCCTTGTGCAAATCATTTTCTCACTATGCCTTCGTCCCCTTTCCTGCCAATAAGTAGGAACTTTGAAACAGACTTAGTATAGGAAGGGAGCATCAAGGATATTTTCTCAGAAAAAGCCCCCCAGTGTTGTTTTGATGTGTACATGATTATAATGTTATTGTAGGTTTATTGTTAATTGGGGGATAGTTGGAATGTAATGACCACCTGAAGCACCACTCTCCCTGATTATTGAAGCACAAAAATGCATTATTTCGTATAAACGCTAGTTGACAGACCAACACATTTGACTTTTCTGAATGGTCATCCTGGATTTTTAAAAACTTTTTCAAGACCCTATTTTAACTAGCATTATCACTCTCTGTGCACTTTGGCACAGCTACTGTGTGCCACAGTGTTTATGCTCTGGCCCTAAAATGCAAGCATTAAAAAAGGTTTCACCCAATTGGTCTACTTAAATTTGTGTAGGGCCATCACAGCTGGCACAGAGAATGCACCAATGGCATGATTTCAGCGAACAGCACCCACATATAGAACAAAAATATATAGGGGCAGATTTATGAGGGACTTGCGCCCCTTTTATGCCGCCGTTGCGTCACTTTTGTGACGCAGCGGCGGCGTAAACCCTGCGCCATGTTGTGCTCCATTTACATCGTGACGCATCTATGGAGATGCGTCACGGTGTAAAGCCCTGTGCCACATGAAACCTGCGTCAGGTTTCATGTGGGCGTTGCTACTCAGGGGGGGCGTTCCGTCGCAGGAACGCCCCTGAAAAGTGACTCAGTGAAATCTATAAGATTTCACTGAGTCACTTTCCCAACGCTGATGCGTCAAAACCCTGCGCCTGCTTGAAGCAGGCGTAAGGCTTGACGCACCATGTTAGGGATAGGGTAGGTTGGAACAGTGCTGCAGTTGCGTCGCGCTTGCGACGCAACTTCAGCACTGCGCCAACCTTACGCCAGCAGATGTGTCACGTATCTGCTTGTCCTTGCGCCACGATGCGCCGCATTATAAATGCGGTGCATCTGCGGTGGCGCAAGGGCAAACTTGCGTGACGCATCTTCCCTGGCGCATCCATGCTGATTTGCAGGGATGCGCCAGGGAACAGAAATCTGCCCCGTCGGTGTCTGAAGCACTGCTGTGTTGTGGTTGGACTGCATTTTAAAAGGATGGTAGAAACACATGGCAGGAGGAAAAGTGCATTTGCTGTGTAGAAACCCATTTAAATAGGTAAATAAGTTGGCCCCAAAGACTGCCTTGTCAGCCAACAACGTAGGGTACCTACTATATAAAAGAGGGATACTATATTTAAAAAAGTGTGCAGTTACAGTGCTAAACACCTAAAAGATTATTTCACTGTGCAGGTTCAGCTATATTTTTCATAGGACAGGCCTAGGTGAGATTTAAAAAAAACATTTTACAACTACACCTGTGAAAATGCGAGAAAGTTATTCAAAGTTATTTTTTACCTACGTCTCCAATTTAATGTGAAATCAGATTTTAATAACTTAAGTAGAAAACCAGTTACTAAAAAATAAATAAAAAGTCCTTTAGGCTGCCTAAGTCAGAACGGGCTTAAAACCAGTTCTGCCACTCATCAAACCTCAAGAGCAGAAAAAAACATCTTGCCTTAGATCGCCAATAACCTTGGCTCAGAAGTGGTGGGGGTGTTAACTGGTGACCACTTACGAGGCATATGCTACCTAGAAGTGACAGGAACAACTGACAGAACAAAGAACAGCTTTAACACTACCTCTTTTGACTTGGAGATGCCAAGGAGGTCTTTTCCTTTTCACTCTGAGGACTCTCTAGACAGTCCAGCTCAAGTCACAGTCAGGGGGACAACCGTTTATGACCCCATCATCTCTGAGGAGAGCTCATCTAAATTGAAGAATGTTCAAGAAGTTGTAGACAAGCCTGCCCCTTGAAAGGAGGCTTGCAGGGGCTCCTGGGTAATTGTAAAGTAAGGCAAATAAGAAGTGCTACAAAAGAAGGTGTGTTACTGTGAGAAAATATTTAGAATTAGGTGGCAGAATTTCTCCAGTCAATTGCTACTCTGCTGGAATAAAGAAGTCTCCTGCTGGACTCCTGTCACCCATTGGAAGTGCTCTCCAAGGGTCAAGTGGTTGATCTCCTGTTTCCTGCTTCAGGTCACAAAAAGCAGAAGTATTCCTACCTCCAAATGGGCCCAAATGACTACAGAGAACTGGGTCCTGCATGGCTGACAGGAGACCTGGTACCTAGAAACCTGCCTTAAGGAACAAGAGACTGATGAGCAGGAACTTCCTGAGCAGTTGAAGAAAAGTGGAAGTTTCAGCTCTAGATGACTGAGCAACACCACTGAAGGCTTGACCATGGAGGCTGCCCCTAAGATAGGCAAGAAAACCAAGTTTAATCTACTCTGAGTTTTTTTCGTGCTGAAAATAAGTTCAGCAGGACCTCACAGCAAAGTTATACATGCCCTGCCCCACTGAAGGATAATGAGAATCAAAAGGTTGTCTAACTCTGAAAGCAAAACCTTGGTGTGGGAAATTCAGCAATCTTTCTGACTGGTGAAGCACCCATTGTGTCAATGAAATCTAGTTTTGTCCCACTTAGATCTTTTGGTGCCAATACTAGCCCCTTCAGCGGGAGCCCAGTCATGAAGTATCTGACTATGAGAGACCCTTGTCAGAAACACCTTGCCCCATTAGAAAATGTTCACTTCCATTTCAGAAACTTAGTACGACAGTAAAATCTTTGACCGAGATATCCCACTTAGTGTATTTTACCTCAGGTCCATCCCAGTGAACAGGGAACTTTTGTCTTTCAATGGTGATTTAGTTTTTTCTGAGTGCTGTAAAATTTGTTATCTCTGGTTTCCATTACCCAATTTTAAATATTTTGCTCATTACATTTTTCTCAAATTTTCTAAATAGGTTTGGGAAGTTTACTGTATTGTGTTCTTTACTTTAAAATTGTTGGTACTACTTGAACTTAATACACACTTCTCTGGCAATTGACTCTTGCATGTGCCATAGCTGGTAGGGGTAGTTTCTCTCCAAACTGAATTTTTGACATGACTATATGGTGTCTATTTGAGGATAGTCTCATTGGAAAATTTATTTCCTTTAAACTGCGGCTAAGAATGGTCACTGACAGGAATTAGAATGTTTAGGTTTTGTACATCTTTCATGAATGCATCATTAAAATAGCAATTGTGAAGTTTAGTGGATATATGCCATACTATAGCATAGTATTTACCACATAATATAAATTAACTGCATTTGCCAAAATTTGCAAAACTTGCAGACGTCACCAAAAATGTTGTTTCTATCTCAAATGGATGAAAGTAATACAGCTAGAGAATGTGCCACATTACTTGCATTTTTTGCTGCATGATTAGAATACCTGGCTGTGGTTGCTTGGCTGACAGGGATATCACAATTATTAATTTATATGCCCCTAACTCAGACCAGGAGACATTCCTTGACACCATCTCTCACTCATTCGCCCTATTCCTGCCCAAGTGGTCCTTATTGGAGAAGTTTTCAAGTGCATAGTGGATACTGACCTGGCCTGGACTGTTCCCACCCAACCCCTCACTTAGTTAAGACATTTCCTACCTGGGAGGATCACTAGGGTCTTATGGACGCATGGCGCCTGGGCAGCCCCTCAGATAGGGACTTCTGGTACTTTTACGCACTGCATGACCTGCATGTCTGGCTTGACACTTTTCTATGCTCACCTGCCATGGTAGACTCAGTGGCTGATATCGAATACCTGACGAGGACCATCTCAGACCATAATCGTCTCCTTTTGACCCTATCTTGGGGTACCGCAAGCCCTTAACCCAAGTTGGAAATTAAATACCGATAGCCTAGATGGCCCTATTTTCCTTGACACCATAAGAGAAAAGATCCAGCAATACTTCACTGATAACTAAGGAACCACCTCCTCAGGAATAAACGAACAGCAGGTTATTAAAGCTGTTGTAGGGGACAATGCACATCAGATTCTGTAGGGATCAGACTATTGCTGCAGATGGATGTGTCAACCGGTAAATTACGCTGAGATGTATGGAAAGGAATTGATCCAGGAACCCAGAGTTGCAGGGGGCACTCCTTGATGTTAAAGAAGCTGTTGCAGAGAGTGTTGAATGAGTCCACTGCTTTGACTACAAAGAAAATATGACATGAGCACACATGGAGCATGATAAAGCTAGAATCCTACTGGCATGGTTGGCTAATCCAACCAAGAGGGACTTGCAAATCCTAGAAATAGACTCGACGGTGGCGGAATCCACAAACAGGATCAGATAATTCTGGCCTTTGTGAGTTATTGTAACACGTTCCATGATAGTAATCTGGGAGACTGGGAAGAGTGTACATGGATATTTTTAGAGGGGTTACCCCTTCCTTGCCTCTCGTCTGAGGATACAGACGTACTATGGGTGGAAATACCAGTGGAAGAAATTAAGGTGGAGGTGCGGAGAATGGCTCTATGTAAAGTCCTGGGCACAGATGGCCTCCCAGTGGAATTTTATGCAACATATATCAAGATACTGGCCCCTCAACTGGCTGCCCTATACCACGAGGCACGGAAAGCACACTTCCTCCTGAGATCAATGAGGGAAGCACTTATAATTACCCTATTTGAACCAGAGAGGCTTGCCATAGATATGATGGCACACAGACCACTATCTATGTTAAAGCTTGGCTATAAGATTCTCAGTGGAATTCTTGCAAAAAGACTTCTCCATCACATGCAAGATCTTATCCAGCCTGATCAAAATGGGTTTATTGCAAGCCCTAATCCGACACTGAGCTTTTGAAGACTTCTGGCCATCCTGCTGGATAACCTGGGTGTTCCAGTGGAGGCATTTTCCACAGCCGTGGACATCGAAAAGGCCTTTGACAGCCTTGAATGGGATTACTTCTATGCCATCATGTCAAGAATGGGCCTGGGATGGGGATTCCTCAGATGGTCTCTACTTTTATAATCTGCTCTTAATACAAGCTCAAGACCGGACAAGTGATCTCCAAACAGTGTTTAGTAGAAAGGGTAACCAGACAGGGCTGACCCATCTCCATTATAATTCACCATTACAGTAGAATGGTTTGCATGCAGAGCTTGGTGGGGTCGCCATTTCAGATCCATATGTGCCCACGGGGTTGCACATTATATTTCACTCTATGCGGATGATTTGTTGCTATTTCTAGTAAATGGGAGGGAAGATCTGGGGAAGGAAGCACAAATCTTTGGCATCTGGACTATGCATAAATTGGAGTAAATTGGAGTAAAACAGTTTGTTCCCCATCAGAGCCTCACCCAACGTAAAACAGAGCATCCACCGAATGCACTGGGAGCAGATCCCAATAAAATATTTTGAGGTTTGAATTTTCAGAAACTCCTCCAACCTCCTGGAGGGGAATATAGGCATGGCTATTGGAGCTCTTAGATCTAGCGTACCTTTCTGGAAAACTCTCCCTATCTATGCTCCTGGAAGGACAGCAATAGCTAAAATAGTGGCTTTACTGAGTTAGCAATACTATTTTGCCCCCCCCCCCCAGTGCTCATCCCTTGAAATAAATTTAAAGACCTGGACTCTAACATAGTAGACCAGATTTGGGGTGGGGGGTGACGATGAGTAGCTCTTGCTAAATTGATCTGCCTAACCTCCGACAGTGGCCTAGGGGCTAAGACTTTGAAACATACTGCCTAGAGGCCAGCTGCAGAGGTACCTGCGCTGGCTTCAGGAGATGCAATGTGGAGCTAAGGAAGCCCGACTCCCTGCCCTCGGACACAATGTGGTCAATTCTACTAGACGGCAAAAGAGTTGCCTCAGGAAAATGCAGCAGCCTGAAAGTTATTAGACACTGTTGGTTTGCGCACTACAGAAGTCACAATCTTCTGCATACTACTCATCCACGCTCCCTCTGAGGGCCCTGGCTGCTTTAACTAGGAAAGAACCGGGGGGAGGCTACAGAGATAGGTAGATATAGGGATTGAGACGGTTGGTGACCTGTTCCGGGCTGGTACCTGCTGACTTTTGATTAATTCAGAGAAGAATATGACATTCCAGCAATTTGCTTCATGGTGCCCTATTTACAGACTTTGCAGAAGGGGATGTGCTGAGCCCCCGACATACCAGACCTGCTGGTATCTCTGTTCAACAGAGGCAACACACAAACTAATATCAGACCTATGTCTTACACTACGAGTAGACATGATCCAACTGCTTACACAGCTCAAAGATAAATGGGAGGAGGATATGAAGGCTCTAATATATGAGGGGCACTAGACTAAAATCCTAGTAGTTAACCCAAAGGTATTCCGTAATGCACAGTTTAAATTAATTAACTACTGTTGGAAATGGCCCTTTTTTCAGGGTTATCCCCAACTTTTTGCTTCTTCCTCCTTTATTTTTCCTGACTTGTGGTTGTTAGCTATAGAACTCTGGGCATTTTCCCACTGCTGATCAGTGCTAAAGTGCATATGCTATCTGTGTAAATTGTTATTGTGATTGGTTATCCATGATTGTCATATTTGGTTTGCCAGTAGGTCCCTAGTAAAGTGCACTGAGTGTGCCAGGGCTGGTAATTCAAATGCTGCTAGTGGGCTTGCAGCACTGATTGTGCCACCCACATGAGTAGCTCTAAAATGATGTCTCAGGCCTGCCACTGCAGTGCCTGTGCGCAGTTTGTTGACTGCCCTGTTGACCTTGTCAGTGTACCCACTTGTCAGGCCTGACCCTTCCCTTTTCTTACACATTGGACACCCCTATGGTAGGCCCAATGTTCCCCCCTGGGCAGGGTGCAGTGTATGTGAAAGGTAGGACATGTACTAGTGTGGGTATCATGCCCTGATAGTGAAATACTGCCAATTTCGTTTTTCACTATTGAAAGGCTATCTTGCCCATAGGACAGAATAGGGAATGCTATGTAACATGTTTAGTGCAATAGAAAATTGGAGTCTGGTATCCCTGAACTCCGAATTTAATAACACATCTTTTAGGAAAGATGGTTTTTAAATTCTGTGTTTGAAAATAGCACTTTTAGAAAGTGGCTATTTTCTTGTTCGGCCTTTCTGTGTGCCTCTGCCTGTTTGTCGATTGACGGTCTGGTTTGAGAGTGACAGGGGCTGGGGTGGCTCCAGGAGTCTGGCTGAGTCAGCACTAGGCTGAATAGACCTATCGGCATTTGGAGTGGTGGGAGGAGTAGCACCTGGGGTTGAATAGGGCTGTGCCTGCCTTTCACAATGCTGGCTCCACCTCCTGCGGTGTGTCTGATGGCCCTGACCCATACTCACAAAGGAAGGAGATGTGCACTGGCAGAGTGCCCCCAGAACTGGTTTGGACTGGGTCAAGGACCCCTCACACATAGAGAACAAAGATGTTTGGGGTATAAATACTAGAGCTGAAAACCCTGAAAGTTAGACTACTTCCTGATCAAGAGGCATCCCTGCCAAAGAAGATCAGCTGAAGAGACTGAGGAGAAGTACTGCCCAAGTGTTTCTAGGGCTGGCCTGCAGTTTGCTGTTTCTACTGAGGAGAGGACCAAGGGACTTTGCTGTGTGCTGTGTCTCCCTCCTCTTGCCAAGAGGACTTTGCTGTGTGAAGGAACAAGTCTCCAAGGGCCTGAGAAGAGCTGGCCTCCTGTTGTGGAAACTCAGGAACATCAAAGTTTCCATCCCTGTCTCAGCGACGCTGTGTGCGTGTGCTTTTGCAGCCTGAGACTGCCGTGGGGACTGTGGTGCTTATCTTTGAAGTGCACCGTGACCGCATTGTCCCCGCAGCGTGAATCATCGTCCACTTTGCTGTGTTCATCGCCCGGTCTGGGCGGCCATCTGTAGCGGGGCTGTGCATGTCTGTCACCACCGCCGGCCCGAGCCGTAACGTACAAAAGGATTTCTATGAGCCCAGAGGCTGCACGAGCTGAGAGTGAGCGTGACTTCTGCTGGTCCGAGAAATCTGCCTGCAAAATCTGCCCGAGATCATCAAAGAAGGAGAGGCAGCGCTGTAACCCGTCCGGCTACAGCGTCGCCTAGCAACAGAGTGCTTCAGCCGCCGAGCCGCTGCTGACACCGGAGCCGCCCAGCAGGATGTCCGATGTGTGGAGAGAGACGAGCAGAGTAACCCCCAGGTAAGGTTTGGACTCCAGTCCTGAGCTGCTGTGTCGTCACCTGGGGGCGAGATGGAAGAGGAAGAAGCAGCTCCGATCTCTCCCGCTGCATCGCGTCTCTGTTCTGAGACCCTCGAGCGGCGCGTACTTACAGAACAGTACCGTGGTCGCCCTTGTGCCATCTAACTCTTCTTTCTCATCTATTTAGGGGCTATCTACCACGAAGGTCCTCCGCATCGCAGCCCTAAAAACCCTTCATTGGCTCCCACTACATAAGAGCATACTCTTTAAGATTCTCCTCATCACCTTTAGAGCCTCACTCAATATACCTCTCATCAAGATTCACCCCATACATTACAACCAGAACCCTCAGGTCCTCGTCAGCCAACCTACTCAAACCTCCCAGTTTTAGATGCAAAACAAAGGGAGGTAAAACAATGGCTGTATTAGGTACCAGAGCCTGGAACCTATTGCCTTTGCAACTGAGAATGTTAAAATCTGAAACACAATATAGGAAGGCACTAAAGACTTGGATTTTCAGATCTTCAGATGAACTCTGCCTCTCTCTCATCTAAGAACTTCAGAACTTCCTCTTACCTCCGTAACAGCGACAGGATGCTCCTTTCGGAGTGGCAGTCAGCGCTTTATAAATATCGCTTTTCATTTCATTTCGTTTCATATTGGGCCTGATTCTCAACACCAAGATCTATACTGTAGAGATGTACTACTGAAAGATTTGGATTTAACGTTGGACTATTTGATTGTGATAGAACCCTCTCCAGGTAGCAAATTCTGTGGAAGTAAATGTTGTAGCAATGTTAATTTTCAAGAAAACATTATTTTGTCCACAGAACAAATATGTTTCCCTAAGGAGAAATCTTTCCTTTTGGGCTCCATTAAAATATTTGAGCGTTCCTCCCACTTACCAAATAGCACTCAGGGCCTGATTTTGCACATCCAATTCGATCTTGCAAAACAACCTATGTATTATTAGGTCGATCACCATTTGGAGTGGGTCACAATCCGACCAACCTCAAATATTAAAGTTAGGGGCCCTTTAGGATTGCGGGCGGATCGCCCCCGCCGGGCCACCGGTAGCCACCGCTGGCGTGGGGGCAATCCGCCCGCCATCCATGCCTGAATGACCCCCTGCCATATTAGTATGGCTGAGGGGTCCGCGGCGGACGGAAAAACCGTTGGGCACTTTTCCGCTGGTCGAATCGTCGACCGAGCGGAAAAGGGGCATAATATGGTGGCGGTCTCTGCAAGACACCGCCATCCATATTATGATTCAGGCGGAGATTCGCCTTTCCATGGTGGTGTTGCCGCCATGGAAAGGCATGCGGTCCTTGCTGTTGGGTGCCCGATGTGGGCCCCCAGGGTGTTGGGGGGTGCACATGGTACCCCCCTCATTGCAATGCACTACGTGTAGTGCATGGCAATGCTGTGCACAGTCCTTTTACATTGCAAGCGGGTCTGCAGCCAGCAGATCCACCCGCAATGTAAAACGATAAGGATGCGCCTGCCAGTTTTGCGGGCGCATCCTAATACACCGTCGCAGGACCGTCGCAACTTCAGGCAGTCGGTCCCTGGCTCCATTGCGATGGCAGGCAGACTTTGTCCGCCCACCATCGTAATGGACTCCTTACTTCATAAATTGTGACTAGCTCTGATTGGATATCATCACATTGATGGTGCCTCGCTGGGGGTCATCAGATCACCACATTTAGATCACCGGGCATTTTAATAAAGTAAACTGTTTGTTTTTTAAATGCAGCCCATGTCCCTTAAAGAAAACAAGGCTGTATTTACATAAAAAAGTTGACTTTTTTTATAAAGTTTGTATAATAGTTAATATTGGCCCTCTGGACCACTGCCTACCACTCAATAAACGGTTTTTAAACATTCACAAAGGTCTCCTCAACAGACCCTTTCCACTGTGCAAATGGGTTATGAACTCTTTGAGCAGTCGGTAATTTTTCAATGTTTTGCTGCCGAGAATAAGGTCACAACCCACTGACACATTGCACTGTGAATCCCAATTTGAAAGCTACACCTTAGACATTTCATTTCTAAATTATGGTTCGTTGTGCATTTCTAAACGCATTATGAGAAATGGGGTTATTACATAGTAAAAAAAACTTTTGTAGTCTCAAGCCCTGTGATTTTGTGAAATTCATGGTCTGTGATTGCAGCTAGGGCTTTATTATGAGTCCTGTCTTTCACAACAGGATAATCTGAATCTTCTACCATGGCGGGAATCTACCTCAGCAGCAAACATTCACATTTTTGGGTGTCGACCTCCATTGGCTTGCTCACAGCTGCGTCCCAGAATGCCCAGAAAGCTTTTATTCTGCTACCCTACATGCAGAAGTGAGCGTTACAAATGTAAACACCCACAAGCCCTTATGTTGTGTCTCAAAAAGTGCAATTTACATTCATGAATTGTTATTTTGCTTACAAAACCTTTGACTGTGTGTGTGGGCTTCGTGACCTTCGACTTCCTGCTCTGAATCCTCTGGGCTTTGTTTTCAGCCTTAGGCCAATAAAAAGAAGCTTTCATGAAAAAGTCCTGCAGTGTCTGAAGCATCCAAGATTTATCTCGGCCAGGGCCGGCACAGCATGCAGAGGCACATTGCTGCTCACAAATTGAGCAACTTGTTATGAGAAGACTAGTATTGGACAGCTTCTTACAAAGATGCGGTCATTTAGGAAACTATCTGTACGGCGCTGGCCATCATCATTTCATAAAGTACCAATTCCGAAGGGTCATCATGATGCATAACCGGGTTTATTTTTTCGCCGCGGACAGACACTGTAATTCTGCGCTGAGATGAATCACGCCCTTGCACCACAGATGTACGAGCAGGCGATGTGATGGGTAGGGCTCGAACAGGTTGGTTCAGACATTTATTTCTAGATGTTTTACAGAATAAAATCCATGCTTCCCATCGGTGGGTGAAAAAATATACAGGCTTTATATACTTCATTGGGCAAAAGTGTTTGGTCTCTGTCTAGCTGCACAGCACAGAAGCTTTGCACTGGCGCAAAACATCTGGGCAAATCCATGTGCACCATTTTAGTGCATTGCTTCGAAGTTATATATTGCACTTGTGCATCAAAAGAATCAAACTGATTTCACATCATTTATTGCATAAGAAGCATAAACAGTGTAAAGTGTGTTGCATTTTATTTCAAATTAGGTTAATTGTAGATTAGAATGTCTTTTTGGTAAAATCTGTGCGGCAGTCATAAAATTCTTTGCAACCAATAAATGATCTATTACATATGTTTTGCAATAGTTCCACAACCTCTGCCGCCACCGGGAGCAGGTACAGAACGGGAGTGGCAATGCGGGGCTGAGGGGGTCTGTTTGGGGGCGGTGAAACAAAAACCATAAAAATCCACTTACCTCCTCTGCAGGGCCGCCGTCTCTCCTCTGGCGTTGCCCCTCCTCTGGAACCAGGAAGCACCCAGGCTCCCCAAAGCCCAAAGGTGGAGGAGTGTGGCTCAATGGTTTGAGCGGCAGACCCTGAAGCAGAGTTCTGGCCAGGGACCAGGGTTCGATTCCCGCCTCGGCGGGGCTCGGGCTCAATTTCCTCGGACCTGTCTATTCTCGCCTCGGTGCCTATTCTAATCACAGGCCCACGCTGCAACTCTGGGCAATAGCTTGCTTAGCCTCCACACCGGCCCCAACAGCGCTAAGGATGCCTGGCTTCACCCTGGGGGTGCCAAGGAGTGGACACTTCACAGGGAAAGCCAGGAGGGGTTCCACAGCGGTATGAGTATCAGCGCCAGGAAACCGCAAAGGCGACACCGCAAGGTGGCTGTCTGGTGACAGTGCGCTCTATAAGTACCTTGACATTTACATTTACAAAGCCAATCACGATGCAGCTGTCATCATGACAGCAGCGTCGTGATTGGTCTGAGCACCGTTGTTTGGCACTCAGGCATGCAGTGGGAGCCTGGGCATATTCTCCACCCAGGCTGTGCATCACAGCCTGGGTGGAGATCTTGCAAAGTGGCAATGACTGTTTGGCTGGCAAACCGTCACACGCACTTAAGTGCATGACCCATTCCTCCCCCTGCTGGCTGTGAGACAGCTCAGACTGCCGCACCCCGTAAAACTGCCTCAGTGAGGACAAATAAAATTATAATAATACTGTGATATTATAATTTTATTTTTCATTTTTTCCACTGTTGAAGAGCAGTTGGGCAACGCTCCAGCGGAGGAGCCGCCACGGTCGGCCACAATTTTTAGCCTACATCTGCACTACGGCCTAGATCAAACATAATTTGCTGTATCCCTTATTAGACAAGCACCAAAATAGGGAAACAACAACTGGAATGCCTCCCATAGCAATATAATTCGTTTTTTCTTAATAAACATTCAAGTCAACATGTGCCGTAAGAGTAAAATATTTTTTCTGGTCTTCATTGATCTTGGGTGGGAGAATGAAAACCTGTTCAATAGTCATGAATGCCCGTTGTGGCTTATTTAAACATAAAAAAGAGTTGCCATATGAATAAATGAATGAATGTCAGACACTTCTAAAGCACACTTCCACCCAGAGGAGTCTTGGCACTGAGAAAGCCAGCCTGAGGAAATAATGGCACTCTGCCATCTTAAGGAAAAGTGCCAGGCTTTAATAAGTTTCCTAAAGTAGAAATATTTTTTGTGTGGATTTAATCTGACTAGTTCGGGAGTTCCACTATTTACCTGTGAGGAATGAAAAAAAAATGCCCCCCTTCTGCTCCATCTAATTCTGGGATCCACAACATTCCTCCTATTGGAAGAACTGAAAGGCCTTACAGGGACATAACAGCTAAACGTAGGTTTGTTGGAACCTGACCCGGCCTTATGTAACACTCAGTAAACCATGCACAGAGACTTAAACATAGACAATTTTTGGAATGGCAGGTAATGCAGACCTTTCATAACCTCCGAGATATAGTGGTGTTTATGTATCCCCAGATCTAAGCGGGCTGCCATATTCTGAGCCTCCTGCAGTTTTTAACAAAGCATTTGATGAACTCCCAAACACAGATCATATTAATCAAGATGTGAGGCCTTGGATCACAGTTCTGTGGAACAGAATCTGGAGGAAAGGGATTTTGTTTGGCAAACATAAGATGTAGAAACACGTTGCAGACACGTGATTAATATGAGTGGTGAAAGAAATGTCTTTGTCCAAAGAAATTCAATTAATCAATCAAATAGGATTTGTAGAGCGCTTCTTATCACCCCTGAGGGCATCCAGGCAAAAGGAAGGGGGAGGGGGTGAAGGGGGTGCTGCTGAGATGAGATAGTTGAAGAGCCAGGTCTTCAGGTCCTTTTTGACACCTGCAGGGTGGGGGATGCACGATGGTGGAGGCCATTCCAGGACTTGGCAGCCAGGTGTGAGTAGGTGCAGCCACCACTCCTGCTTCTGGGGACCCTTAAAACATTCATGTCTGATTGGCTCACCCACCATTTGCATAAGTTAACCTACTTATAAGTCCCTAGTATATGGCATGAGGTGTACCTAGGGCTTGCAAGTTAAAGTGTCCCCCTGTAGACTGCAGCACTTATTGGCCCACCACGAGTGTGACAAAGCAAAGCAAACCCCTTAACCTGCCTTTGCTGGCTGGCAGAGTAGTTTTCCAAACTGCTAACTCAACTTTGCCATTTAAACTAACAACAACAAATCCAGCCCTTCCTTTATAATATATGTAAAGCACCCCTAAGTATGGTGCTGTAAATTAAAAAGTAGGACCGTTTACGATTGCTGGTCAGAACACATTCTTCTGCCCTCCTTGGGAGATGTATGAATTACTCCCAAGGAGAAGCATAAAAGGGCAATCCACTGTAAGAGGTGTTACCTCTGCCTAGAAGGAAGAGCAAACAGGGTGCGAGCACAAAAGGCGAGCTTCAAATAAGATGCCTTTGAAGGGAAAATGGTGGACACACACCAGGTGGGCTGCTCTTTTGTTCGGGTAGACAGGATGATGTAGGGGACAGAGAGGGGAAACAGTTGCTAAACCAGTTTTCCAGTTGGCCTATAGCCCTCAGGTAGCCACACGTCTAAAGAGGGCTACCAAGCTTCACACACCGAAAGAGAGGTTCTGCCATCTTGAGAGTGGGCAGACAATTGCACTCTATGATAGCTAAATTCTACCCTTTGCAGGAAGCCATCATCAAGTGGGAGGGGACCAGATAGTCCCTTTGCAAGGAAGAGAGGTTGCACCAAAGACTGCACTGCACATGCTGATCCTTGGGCTAACAAAGAGAGGACTTTGGTGTGGTGCCCTGCTCAAGGAAAAGCCATACCCAAACCCTAGAAAGAAGAGGTGAACTCCTAGAGTCAGTAGCCTGACTTCCTGTTACAGCTACAGGGTGATAAAAGGAGGAAAAGCCTGCATTGGCCAGTTGGTAGCCACAATCGCTTGACCGCCATTGGCATCCAAACTGCAGCCTGGGAAACAGTCTTGATGCTCAAAAGTTGCTCCCAAATCCGCTTGACCAGGAAGAGTCATCTGAGTGCAGTTTGATTGACCAAGACGGACACCAGTGTTAGTTAAAGGGAACCGCTGGTTTCGCTGTAACAAGATACTAGTGGCAAAAGGCTTTTTGCTAGGTTTCACCTGTACTTCGAGGGACATTGCCCCGAGGCTAAAGTTGCCCCACTGTGTTTGTGGACTGAGGGGTGGCCCCAGGAAGACCCTAGTCACCATATCAGTAGGCTCAGCATCCTGTATCCCTTGCGTGAAGACCACTCCATTGACATCTATGATGGTTCACCTATAGAACCTGGAATCGGACTGGAGACTGCTTTGACTTCAAGATAACTGTCCTACCAAGCCTTATTGCCCCCTGCGACTTTCACCATGCTGGAGCTGGTCACCCAAAGTGGTCTGAACTAAAGGAACACAACTTTATAAATGTTTTCAAAAGTTTCCAAAGTAACTGTTAACCATGGAAGTTACCAATGTTTGCTCATGATTTGTTAGTGTTGGCCCTCTCTGTATGGTCACCCTCAGACTTTTCTTCTTCACCCCTCCTGTTTTTGAATTCCGCTTTTGTTGGATTGAGGGTTCTGTGCACTCTACCTCTGCTAACCATTGCTAAAGTGGTGCTTGTGTTTACTCCTTTAAACATGGTAAAATTAGCTTACACCCAATTGGCACATTTAATTTAAAGTGCTGTTACCTGTATCCAAGGCCTATAAATTAAATACTACTAGCCCACCTACAGAACATTCAGTGCCACCCACTGAATTTGGCCTTTAAACCATGTCCCGGGCCTGCCACTGTAGCCTATGTGCAGTTTTAAACTGCCAACTTGACCTGGCAAAATACATGTTTTGCCAGACCTAAAACCTCCCTTTTTAATAAATGTAAGTCACGCCTAAGGTAGGCCCTAAACAGTCCATAGGGCAGAGTACATTCTATTCAAAAGGAAGGATGTGTTTATGACCTTTACACGTCCTGGTGGTGAAAAACTCCCTAATTCATTTTTCACTACTATGAGGCTTACCTCTCCAATAGGATAACATTGAGTAACCTATTACATTTACAACATTTATAACATGCTAACGTTTGATTGGGAAAAGGTATACATGTGATGTTTGTTCTAAACAGAATTTTAATAAGAAATCCTCTTTAATGGTAAAGGCGGATTTCAAGTCACAATCATGAAAATGCCACTTTTAGAAAGTTGCTATTTTCCTGTCCTAACAATTTGGTGCCTGCATCCTGTGTCCTGGGTTACATGACTGTGAATAGATGGCAGTTGGCCTTTGTGTATTCCTCCCACAGTGAGACAAAGGGGGACTAGATGTTGGCAGGATGAAGGGGCGTAGCTATTTCCTGCCCCACTTAAATTTCAAAGAGCTGCCTCCAGCATACTCAAAAAGGAACCCAACACTACCCTTTTCACACCCTAGAATACTTGGAGCCTGGGCAGGTGAAAGACGTAACTTTCCAAAACCAGATTTGGGGGTAGCCTAGAATTTTCCCCATTCAAAGGCTGGCACTAAGTATAAGTGGTGGACCCACAGACCAACCCTTTAGTACAGTCCTGGACTTTAAGGAGGACCCTTGAAAGACTGTCTTGTACTTTAGAGGACTGCCCTGCTGTTTGAGGCCTGCTTTGTACCCTCAGAGGTGCTGATTGAGTCCTGCCATACTACTTGCTCCCATGTCGTGAGCCCTCTCCTTGCGAGCGCACGTCTCCAGAGGCAGAACACCTCACCGATATTCCACCGTTTTGCTTGCAACTACACTACCCAGAATTCCTTGCGCGTCACGTCCGACGTCGCGAGAGGACGGCATAAACAGGAAGCAAGACTCCCGCAACGCCGTCGGAAATTCTCTGGTCTGGGTGATTCTCCTGCAAAGGTTCCCGTCTTGTTGGCCTAGTCTGGTAAGTGTGCCTTGCACCACTTACATCTTTGTCCTTAAGTCAACCTCCGTTGGTGAGCGGCGGCTCGTGCGGAGGCTGGCTCATTATCGAGTGTCGGCTGGCATTTTCGGCTGGCGGCGATGGAACGCTGTGGATTTGCACGGCGGGGGGTCGCATGAAGAGCGGCATTCATGCGCTCCTACTTAAAGTCTCTTCCTGGTCCTCCTGAGTGCACTCTATAGGCGCTCCCCAGTGTGTCCCATATGCTTTGGTTGCTGCAGTTCCCACAGATGTCTGTGTAAGATGTATTACACAAGAACCACATACTGCTAATGTCGTATGGATTAACAAAAGATAACGTTGATAAGTCAAGTGTCATATAAGGGGATGTTACTACTGTGGCTGGATGAATGTGGCTTGCTGTGTTATGTGATTGGAACATACCCACAGACTTGTTAACAGTGTTGTCTCTGGCTCTATCTTTAACAGGGGTTGGCAAGTGTGGTAGAGGTCTTCTCTCTATCCCTGTGACGAACGGTGGAGTCTAGAGAAGGGTAGGTTTATGGCAAAAGATTTCAGTGCCAGGTTATTGAAGTGCGATACTTACAGGAAATGAGTGAATTCGTGTATATATGGTTATTGTTCTTTCTCTCATTTCTGCAGTGATAACACTACAAGTCCGCCCACACAGAAGGTGCCCCCTCCTTCTGTCTCTACTACAATCCCTACAAGGATTATTCTTTTACTTTACAGGTATAGGAGGTATAGTCACCGGGTCTGGCTTATATACCAGGCTTTCGCATAATTTTTTATATGTGAAGGAAGTGTTTTCAGTGTGTGTTCTTCTTTTTCTCATTTCAGATCTCCCTCCCCGCTGTTCCCTTCCTTTCCTTCCCCCACTTGATCCTTGCGATGACCTTTGCCATTATGGCTTGTAGGCTTGGTTAGATCAAGAGGTGGACCACTCCTTTCATCAAACCGATCCTGAGGACTGGCCATCGTTACATCCCAGGATTACCAGAGTGAGTCCATTGGTTAGTTGGTTGCACCCTCCTGAAAGAGCTGCATAGACATAACAAGAGCTAGAGACCTTGCACAATGCACCTGGCCTCTGCCTGGTGTGAGTCTTAACCCCTCAAGTCGTGCCCAACCAGTGCTGGACTTATGGAAGTGGTCCTAAAGGTTCTTCCCCAGCCAAAACCTGAAACATGAGACTTAAAAAATGTTTCATTAACTGGAACCTACCTGCTCCTTGGTCTTCCGTGGTGCATTGCCGGTTGGCCTGACTTCACAGTAGATTCTTCTATATTCTTCTCCACAGCAGCAAATCTTGTGCGGTGGCACATTTTAGTTGGGTATCCAGCCTTATGGAGACTCCTGCTGGATATGTTTGACTTCCCAAAAAATGACAGTCCAAACATAGAAATCTTCACTGCGACTTCATGCATTGGGTCATGAGCAACAATGAGTCCTCCTCGGACACTGCTGGCTGCCATGCACCTGTGAACTGTACCTTGTCAGGAACATTTCTTCAAACTTTCCTCTATGTCTGAAGGTAAGCCAAGACCAGGCCCAGTACACCTCGTGTACTCAATCGCAGTCAGCCTTAACCTTTGACCTTGCCCCGGTCTCGCGCAGCCAGAAACCCATGGTTGGCACTTTGATCTTTTAGGCACTATTTTTCACTTAATAATTTAAGAATTCATAACTCTGGTTCTACTGATTGAATTTAATTTGTTTTGGTGTCATTTTATTTATGTAAATTTTCTCTATGTTTCTAAATTGGTGTGGGATTTTTCTTGTGTTGACTTTTCAGTTTATTACTGTTGGCATTTGGGTTTCTGGTTTTACTCAAGTAGAAGACCACAATCTTTGTCAGGGTGAAACACAAGCAAACCTCAAATTAACCTGTGATTAACCTTCTTGTAGCTTGGCACAAAAGCAGTCAGGCTTAACTTAGAGGCAATATGTAAAGCATTTATGCAGCACACAAACTCTAATGAAGTGAAAACACAACAAAGGGTATAAAGAGAGTAAAATGTAATAAATTATTTGACACCAAAACAACAAAAATGCAACCAGTTGAACCTGAGATATGCACTTGTAAAGATTTCAGGCAAGTACAGTGCCAAGAGCATAAAACACCACATGTGGTTATCTGGCAGTACAAGACTGGGTGAAAGGCACAAGTTCAGGCTGAGCACGATAGTGAGTGGGCTAGAGACAGGGACCAGGTTATCCCCATTGAAAGAGTTACCTTCAAAGCCCAGCAGCAAGAGTTCCCTTCACAGTGAAAGGATCCACAAGGAGCAGGGACAGAGTTGCAGATAGTCTTAGATGTAGCACAAAGATGAGGTCGGGCATTGTGGATGGTCATTGCTGTATTGCAAAGATCCTTTCGGAAATTGAGACATTTGTTACTGGAGCTTCGCTTTGGCGGTCACCATCAGCTGGCGATGCAGTAGCGCGAAGTGCAGATCTTGCACTGCTGGACATCGCTGGTGGTTGCTGTGATGCAGAGAGTCGAGTTCGCCTGAACTTTGAGTTGACAGCCCAAAACTTCAGGATTTCTCCTTTTCTTTGAAGAGGAGTTCAGCCGAAGCCATTCTAAAGGTCCTTGACCGGAGGGTCACCTCCTGGTGGTCAGGAACTCACTTCAGCAGAGGCCAGCAGGGCTCAGGCAGGTCCAGTTGAAGGTCTATGCAGCAGGTCAGGTGGCAGGTGCAGGGAATCTCCGGAGGTTGGTATGTCCCTGTAACTCAAAACAAGAGGTCAGTCTGTTGACCCTTGAAGTCACTTCAGCATGGGGTGAGGGGTACAGCTCCAATCTTCCTTGTCATTAATCAGGGCAGCGGAGCAGCAGAGTAGCAGGGAATCAGTGTGGCAGTCCCTCTGGCAGCAAAACAGCACAGTAGTCCTTTTTCTGTAGTATCCACAGGTCCAAGAGTGTACTGAAGATTTGGGTCTGAAGGTCCAATATTTATATCTGGTACCCCTTTGAAATAGGAGAAATGTCTTCAGAATTCCCTTTGAAGTCCTTGATGTTTCCTGTCTAATGTGCCCTGACTCCAAACTGGCTGCATGAACAATGCCATGGTGACATATCCTTTGTGTGAAGGCAGGAGACAGCCTATTCAGTTGCTAGTGGGGCTATCCCAGCTTTCCCCCATCCTGACAGTTGATGGCCCAACCAGGCATGCCTAATCCCTCTATTGTGTGGCTGACTGGGAGAAAAAACAAAGTAGTGCCAGCTACACCTAGTCATGCGACCCATGAACAGGCTTAAGGAACCAAATAGGGCAGGGAAATGCCAACTTTCTAAAATTGATATTTTCAAATTTGTAACTTAAAATCCTACTTTACCATTAAAGGCCTTGCAGTAGTGAAAAATACATTTAGGAGCTTTCACTATCAGGACATGTAAAACTTGAAACTATATGTCTGACATATTACATACACTTGACCCTGCCCACTGGATTGCTTAGGGCCTACCCTAGGGGTGACTTATGTGTACTAAAAAGGAAGGTTCAGGCCTGACGAAAGGTTTATTTTGCCAGGTTGTAATGGCAGGCACACAAAGGCTGCAATGGCAGGCCAGACCATGTTTAAAAGTCTATTTAAGTGGGTGACATAATGAGGGCTGAAGGCCCACTAGTAGCAGTTAGTTTACAGGACCTTGTTACAAGTAGTACCACTTTATTAGGGACAACAATAAAATTAAATGTGGCAATTGAGTGTAAACCAATTCTATCATGTTTAAAGGAGAGAGCACAAGCACTTTGGCACTAGTTAGCAATGGTAAAGTTCACAGAGTCCTAAAAGTCAACTAAATAGTGATTCAGAAAATAGGAGGCTGAAGGCAAAAAGTGTGGGGATGACCCTGAGGAAAGGGCTAAGTCCAACAATGACTGTTTGTGTGTGTCATAAATACTTAACACTTTTCCTCTAAGTTAGGCCTGACTGCTTTTGTGCCAAGCTACCAGAGCTAAGCACAAGCTGATTGAATGGCTTTTGTGGTTCACTCCTGCAGGGATTGTGGTTGTTTCTAGAGAAGGGGCTTCAGCCTCCTCAATCAAAACCCAATTTCCTACACGATTCAAGTGAAAACAGTGATCTACTATTTGCTTAATAATTTATATCTCCGGAAACCTCCGGTGAATTGTGTTCATTTTGGTGTCTAAAAATGTATAAAAATAAAATCTACTATTAAAATGTTAAAAGTGATGCAAAAGTGGCGCAAGGGGCTCATAAATCTGCCCCTTTGTGTTTTTGTTCTTTCTTGTTCAACTGTTTTGGTACTTCTAAATGCTTTGTGCTTTTCCCTTTGAAGAAGCCTGACTGCTCAAAGCCACAGCTACCCAGGGTTCATCTAAGGTTTTTTGCAAGAGAGCCTGATTGGACCGAAGATAGGTTTGTGAGTTTATTACACAGTGACGTCCCACAACCACACCACGTAATAAATCATTTTTGTCACAGGCATGCTTCACCTCACCTCCAGTAATAGGAGCTTCTGTGGTCTAAAATACTAAATCAGTTCTGGGAGAGAATTCGTATCATTTTGACCTTGATTACTACAATCCCAATACACGCTTTTAAGCCTTTTAAAGTTGTATCATTTGTTTGAGCAGCAATTTGCTGGGAACTTCCCTTTCTGCTCTGGACCAGTGGGTTAATTGCAAATATGAAAATTAATTAAAGTTATGATAGTACTTCTGTGGTCCTGGATGTCTTCAGGTGTTTGTATAAATAATTCCTGCCACAAAAAACTTAGAATCCACAAGTCATTGTCTTGGGTTTGGTTAGCAAGTATTAACATGTTGTTAAGAGTCACCAATGACAATAAACATTCCTTTAAAAGTATGTCTATTTTTTATCCTATTCAACAACACACACCACGCCCTTCCATTCCTTCCAATTCTGCTCTCTCCTTTTCACAATTAATAAGACATGTAGCATTGCTCAGAATACTACATATATGGGCAAATCACAACATCCTTCATTTACCCTTAGATATCCATTGTCTTCTCTTACTTCAAAACCGCTCTTGTCCACCCTAATGCCAATCTATGCCCTAAGACAACACTCAAGCTATTTTTGAGCACATAGTAAATGTTGAAAAGAGTCAATATCTCCAATGTATATTGAGAGTGCAGTACCTTGGAGATTTAACAGTAGGTATTACAGTACTGGCACTGGTGGCAAACTCCAGGTTTACAATAGCGATCAGGTGAATGGTGCCACAATAGATATCAAAACCAAGCCAACATCATCAAAGAAACAAACATTCTACAATGCCTATTGTTGGCAATTGTTAGTGATGCTGGACTGGACAAAGAGAAAAGTTTTTTTCTCTACAGTGGATGACGCCTTTAAGCAAAGGATTAGGAGAAGAGGCATCTATCTTTACATAATAAAACAACTGCATTGATTAGTGGTGCAAGGGATCTGATGTTAATGAATGTTCCCTACCAAAGAAATTATTTATTTTTTCATATCTTTCTGAGGACATGGCAACCTAATTACGTTAGTCTAGACAGTATCACCAGGGATTCATGATAGACACATGGATCGTTTGTCAAATGCATAGTTAAAAACCCAAAATGTTTTCTCCTTATTCCTAAATGTAGAGGTCTAGTTATGAACATGGGGTTAATGTCTACTTCAAAATGCCTCTATTCAATTGCCCAAAATATCTGTTCATAAACTTCCACCATACAAACGATGTCCAGTGCTCAGATTAACATATTATCGATATCCTGAACTTCAAATTAAATTACATGGGGGAGGAAAGTCTGTGGTTGCAGACCTAGATCTTTTTGTCTCTGCCTCTTCATTGCATCACCTGCTAAACTTTGTTCAGTATTCGCTCTTTTTAGTATTCAGTAGTTTCAGATTGCAGCTAACATTCTTGTCCTTTAGTTTCAGCAGTGTAGGTGCACAGAAGCTCATCAACGACACACCTTCTCACAATGTCCTCGGTTTATGGATATTGTATCCACTCTCAGTTGAAATACGGAGAAATTGAGGACGACCCAAGATTCTAAGTGTGGTTATTGCTTATGTTCAGTACTTTTATAAAGTTCCCTCCTTCATTTTTCCATAGATCAGCTCTGGGAATGACGGTCCTATGGACTTGTTGGTGTCAAAACAGCCTATCAGAAAAAAGAGGAGCGGGGACCAGGAGCTAGTTGTGGTCCAGTGCCTGTGCTCCTTATGTCAACTGTATCAATCAAATCAGGAGGCACTGTTCCATCCGAGGTGTGCGAGTAATCACCCACTCAATGAAAAGAGGAATGTAAAGAGGGTCCTAGGCTAGAAGTGACCCATGTGTCGAAGGGAAAAGCAGAGCTTGTCTCTTGATGCCCTCACACACCCGAGGGGTGTCATGCTTCATCATTGGGCGTTTTGCTCCTCGTCGGGCCGGCGCTGCAATGCCCTATGGGTCCCCCGAAGGGTCACTTTAGCGGAGATCTTTTGAGACAAAACGCCGTATGGTGCATGCGGGTGTGTGGTGTGGGTCCTAAAAAGGTGGTGCAATGGTGTGTGCAGAGTGAGTCTAAAACTGTCTAAGGGTTGCCCAAAGGGTACTTTTAATGAAGGGGGGTGGAACCCTTGACAGGTTAAAAAACCCGTATGTTAGGTGTTACCTTGAGGGGCTAAATGTTCCAAAGGTAACTACAACGAGGTCGACATGTTTCACGCCCCTGTGGTCCAAACATGGCGCTTCCTCAGGACCAAGTAAATCGTGAAGTGTAAGTGAAAGTGAACTGAGGGATACTACCCTCAGTGTGTATCCGGGCGTACAAGGACTAAATAAACCCTGCCGTCTAACTTGTTAGATCTAGATCGCTCCTGGATACTGCCTAGGTAGAAAATGACAAAAAGAGAGAAGGACAATGTGTCACAGCTTCGAGGGGGCAGGGGAAAAGGTAACCTTGCCCCAGAGTTTGTACTAAAATTAATAAAGAAACTAGGTACGAACCAGAGATGGAAAATAATGTGCCTTCCCAAAAGTAAGTGGGACGCGGGGTCTCAACTATGAGTGACGAGAGTGAGGCACAGATGTCAAGGGGGCGGTGGCTCCCTGGCACGTGCGGCCCCACTGACACTCTAGGAGTCACCTGCTAATCCCAGTGCGCTCTAGTTAAGAAACCATCATTGATGTCACCCAGTTATGCCTCAATCGTATCACCGGTGTGTTTATGCAGCGTCTCATCAAGGGTGACTGACACGGGTGATGGAACGTCCACCCTTTTTGGCGTCGCAGTATCACATCAATGTAGATACAGACCTCATCATCACAACACTCACCTAAACATAAGGAGAAAGTTGCTCCATAGAGTAGGAGACGAGCGCCCGCACCTTCTCTGGCTAAATGAGAGGTTATATAGAAGATAAAAACAGACACACTCGTAAGTATCAACAAGCGCCGGTCTGTTGATCGTGCGGTCTAAGTATTAGTAACTCGGGCAACATACCACATTCTTCATTCAGCGCGATATTACTCACAGTTTTGCTCGGGTGCTGGCTCTTGTGCACCTACCCCAGCCGTCCTCCTGCCTGTAAAAGAGCAGAGTATCGGTACCGGCTCTATATGTAGTCCCGCTGGGCTCATTGTGGCGGTACCTGTTTCCGGTCCGATCGGCACTTCTGCGATTCAGCTGTGTTCAAGGAAGTGTTAGTGGTAATGCGCATGCGTGATGGCCAGACATTCAGTTCCTGCGCATGCGTGTGTGTCACCTATTCTGATTGCCGAGTGAAGTTATCTCGTTGTTTATGGTGATACACGAAGGGATAACTGATCGGTAAAGCGATGCAGATGGGTGACATATATGAGATCAGAGTCAAATAAGGGACTTAGGGCCTCATGTAGGTAGCCAAATACCGGTCGGTAACGGCCGAAATTCGGTAAATATCCCGTTACCGACCGGTATTCAGACAAGTGAGATGTAGGAGTCCAAAAACCACTTTTCGGTAAATATGAGGCGGTAAATACCGATTCATAGTTACCGAATTCTAAAATACCGATTCATATTTACCGAATACATTATTAACGAATCGGTAAATATGAAGTGGTAAATATGAAGTGGTAAAAATTTAAAATGACATGTAGGAGCAGTCGGTAAATAAGAAATCCAGGAAAAACGGTAAATAAGAGTCGGTAATTAACACGGATGGAAAGCAGGTGGTAACCATCAACAATGCACATAAGCAATCCCAAAATGCAACTGCGTGGACAACATGGCCGCCATGTACGTCATTGCAAGGCGCCTACGTCTACAGGCAGCAGGACTGAGGGTGTGGCGACGGGAGGAACAAATCTACAGACAGCGCATCACACTATTCCAGCTGACTGATGCAGAGATACATGAGAGGTACAGGCTACACCCCGAAACCATCATGGACTTAATCAGGGACCTTCACCCACTCCTGGACCAGCCAATAAGAAGGGCGCACGCCATACCCCCACATGTGCAGGTGCTCTGCAGCCTACATCTGTTGGCATCCGGCAGTTATCAGGTGGTGATAGCTGCGGTGGGTGGGGTGTCCCAGAGTTGCCTGTCACGTTTCTTCAGGAAGTTCCTGGATGCCATGATGCAGAGAATGCACCACTACATAAGCTTCCCAAACACACAGGCTGCACTGCAGAAAACAAAAACAGACTTTTATCACATGGCACAGTTCCCCCATGTCATCGGCTGTATTGATGGTACACACATCCCAATCTGTCCTCCAGCTGACACAGAGCACATCTACAGGAACAGGAAGTCCACCCACTCCATCAATGTGCAGGTCATCTGTGATGCAGGGAACATCATCACAGATATTGTTGCAAAGTTTCCTGGGAGCACCCACGACTCTTACATCTTCCAGAATAGTGGGATCTACACACGACTGAGAGCCGGAGAATTCGGAGAGGGATACCTGCTGGGTAAGTAACAGTGACGCCCCTTGAAACCTGCAAATCAGAGTGTATAGAGGCATGTAACTGATGGTTCCCTTTTACTCATCCAGGCGACAGTGCATATGCATGCCGTTCATTCATCCTCACTCCCTACCTACACCCAGCAACCCAGAGTGAGAGACGATACAACGTGGCCCACAAATCTACACGCAATGTGGTGGAGCGCACGTTTGGACTGCTGAAGAGCAGGTTCCGCTGCCTCCACAAGAGCGGAGGCGCACGCCAGTACAAACCCATCACCTGCTGCAAGATAATTGCCACTTGTGCAATGCTGCACAACCTTGCCACGAAAAAAGGTACAGATGTGGAACTAACATATTTTGAGGACAACGAGGATGAGTCAGGCCAGCCAGAGGGCAGCGCAGCTAGAGTGCCAACTGCAATCGATGGGAGAGAGAGACGGGCAGAGATCACATGCAACTATTTCTGAGTAAGTGAGGGGACACAGCGAGTCGTGAGAAGTCATGACGTAGTTTAATGTGGCACCACGCCATGAACACATGAACAGGCCAATCTGGCAATATGCCATCTATACAATGAGTATGTCCAGGGTTACGTCACCCAATGGCAAGTGGATAAGCAGGGCCACATCAATGTTTGCGCATACGCGCTGCAGTGATGGATTGCACGGCCTGTGCATCCTCACTAGAGCCAACCCCAAGCCGCCTGCTGCTCCTGCGTGCTTCTGGGACGGGGGGTGTGATGCTGCTGCTGGTGTCGATGCTCTCCGCAGCATCCCCTGCAGCAGTTGTCGACGCCTGACTTGTCAATAGCACCCCTAGTGCACTTGTCACCTGCACCATCCCCCGTGACAGGTCGCTGCAGCACTGTGTTAGGCCCTCCTGCATCGTCACAGAGCGCCGGCACAGTAGGGAAGTCGCAGTTGCCAGACGGTTGAGTGCCCTGCTGGTAGTGTCCCTTCTCTGGCGTTCCCGGCGCCGTGCTTCGATGTCAGCATCTAATTTGCTGCACAACTGCTGGATTGACTGGGACATGTCCCGAATGCCCGCAGCCATGCCGCCAATGTTTGTGTCCATGTTGACTAAGCTTGTCCTCATCACCCGCATGTGCCTCTGGACTGACATTACTGCCTTTGATTGCAGGCGCTGTTGCTTCAACATTTGGCCCTCGAGCCCCAAGAAGACACCATGGCCGTCAGTGGGTGCTGGTGGACTCTGGACACGCGACCTGCGGCGCCCTCTTGCTCCCGTCTGTGCTGCCTGTGAGGTGTGGGGCACAGTGGGATGGCTCCCTTCCTGGGGCCCGGTGCGGTCTTCTGGGCCCATGCTGTCGTCTGACGAGGTGTCGAAGGCTCGTAGCCTGGCTGCTGGACGCCTCCTCATTCTCACACCTGCAAGCGGAGATGTGGCCGGTGAATCGAACATGAGTGGCGATGCTGGCTCTGGTGGTGGTGATGCTGGCTCTCGGTGAGGTGATGGTGGCTCTGTGTGCGGCGCGGCTGGCTGCGTAGGTGGTGCGGCTGAAAGTGGGCCTGCTCCCTGGTCTGAACTCGTGGTGGCTGGAGGTGATTTTTGTGGCCGGTGTGCCGTCTCCCCTGCAGCATGCCCTGTACTGCATGATGTCACATCTGTGGACAGAAAAACAACATTGGCTCAGTGTCCCCGAAGGGCTGCATTGCAAGCGTCACAATAAATCATTTCACATTCCAATCTGTCCTCTGTCTCCTTGTGCCTCGAGTGCGTGACATGCCTTGTTGCCCTGTGACATTTACGTCATGGTTAGTGTGGCCCTGACTACATCTCCCGGAATGCATTGCCTGTCTGCACTGACACGTGTGGACTGCAGTGTGATTCTCATTTCACAATGGGGGATGTGGGATAGGGGTAGGGGCGGCTACATTGCTGTGCTTTCGTCTTACCTTGGTGTGTTGCGGCTCTGGCAGAGCTGTCGGCGTCCCCAAGACCCACGACGCTCTCTTGCTCGAGTGTGGCCGCCACCAGCTCCTCCAGTTCGGTGAGGGCAGGTGCCCTGTTGGTTCCACCTCCGGTCTGGCTGGCCTCCTTCTGGATGTCGCCCATCTTCCTCTTGGTCACAATCCTCAGGTCATACCAGCGCTTTTTGAGGACCTCAATTTCCCTGTGGGTCACTCCCACAGCATTGACCTGCGCCTGGATGGCCAGCCATATGTTGCGCTTTTCGGCCTCAGGCACTTGCAGGGATTGCCTCCCAAACAGCTTCTGGTGCTGCTTCACCACCTCCTCCACCAGCACCTGGAGTTCCTTGGGGCTGAATTTGAGCTTCCTCCTCCTTTCCCCTCCGTCTTTCTGTGTGCTCTGGCTGGACATGCTGTTCGTTTCCCGCTCGCACATGCAACTGCTCCCTGCCTCTCCTCTGCACTCCGAGCCTCTCCAGGGTCGGCTAATTATGTACACCTGCCTGGGTGTGGCCACTTCGGCTAATTGTGTACACCTGCCTGGGTGTGGGCAGTTCCTGGTTGGGTGGGCTGTCGTTGCACAGGATTAGCTGTTTCGTCAAGTCATGTGATGTTATTTACCGAATCCGTACGTACCGATTCGGTATTTTCCGATTCGGTAGATACCACCTCGGTATTTTCCGATTCGGTAGATACCACCTCGGTATTTTCCGAATCGGTAATTATCACCTCGGTATTTACCGATTCGGTGAATTCCGATTCGTATTTACCGAATGTTACCGAATCGGTAACTGTTACCGAATTTTTACCTACATATAACTTACCGATTCTAATTTACCGATTCGGTACGGCTCGGTATTTAAGAACCGGTAAAATTTATTTACCTACATGAGGCCCATAGTGTGGACCGTGTGCCAACCTCTAATGATCATTGTGTTGTTGTTAGTCGGTGCATAAGGAGGTCGTCTTCCAAATGTCAGATGATTGTGTGTCTCATTCGAGATCATTATCATAGTAAAGTGGGTAGCGGTCGCCACCCAATCAAATTGTACACTCTAGTTCTTTCCAGTCGGTCCTAGCCCTTGGTCATGGATCCAGTAGTTTCTAGTAAACAAAGCTACACCCCCAGAGGTGTGTGTGGCATAGTGTGTCATATGTGTTACTAGAGAGAAAGTGTGGCTCATATAAATGAATGCCATCGTACTGGAGTGACTATGTCATAAAGGGGCTGGACTAGATCATGGGTATGAGAGTTTAGAGTTCAGTCCATGGTATCTCATCATTGAGACCTTGTTCATGTGTTCATAGACGGTGTACCCATTGTTGTTCACGGCGTAGTAAGGATGTGTTGTTCCACAACTGATTACTCTCCAGTATTGTCCATTTTATGTCATCACATGAATGTCCTTCCTCAATGTAGTGATTAGTTAATCTTATGGCCGTCCTGCCCCGTCTGATCGTACTCCTGTGCTCACTGATCCTCGTTTTGACCGGCCGTGTAGTCATCCCTACGTATTGGAGTGAACCTGGGCAGGTGATCAGGTAAACACAGTTTCTGGTGTTGCAATTCGTGTGTCTACGCTGTTCCCACATAAAATCATTCAGGTTGAGGGTTGTGGTGTGTTGTGTGAAAGGAAAAACACTGCAAATCCCGCAGGGGTAGTGGCCCTTCACAGCAGGGAGGTCCCATAGGGTAGACTCCTGGGGGTTGTTTTTGGGGCGTGGTCTGGTGTTGATCAGTTGGTCATGTAAGTTTGTGGTTCTTTTGAACGCAAAACGTGGTCGTTCTATCATCAAGGTGCCAGTGTTTAGGATCTTCCAGTTGCGGTTCACAATATTCTTGATTTTGTTTGACAAGGGTGTGAAGGTCGTCACACATGTAATGACGTTATCAGGTTCTTTCACCCTGTCCTCCAGGAGTGCCTGACGATTATTGTTTCTGGCTCGTTTACGAGCTCTCTTCACCACCTTATCTGGAAAGTCCCTGTACTGAAGGTTTCTTGTCAAGGTGTTAGCTTGGATGTCATATTCATGGATGGTGCTGCAATTGCGGCGGATTATCAGAAATTGCCCATAAGATAGATTCTCCCTCAAGGCTTTGGGATGATGGCTGCAAAAGCTGAGGAAGCTGTTATGGTCAGTTACCTTACTGTAAGTGGTAGTGTGTAGCTGTCCTTCCTCCAGGGAAATTAAGAGGTCTCGGAATGGGATCTCCTTCTCACCAGCTGTTTTGCTAAAACGTAGGTGGGGGTTCAGATTGTTTATCCACTTAAAGAATTTGTTGCTCGTGTCCACATCCCCTTTCCGGAGGATGAGCACATCATCGATGTACCATTTCCAGGTGATCAGGTTATCTTTGTAGGGGTTGTTGTCCGTGAAGATGTAATTCGCCTCGAAATGTGCCATGTACACTCCTGCCAGGCTCAAAACAGCAACAATTAGATATTAAACGTAACATACCCTGAGTCACCTTTGACTGCATTTTTTACTAGAACCACCTGCATTGTTGATGGTAAAGGCATATTACATTAGGATACATGGACAATATATATCATTTTTATTTCCATTCACATTTTATTGTATAGGTAATGTTTCTATTTGTTTTCTATCCCAACATAGCTATAAGGCACTCAATGTTACATAATTGAGGAATGGTTCGATTTTGTGACCCATTTCTCTATATTAAGGAAATACTTTTTTGGGGAATAAACTATTATAGTTTCACTCAATACATTCAAAATCTCTTCATCATAAAGTGCATTTGATCATAATTTGGGATACATTTATCCTCAAGGATTTCCCTAATTCCAATTGTGTCACAAATTCATTGTATACATTTAAATAATAGATACTTGTTAAAACACACAATCCTCTATTTCAGTATTTGGACACTAGGTACATAAAGTGGTCACTCCATACCAAGTACTCCATTCTGTAACATGCCCCATATTCCAATAGCAATTATTGTAATATTCTAGCGCACAAAAAATAATCTAAAGTGCTAGATGAGTCCTAATATGAATCAATTATTTAAAGTGCATACTGCCCGTAAAGCACACCGTGCATAGTTCTAAGGTATCTTACAGTACTCGATCCTCCCAAATGTTTTAGGGTACGATGTTATTCCAAACAAGAGCATTTAATGTAAGATTTTTTCACACTTCAAGGTGCTGTAAAGTGCATGATGCATCATGATATGATACAAATACATAAAGTGCATTGTGTTCATAAAGTGCACAGTATATGATCGTAACAATTCTTACAATTCTAGATCAACCAAAGTGAAACAGGGTACAATATGATTCCCGAGAATATAGAATCCAGAAGAGAATGTTGACCATCCATAAAGTACATGACATCAAAATTGTACAATCCAATTCTATGCAAAGTGCATAATATTTGTAAAGTGCATAAAATTACAAAATATATTGAACTTGACTAAAAATCGTTTCTCAGACCTGATAAATAAATTATGCATAATAGCCCAAACCGCTTTTAGATGAGCCCTCAGTTATGCCCATTGTATGCCTGGGTACTACAGAGGCCAACATAGAGGCCTCATCCCATATTAATCCTGGATCGCCATAGTATCCCTCAAAAATAGCAATTTTACAGTATTCGGCAAATGTACACATGAGAAAAGGGGGACTGAAAAGAGGAGGGTGGACTACTGAGATGTACAGCGTGCCTACGCAGGAGACAGGGTACTTAAAACCATTTCCAAATAACAAGATTCTTATCATATGTCATAGTCTCTTGTTCCGAGCTAAAAAAGCAGGAGTTCCACTCGGTCTCAAAATCACAAATGGACATACAGTTCGGTGTCTGTATTGTGGCCCCAAGGTATCTCTGTTCCTATTTGATAGTATTAGCCGTGATTCTTCTTTCCTGAGTTTATTTTTCTTGATCACCTCCCTTGGATGGGCTTGAATATGTTTAGTGCCGCAGTAACTGAATGTTGCCAACAATCGATTGTGATACTGCTCAAAGTGGCAGGCCATGGGGTAATTCTGTTCAACATTTTCTATGGCTTGTATATGTTGTAAAAATCTTAATTTCAACTTGTTAATAGTACTGTCCACGTATAACTTATCACAATCACATTTGAGCACGTAAATGACATAGTCGGTATTGCAAGTGATTCTATCATTGATTAACACCTCGTGGTCTTCAAACTCCGATAGATCCTGCAACATGATCCATACTTACATGCCTTACAAGAGCTGCATTTAATAAATCTTCCCATGTTCACTGAGAGCAAATTCATCTGTTATTTCTTAGGGTCATAATGACTGGATGTTAAAATATCCCCCAGAGACATTAATTTTTTAGAAGCTATCCGCAGACCCATCTCCACAACTTCCTTCTCCAGAATATGCCAGTCTTATGCAAGATCCTCTTAATACTTGGTTGCGCCATATTGTAATCCAAACATAATCGTTTTACTTTGTGATCTTTTTCATTTGAGCAATTATTCTGTGAGTACAATAGTTGCTCCTTGTATCCTCTTATAAGAAAACACTTGACCATACCACATACTTCTTTGTTGGACAATTCTTTCATAGAGCATATTCTATTAGCATTGGCTATATAGTATGCTTCATTTTAAAGCATCCAGATGACCACTATTCCCATGTAATAAGGAATTGGTAGCTGTTGGTTTTCTGTGGATCCTTGTTGTTAATGAATCACCAACTCTTCCAATTCCACATCCAGAAAGTTACAATGTAAACGGCTCTGCGTATGTGTAAATCATGAGTTGAGATCACTGTAGTTTTTCTAAAAAAACATTTAAATCATCTTCATTTCCTTCCCACTAGATAAATAAGTCATTTATAAACCGGGTCCACAATGCGATTCTCCTGGTGAACTCCTCATTTTCTTCGACGATGGCCACCCCCTTCTCCCATTACCCCATGTATAATTAGCGTAGGTGGAGGCAAAGGAGGTGCCCATGGCTGTACCTTGCTGTTGTAGATAAAAATTGCCATTGAACATAAAAACATTGTGAGTATGGCAGTATCTCAACATTTCCAATAACATTTGTGTGTGGTCCACTGGTCAATCCTTCAGAAAATGCTCACATGCCTGAATTCCTTAACTGTGTTCAATGGAAGTAGATAATGAGACTACGTCTAATGTCACCATTAAATATTCCTGTTTCCATGGGATATGATTGAGCTTTCTTTGAAAATCCGTGCTGTGTTTTAGATATGATAGAAGGACGGTTACATATTCCTGCAAAAACAAATCCAAGTATCTAGAGCTGTTTTCCCATAGCGATCCAACCGAGCTCAATATTGATCTCCCTGGTGGATTCAAAATACACTTGTATATTTTTGGCAGAAGGTCAACAGTGACAGTTTTTGCCTTTTTCACTTTAGGATTCTGGTAGTCTTCCTAATCAAAGAGATTTGAGTCATGCCATGATTTCAATTTCAAATTATACTCATTCTCCAGTCTTTTCATGGGATTTCCATTGAGGCAAGTGTAATGCACAGTGTTGCTCAATTGCCTTCTAACCTCTAACAGGTCAATCAAAACAATGTTCCCCCATTATGATCAATGAAAGAATATTTCTTAGTTCATTAATATCTTTCCAATCCTTTTGGGAAACATTGCTCTTATTTGGATTATTCTGCCATTTTTTTCGAAGCTGTTAGATCCTCTAAGACCAACTTTTGGAACAGATCATAAATATATATATGAGAAGCCATTTTCAATTCCCTCACTATTTTTTTTATTCTTTATATATAATATAATGTATAACTACTATAAATATTTCTACAATATTTTTGTACCATTTCATTATATTCGGTGGCATATTACCCAGATGTTCATAAGTTTATGTTTTTATCTATTTTCAATATCTTTTTGTTATGTTGTGTGCTGTCTCGTTTTGTATTGTAACCTGCTATTGTGTTGAGATTGTTGTTATTCAATTTTTTTCAAACATAAATAAATGATGCACTGCATGGCCCCACCCCTTACAAAGAAAAAAACCCCAAATAATAACCCTATATTCCCCTACACACAGCTTATATCATGATGAGCTCTTATGGTGCAGCACTTAGCCAAGCGCCTATTTTATCCGCCTGCAGTGAATCCATCTAACCCAATATTTTTCAGAGTTTATGGTTTACTATCGTACAATATAGCTTGGAAGGGTATGCAATGTTTGCCTGTTTCTGTTTCTGAGCTGTGATGTCTGAAAATAAATCATAAACGCTGAGAAAAAGTGGGTGAAATAAATTCATTTTACGCTCTACAGGACCATAAAACATGCGCTCTGCACTGAGCCAGTGGAGTCCATCATGATAAGGACCCTGCCAGAAGAGGCGTGGGGGACAACAGAGAGATAGGGGGGAAATGGACAATGAAGACAACATTAAAAAAAGATAGGGAAAAATAATTTACCTGCTGCCCGACGCTCTTCAGCTCCGTGTCCTCCCTGCAGCATAAAGGCTCCCACTGTCCCCTGCGGCCAATCCTGGCGCAGCTCTCTTGCTTAAAAGCAGCATCAGGATTGGCCTGAGCACCGTGAATTTGTGCTCCCAGAGAGACTGGGAGCCTATGCTAGCTGTCTCCAACCTGGCAGCGAAAAGTGGGTTTGGGACAGCTCAGTGCGCATTTCGGTTTGGCCGCCCTGAGACAGCCAGTCAAACAGATATGCACACTGATAGCGGTGCCCACCACTCCCTCTCATCACTGCCCTCACGATGGCCCTGTCCCCAAGACTCGCTGGACCTTAGAACCTGAAAAATAAAATTATAATAAATCTGTTTCCTTATAGTTTTATTTTACAAGTTTTGAGGCTGGCAGGGGGGCGCCACTCCACTGCCATAGCGGAGGAGTCACTACTGGACCCTGCAATGGGCATATTAAGTCATCATTGCTGCCAGCACACCGACAATGAGAGTGAGGTTAATAAAACCATTATCTTTTGTTTTGTTGTTGATCTAATAAGGTAGGCTGTAGAGAGTGCTACTTCCACTCCATATGAGGAGCCAGCATGGACTATTTGAATTCTCTGATCAAAAGAGAAAAAAGTGTATGCTTCTTCCGAGACTGTGCTGCTCAAAGCCTATTGTGGCAAATTACATTTCAAGATTAGAAAGAGAATGGAATGATGGTGCCAGCAAATCACGCATCCAGATGTGAAAATAAACTGATCCTATAGTGTCATTAGGATCTCAAATGTGCGTGTAAAAATAAAAGTGCAACCTCCCAGACCCAGACTATTTCTGAAGATTTCCCACTCCCACCCAAAACCAATCTCCAACTTTCAGTTCTTCAAAATCGCCTCACTACCTCGATTGTCTTAAGTTTCATCCCAGTGCCATCCGCAGCCTTTCAACTTTCTGAGGTCGATAAAATGAGTACCATTGAGTTGGGTAACAATACACATCTGTTATTCAGCGCGAACATACCCTTCTGCGTGAACGTGCGCCTTACAAATACACATGCTATGTAAAGTTATGTCACTGTAAGCCACCTCTCTTGACACAGTCTGACCACTCACTCCATTCTTAAGCACGGCTCATAGGAAATCGGCATTTTATCCATTGAAATTGCTTCTCTTGAATCTTTTTCAGAGACCGGACCGGTCCTATAAATCCAATAAAATGATTTGGCCGAGAACTGCGGCTTAGAATCTCGGTAGGGCCGATTGGCACCTTTATTTTACGAAGGTCAATAACATGAATATAATTGAATTAGGTAAGATCAACACTAGCCATTCGCTGTACAAACACAATGGTGAATCCCAGTTGCAGACTCTATACGAAACCAGCAATAACTTGGACAGCAACAATTGTCCACAAATAATTGGGTACATTTAACTTCTCTCTCGTTACCCCCTCACACAGCTGGCACCCAGCGCAGCACTGCTGCTCTCTGCAGATAATCATCAGAGCGGCGGGATCCATGCATTATTACTTATTAGAAAAAAAAGCAATTTAGTAAATAAACACAGACATGTTTTCGTTACTGATTTGCGAAGTCAGCTTGCCAATCTCCTCCTGTTCCCTGAAACTTAATCAGGTTTGTGTAGAGAAGTAGCTGAGGCCAAATAAATAGACGGAGGGCTATTGCACATGCAATTTTGTCAGCTCTGTTAGTATTTGGTCTAAACAAATCTTCAGTCCATTGCTGTTCAAACTAGATTTTGCTCTGGTGGAAAACAGGATGCAGAAAGCATCTGTAATCAGGGCAGCATTAAACAATTTATTACAGAATCCTGGCGTTGCCGTTGGTCATTTGCACAGCAGAGTGAAAGAGTAAAGAAAACACCTAACTAAGGATGGAAGTGAACCCACAAAAACGACCATTTATGTGTCAGAAGCCACAAAGTTGAAATTCTCCTGCAGCTTAGTAATTGTTTTCATTATCACCCAACTCAAGGGTACTCATTTTTATCAAACCGATGAAAGGCTCGGTTTTTGTTTAACATATGGCCTGCAGGTTAAATATCAGTCTTTGAAGGAGGCCATAAAGCAATTGATCTACAGAGTAATTTTCACTGTTCGCATGTAAAAACGAGATTGCACATAATAGTGGAAAGAAATGAGTTCAGAGTTGGTTAGGACGCAGAAAAAAACATTTTGTTGAATTCTAATTCACGATGATGACAGAGCAGACATTAGACAAATATATATGGAATGACAAAAAAAATCCAATGAAAAGAAGGCACATCCGACGCAGCCAATTCTCCAACCAGGTGAATAGAACAAATAGTGCTTGAAGCACGCTCTATTTCCTTTCACTTACCTCTATAAATAGCAGCGTGCATACCAGGACCTCATACATTACACACAACCCTTCCCACACAGTACCTAGTACAATAACACACCTCTCCAACCCATCAATCTGGCTCACCTCAAGAGGTACGATGACAAACTATTGGCTGCTGAGCGAAATAAGAGTGCTAGGTAACATAACCGGGACTCAGGGTCACGTGACCTGGAGGTGAACACACAATATGAAGCATAGCTCTCACAATACAAATCTTAGATCAGGATAGTTAAAGATGCCTGTAAAATTAAGAATAACCTCCAAATGGTCTGGTGGGTGGTGCTTTGGCAGTCCCATGGCGGTTCCTGTTAGAAAGGCACCGCACTGCATCAAAGCATGTTCCTGCACGGCATGGGCTGTAAAGTCCATTCCGTGCCGAGATTGGGTGTGCTTGCAAACAGGGGGGCACACCATGTGCCCCCCTGCATGCATTCTCTGGCCCAGAGGCAAAGGGACCCCTTAGTTTCATCACTGCAACTGCCAAGAAAAATGTGGCAGTGAAGAAACTCGTAATATGCTTGGCGGTGCCGCATGGCACCACCAGCATATTGCTTCCCCAGACTGCTGCACCACCACCGAGGGATCACGGATCCCTGGCAGTTGCAGTGGTCCAATGGCAGTCCACCCGCCAAACTCCTAATAGGACAGTCGGACCGTCGGTGTGGTAAGTGCTGCACCGCTATCCTGGGTTTGGCGGCCCATTGGGCAGCCAAACTCAAACAAGACCTTAGTCTCTGAAATGGAAATGAAAACAAAAATCCTCAGGGGGACAAGGTAGCAGGCTGTGGCTGAGGAGGGCTCTATGTCATTGGATAGCCGCTGAATATGGTCTTGGTGACGCCGTTGACTTTTGGCAGGAAAGCTCAGAGAATTGGAATGTAATACCCATTGAAGTTCCTTCAATCGATGGATACTTCTGAGACCTTTCCACATGAGGATTTCTAGGCTAGACTAAATGACATTTTTGGACCTCAGCTTCTTCCAGCAGGGCAAGGCTACAGCCAGTTGCCAAATGCCAAATAAGGTTCCATGAGGCCAGATACTTTCTCCACGAGGTCCAGGTGAATTGGATTTGCTGCTGTGGAAAACCTAAGAGATGACGCAAGCAACCTGAATCTTAGGCACAGAGGCAACACAGGTGTGCTTGGCAGGTTTATCCCGGTCTTCTGGAAGCCTTTGGATCCAAAATGTTTTTAAGTCCCAGGTTTCAGGAAATGCGAGTAGGATACACTTTGACACATCCAAGGGTGCCAGGACATTGATGGCAGCACTTACAGAAGTCAAGACTCAATGGAACAGAAGTCACCAGCAGGGTCCAGAAGTGGGTCAGCTGGGCAGTTGCAGGAAAGGCCTACCTTGTTGCATCCCTACAGCTTGGTCAGCTTTTTGACTTTTGGAATCCACTTCTTTGTTATGAGTAGAAGAGGGAGAGCAGGTCCAATCTTGCATGCTCTTCTCAGATCTCAGAAAGCAGATGCTGGCCTTTTCTGCTCTTCCACAGGTCCAGTAGTAATACGAGGTGGGTACTGCGGATGCCACATTTGTACCTGGCACTCACTTCTGGGAGTCTCCTGTTCCGTAACCTAATCAATAGGGTAAAAGTTCTCAGGGGTAGTCCTAACCACTTTTGCAGCATTTCTAGAGTGCCCTAATGAAAACGCTCCCACGGTGCCCCTTTTTACTAAGCCTGGGCGCAGTGCTACGCTCCGGCTGCGGAGTGTGCGTAGTTTTGCCTACTTTGCGATCCGCTAAGTAGGCGTAGGGCAGGCAGGCTACTCACACCCACGGCGGAGCGAGTTGCCCGCCACCCGCCTCACTCCCGCCCGCTTTTAAAATGCTGTGAGAATGTTCCAAAACTTTAAAAAAACAAGTTTAAAGTAATTAAAATAACTTACCTGAGCTGCGACGTCCCAGGGCTCTCTCTTCCTTCTCTCGCCTACTTCTTCCTCAAAAAATGCGCCCGCGCATGCGCATTAATTACTTTAAACTTTTTCAAAAAAGTTTTGGAACATTCTCACAGCATTTTAAAAGCGAGCGGGAGGGAGGCGGGTGGCGCGCGTAGTGGGGCTACGCGGAGTGTGAGTGTCCGTGATGCTCCGCGTAGCCCCACTATGCCCACTAAGCCCAGGGTTACTTTTTACCTAACTCCAAGATGGCCGAACCTTTCTTCCCCTGTACAGAGCTTGTGTGCCCTCCCCTCCTTTGGTTCACTCTGAACTCTGAGCCAGCTCTGGGGCAGTGCCTCTGTCTAACTGACTGAAGGAACAAAGGAAGGACCTGCCCAGGTATCAGCTCATATTTACTTGTGATGGGTAGGCCTCTTTGAAGTTTATCAAGTTCCTAGGCACAGCCCACTGGCCATCCTTTCGAGGGAATAACAGCACCTTCCCACACCCAAGGCCTTTTTTCCTGTCCTGGGAACAGATTTCACATCTCATCAAGGGAGCTATTCAGCTGCCAGGTGACAGTTGGAGCTCATGCAAATGGGCATCCTGGGGCTTTTTCCTAATAGTTATTTAAAAAATTGATTTTACCATTGAATTGAATTTTGACTAACTCTTAAAAAGAGTTTTTTCTTTTAAAGCTTACTTTGAGTTGTTTCATATCTGAAATATGCATTATTAAATGTAATAATGCAGCCCACTGTTTTCCTATTGAACATCCACCTTTGTTTTATTGAGAATAGTTTTTGGGGCTTTTTTTGATGTAAGGACATGTTTAACATTAAACTTTTACATGTAATACCATGCACCCTGCCTTTTGGGCAATAAGGCATACATAGGCCTAACTTAATATTTAAAAGAAGGGTTTAAGCCTGTTAAAAGGGGTTATTTTGGTAGTCGAATTTACAGTTTTAAAACTGTACAGACAGGGTACACTGGTAAGCCTGCAGTAATGATCTGCATTGTCACTGTAGTGAATGTCACAATAAGTAATGCAGTACACTAGTAGCATTTGCTTTTCAGGCCATGGGTACACTTTGTACCAGATACTGCATACTTATAAGCAAGTTAAATCTGCTAGTTAGGGGGTATGCCAATTTCATAATGTTGAAAGGAGGAGCACTTGCACTTACCACTGGTTAGAAGGGGTAAAGCGTACAGAGTTCTAAAGCTAATAAAACACTTAGGGCACAAATCTGGAGGTACATCTTGCAAAAGATGGTAATTGTATGACGTTACAACGCATTCCGTTGCAACGCAGGCCTTTACCACGCATGCGTTACAACGTGAATGCCATTCCCACACATAACCTTTACCACGAATATTCCTTTACCATGCATACTTCTACAACAATTTTCGTTGTAAATTCATGCATGGTAAGGGCATACTCTTGGTAAAGGTTATTCCCGCACCCCTAAACCCTTCTTACAAATACCCCCATGCCATTTACCCTAAAATCGGACCCCTGTGTTATTTTTTTAAATCTAAAATTCCCCTTACCTCTCCACGTCATCTCTTCTCCATGATCTTCTGAGTTGACGTTGCATGTCGTAAAGAGGAAATGGAAGTATCTTTCCATTTCCTCTAACGACGCCGATTGCCTCCCGATTGCCTCCACATCGCTACTTAAACAGGTGTGTTTTTTTGGGGGGTGAACCCCCCCAATCCCCCTTTTATTTGCACGCATTTTTTTTGGGGTGGGGAACCCCCCTATGCCCCCTTTTTAGGTGTCGCCTAGTGTTGCAGCGCGAATGCGATGCCATCGCTTTGCGAGGCATGCAGTATATACTGTAGTGTGGAAGCTCAACCCACTCTCTGCCCATTGGCTTTTGTCTTAAATGCTGCCTTCCGATTGGTTTGAGGCTTGCTAGTCCCTCCTCATTCATCATTTGTATCCTTCCACGGCTATTGGCCCCTTTACTCCTAGCACTATTTTCTTTTAGGCCTCGTCTAGCATTGCAGCGCGCATGCGCTGCCATCGCTTTGCAAAACATGCAGTATATACTGTGGTGTGGAAGCTTCGTGGAAGCTCCTCCCACTCTCTGCCCATTGGCTTTTGTCTTAAATGCTGCCTTCCGATTGGTTTGAGGCTTGTCAGTCCCTCCTCATTCTTCATTTGTATCCTTCTATGGCTATTGGTCTCTTTACTCCTAACACTATTTTCTTCCCTGTCTCCCCACCCCATTGCCCCCTCGCTCAGTCTGTGACTTTTCAACCTCCCCTGCCCCTCCCCCCCACTCTCGTTTGTGTTTTCTTGCCTGCCGGCACTTCCGTTTTCATCTTTATGATTGCCACCTTGAAATATGCGCGTTCAAGATGCGTGCTGTACAAAAACTTCTCTTGTTTAATGAACTAGATTTTAATGTTACTCTAAATATAATAAGACTCTTGGCAACATTCGGGGTATGCATGGCAACTGACACCTCTTAGTTCACAAATGGCATTGTTGTCGGGCAGGAGGAGCGGCAGTGTTTTAACTCATGCTTAAAACAAGCACTTTTAATAACTTCCTCTCAATTCAGTGCTATAATCTTGTGTACTGAGGTGACGTACTAAAGAAATGCACTTTTTTGAATTCTGAAGAGACATTATTGCACATTTACATCATGTTTACTGTATGATTAACATGCCGATCATTTTCATGTCTCGCCCACTGGCTCGTATACGCTTGGCTCTTCTCCGACTGGCTCTACCTGCTAATTAATATATTGGCTTGTGCACCTCTAACAAAGAGAGATGAATGGATACATGACAGTGAGCCCGGTAGATGGTAGCAAAATAGACTGGTGCAGACAAACAAAGTCAGTCTCCATTGCCTCACGTCAGAATCATCACTTTCAATAACCTGGAAATCAGCCGGCAACTCCTGCATGCCCCAACCTCATCCCCCTCACCTATTCTTAGCAGAAGCAGCAGATTCTGAGCTGTGCCCTGCTGGTGCAGAGGAGTATGGCAGAGTCTGAAGAAGCGCTAGGATCCCTAGCCGCTCCGTGCGAGCACCTAAGCCTTCCGGGTGCCTTCACACTCAGGATAAATGAATACATTTTGTTCTGTGCTTTAGTCGCCTCTCTGTGAGCACTGTCTGGTAGATGAACCTCTGTGTTAATAAACACATTCAAAGAGGTGGTTGGGTACAAACAAACAACAGCCACAATACCGTACGTTTTGAATGTGTAGTTAAATAACTGCTCATCGAGTACCTCATTGGCTGATCATTCCATGGCACTACCAAAACTACATTTGGACACATTTTCTCAACTGTAAAACTCTCCTTTCTATGTGTCATTTAACAACTCGGGGCTTTGGGGTTAGGTAACCTACTTTGGATGCTGTGTAAAAGAGTAAATACAAAAATTAATGCAATGAAACTAAGCAACTAGTACTGTCTAAAACACTGTGAAAACTGACACGCATTCTGGCATTTTGTTTAGCTAATGTCGATTTCCTCATAGATGCAAGTAAAGTAATCTTAATATCTTGATGAAATCTGCACTCTTTTAACTAATAGCACCGGGCGACCTTTGACAACTAGGCAATGAATACATTTTCATGTACCCCCGAAGCCCCCCTGCCCCCGCCCCATTGGCAAACTTCATTGCCTCCCAGTGTTTTGGCGATAACCAAGACGCAGGATAGTGAGTCAAATAGTCCAGAAAATGAAAGAGAAGCCGGCATTCAGATTCACATGCTCCGATCCCGATCGCGTTGTTTAGTCTGTAAGCACTACTTTTATTAGTGAGTTTCGCATTATTAAAGAACCACGGTGTGCACTTCACCCATGAGGTACGTGCCAAGCAATTGTTGACACAATCCACAGTGCGTCTTTTTCAATATATTTATTACGAAGTGCAGGACCTTTCCAAGGGATTTTGCACACTATATACATTCACTCCAAAAATAAAACGTGTAGGTAAAAAAGAAATTGCCATTTACAACGTCAATAGCTCTAACTCACAAATGCGAGACCTATTTGCATTGCAAATGCTTGTTTAATTTTAGCCTTTAACACACATGCCTTTACTACGTATCTCGTACTAAAGGTATGCGTGGTAAAGGCTATTCGTGGTAACCACGCATGCGTTGTAATGCATGCGTGGTTAAGTTATGCGTGGAAACAGCCGTGTTGTAGTGGCCGTTTCCCCCTGTAAGATAGTATAAAAGTGCATTTTAGTTTATATATTCATATAATGTTCTACCTTAGGCCTAGTAGTTTTCTATATTGATATTTACAGTTAGAACATTAAAACGTCCGATGAGATTGTTTCACACACTGCACCAGTAACCACGTGGTATGTGCTGGTGATAGCTGTGGGAAGTCATACAGATACTGTGTCTTTAGCTCTCACAGGCAGAGAGGCACATCTTGGAAATCAAGGAGCTTGCAGCTTCACGCCCATGAACAATGGCTGTTAACAAGATGGTCTGTCACAAACAGAGCCCGGCCCTGTGAGCACCAGTGGCCCGCCCCACCCAAACAGGTATGCTATAACATACTGCACCTCTCTTGAAGACAGTCATTTAGGTCTAATACTAATTAACAAAGCCTCAGAAGGAAGGGAAATTATATTATACAATAACATTTTGCCCCCGAATGTAATATTTACTTCCTATTAATTTTTGTACAGCCACAATTATTGTAATAGCTGTTGCGAAAATTTTGATATATTCTGAACTAGTTTGGCTTCTAAGAGAAGTCTCTAAAATACTAGTTCTGTCATCATGTATTTGTACTCACCCTGGGGAAAGGTTTTGCGGAACCAACCAAAATACCTTTGGTCTCTAGCAGGTAAAGTTCACAAGAGGTTCATGGGACAGCTGGTCTCTTTTGCTTACTCCAGATGATCAGCTGCTATGCCAGCACTGTCTGGGAACTAAGGAAAATCTACCACATGTGACCAAAAATGTCCTGTAATACAGCACCGCAAAGTTACTGGACAGACTCCCGCAGGTCTACAGTGAGGTACCTAGGCTAATTTCAGTACTCTGCAAAAGGGGCCATATAAAACCCACTTTAAAGGAACTTTATTAACTTCTCATTCAGGAGAGGTTAATCTTCAAAGACATGTCAATGGCACATAAGACTATATATTGAGCCTCTTCAGACTTCCTCACAGTCAAATTGACATGCAACTTCCGAACGGGCATATGCCCTTATTGCATCAGTCCCACCATCTAGATCCAACACAACCACTTATGGAGACAGAGCTTCAGTCACTGCTCCTAAATTAGGGAATACAATGTCCCTTCACCTTTGTGCGGAAGTCAACCTCAATATGTCAAATTTTGCAAAAGCATCAAAACAGGGCTATTCAACAGATGGATATCATTGTTGGATATGAGTGTGTGTGATTTCTGCAACAGTGGATATAGACAGCAATCATTTCCTATACACTATTTGGTTTGGGGTTTTATCCACTCTTTACCCCCTTCAGAAGAGCCAGCAAGTGTGCCTATTAATTTTCTATCTTTAGATCGTTTAGATTTATTTGCCGGTCTCTATCAGATTTCATACTCTTTGGCATGTACATTTTAATTATTATGTTTTTTCAGCACCAAGGAGCTCTGCTTTCAGCTGCTTGACTAAAACATAACCGGTCGTACCCCATACATTTTGACTTTACTCTCTGCTCTTTGTTGAAATTCATTTTGTTGGCTCTAGGACTCTGTTCACTTTGTCACTGATGTGCTAAATTGCTTGTGCTCTCGCCTCCAAACATGGTATAATTGGCCTACACCTGATCGCATATTTAATTTCCTTATAAGTCCCTTGTAGAGTGGTATACCATATACCATGGGCTTGTAAATTAGATGCTACTAGTGGGCCTGCAGAAGGAGTAGTTTCTTTTCTGTAACTCCAGTTCTGTAGTAGGGGTATCTCTGTTATAGTCATAATCTAGTGAATAGTCCCGCCCATGTGCGTGGACCCCGGAGCAATAAAAAATAATCTCTAAAGGTGACAAATCATGCAGACCTGCATACACCTTTAAGAGAGAATTTAATTTAAAGACAGATAATGCAGCCTACACCCACAGGCTACACTGTCCAGTACTTCAACTAGAATTCCACCAACATCCACAAACAGCACTGCCTGTCCAGCTTTTCTCCACATAGGAAAAAACCCTGCCTCTACCAGCAAAAGCCTCTGGAATGATAGAGAGGAAGGAGTGGACAGACAAGCCCCATAGGCTGCCATTATGTGGCTTAGAACAGGATACTGTGCCTTTAAGAAAACTTTCCAGATTTCCAGAACTTTCCCCAGTATCCCAGAATGCCCAGCAGGTCCCTTTTACTTTCAGTTCTTTTTGAAGGCGTAGCACGCCAGACCTGTAGCATTCTTCATATGAATAATTATCTCTCCACCGGGGAGGAGGGCGGGCGCTTATGACTATAACAGAGATACCCCTACTACAGAACTGGAGTTACAGAAAAGAAACTACTCCTTCTGTAGTAGGGGATCTCTGTGTATAGTCATAATCTAGTGAATAGAATGGCAAGCCCATCCCCACACAACAATAGCGGTGGAGAACAAACAAGACAAAAACCACTACTGTGGGAACAAATTTCGCTGCGAAGCCTGCCCAACCTGAGCATCTGCCCTGGCATCCGAGTCCAGACAGTAATGCGCAGCAAAGGTATGGACCGACTTCCAAGTGGCCGCCTTGCAGATTTCCGCAATAGGAACATTACGCAGCAAAGCCGTAGTGGCAGCTTTGCCCCTGGTGGAATGAGCCTTAGGTTTACCCCCTAAGGTCTTATTAGCCTTTTGATAACACAATTGTATGCAGGACACAATCCACAGAGAAATGGACTGCTTAGAGGTAGCAAGACCAGTCCTGACTGATCCATAATTAACAAACAATTGGTCAGACCTACGAATATCCTTGGTCTTATCCAGATAAAATTTCAACACCCTCCGAACATCCAGGGAATGGAGAGACCTTTCCGCTGGCGAAGAGGGATTCTGAAAGAACGTAGGTAAAGTTATGGTCTGGTTGACATGAAAATCAGAGATAACCTTAGGAAGAAATTTAGGGTGAGTACGCATCACAACCTTAGCAGCATGAAATACAGTATAAGGTTCTTGACAACATAATGCCTGTAGTTCACTCACCCTGCGGGCCGATGTAATGGCCACTAGGAACGCCGCCTTCCAGGATAGGTGCTGCAATGAAGCCTTGTGAATGGGTTCAAAAGGCTCCTTCATCAGTCTGGACAGCACCACATTCAAGTCCCAGGAAGGCGAGGGAAGTCTGACGGGAGGAAACACTTTCTTCAAGCCTTCCAAAAAATCCTTGACCACAGGGATCTGAAAGAAGGAAGTCTGTGAAGGGCATTTCCTGTAAGCAGTCAAAGCAGCCAGATGAACCTTAATGGAATGGAAATTAAGGCCAGACTGCGCCAGATGTAAAAGGTACGGAAGGATGACATCTTCCTTACATGTCGTCGGATCAAAGTTCTTGGACTTACACCAGATACAGAACCTCTTCCACTTGTAGGCATAGGATGTCCTAGTTGAAGGGCGTTTAGACTCCTTCAGTATGTCCATACAATCGTCTGGTAGATTCAGATGGCCATATTGCACTATTTCAGGAGCCATGCCGCCAAACTTAAAGACGAGAGGTTGGGGTGCACCATCCGCCCCCCGAACTTCGTGAGAAGGTCCGGCCTGCACGGCACCCGCATGTGAAGAAGGAGAGACCGGTGAAGTAGGTCCGTGAACCACCACTGCCTGGGCCATTCCGGGGCGATCAGGATCATCCGCGCCCTGGACTGGGACAGCTTGATGAGCACTGCCGGAATCAGGGGAATGGGTGGAAAAGTGTACAGAAAGCTGTTCGACCAATCGATCCATAGCGCATTTCCCAGCGTCCCCCCGCTGGTAGTACCTGGATGCGAAGTCTCGGCATTTGCTGTTTTCGGCGGTGGCGAACAGATCTACGTCTGGAGTCCCCCACCTTGCGAAGACTTCTCCTAGTACTTAGTCGTTTATGACCCATTCGTGGTTTTCCTGAATCAGCCTGCTCAAGGCGTCCGCCTGAGCATTCTGCACCCCTGGCAGATGCGTGGCCGTAATCGTCAGTCCTCGGGCCAGAAGCCAGTGCCAGATCGCCTGCGCCTCCTGCGACAGAGTGAGCGATCTCGACCCCCCCTGCTTGTTGAGGTAATACATCGTGGTTGTATTGTCCGTCTGTATCAGCAGCGAGTTGGTCTGGAAGGACGGAAGGAAGGCCTTCAGTGCCAGGAAGACAGATCTGAGTTCCAGGAAATTGATGTGGTACGTCGATTCCAAAGGAGACCACTTTCCTTGAATCTGCAAGTCCCCGGAATGCGCTCCCCAGCCCTGGAGAGACGCATCCGTCACGACACTCGTCGTGGGAATGTCCTTGTGGAAGGGAACCCCCTTGAGGAGGTTTTCCGCCGAACACCACCACTTCAGAGACTGAAGAGCATGCAGAGACAGTCGTATCTTGTCGTCCCAAGAGCCTGTCCTCTGATCCCACTGATCCTCCAAGCACTCCTGCAGTGGTCTCATGTGTAGCCGTGCGTGAGGCGTGAGGAAGATACAGGAGGCCATCGATCCCAGTAGAGACGACACCTTTCTCACTGTCGTCGATGGAGCAGTCCCGAGGTCCTGAGCCTTCCGAAGGAGTGATAACCGTCTCTCCTCCGAAGGAGACACGCTTGCTGACCGCGTATCGATGGAGGCTCCCAGGTACTGTATGCACTGGACCGGAGTCGGGACCGATTTGGACATGTTGACGTGTAACCCCAGCTTGTGCAAGAGGGCGCACGTCCACCGGAAGTGATCTTGCGCTTCCGAGAAGGATGAAGCCTTGATCAGCCAATCGTCCAGATACGGGTAGACAAACACCTTGTTCCTTCGCAGATGTGCCGCCACCACCGCCATGCACTTCGAGAAGGTCCTGGACGCAGACTTTAGCCCGAATGGCAGTACTGTGTATTGATAGTGATTGGCGCCGACTTGGAATCGCAGGAACTTCCTGTGCTTCCGTGCTATGGGCACATGGAAGTACGCATCCTGTAGATCTATGGCACAGAGCCAGTCTCCCCGTTGCAGCTGAGGGTAAATCTGATGCAACGAGAGCATGCAAAACTTCTCTCTGCGAATCCATTTGTTTGCCTGTCGCAAATCCAGAATGGGCCTGAACTCGTTCTTGTCCTTCTTGCGAACGAGGAAGAACCGAGAGTACAGACCTCTTCCCCTTTGAGACAGAGGTACCTCTTCTACCGCCTTTTTTCTCAACAAGATGTCTGCCTCCGCCTGGAGCTCTCTCAGCTGGAACTGAGAGCTGACCGGCGGAATCGTTGGAGGCGGGCTGATAAACCGAAGACTGTATCCATTGCAAACAATATTCAGCACCCACTTGTCCTGAGAAATTTTTCTCCACTCTGCCGGAAAAAGTTGAATGCTTCCCCCCACTGGAGTGGGTAATGGTTGAGGGGGAAGTAGCCGCTCAGGGCCGAGACCCGGCCGGGCCCTTGGTAGTGGTAGCCGCCTGCTGGCCTCCTCTACCCCTCTGGCGTTTCTGGAAGGGTTTCCGGAACTGCTGCTGTTGGTGCTGCTGCTGTCCCGAACCCTGCCCACGCCCTCTGCCCGTAGACCCGAACCGCCTCTGGAACGGGCGCTTCTTCTTCTCGGCCTTCTCCAACCCGACGGCCGTCAGGGTTTCCGCCTCCGTCTTCATGCGGGCCATCTCATCATCCGCATGTTTTCCGAACAGGGCTTCCCCCGAGAAGGGCAGGTTGGGCACTCTGTGCTGCGCCTCTGGTTTGAGGGACGTCAGGCGCAGCCACGACTGCCGCCTCTGGTGGACGCCATGACAGTAGGCGTGGGCGGCCAACAAGGAGACATCCGCCGATGCGCCGATCACCTGATTCGAAACCAGCATGCCCTCGCGCACTGTTTTCAAGAAGTCCTCCTTCCTGTCCTGGGGCAGCAGGTCCGCATACTGCTGCAGGGACTCCCACAGGGCCCGGTCGTAACGCTCAACAAAGCCCCTGCACTCGCCGCCTTCATGGTGGTGGCGGCGGTCCCACACACCTTCCTGCCCGCAGAATCCAGCCAGCGGCTTTCTTTGTCAGGCGGGACCGTCGATGAAGGAGCGGTCGCATGTTGTTTCCTCGCCGCCGTCACGATGACCGAATCCGGCTTCGGGTCCCCCCTCAAGAAGGTAGGGTCCGACTCCGGGGCCCTATACTTTTTCATGAGCCTGGAGGGGGCGGCTTTCGTCACCGCGGGAGTGAGGAACAGCTCCAACGCGGGCTCCACCAGTCCTGGTACAAGAGGCAGTAGAGGGCGAGACAGATGTTTCTTATGAAGTGTCTCGAATATCACGGACGTCGTGGGTGTTGGAACCGTCACCGTGATACCCAACTTTGCTGCCCCTCTCAACAGCACCTCTTGGAAAGAGACCAAATCGTCCACCGGAGACACCCTAGTCCCCGGCGAGTCCGACAGCGTCGGGGAAAAATCTCTGGTTGAGGACCGCGTGTGCGACCTGGACCTGTGCCTCCTACGGCGTCGTCCTGAGTCCGACGATGACCGTCCATGGCTCCGTGATCTTCTCCTCCTGAGAGAGCGGGAGCGCGACCTCTTCGGCTTCGGTCTGCCCGCTGGTCTAGCCGGTCCCGGCGACCGCGGACGTCGCGGCTTCGGAGTCCCCTGCGGCGGAGTCGGGTACCTTGGAAGGGAAACCAACCGCGGAGGAACCGCCGGCAGCCCCAACGGAGTGCGTGGTAACGACCGAGGTGGGGGCGGCGGAGGCAGTGGTGCTGGCTGCGGATGTGGAGGCGGTGGTGGCGGTGGAGGTGGTGGCGGTGGTGGCGGTGGTGTTGGCGGTGGTGGTGGAGGCGGAGTCGGAGGTGGTGGAGGAGGAGGCGGTGACGTAGGCATCCGAGGAGGCGTATACACCACAGAGTACACCGATCCCGATGACTCTCTCTTCCTCGACGTCGATCTTCGCCTCGACGTCGATCTTCGCCTCGACGGCGACCTTCGCCTCGACGGCGATCTGCGCCTCGACGGCGATCTGCGCCTCGACGGCGATCTTCGTCTCGACGGCGATCTGCGCCTCGACAGCGATCAGCGCCTCGACGGCGATCTGCGCCTCGACGGCAATCTTCTTGACGTCGATCGTCTCGACGTCGAACCTCTCTTCGACGGCGACGTCGACCGTCTCCTCTTCACCGACGGCGAACGGCGATCTCCCCTCGACGGCGAGCGCCGACGCCGGGTCCGATCTCGACGCCGACTGCTGGACGGCGACGTCGATGGCGTCGTCGCAGAAGATGCCGATGTAGTCGACGGCGGCCTGTTCAGGTCCCTCGACGTCGACCGTCGACGCCGCTTCTCCCCAGAGCCCTGGGGAGACGGCGAACAGATGGTAGTCATCCCCCTCGACGCCGCCGTCGACGCCCTCGACGTCGACGGGGAGTGGGGACGCTTACTGGTCTTCCTGCCCCTGGGGAGCCCCCCAGAGGCCTCAGTATGGGCCAAATCAGCCCCTCCAGACCCACCTGGTGCCTTCAGCCTTCTCTCCTCCAGGACTTGAAGCCTGATCTTCATTCTGTCCCTCAGGGTCCTGGCTGAGAACGAGTGGCAGATATCACAGTCTTCAGGCACGTGGGACTGGGGAAGGCAACCTATACACACCTCGTGTGGATCTGTTTTAGCCTTTTTTCTACCACACTCCGGGCACTTGTCGAACCAGCCAGGCATGTTGATAGTACCAGCCACTAAGCACTTGAAAAAGTGAAAAAAAATTGACAAAAACTACAATAAACCCTTGAAAAGGGGAGAGCTCAATGCTCCAGGGTCCTGCTAGCAGGAGCCGGAAAAAAGAACTGAAAGTAAAAGGGACCTGCTGGGCATTCTGGGATACTGGGGAAAGTTCTGGAAATCTGGAAAGTTTTCTTAAAGGCACAGTATCCTGTTCTAAGCCACATAATGGCAGCCTATGGGGCTTGTCTGTCCACTCCTTCCTCTCTATCATTCCAGAGGCTTTTGCTGGTAGAGGCAGGGTTTTTTCCTATGTGGAGAAAAGCTGGACAGGCAGTGCTGTTTGTGGATGTTGGTGGAATTCTAGTTGAAGTACTGGACAGTGTAGCCTGTGGGTTTAGGCTGCATTATCTGTCTTTAAATTAAATTCTCTCTTAAAGGTGTATGCAGGTCTGTATGATTTGTCACCTTTAGAGATTATTTTTTATTGCTCCGGGGTCCACGCACATGGGCGGGACTATTCACTAGATTATGACTATACACAGAGATCCCCTACTACAGAACTTATTGTGCCACCCACTTAAGTAGCTCCTTCAAACATGTCCCAGTTCACCCACTACAGCCTGAAAGCAGTTTTAAACTGCCAATTCCACTTGGCAATATAATCACCTAGAACTACCCTTTTATTATATATAAGTCACCACTACAGTAGGCCCTCGGTAGTCCATATAGCAGGGGTCATTGTAATTGAAAGGTTGGACATGTGAATATAGTTTTACATGTTCTGGGGGTGAAAAAATCCTAAATCAGGTTTTCACTACTGTGGGGCCTACCTCTCCCTTAGGATAACATTTGGTTGCCTTATTTCATTTAGTAAGTGCTAACTTTTAATAGACAAACACTTCATGTTTGGTGACTGAGAAGTTCTATTCTAAAACACTCTTTAATTGTACTGTCAAAAATTAAGTTACAATTTTGAAAATGCCACTTTTAGAAAGTTGGCATTTTCCTACCCTAATTGGTGCCTGTAGCCTGTTTATAGGGCACATGCCTGGGTGTAGTTGGCAGTTGGACTTTGTTAATTCCTCCAAGACAGCCACAAAATAGAGGAATTAGGTGTGCCTGGATGGACCATCTCTGGCAGAATGGGGGTGCGGAGATGGGAACAGCTCCGCAGGCAAATGGAAGGGATTGTGCTCTGCCTGCTCACAAAGTACTTGTCACCCCTGCAATGTTTGTGCAGTCAGCTTGGAACCAGGGAAAGGGAAGCAGGAAACGTCAAGCACTTCAAAGGGAATTATTTAGAAACTTCTCCTACTTCAAAGAAGGCACCAGGTACAAAAATAAAACCCTCAGACCCACTCTTTAGTTCACTTTCTATACTTGTGAAGGAACTCTCGGAGGGCTGTCTGCTGCTGTAGCCTGCTGTGTACTCCTCAAGACTACATTTGTGCACCTGGAAGGACTGCTTTGCTGCCTGGAGCCTGCCTTGAACCCTCAGAGGCCGGCCTTGTTACTTGAGCCCTGTTTCACTGCTGAACCCATGACTACCAGAGTGGCTCCATTAGCTAGTTGGCTAGCCTCCTGACCAGATCCTCAGGGACAGAAAAAGCTCCAACCATCTTGAACCCGCACCTGGACCCAGCCTAAGTCCAAATCCCCCCAAGTCCTGTCCCTCCAGTCCTGGACCCTTGGTGGTGGTGCTAAATGTGCCCAGATAGCAAAAAGCCAAAACTTGTCTTAGAAATCCTTTGGATAAAACTGCTCTGAGAACCGATGAAAGACTGGGACCAACCTGCTTGTCTATCCGCCCAAGGTGCATCACCAGTCGGCCTGATTTCTCAGCAGCTCCTGCTATGTTATTATCCATGCAGGAAAATTCTGTTCAGTGGACACTCACCAAAGGGGTATACGAACTCATGGCACTCTCATCAGCTACAGCCTCCATCTTCGTCCCACTGAAGATTTCTGACTTCCAAAAAACAGACTAAGTCCAAACGAAGAAATCTTCACTGCGACTTTGTCCAGCAGCTCCCTGGCGATGACGCCTCTGCCTGTGACTCTGCCTGTAGCTTTGCCCCGCTGAACATGTACCTTCTCAGAGACTTTTTAACAGAATTTCTTCTAAGTCCGAAGGTAAACACCAACCAGGCCTGATCCACTTTTTTGTATCCAACTCCGCTCCATAATGGTCGGCCACATTTTTTGACTATGAACCAGTCTCACCAGACTAGATGTCTGCAGTTGGTGCTTTGATCTTTTAGACACTAGTTTTTACCTCAAACTTTAAAAACACATAACTCAAGTTCTACTGATTGGATGTTTGACTTTTTGGTGTCAAAAACTGTGTTAAAATGTTCTCTATTTCTCTAAATTTGTGTGGGATTTTTCTCGAGTTGTGTTTCCAATGTATTCATGTTTGCGTGCTGCATAAATACTTCACACATTGCCTCCTAGTTAAGCCTGACTGCTTTTGTGCCAGGCTACGAGGGTTATGCACAGATTCATTTAGTGACTTTTTTGTGGTTCACCCTGGCAGGGATTGTGGCTGTAGCTTGAGTATGGTTAACACCCCACTCACCCAACAACCCAATTTCTCACAAATCCTGTCATGACATTTGGAAGCCAGGCCAAGCATAGGTGTTCTGAGGCAAGAAAAAGGGAAGGTGGCCAGCAGCCAAGATCTATGCAACTCGCTTGAAGAAATTCTGTAGGAAGTCCAAGATAAATCCTGCAAAGAGAGGATTGCCCTGACCTGAATAAAAGACTTGCATTTGGTACCTAGTAGAAAGTAATATAATTGCGATGAGTCTTGTGGAAGATCATAACAAAGATTTTCAACCCTAATTATGTTTCAAGGAATGCATTTTTGAACGATTTTTATTTTCCACGTAAAGCAGTGCTTTAAATGGGCCGGTACTCACCGGTACTGAGTACTGGCACTTCCGGATTTTTTTGCCATCAGTACCGGCACTTCTCTGTAGCCAGGGAGAGTACTGGTACCCTGATCCACAGCACGGCAGGTGCAGGTTAGGTTTCTCCAACAATGCAGGGCAGATTCCGCACTGCTTCCGAGGAGCATGTAATTACGTGTAATGTGTTAGTCTGTTTTATTTCCATAAACACATTTCTCTTGTGTTTTGACATGTGCTGCAACTGGTACTGAAGTCATTAGGTATGAGCATATTTTGCCCTATGCCCCGCCCACTTGCCACACCTCTATTTTAGTGAGTACCTGCACTTATTTTTCCCCATTTAAAGCACTGACTTAAAGTGGTAATTTTCAATTTTAGATTCTACAAAACAGTTTAAAAAACAAAACGTAAAGACAATTAAATTGAAGTTTTGATAATGAAGTAAAATAGGGGTGGGCACAGCTCGCATAATTTGAGGTAGCATAATTCCGCAAAACTACATTATTGGTTGAAATTATGCTTAACTACGCATCTGCTTCTTGCACTGAAAATGTAATTACTCATGCTCAAAACACTGTTGTTCATGTTCAAATTTGCAGTTGTGCAATTAAAAATTACCCAAACGGTTCTCTTGGGTAAAAAAATCTACTTGAAATGTTTGCTGACCACACACGGAACTGCCACTGGCATTCAAAATATAGCCCATCACATTCAAATTTGTAGTTTCATGTTAAAAAATTACCCGAATGGTCCCCTCGGGTAAAAAATCTACCTGGAATGCTGCTAGCGTTAAAAAATTACCTAAACGGTACATCTTTCATTAAATGTTATCCCCAAGATTACGCAATGTGGAGTAATGGCGTAATCTCTGTAATTTTGCATAGATTTTGTCAATTACTCCGGCGTAATTAAAATGTTTCCCAGGCCTAAAATAAAACAAAAAATCCCTGAACTTGGCTGGTTTTGTTTAGATGACGAAATTATCACGCTCACACATACCTGCACTACTTATGACCTCACAATATTTAAACCATTAAACGACAAAAATTAACAGCAGAATATCATTAAATAGCATTAAATAATATCACTATCCAAAGAAGGAAATAAAACTGTATTCATAGTGACGCCAACAATAATGTCAATTTGCAAGGTGATATGTAATGTCACCAGTGATGTTTGTGAAGTAATTAGCATGAGGTTATGAGCAGTGCACTTGGTGGGCTTAATTTTTTTCCTCATGTTGGAGTCTGGCAATGGTTTGCTCAGCTAACCATAACTGATCCATTTAAAGTTTTTTTTATTTTTTGTTTTACTTTATTTTTTTAGAAGCATAAATTCACATTAAACAATCAAACTCATGATAATGTGTTTAAAACAGAAAGAGCCTTAACTGCACCATGAATGTGTTTTTTTCAGAGATTTTTATTAAATAAGTTTATTTGCCTATTGTCATTTTTACACTTTGGTTATCCTTATTTCTTCTTTGAGTTAATCAACGCATCACGTCCTGAGGAAAAGAGCGGTCAATTTAAAAGAATGCACGCTATAGCAAGCCTTTGTCCTGAACTTGAACTACCTGCAAAGGTTCTACACTTTCTCTTCCTGGCTACAAGCTCATCTGCTGTCCTAACCTACCATGATTATTATGCAATGCTGTTTTCACCTGGCAGTTCCATCATTTAACTACATGCACAGTCATGGCTGACCCTTTCTGATCAATTGACGATCCATACAGGTTTGACTGATAAAAGAGCCAATTAGATTTAAGCAAATTAAGGGACACCACCAATGTCAACCTCTTATTAAACAGAAAGCTGAATTCCGTGCATACAAGACGCTAATGCATCAAACCCCATTAAGAGTTGAAGCCATAACCCCATTAGTAACTCCAGTTTTCCAAAGGTGAAAGGTTAGCAGAGAGTTTCATATTTATGGATTACCATTTATTTTAATATTTATTTTTTTCTATGTCTTTTCGAAGAACATTTGAACTTCTTTACCAATTCCAGGCAGGAGGACACATACATATTGTATTTGGCTGTTTAAGCTTAATTTAATAACAAATTAAACTATGTATTGAAGCACAGTAGTACTTAACATGTTTAAAATGTATTCAGTGGCAGAAATGCCACCATGGAATGTGGTATGTTTGTATTTCTATGCTAGTTAGTTGCGTTCTTGTATATCACTAGATAGCAGTGACACATATGTTTTTTGTGTATCATATTTTCTTAAGGAAACCTTTGTCAGGAACAACTGGATCAAAATCTGGCTATTCACTGAATTGACGTCACAGTAGTGGTTAACCAAAACACACAACAATGGTTAACCAAACTGTGACATCACTAGAGGATGTGCTCACTTCTCATTGCCATTTCCCCCATGTCTCCAAAGTCGTGAGTGCAGAATGGAGGTCTCACCTGCCTTCTGCTTGTCCTGGTTATCCACAAATCCAACGGAAGTGGGAAAACACAGGTGGCGCAGTGCCTTCTCCAAAGGCAGTGTGTTTCTCTACAGACCTTTGCTGACAGGAGGAATCAACCTGTTTCTCACAGAGCGACTATCAGTGCAGCACCGGCTCTCCGCTCTCAATATGAGAGCAGACATGATAGCTTTGGACTTGGAGGTATGTTGGTGTAGAGAGTGATGGGGGTAAGTGGCAGGAGGCCAGGTATGTGTTTTTCCAGCTTGGGTGGGTGGCGAGGGGGTATATGCAGAAGATGGTGTGGGTTGGTGGCAGGAAGGGAGATGTCTTTTTCTAGATTGTAGACGGACTGGTAGAGTTGTTTCAGATGGTTCTGGGGATAGGTTGTAGTAGGCCAGGAATTCGTTTTTTTATGTTTGGGGGTTGTGGGGGAAGTATATGTCGAGGGTTGTGACTAGTTTTTTTTAAATGTGTAAAGATGGTTCTCCCGTTTCTCCACTGCCACACACAGCAGTAATCTGTCAGAGGAGCTAAACAAATAAAGACTACGTCCTCCAATAATTTATCTTCTCAGATCATGTTTTCACATGTGTTTTATTGATTGCCCAGTCTATACAGGCTAAACAATATAAAACTTTCTCTTATTTGCATAATTTTCAGAAAAAAATGCTACGGTCATCAATATCATGATCTGTGGCTATATACAACAGGGCCATATTTTTGTGATAACCCAATACTCTGCCATTTTATAAGTAACTACGCTTCTCATTGGTTAACACATTTATGTGTGTGGGTATATGGTTCGTTGTATGGGCGATATAGGAATGCTGTTGTCTTTTGGGACAAAACTGAGGCCTGAGACAAGCTGGTTGGCCTTCTTAAAAATGGAACAGGTGGCAGGGAAGCAGCACAGGTCATGATAGCCACGAGTGTGAAGTAGTGGCAGGTCACATGATCTCCAAGAACACTCTGGCTAATGGTGCAAGAAAGACCATGGACAAACAGGTTGTTGTTCTTGAACTGTTTCTTCTTGGTGTGTAAGCTCTGTGGAGGTGGATGGGCTGTGGTCTTTGAGTAGTGGTAATTCATGTGACCTCAATGAGTGGGATGACTTGTACGGAGAAGGCTGGGGCCTCAAGCACACTGATGTGCCTTACTGAACATGTCTTGGATAGTAGCAAAGCTGGGCTGGCTGCAATTGGTTGTGTTTTCGGAGTAATGGTAAGTTATTTGACATCTGTGAGAGTGCTAGCTTGTGAGTCAAGGATGAGGCCTTGAGAGCAATGGCTGATCATTTGAATTTGTTTTTTATGGTGTAAAAGCTAGATGGCACACAATTTGCTGAGGATGCAGAGTAGAAGTAGGTAAGTGACCTCAGTAAGCATGCTGGCATGTGGGGCGGGGACTGAGGTCTTATGTATGCTCGCAATAGTCTTGAATCTGCTCCTGCTGAGAGAAAGACTGGTCAGATTATGATTGGATTGGGGTGTAGAGTAACAGTGTGTCACGTGAACTGTCTAATTGTGATGGCGTATTGGGCAGGAGTATGAATTTGGACACACACATATTAGTCTTCTTGAATTGTCTCATGGTCGACAAATGCAAGGTACACTTCTCTCAGTCCCATTGCTACCTGCTGTAAGAACCATCACTTTGAACAAAGTGTGTGTCTGTAGTGTAGCCTAGAAAGGGCATCTGAAAGAGAAGAAACTCATACTGGTTCTGAGACAGTGAATCCACATCCCCTCTCTGGAAAATATTTATGCGAGTGGGACCTAACCACACCAATTTGTTCCAGGTCCCTATCATTCATGATCAAAGAAGTGAGTGTTCCCTACAGAACTCAGAGGACTGCTGTGGGACCAGGCCTGGAGTCTGCATGAGAGCAAATCTTGCAGAGGCGAGGGAATATCACCTGAAGCCTGCAACTTACTGGAGAAGTTGAGGATTTGCCTGAGCACTTAGAAGCCTGTCTCCTCAGAGATGGAAGGAGAGGGACTGGCTATGAAGGGGAAGAAAATGTCTTGGAGGAGAAGACCAGCTTATTCCCATAGGTTGGCACTCCCAGACATAGCTGACTACTGAGAGGGAGCATGGCTGGTCCAGACCAGAAGTCTGTGGGCTCACCAGTACACCTTTGCAGCTTCCACCATGAGCTGCATTAAGATATATTCACCATGTTGCCACCATGTGCATAGACATTCATTCCCACCATCAACTCTGAGGATTTATCACTGTTGCTGGCACCTGAGAGGAGGTGCTGCATTGGCAACCATGGCTGCAAATGCAAAATAGAAGTGCCTGTCTGCATCAGATCCAAGGCCACAACTGCCAATTATTAGTGTACACCTACATCGACATCCAGGGCCCACAACTGCCTAAGATGAAGAGCCATCTGAGTTGGCCTGGAGGCTGTGACTGCCGACAAGCACAGAAAGCAAATTGCTCAGCTCCCTTGATCCCGAAGGAGACAAAACCGCTGTCTGTGGTTCTTGTCCAAAGCTCCATATTGAGTAGAAGCTGGCTGCACTATTCCAGTCCAGAAACTCACCAGAGTAACTGAGAAAGTGACACAGTACTCTGTCTGCATGAGCTGGAAGACTGTGCCTGAATGCAGGCAGAGAGATTTGTTATGCAAAAGAGAAGTGAAGAAGTGGGCCCCATAGCAATACTTGCATTTCATTAAATCCCATCAAGGCTATACAACCCTGCAAGTGAACCACCTTTGATATGTGTAGTGTTTAGTAATGCTATGCAAATAAAGTAATTTCTTATCCTTAAATGACTAGCACCGGTCTGGACAATACCTTATTGTGTCTGTTGGCTAGCAGTTGAGTTCTGAGCTATTGCCCCCCCCCCACACTACTAGAAGAATGTGATATCTCAACATGCACTCATCTAATAGTCAAGTGTGGAAAAGGCTGAACCTAGTCCAGTTTGCAGAACCTTAGTAGAACAGGCCTACAGTGTGGTGCAGTGGCAATCTACCTCAACCACCATGTCTGTGTCCAGTAGCCCCGTCTGCCTTGTGACACCCAAAAGGGTTCAGATACCATGTCACTTCCATGAGATGGCTTGTGGGATGAGTCAACAATCCTAGGCCGTCTGATCGTCTGATTGGTTCTTGAACCTCTTCCTTAAAACTGTCCCTGGCACGTGAGGTGGCTCAATACTGGCTGGGGCTGCAGAATAGCATTACCTTGTCTGACATCTGTGAGTTAGCTAGGCTTTGTGGTGCGGTTGAGACCTTGGGCACATTGGTTGGCTTTCTTGAGCCTCTCCCAGGTGATGAGAAAGCTGGGCAGGGTCAGATTGCAGGTCTGTGGAGTAGTGGTAGGTTACAAGACCTCCATGAGTCTGTAGCAAGAGTGAGGACTCTGTTGCAATTGTGAACCACATTTTGGATTAGCCCACGGGACAGCCAATGGCATTCTGTGTCTTTATGTGTGAAGCTGCAGCACGATGGGCAAAGTATCAAGAGCCATAGGGAACCATCTCTGTCTCCTGACTCACTGATTGCCATCCGTGGAACTATTAGGCCAGTGCAGACAGTGCAGCCAGGGGTGCTGCTGTAGTTGGCATATGTGGCCAGCTGACGCAGCTGTGATACCCACATGACAAGGCACCTGCACACAGAGTTTGACTGAAGCTGTGTTGTACAATGTACCTGTGGGAGGGCTTCAGCAACCTGACACTTTTTAGACAACAGGGTTGAATCCTAGTCAGTGTGCCCCCGCTGCATGGAGGATTAGTGCAATCACTTTTTTGGGCCTAGATATTTGCCCTTCCTTGGCATGTGTAATACTAAGAATGTGCGCCTACATACTTGATAACAGATCCACTTCAAGAAGTTATGGGTGCCACCCTTTCAACGGTGTTGGAGGCGCTCCTCAGGCCATGTTCGTTTAATAGGAGTGCAGTGGACGTCATATGTGTAAAGATGGCTTGGCCAACAGCATCTATGCTAGTCCAGCCATTTTGCTTCTCCCACAAGAATTGTATCTAGCAGTTACTATGCATATTTAATTCTTTTGTACAGTCATTATAGAATCTTGAAGTAGTATCTTAGTTTGTAGTAAGTGTGCAGCAAATTTATGAAGAATGCGATTAATTGATCTCATGTTTGTATTTAATTGTGCCTTAAGTTGATGAGCATACATTTATTTTAAAAATCTATTTCAATAAAAAAATACATTCATCTTTTTGGGTAAACGCTCTTATTAAAAAATCGCCCCATTTTTTATCTCGGCAAGAACAACTAAAATCAAGAAAGACAAGCCCGAAGCTCAAATATCACAGACGGATAAGAAAATACACATTTACAATTTTGGGATTTTCGCTCGCTCACTTACTCCACCCTGGTTCATTTATTATTCATTTTGATCTGTATCACACTTCAGTGGTAAATGGTTTAGAAGAATTCTTTATTAACTCTCGGTGCTAATTTAATTCTACTTAAATGCACATATCCTACTGAATGCCACATGCTTTTCTACTTGCATTTATGTGTAAATCAGGGTAATATACTTTCACATCATTAAGTCGAAGGAACCATGAACTAAATCCTATTTAATAAATGAGGTATCACCATTAAACTACCACAAGGTCATAAAAAAGATCATTTAAAATGCAATAATGTCCCTAATTGTAATCAACAACAATTGAAAGCTAGGTAAGTACATTGTTAAAGATGATACTGGTTTGAAGAGGAACGGTGTCATTTTCGGACGATATGACATGCATTTTCTTTTTTATTTTAAATGTATTGCAATAGCACACTGGCTTTTCAAATGCATCAAAGCATATGCAGGAATGCTTCCTGCATGTAAATAAAAACGTTCATGCAATAATAAGGTTTTTGCTGAAACTGAAGGGAATCCATTCATACATATATCGTCCATCCCATGATGCTTTCAGACTGCTAACCCTACAGGGGGACGGTACTTTCGCTCTGCGAAATGTTACTGCAATGTTAGCACAGGTATTCGGATTTATGGAAGCCGGAAATCAGTCCTACAGAATTAATATACCAGATTACAAGAATGCATATACATATATATATATATATATATAGATATATATATTCACTTAAAAAACCATAGGTTTCACACATGTTATAGTTAGGTGGATATTTCACTCGTAAAAAAACAATGAAATTCCCCCGTTATAGTTAGTTCAGATAACTATAACTCGCGCGCCCGCAATCCACTGCTGATGACGTCACATATTACATCACTCATGACATGGTCAGTGGCATCACTCATGACATCACTGATGACATCATCCTTGTGATAGAGTAGCGGTCGCGCGAGTTATAGTTATCTGAACTAACTATAACGGGGGAATTTCATTGTTTTTTTACGAGTGAAATATCCACCTAACTATAACATGTGTGAAACCTATGGTTTTTTAAGTGAATTTGCAAGGTTTTTTAAATGCTAATTCCTAACTATAACGTGTGTGAAACCTATGGTTTTTTCAGTGAATTTGTACGTTTTTTTGAATGCTAATTTATTTATGTATTATTATTTTTTTTATATATTTATTTTACAATAAACTACGTATTAAAAATTATTTTTTTATTTTTTTTGGTTTTCACCCTGCGATTTAAAAAAAAAAAAGTATTTTTTTGGGGGGGTTTTCAGGGTGCGCGCACTGTGCGTGCACCCCCGCGATTTTTAAAAATATATATATGTAGTGTCAAAACTAAGGGCCTCATTATGATGACGCTGGGACCCTGCATGACCGCCCGCCGCGTTATGATGGCGGGTGGATAGAGGGCAGGTGGAGAGACCGACCGCCACGCATCTGATGGGCTCAAGGAGCCCGTCGGTGCGTCGGAGGGACTGCAATCCCTACAACAGTGGCAGTGCCTACTCAGACACTGCTGTAGGGATTACAATGTCCCTTTCGCCTGCCTTTTCATGGCGTGTTTACTTGGTGGCCCGGAGCGGGCCCCTCTTCCCCCGGCCCTCCTATATGGGCTCTGGGGTGCCCCCCCTGCACATGCATGGTGCCTGCCACATAGTGCTGGGATATGTACAATGCATTTATTTTGGACTGCGGCATGTGCGCCAGCCCGCAGCACATGCCGCAATACAAAATATACAGATTGTGACTGCCTTGAAGGCGGTATCATCCTAATCCAGATGGAGGGACCGTCGACAGCTAATCTGACAGTCCCATTCCCGACAGGATGTCTAACCGCCATCATAATCAGACCCCAAATTCTTCGTTGTATTGTGTTACTGGTTAAGGGGAGGAGGTTAAACCCTTCTCAAGCAGGAACTACAATCTTTGCTAGGGTGAAGGAACAAGCAAACTCCATATTAACCTGTGCTCAACCCTCTGGTAGCTTGGAACAAAGCAGTCAGGCTTAACTTAGAGGCAATGTGTAAAGTATTTATGCAGCACACAAACAGTAATACGATGAAGACACAACACAAAAAATCCCACTCCAGTCTAGAACAATATATTGAATACTAATAAATAAAATGATACTAGAAAGGCAAAAATCCAATCAGTAGAACAGGAGATATATTCACTTTCAAAGTCTTAAGTAAAAATAGCTCCAAAAATCACAAAGCGCCAACTTGGGTTATTGGGTCACGCCGGACCAGGACAAAGTCTTAGGTTCAGGCTGACCTTGATGGAGCACATCCCGGTTACAGGACCGAGTTCAGCCTGCTGCAAAGTGTGCCTGGTTGTATCTGGGCTGAGATGCAAGATGCTGTGTTGAGTTGTGCCGAATCTGATGAAGCCCACTCATCAGGAGCTGCGAGGTGGTTAGGACAAGAAAGGCAAACTTTCCAAAAGAGGCCGTTTCAGATTTCTGACCTTAAAAATACACACACACACACACACAATACACACACGCAGTCTGCCATATCTTTTGTCACCACAGACTTATTGGAGCTTTGACAGGGCAAGGCCGAACATTCCAGGACCTGGGGGCAGAATAGGGAATTCTCCCACTTCAAAGGATGGCATCATGCATACATTTTTGACCTCCAGAGCCACTTATCACCTGCAACTGAACCTGCCTGGGCCCTGCTGCAATCTGCTAGAGTGAGTTCCTGATCCCCAAGAGGTGCGTCCCCAGGTCCTGGACCCTTGCCTGGCATCAGTTTAGCTCGTCGTGTAAAGAAAGGGGAAACCCTGCAGTTTTGAGCTCCTCACAAATTGGTCAGTTCGCGCAGAGACGCTGCAGACTACAATGACCACCAATGTAGAGTTCCAGTGAACTCGACTCTTCGTGACCACCAGTGACGACAGTAACACAAGATCTGCACTTCGGTCAACAGCAACGTCAGCCTGTGGTTACCACCAATGTGAAGCCCTAACAATGACCGTCTGTGACACCCGACCAGCTTTTCACAATATAGCCACGACAACCCACGCCACCCTACATGCTCTTCGCACTACTGCGACGACCATCAGCAATACTCTCCCTGCAGCCTCCTATACGTGGAACGAAACTCTTTGTGCTTGCTTCTGACAAGGTAACCATTTCAGCTGGACTAACCTGGTTCTTGTATCTGGCCCACTCTCTATCATGGTCGGCCTGAACTTGTGACTTTCCCCTAGTCTAGCACGACCAAATGAACGTGAGTGGTGCTGTGTGCTTTTAGGTGCTGTATTTACTTAAAAATGGAAAATTGAATATCTCCGCCTCAACTGATTGAATTTTTGTCATTCTGGTATCATTTTATTTATTAAAATGTACTCTGCTTTTCTAAATTGATTTAGGATGTTTCTTATTTTGTGGTTTTATTGTATTATTGTTTGTGTACTGCATAAATACTTCACACATTGCATCTAAATTAAGCTTGACTGTTTCGTGCCAAGCTACCAAAGGGTTAAGCACAGGTTAATTTAGTGACTTTTGCGGTTCATTCTGACAAAGATTGAGGTTGTTGCGTGAGTAGGGCTTCCACCCTCTCAACCAATAACCTAATTTCTTACAGTCCCTATCTACCAAATGGTTAGCAACTGCTGTGACAAAGGAAAAAAACATTTGAAAGGTGAACGCACTCCAAGGAGGACAGCTTCAACTTTTCCACTTTGTTGACAACAGATGGTCGAATAAGGAATGCAGGTACTGGGCCATTGACATTGAAGAATCTTCTTTTTGTTTCAGCTATACAAAGCTCTGTATTTACTGGCATATTTACTCCTTTTGCTACCCATGTCTCTTGCGGGAAGGAAGTCACAACACAACAATGCCCACTGTGACTTGCAGTTCCCTGGCCCTTTATTTGCTGTAGTGTATGATGAAGTATAAAAAATTGATGGATGGAATGTTTAAATTAAATTAAGCCACGCTTAATAATTTGGAGCTGCATACCAGGGCATCATTATTTTGCACACCATGCCTCCTCAGGATGGACCCAGCCATATACAAATCAGGGTTGACCTTCCTCCAATGAAAACAGCTCCACACCAACTGCCAGGCCGGGTTCTCCCTGAAGTGGAACGCAAGTAATCTAGGACCGGTTTCACCATATTTAGAGCTCATCAGCCAGTTATGGCTTGGTTCCAGTGACACAATGTGCACAGGACCCACGTATGGGCATACCTATCCCCTTACAGAAAGCTGTATATAAATCCTTGACTTTACAGTTGACTTTTTGTACACTGCTAATGATTCTGCCTGATTTCTTCTTATTTTGCTGCATGATTGAGTAACATTCAATTTCTGATTTTGCCAATTATTTTGTACTATTGTATACTGAGAGCATTCATGGCACATGGTTTACATCCATTTAGTGAAATCTACTTTATTTGAATTTTTATATTTTCTGTATTACACTCTAACCTTAATAAACCTACATGGTTTCCTAAATTCCAATCTCAAATACCCTTTTTGAGTCAGTCCTCTTTTTACTTTATGTTGAAATGCTATTTTAAATCTTTCTTTGGGAGCACATTACCTCATACATGTTGAAGTTAACACCATCCCCAATCCGCCTAACATATGGGCGGACCAGGGTCATGCACATTTTCTAGTGTATAGTATGTCCAAAGTTTTGGTAGCAGAGGATGGTTACGGAGGTAAGATAGGAAATATCAGTTAAAATAATTATTGCTCTCATCTGGATTTTTGTCTATATCCCAAATGTCCATTTTTGGATTATTTGTGGAGTCCCAGTGCTCCAGTGCTGTTCCTGGGCAAAAGATTTTTAGCATCAGTAGGGTGGAAAGATTCTTGAGATTGAGTGTGTCTTGGTGTTTTAATGAAGCATTGAGGTATTTGTAGTTGACGGTTCAGGTTTCTGATGAATCATGATTTATTACACTGCATGTGAGATTTTTGATTTTGTGTTTCTGATTCTTGGTTGAGTTGGTGGTTTGATTATTGTGATTTAGATTTATTTTGCATATTTATAACGTATGTCAGATTCCTCGTAATCAAGTAACTTGATATATTGTTGAACTTTTTGGGTGAAATGGTGGTGTGAGTTGCAAGGTGCTGTGGCACTGCATTTTCACTGATTAGGGATTTTTCTGAAATAACACGTTTTTCCTTCGAGGTTCATTGTATTTACTTTTGATTGATGTTTGTTTATTCTTTGGTGCACAGAAATAAACATGCTAATCAGGGTGTACTATCACAGGATGGGAAACCTACCTTGGTGTGTGTTGGACCTGCCCCTCTCTCTAAGGTCACCCCAAACATTTTGTTTCCACCCCTCCTGTTTTTCTGAATTTATTTTTGTTGGCTTGAGGACTCTGTGCACTTTACCACTGCTAAGCAGTGATAAAGTGCTTGTGCGCTCTTCCTAAAACATGGTAAACTTGGCTTACACCTAATTGGCACATTTAGTTTACTTATAGGCCCCTAGTAAATGGTGCTACATGCATCCAGGGCCTGTAAATTAAATGCTACTAGTGGACCTGCAGCACTCATGCCACCCACTTTAATAGTCCTTTAAAATTTGTCTCAGGTCTGCCACTGCATCTTGAAGTACAGTTTTTAAACTGACATGCCAACCTGGAAAAAATACACCTTTTTCCAGGCCTAAACTTTCCTTTTTAATACTCATAACTCACCCCTAAAGTGGGCCCCAACGGTTCCTGGGGCAGGGTGCATAGTATTTAAAAGGCATGGCATGTGAGTTTAAGTTTTACATGTCCTAGTAGTGAAAAAAAAACAAAGTCATTATTTACTATTGTAAGTGCTACCGCTCCCATAGACCTACTTTGGGTTACCTTATTACTTTTGAGACAACGCTAATGTTTGATTGGGAACAGGTAAAAAAGGTATAACAGGTAGAAAAATACTTCTTTGTCTCTTTTGAATTGTAATTTACAATTCTCCTTAATGATAAAGTTGGATTTTAAGTTACATTTTATACAAATGCTATATTTAGAAAGTTGGCACTTTTTTGCCTGTCTTCCAGTAGCCTAGGTTAAATGACTCTGCGGCTGTGGGTTGGGTATTGCTGCCAGACAGTGAGATAAAGGGGGTAGGTGTGGACAGGATAGGCCATCCTGCCAGGATGGCTGTGCGTGCAGGGGTGGCATCTTCGCTATTGCGGAGAGCGTCACCCCACTGCTGCTACCCAGCAGAGGTAAAATTTAAAAATAAAATGATAATAAAATAATGTTATTATCATATACTTTTTCACCATTGCCTCTGCTAGGTAGCCAAATGCAAAAACAACAGTTGATGGACAGAATGCAGAACAATGTCATACATTCACCCCAGTACAGAGATCTGGGCCCAAATCAATCATTTTTTTGCTCACCATGCCACCCCAGTTTAGACCTGGCCATATGCAAATCAGTCTTGACCCTGTGCCTCATGGGAACAGTCCAGCCCGAATTGCCCAGCCAGGTCCTCCCTGGACCGGAAACAAGCATCATAGGACCGGTTTCGGGGTTTCACCCCTCTTCAGCCAGGATAGCTTGATTCCAGTGGCATGGAGAGCACGGAACTCACGTCTGAGCATACCCGTCCCACTCGGGGTGACAAATGCAAAAACAACAGTTGATGGATAGAATGCAGAACAATGTCACACATTCACCCCAGTACAGAGATCTGGGCCCAAGTCTCAGGATGGGGCGGGCCAGGGCATGATGATCTTCAAGAGGAGAAGTTGTGGGCACTACTAAGTGCGCATGACGGTTTGGCTGGCTGTCTTAGGCCGGCCAAAACGACATGCACACTTAGCATTTCTCCACTTGGCTGTGTTGCACAGAAGGGTAGAGAATAGTCCCAGGCACTGCCTGAGTGGCAAATCAGGCTGCTCAGACTAATCCCAGTGCTTCTCTCGTGTATGAGAGAAACGCTGGGATTGGCATCTGGAAGCCTGCGCAGTGTGCACCAGTCTAGGATCGGAAGAGGAGCAAGACGGAGCGGACGCAGCGTCAGGTAAGTTGTAATTTATTTATTTTAAAATGATTTTCTTTGTTTTTGTATTTATGTATCTCCCCCGTCTGCTGCCGTACCACGTCGCATCGTGAGCAGCCGCCACTGTGTGGGCGGAGTTTTGCCCAGCTCAACTTACACTTCAAATGAACTAGCCTGCAGCACAATCAAAGGAACCTGACCCTAATCTTTTGTCACCGTAGACATTTGAGGGCCAAACCAAGGAAGGACATGGGAGTGGATCAGGTTTTTGCCCCCACACAAAGGCTGGCACTGGGGATAAAAGGTGGCACTCTCAGACCCTGATTAGATCACTTCTATGTCTGTGGAAGACTCAGAAGAAGGTCTGCTCTGCTGCCCTGCTGCTGGAAGGAATGCCATGTTGTCTGAAGAAGGAAGACTGGAGCTTGGTCCTTGATCCCAGACCCTCCAAAGTGACTCCTAGAACTACCTGGCTGGCCTCCTGTATGAGCTACAGGGACACAACAAGCTCCAGAGGTCCTGCAACCTACCTGCCTGCTGCTGGCCCCTGCTGGAGTGAGTCCTAGCCCCCAGGTGCTGCCCCACCGCAGGTCGTGGACCCTTGGTGTGGTGCTAAAGTGGCCACCTCCTACCAAATCCCACATCCTGGGACTTAGAAGATTTTTCTGCAAAAACTGCCCTGAGAACTGACAGGAGACTGGAACCTACCTGCAAACCGATCAGACGAAGCTGCATCCCAGTGGGATTCACTTGGCTGCTGGTCTGACTATGTTCTTCTCTGCAGCAGCAAATCCTTTTCAGCGGTACCTCTCAATTAATGCAACTGGCCTTGTGGAGCCCTCTTCATCTACTGCCTCTTTTCACTGGTTCCAAAAAACCATGTAAGTCCAAACAGAAATCTTCACTGTGACCTTGTCTAACAGCTCCCTGAAAATGACGGACTCTCTGCAGATACAGCCTGCTGCCTCGCACTGCTCAAGACTACATTCTCCGGGAAATCTTCATAAATCTTTCAAACTGGGAAGGTAACTTTCCGGCCGAATGAACTTAGTTCTTGTAGCCGACTCACACTCTATCGCAGTCGACCTTAACTTGTAATTTTGATTTAATCTCACATGACCATATACTCGTGGTTGGCGCTTTGTACTTTATGTGCTATTCTTCACTAAAAACGTAAAAAAGATATAACTCCAGTTCTACTGACTGAATTTTATTTGTTTTGGAAGGATTTCATTCATTAAAATGTTACTCTATTTTTCTAAATTGGTGTGGGATTTTTCTTGTGTTGTGTGTGCAATCCATTACTGTTTGTGTGCAGCATAAATACTTAACATATTCCCTCTAGAGTAAGCCTTACTGTTTTTCTGCCAAGTTACCAGAGGCTTAAGCATAGGTTAATTTAGTGACTTTTGCGGTTCACCATGACCAGAATTGTGGTTATTGCCTGAGAAGGGCTTCCACGCCCCCTCAACCAATAACCCAGTTTCTTACACTGTGAATAATTTGGTTAGCAGGTCCTGCAGAGTGATCAGTTCAGTCTCTACCTATTATAGAAACTGATTTACATAAATATTTGATATTATTCTTTTTATAGACTGAATAGACAGGATGTTGGGTATTTATTTCGCATGAATGGTGGCTGAAGGCTTTATGTTGATTTTTATTCATGGAGAAGTTACACTGCAGTTGGTTAACTGATGGTGGGAGCTGTGCTAGGAAAGGCAAGACATCATCATGAGTTGCGCTGTCATTGGTTGGTTGCCACTGTAGTCATGCTGTCGTTGTTTGATCTTTGCTATAGCCATGGTCGGTTTGGTGTTGTTCATTTGTTTATTTAGTGAGCCTTGTGAAATTATTTTGAGTGAAAATAATGAGAGAGGAATCTGATAAATGGTATAAGGAAGTACACAGTTTTGTGACCATCTCGAAGGTGTTCTTGATTGATTTGGGTATGTTTTTTTAAATTATTGGTACCAACGATTTGTGGGCAGAATACAAAGTGGCTGTCACTTGACCGACACAACAACCACAGGGAGTTCCACCAAATAATGCTCCAGCTGATTTGGTTATGGCAAAATATAGAACAGTGATAGAGCATTTGAAAAAGAAGGGGGCAGAGAGATATGTAAATTGGGCAAAGATAATGAGAGCCAAAAGAGCTAGTGCATATTTATTATGAGAGACTTTTACAGATTTATAGTTAGTATAGTGAAGTTGAAGAGCCAGAAAGAAAAGTAATTAGTGGGTTCATAATGGTTTAAATTTTAGGGTAGCTCCCTGAGCTTAGTGTAGCAATAATTTTTACACAAAGCAGAAAAAGTTCAAAGAAAATGTGTTGATTGCGCAGATGAAGCAGATTCAGAGAAACAATTGAAATTAAATGATGAATTCAGAAACAGATTTTGTATTGCCTGCAAGTTCAGGTGTGAATGTGAATTCAAATTTTAAGCTGCAACGTATGCAAGGAGTTGGGACGAGGAGGGATACGGTGCCAATGCAAGCCAAAGATAGGAGTAGAGGGTTAGTGAGTATTTCTAGAACAAATGTGAATATCAATTTTCTGAAGCAGGGCTCTGCTCATCACATTTAAGGGAAAATTGGACACTAGAAGCGTGAATGTAGACAGAACCCAGATCCAATTCCAAATGACTTTGTTCCTCAAATGCAACAGAATGCAAATCAGATGCAGGCACAGTTTGCTTCTGCAGACCAACAGACTCCAATGGAGAATGTGCAAAACGAAGGGCAGTTCCATATGATGATGTGTGTAGCGCCTGTGTTGCAGCAAAACATGAGAAATAAAATGCCATATAATCCAGTTTCAGCAGAATCCATTGATTATGAGCAGTGATTTTTCTAAGTTTTGACCAGATGCGACAAATTTACTATGATGATGCCTGAGGGGCTGCATGCTTGGTGCAGTCCTAGAAGTACACCAGAGTGACCTATACATAGATGGTGAGGTTAATCACCCTCCTGTATAATTTGTACTTTCTGTAGAGGTTCCAAACCTACCCCTCTTGGGAAAAGAATTCCAATTTGGAGGGATAAGCAATAAAAATATTATTAACCAGGTTTCTGAATATGTCCCAGTTAAAGGTAAAGGGTAATCTAAGAGAGATGCTTGGTAGTCCTTGCAACTGTCCAGTGATGGATGTTAAAAAAACGTTTGGAAAGCGCGGGGTAGTCAAAGATCACAGAAAGATGAAGACAATTGCAGTCCCATTTTGTCCGGTGGTATCGGTCAAAGTGGTGAATCCTGCTGTAAATTTGTTTCAAATTCCTGTGGATGTAGACTGGTATACAGTCATTGTCTTATTCCAAGCATTCTTTTCCATTCCTCTACATGAGGATAGCCAATAACTTTGCATTCAATTTCTCAATAAAATTCTGGTATGGTGTTGAACCTTACAGAAGTAAACAAAAAGTCCCTCAATTTGTAGGCAGATTCTAAAGAAAGAATTGGAAAGTTTGCACATGCCCTGTAATTCAGTGCTGGTGCAATATACAGATAAGGTATTGGTGGCATCAAAGACAAAAGAGGATTGCAAGTTGGGTACAATTGAGCGCTTGAATCATCTTGCTGACAATGGTCAAAGATTCACCTACAAAGATGAAGTATTGTAAAATAAAAAATGTAATTTATCTTGGTCATCATATTGAGAACTGGGCTCGGAAAGTGTTCAAAGAAAAGGTTTATGCAATCCTGAAGATGAATCCCTCAACCACCTAGAGGGAAGTGAGGATGTTTTGGGGAATAGTTGGTTATCAGTGGATTCAAACATTTTCGCTGATTGCGGAACCTTTGCAGAGACTCAACCACAGTGACATAAGGAATCTTCTGCCATTTAATAGTGAATGCATGAAAGTTTTCCGAGAGCACAGAGAAAGTCTTTGAAGGGCACCCACTCTCAGAATGCCTGATTATGACATGGAGTTCTACTTTTTTTGTCATGAAAAAGAAGGGTGTGCTTTGGCTATATTATTTCAAAAGCATGGTGAGGTAAATTGGCTTGCCACTTACCTTGCTGCTGCATTAGATCCAGTAGACATACCCTTTCTGGTTGTTTGAAATTTGTTGTGGCTGTTTGCCTTGCAACTGAACAGAGTAAGAGAATTGTCATGGGCCATACACTCATTGCGTTAGTCCCTCATACAGTAGAGAGTTCTCTACTCATACTCAAATCCAGCATTTGACAAATGACAGCCTTACAAAGTATGAGCAAATGATACTGGCAGCTGGGAATATTTCAATCAGGAGATGTATTATTTAAATTCTGCAAGGCTGCTCCAGATTCCAAACAATTATGAAGATTATGATGATGAGCCCAACCATGTTTGCATTATTGTGACCGATTTGTGTACCAAACCAAGACCAGAAATCAAAAATGTTACCCCTGAAATCGCTGATGTGACTTTGTTTGCGGTTGGTCTTGCTTGATTTTATTTCCTGTAATATGGTTACCCCTTGACAAAGTCAACCAGCTTGCCTTATGTTATGATGCAATGAAGATTGCCTTTTATACTGATGTGGTGACCCTCTGACAAAGCCATTAGGTCTGCTTTATTTAAAATGATACCCCCATATACTGTGATATTCTATCTGGTATGGAGGTGCAGTGATTTTGGGGGTCATGACCCGCTAGGGATCCAATGTGATTTCACAATATCACCAAAGGTAATCTTATGCACATATTTGTAAACTAATGCACAGTATTTAGCAGTGTGTTTGTAATTAATGTACGTTTCCTTTACCAAATAAAAATCACCAACTGGACAATCATTTATTGAGTGTTGTTTGTGCCAGCGGATGGAGATTACTAGCCCACATCACCTCCTCTGAGAAGACGTTGGACTGCTATGCTTCGCTAACCTGATAGGGTCAAGTACCACAATGGGATGCTTGGTTCCTAGTAAGGAGACTATTGTGGAACTACTACTTGTGCTGGCCTCACATCCTGCACAACTAATAACACAATTTCTTACAATCATGTTCAGTCACTGATAATTCTAAACAGAGGCATTTCCATGGGAAAACAGTATTTCTCTCCTGCTCAGTACATGGAATTAAGTCATTAATGTATCCTGACTGGACAAGGTAAAGAATATTCCATTACCATATCTAGGATAGCTAAGTACAAGAGATAGAGCTGTTTTATGATTCGATCTTCTTAGGCTAAATTACATGCAACCAACTTTGAACATCAAATGTTATGGTAAGTGTTAGAAATGGGATTTCTGGTTGGCTAAGGCTTGCGCCAAAGCCAGGCAGAAACCACCACTCTAGTCAGGGCAAGGGAGTTACACCCCAAAGATAACCCCTGCTCACCCCCTTGGTAGCTTGGCACGAGCAGTCAGGCTTATCCCAGAGGCCATGTGTAAAGCATTTGTGCAACACCCACAGCAACAACACACTAGGCACACCACAAAAGGAACTCCACACAAGGTTATATAAAAAATAGCCTTTGTATTGTCATAAAACACATTAGAAACATAATCACACATTTACACTGTGCCAACTGGCACGGGCAATATTCACAGGGGATTATATACAGGACCGGGCCAATCGGGCCACGGTCAGAACCATCAAAATACAGGTAAGTAAATGCAAACCACAACCAGTAACTACTGGTACCATAACGACCTAAGCATTATCACATTAGACATAAACCCACACTAGGCCCAAACCTCATCAGCATAAACTCATTAGGCAATGGGCCTCACCAGTATAAACACAGTATACCTAAACACCTGTCCTAGGCATCACATTAGGCCTATCCTTACGCATAAATCACATTAGGCCTAAACACATTGCGCCACCTCTGTAGGCATAGACATCTTACACCTAAACCTCTTTAGTAGGGAACCTTAGGAACTACAAGCAGGGTGCACACTGTATAGTGGAATTACTAAACATAGCCAACCCTACACCATGGTATCACATTTCAACCAGGGAAAAAGCTGTAACCATCCGGTCTGATTACACCCCAGAAAGACCCTGTAATCACCATACGGCACTGAGGTATAACATGGCATTTGCATTAGGCATAAAACACAGTTATGCGTCAACCCGGCGTGTACCACAGTACACTCACCAGGTATCCAAACCTGACCCCAGGCCCACTGGCCTTACTCGGGCTCCAATGCCTCTTGTCCCAGAAATGTCAGGGATCTCATGGGACCTTTCACAGGGCCCCCTGGCTGCTTCAACCACGACCATAAGGGGCGGGCACCGACAATGTGCCCCGACACCACCCCCACCAAGTTAGAACTGAGCCCGACTCACTGGGCTCTCTGGAGGCCTCTCTCTGTAGGCCTCTCTCTGGCGGCTTTGGCACCTTCCAGCACGGGGTAGGCTCCCGCCTGGGTTCTCCTTTTAGCATAAGACTTCCGGGTCGCGACGGGCAACACGAACCCACACTAGGGCTCACGTTCCAGCATCAGAGCGGGGTAGGCTCCCGCCATACAGGAGCATAACACAGTGGGGTAGGCTCCCGTTCAGAGGAGCACCGGAGGCGCTCCCAACAATATCGCAAATGCGGGGTAGGCTCCCGCTTGGCTCTGGTGCAGTGTGGGGGGAATCCCCATGCCGGGATTCCCTCGAGGTACGTTTGCAGCCCAGCGCCGTAGTTCAAAGCCAAAACCCTCCTCTTTAGGGTAAAATAAAGTGCCCACAAGATGCTAAGTCCATCAGGGTTCAAGGGGCATAGCTGGGCCCAGGGAGGCCAGCACACAGGGCCCTCCAGCAGGGAGGCAAGCCCCCATGGCGGTTCCTCCTGGGCCCCAGCAGCAGCTAGCCCCAGCAGTCCAGAAACAGCGCCAGAACTGAACAATTTTATGGGGACACAGCCCCTATATTTATATTAAGAAATATTTTTGTGTAAAGGTGCAGGGCATGGGGGAACCAGATACAACTGGTTCAGGGGAGCTTTGGAGCACTTTGTTTTGCCCAGCTCCTCTCTCCCTTTCACAGGACAGGCTAGGTGCTCAGACGCACCACAGGGGGCGGAGCCAGCATTGTGGAGGGAAGGCACAGTCCTATTCAGGTCCCAGGTGCAACTCCTCCCTCCCATCTACATGCAGAACTCTCCATTCACCACCGGACAGACTCACCCTTGCTCCTGGAATTCCCCAGCCCTCTCAGCTCCTGCCAATCACAAGCCAGACATGCACTCCACGTCAGGCAGGCAGACACACAGTACACAGAAACGCCAACTTCTAGAAGTGGCACTTCTCCACCAGTCACCCTAAATCTGCGCACACCATTGCGCAGCATTTATTCTCCCGAGTTCGCACATACCAAACTCGACCCTGCACTCCTCTCACACCAGGAACTACCAGGGACACACATATCCCCCATGCATTATTATGGGAGGGCAGGCCCATCTCACCACACATACACAGAGCGCATGCACTTTACACTGGACCCCAGTGCTAAAGTGCTCAGAGGTCTAAAATCACCAACACCAGGTTACAGAAAAAGGTTAGGAGAAAGCAAAAAGTTTTGGGGTGAACCTGCCAAAAGGGCCAAGTCCAACAGTAAGTGTATTTGTAAAGTGCACTGTCATCCTCAAAGGTATCATGGTGCTGAGCAGGTGTGTGTACCTAGCCCTGCCTATGGTAGTTTATTTGAAATGCCAGGAATTGCATTTCTTGCAGACTTCAAGAAAAGAGGAGCAGGCTCTGATGTGAATCGGGAGGCTGTTGCAAGCAATGTAAGAGCATGTCCATCCTCTTGATCTGGTTCTGTGATTTCATGGGATGTATGCAAGTAGGAGTCCTGTTGAGCGGAGGTGTCTCGATGGGTGGCAGGAGATGCGACTGTTCAGGTAGGTGGGCTCTGAGTTATGTAGGGTCTTGAATGTGTGAGTGAGGAGTTTGAAATTAGCATGTGTGTTTATCAGGAGCCAATAGAGCTCTCTGCGGTGTGGTGCAATGTGAGTTCTGTGTGGGAGGTTGAGGATGAGTCTGGCTACCATGTTCTGGATGGTTTGTAGTCTTCTAGTAAGTTTTTGGGTGATCCCACCATAGGGGGTGTTCCCTAGTCAAACATGCTGGTGACTAGGGTGTGAATAACAGTTTTTCTATTGTTGCTTGGGAGTCATTTGAAGAACTTCCTCTCTATCTTCAGGGTGTGGAAGCAGGATGCAGTGATTTAGTTGAATCAATAGTTAACATCAGAACTACGAAAATCATACACGGTCATATCTTGGTAGTTTTAGTATTTAATGCCTCTCAGTGTCAGGAAATTGATTTGAAATAGCTTTCTCCATGTTCGTCAAGAGTTTCACTGAGGGGTAATGGGACATCATATCAATAATCGACATTTAGCCGAGGCCTAGAGACCAGGACTCAAAAAGCCAGAGGTATAAAATTCAAATAATCAGGGGAACACCAGTTACATATAGAATCCTTCTCGCCCCAAAAACGGAAAAAGGTCATCCATTGCCCAGCATTTTAAAAGAGTTATATATCCTTAACAGTGTTCTGCCTCGAAACATCTTCTTGCTTCCTACTCTACCCATATCTTTATTTGCATACACTCTTCACATGCATATCTTTCCAGTTCACTACTGCTCCGTGGAATGCAATATTAATCTATGCTGTTACGTCCACTGGAATAGCAAAATCATGAGAGAATAAAGACTATCCTGTCTGACTTTTCAGACTTTACATTTTATTGAGAATGCTGTGTAATGTTTGGTCTCTGCTCAGCACTTTGAGTTGAGGCATAAGGTTTAAGGGAAAGTGAATTGAGTGGATGCATAAGTAGGATATGGATGCCTTACTTTAGTGTAATACAATTGGGTGGAGGCAAGTTCCAATTATGAAGACACTGTGTTGCACACTGTGCTGTCTGACAAGAAAATTCCATCCCAGCTCGGAAGCAAGCCTGCTAATCAAGCTACAGAGACCAAATGGGTCCTTGTTTGACTATAGAATATGATTACTGGATACAAAAGGGCATGATAAGATCATTTTAGAAAGAGAGGACTGCTTGGTTAGCCGCCTGCCACATTTCCTCGGTAACCTTTTATCAAATGCTTGTAAGAATTCTAACAACAAAGAAAGTGCAAATGACAAGGTTGGCTGAAAGTTGTACTCTAACTTGAAAATACTCCTCCCATTCCCCTAGATAGGTGCTATCTAGGCCAGCACATAAAAATACTACCAAACCTAATCACAGTTTTCATAAATCAATTAAAGTCCTATAATGCTTGCAAACAGACAGGTGTGGATGTGAAAGAAGAACAAGAACTGAAAACACCATGCATATTTACCCCCTCCTCAGCCTACATAGAGGAAAAATAAAATAACAAAGCAAAAAGGATCAAATCCAAAGAGTGGTGTAACAGCCCAAAACAAATTTAAGAATAACTAAGGCTAGAGGATATGGGCTTAATGGAGGTGGAACCTTCCAGTGGGACTTAGTGCATTTCGTAGATATTTTTTTTAAAAGAATGACCTGTATATCCAGATACAGCGGGACCAAATTAGGAGGGAATTGGAAATAAGAAGAGCCTGGAAAGGTGGCAGCTCTTAGAGTCATGCACCCATCCAACGATACTCTGCCTCACTTTACTTGGTGTCAGATAGTGATGCATATCCCATGCTATGCAGAGTCTCCTGCCCCACACTCATGACTATGGCCCATAATCCAAGCTAAAATGCAAATTTTAGCTCAAGACTTGCCCAGTGCTTAATATGAGCTGGTGGTTTCCGGTGCTCAGGTCCAGGAATTTATTATTAACATCTACACTTATGACAGCCTTCCATATGGTGGCGCTGTTTGTGGAATTTGGAGATGAGCACAACAAAATGTGTTTATTAGTTCAATATACAATTAAAAAGACAATGACATGCCACTCAAGCCGTTCTTATAGTTGTAGGGGCCTGGAATAGTCTGATTTGTCACACTTGTAGGAGTGCAATGGTTGATAGTTATGTTGATATTGGCAATGGCTGCACTGATAGGGGTAATGAGGGGGCAAGCTGCAGTGGCCTCCTGACAAGGACCCTGGCACTTATTTTTTTTTTTTTACAAATTAAGCACTGGACTTGTCAAACAGTGAGAAATAAAAGGGAAAAAAGAAAATGACTGAGGTAAAATATAAAAATATTGGAGACCAAATATGGGATAGGCAAGGCATTGTCCTTGTGAATAAAATTAAGCTCCATCAACATGGTTTGAACTTAATGGCACGTTCAGGTAATTGCGTGTAATGTTTCATAATTGTATAGGGTAAAGTGAACAGATAGTTCACTGTCACCAAGGAAAACCTAAATATCATTGGTATCCGGGACATATGTCTCTGCCAGTACTGGAATGAAACCGTTTTTACCTTCATTTAGCAAAGCCCTTCTTAACTTTTGTTCATTAGTAAAGTCATATACAGTAAGTGGGATAAAGAATTGCACAGCAAGTGTATGCATTTTTGTGGGATGGCCTCTTCTGGCAAACAAATACAGCAGACACTGCATTTGGCTTAATAGATGGTACCATTTGGTCCCCAGTGCAGTGTGATTGACTGCACAGGGTCTATCCATAGAAAAATATCAGGAACCAAACTATCAAATCAAAATATATTGTTACCATCATATTGAAGATTAACATATTGTTTACATTTTATTAGCAAGCTTTATTGTCTTGTTTTATGGTTTGTAATATTTAGGCTATTGTTAAGTTATTATTTTTGGGATATTTTTATTATTTATATTGTTTGGTTTACTTGGGGGGTTGATGGGTATTTCTTAAAATTATTTATTAATGGATGCTAATTTGTTAATTAGGTTTTTCTTTTGACTTATTTTTAAAGATTGGATTTTTTTCAATTATGCATTACATTTTTATTTTTGGTTGCTGGCTGTATGAGGAATGTGCTGGATAGACTTTTTTTAAATAAATATATATTTGACATATTTTATTAATTTATTTCAAAATGTATTTATCTATTAAATCTTAGTTTCATGCTCTGCAGTTTGTTTGGGTATTGATTGTATATTGTTTTAAACTATATATTAATTTAAGGAAACTGATTACTATGTTAAACTTCTAAAATGTTTAAATTATTATTTATTTGATTAAATATATTATAATTTGTGAAATTATGCCGTACATTTTAAATTTAGGATGTGGAGTTTAACGGGGAAGTGAGTGGGTAGCATTTTACATAACATTTCTAAAAAAAAAAGATGTATTTATTGATGTACCAATTGTCTTAATGTTTATGCTGTCATGGAATTAATTGTAGTTTGCAACCCATTTGTAATAAAAATATTGTGGATAGTGTTTAAAAATAATGTTATTATTTTTTTTGTATTGAATGTTATTTTTGGGTTAGATTGCATTTTAAACTATTTTGTAATTCATTTAATTCTTTTATTTGCTACATTTTAAAAGGAAATATGTTTTGCAAATAATCATGTTGTGATATATATTTTAAAGATGTTTGTGTGTTTTACGGGTGAGTTTGATATATATTTCTTATTTCAAGCTATTTTTTATTTGTTTATTACATATTTGTATTATTTAGATAATTAAAACAGTAAGGGACATTATCTATTTTGGGTGAAGGGAATGTGACCCAAACATATATGCTTCTGCTCCAATGATTGTTGGATAGGATTTAGAATCGTAAATTTGTCCCCACCCCATGTATGCATGCTTCTCAATGTTTGATAGACTGGAGGAAGATTTCCCTAACGTCTGTTAGAGTGTACACAATATAGTAAATGTGATCCTTCTCATACAAATGTAAGTATTTTTCCTAATCTGTGCAGGATTGCATTTACAGTAGTGCATTTGAATAGTTTATTTCTCTAAATGATTTTGGATTGCAGTTTTATTACAGTTTTTGGATTTCTTTACATTTTGTTCTAGATATGTTTTCAACGTTTTTGGTTGAAAGGTATATATTCGAAAACATGTATTAATTTACATTTTTTAAATTGTGTGTTGTTGTTTATAATTGTTTCATGTATGTTTTTCTTTAACATATTATTTTTACACATATTTGCTTATGTGTATTTTTCAATAATTATATAGTTTGTTTTCAATTTTTAAAAAGAATAATCATCATGCAGGTTTATATTGTTTTGACTACAGTAACGGATTTGACAAACTGCACACCAATGTTTTACAGATTTATGAAAAGTTTTAACAGTAATCTTAAAATAATCAAAGGTGCTGCCTTTTGAAAAGCCTGTGCAACCCCTACACAGGCCCTGAAAAATACCAAAAGTCATTCAAACAGAAGTTTGAAAAAGGCGCACTATCCACCTGCCCTATAAGGTGCAGTTAGTCAATGTGTGAAATTAAATGAGTATATTGCGTACATCAATTGCGAAACATAAATAAACAGAGAGCACATGTGGTGCCTATTTTAGTTAGAATTATGAACAACGTCCTGAATGGAAAGTAAACAATTGGTATATTCCAAAACACTTCTTTGTTGTCCAATAATACAATCAGACTATTGAAATTGAAGATAACTGCAAGTCAAAACATGAGTTTGTGAATCATCATAAATTCTGAGATTCTTCTTTATTTTCTTGGTGTATTCAGAAGAACGTCAAGTGTCCCAATGCATTTCGGTGTGACAAACACCTTCTTCAGGGGAATACTGTAAAAATATATACATGTACGTGTATAAATCAATTCAAATGAAAGCTATACAAATGTACAATCAAACTTATGCATATGTCCATGTATGACATTATTTAACATTGTGCAGCCCTTATCATCCAATGATATCCAGCCAATATTCTGCATGCGAATGCAAAGAAAAGAGAAATTTATAAATAAAGTGTATTGAAGACTCGAAGCAGATGAAAAAAAGATGCAGAAGAAACACCAGTGAGTACAGAAACATGACACCAATTGGAAAAGCAATATTGAAAGTGCCCGTTAGAATAATGGAAGTGCCCGTCAGGGTGATGAAACGCGCTTAAAAGTAGGTATTAGTGAGTTAGAGGATTGTGTGCTCTTATAACCACCGTAATCCAACCAAAACTGCCTACGGAGGACTCACCTCCCAACGTTCAAGTGCGAATTGGCACAGAAAAGAAGTCTGTGTCGTAACTCGCAAGAACCTGTGTATCAAAAATACAAATAGACGATCTAGTGTTGCCGAAAGGAATCGACTAGTGATGAAGAAAAGGGATCAAACGTAAGGTGCCACTTACTTCGCCTAATCCATGATACGTAAGCATCAAAATCCATTCGATAGAAACAGTAGTGAAACTCGCATCAACAACGTCTAAGGGTAAAATGAAGAAATGACGCCGTAAGCTTAATGAGTAGCGGTGCCTCAATGCTCAAAGTTTCAAAGCGATTAGGTGTTACCACCAATAAGCATACCTTTTTGTGTAACGTGATACTCGACCTCGGGGGGATTCTGTCTTCGAATGGCAGAGATTCGATATGTCCAAGACGTGCGAGTGCATATTAGTAAAAGCCGTGGGGGATCATGTGACCAATGAGGAAACTCGTAGACAGAGAAAGTGGACTACTCTAGGCGCCATGTCTTAACGGGTGAATAGTCATAACCAGAAACCCAGTAAAGAACAGAAAAGGCATAAAGATTTGGCGTTAACAATTAATAATTCGTGAATGGCAAGACTGCCTACAAACTAAATGTGGGTAAATCAGCGTACAAAATACATGTGTAAAATCACGTAAAACATACATAAAGCAATGCAAAATCCAATACAAAATCCAATAATTATCAGTGAATCAACATTGAAATTCCATCAAGATGTTGATGTCATGCAACCACATTTTATCACAGAAAATGTATCAGTTCAATTTTGTCATTCAGACCCCCAGGGCTCATGGTCTGTAAAAAGCGTATCCAAAATGTTTCTCTTTGAGCCAAGTGCCTGTTGGGATCAGCGTGTGTGGAATCAGATATCTGCTCTAGGACAGTGAATCGAAGTTGGGGTATGGTGTGCTGATGTGTGTTCCAGTGTGATGCTAAACACGATTTCAGATTAGAAGTGCGAATAGCACTTTTGTGTTCAGTTACCCGTATTTTTACTTTACGAGTTGTCCTCCCCACATAAACAAAGCCACAAGGGCATTTGATGGCGTATACTACCATGGCTGTGTTACAATCAGAAGAATGTTTGAGCTTGATAGATTTGCCCGTGTGTGGATGTGTGAAGGTGTCACCCACCATGACATTCCCACAGTGACCGCAATTATAGCATTTTCGCATCCCTAAGTATTTGAGCATATGCTGATTGGGAGTTTTTTTGGCCAGAATCTCTCTAATGTTTCTAGATCTAGAAAAGGCAAAAATGGGTTTGGCATGAAAAACGTTTGTGAAATCATTTTCTTGCTCTATAATTTCCCATCTCTTAAGTATACTCCGTTTGATCGCCATGGCTGCTGTAGAGTATTTGAGAACACAAACTTCACGTTTGGAAACAGATTTTTCAGTTTTTTTCAGTAGTTGCGTTCTGTCCATGCTGTATGCCTTAAGTTTCGCCGTATCCAGAACCGGTGCAGGATAGCCTCTGTCTAGGTATTGCTGATACATGATTTCGGTGTCAATTTTCCCTTGGTCATCATCCGAGCTAATTCTGCGCACCCGGATGAACTGAGATAAGGGTAAATGGTTTTTCAGGGAATGTGAGTGAAAACTCCGAAAATGTAGTGCATTATTCCTGTCGGTTGGTTTCTTAAAGATCCTGGTTGTCAGTGTGGAGCCTCGTTTTTCAATCTGAATGTCTAAATAGTTGATGATGGTGTAATCGATAGAATATGTGAATTTTATGTGGGGGTGGCAGTCTTGCGAGTTACGACACGGACTTCTTTTCTGTGCCAATTCGCACTTGAACGTTGGGAGGTGAGTCCTCCGTAGGCAGTTTTGGTTGGATTACGGTGGTTATAAGAGCACACAATCCTCTAACTCACTAATACCTACTTTTAAGCGCGTTTCATCACCCTGACGGGCACTTCCATTATTCTAACGGGCACTTTCAATATTGCTTTTCTAATTGGTGTCACGTTTCTGTACTCACTGGTGTTTCTTCTGCATCTTTTTTTCATCTGCTTCGAGTCTTCAATACACTTTATTTATAAATTTCTCTTTTCTTTGCATTCGCATGCAGAATATTGGCTGGATATCATTGGATGATAAGGGCTGCACAATGTTAAATAATGTCATACATGGACATATGCATAAGTTTGATTGTACATTTGTATAGCTTTCATTTGAATTGATTTATACACGTACATGTATATATTTTTACAGTATTCCCCTGAAGAAGGTGTTTGTCACACCGAAATGCATTGGGACACTTGACGTTCTTCTGAATACACCAAGAAAATAAAGAAGAATCTCAGAATTTATGATGATTCACAAACTCATGTTTTGACTTGCAGACTTGCAGTTATCTTCAATTTCAAACATTCTTCTGATTGTAACACAGCCATGGTAGTATACGCCATCAAATGCCCTTGTGGCTTTGTTTATGTGGGGAGGACAACTCGTAAAGTAAAAATACGGGTAACTGAACACAAAAGTGCTATTCGCACTTCTAATCTGAAATCGTGTTTAGCATCACACTGGAACACACATCAGCACACCATACCCCAACTTCGATTCACTGTCCTAGAGCAGATATCTGATTCCACACACGATGATCCCAACAGGCACTTGGCTCAAAGAGAAACATTTTGGATACGCTTTTTACAGACCATGAGCCCTGGGGGTCTGAATGACAAAATTGAACTGATACATTTTCTGTGATAAAATGTGGTTGCATGACATCAACATCTTGATGGAATTTCAATGTTGATTCACTGATAATTATTGGATTTTGTATTGGATTTTGCATTGCTTTATGTATGTTTTACGTGATTTTACACATGTATTTTGTACGCTGATTTACCCACATTTAGTTTGTAGGCAGTCTTGCCATTCACGAATTATTAATTGTTAACGCCAAATCTTTATGCCTTTTCTGTTCTTTACTGGGTTTCTGGTTATGACTATTCACCCGTTAAGACATGGCGCCTAGAGTAGTCCACTTTCTCTGTCTACGAGTTTCCTCATTGGTCACATGATCCCCCACGGCTTTTACTAATATGCACTCGCACGTCTTGGACATATCGAATCTCTGCCATTCGAAGACAGAATCCCCCCGAGGTCGAGTATCACGTTACACAAAAAGGTATGCTTATTGGTGGTAACACCTAATCGCTTTGAAACTTTGAGCATTGAGGCACCGCTACTCATTAAGCTTACGGCGTCATTTCTTCATTTTACCCTTAGACGTTGTTGATGCGAGTTTCACTACTGTTTCTATCGAATGGATTTTGATGCTTACGTATCATGGATTAGGCGAAGTAAGTGGCACCTTACGTTTGATCCCTTTTCTTCATCACTAGTCGATTCCTTTCGGCAACACTAGATCGTCTATTTGTATTTTTGATACACAGGTTCTTGCGAGTTACGACACGGACTTCTTTTCTGTGCCAATTCGCACTTGAACGTTGGGAGGTGAGTCCTCCGTAGGCAGTTTTGGTTGGATTACGGTGGTTATAAGAGCACACAATCCTCTAACTCACTAATACCTACTTTTAAGCGCGTTTCATCACCCTGACGGGCACTTCCATTATTCTAACGGGCACTTTCAATATTGCTTTTCTAATTGGTGTCACGTTTCTGTACTCACTGGTGTTTCTTCTGCATCTTTTTTTCATCTGCTTCAAGTCTTCAATACACTTTATTTATAAATTTCTCTTTTCTTTGCATTCGCATGCAGAATATTGGCTGGATATCATTGGATGATAAGGGCTGCACAATGTTAAATAATGTCATACATGGACATATGCATAAGTTTGATTGTACATTTGTATAGCTTTCATTTGAATTGATTTATACACGTACATGTATATATTTTTACAGTATTCCCCTGAAGAAGGTGTTTGTCACACCGAAATGCATTGGGACACTTGACGTTCTTCTGAATACACCAAGAAAATAAAGAAGAATCTCAGAATTTATGATGATTCACAAACTCATGTTTTGACTTGCAGTTATCTTCAATTTCAATAGTCTGATTGTATTATTGGACAACAAAGAAGTGTTTTGGAATATACCAATTGTTTACTTTCCATTCAGGACGTTGTTCATAATTCTAACTAAAATAGGCACCACATGTGCTCTCTGTTTATTTATGTTTCGCAATTGATGTACGCAATATACTCATTTAATTTCACACATTGACTAACTGCACCTTATAGGGCAGGTGGATAGTGCGCCTTTTTCAAACTTCTGTTTGAATGACTTTTGGTTTATATTGTTTTATCATATAAATACTGTCTTTTTGTTTAATTTATTAATTTATATGTGTGTATGTATGTATAATCTGTAGATAGATAGATAGATAGATAGATAGATAGATAGATAGATAGATAGATAGATAGATAGATAGATAGATAGATAGATAGATTAAAAAACAAAGTTTAAAGTGGAGGCATACAGAAGAAATGTTCAGAAATTTACTAAAACAAACAAAGGTTAAAATTAAGTTACATGTAGGTCATCTAATAATATAAAAATGAATTCCACTTGAACCTTTTTTTCAGTGAATTTCTAGAGTTTTTTCAGCATAAGTTAAAATTGCACTACCTTACTTATAGCTCCTCTTAATCCTTTGTTTTTTCCAGTGATTTATATAATTTAATGCAAAGTAAAATCTTATTACTATATGTCTGTGTCCGACCCCTTGCCATGTACGGCCTTTGGCCATGCACAGCAAGGTGTGGCCGCCAGTACCCAGGCCCTAAAAAACGCCTCACAGCCAGCCACTCCCACACCATACAATGCATTTGGCCCAGTACCCAGCCCGGCGGCCATTTCTTGCCAGTGGCTAACACATCGCTAGAAGGCAATGCCCCACAGACCCCACCACCTCACATTATCTTTGTTAAATATCGTTTTTACATGGGTCCATCGTAACGCTATTCCAATATACAACTCCATTTTCTATTCTATTCTTTCACTTGTAATAAAATGCTTTTTTAACAGATTTTATCTTACTTGTTTTAAACTCACATGACTGTTACATGGTGTCTGACCATGATTGCTGCACGTACTCTTGCAACAGCATGCAGATAAAGATATTTATAAATAGCCAAGCTGTGCCACAGCTAACAATAAACATGATTAATCTGGCAGATTAAATAAACACTCAATGCGATACTGTAATACACCAAGCACTAGATTTGCAGCTGACACGCAGGCACCATTTGCTCCCTCCTTACCTCCTGGAGGCATGGTGACTGTAATGAGGTCACTTGTCACGCTGCCCTGGCTATTCGAAGCCTTCATTTGAACAGTGTAATTAGAAAAAGGGACCAGTCCTCCAATGGAAATCCACACATTGTTTTCTGCACTGCTGTGCGCGAGCCGTTGTTCCATGCTCAGAGAGTAATCACCATTAGCTATACAAAAAGTAAAGGAAGTGAAAAAAGCAAAACTTGTTAGTTGCTCATGTTTTTACAATTTCTCACTATTAAAAAAGATCCCACTTCATGCATTTGCAGAGTAATATATTTAGACTATGAAGTAAATGTATTGTAACTTCAGAAGGGTATCGTACACTTGATGAACAGAATGTCAAAATATTGAAACTGATTTTTCACCTAAATTCGTTTTTGTGGCGTTTCCATTATAAAAGAAAACATTGCTGGTGTCGCTTTTGCACACACATTGAGGAATGTGGAGGCCATCATTGACCACAACACTTGTGATATAGGTCTAAAGTGATCTCTGGGTATTACCACTAGTTCAGTAGACATAGCTAAACCGATTGCATGACTACAAGGGAATGCAATTCTGTGTGTGCGAAGGTGTTGTACTTAACGAATCAGCCATTACAATAATGCACTAAGAAAAACAAATATTGCATGATAGCAGTAAGATGAAACAATCGCCATTAAAAATAATGAGGAAAGCATTGGATTCAACATCAGAAAAAATAAATAAATAAATGACAGCAATGAAAATAGTGAAAAATGATTGAATACTCTCTGATTGACACCTAAAGATTTGACTGTATCCTAGTTAGGGCCCATGGCTGAGGCAGCAGTGCAAGTGGCTGGAAATAGATTGGGTGATGGTCCCACTGAGGAATTTTACCTTCACACTTAAGACAATTATGAAGCAAAACCTTGTCTAGCTGGACACACATGAAGGCTTTATGCAGATAACACCAAAGTTAGGCAGACCTGAGAGTGCATCGAACCAGATACAAGATGCAATGTGCAATGTCCATCGGGTGTGCATTCCATGCTATGACTTACTTTATAGATTGTAAAAGTGATCAAGAAGTTTGAGCCAGGAATGGATTTAGCCCTGGGATGCTTCTCTTGAAGCAGTCGTGCGCTGCATAAATGCAATTTGATTGATTGAATGGATACGCGTCAAGATTTATTTGAAGTCAGATACTCTTGGAATGACAGCTTTGTGAATCTTCTTTGGAGGGCTTCTAAAGCTTTGAGTGTACTCACAAACCTGTGGCTCCTGTGGATCAAACAGACGCAAAGGGTTGAATGTCGAAGCAGCTTCCAATTGGAATTTTGCTTCTTTGTCTAGAAATTTGAAAACAGATAGAGTATACCTTTGAAGGAGATATTGTTTGGAAATCCTTATAACAATAGTCAGCTGACCATGTCCTATCGTTGAAGTGTTCTTTGGATATTCCTTTTGAAAGTCATTGTTTATCCTCATCCATTTCACTCAACATGACAGGTCTCAGTCCACTCCGGCATCCTGTACTCTTTCCTAGTTGAAAGTCCTGCATGTGCCACCAGGCTCCTCTGAAACCAAATGACTGATTTCCAACAGCAGCCTCAGGGGCATGTATCTCCTACAAACAATCAAAACGTCCTCTGAGTACAAGCCTCAAAAGCCTTTGAGGTTCATTTCAAAGGTGTTCTGGCTGCTGCCCCAGAAAACGTGGTTTCTACAGGAGAATGTAAGTGGAAGATTGGAAGGCTTCCACGGCATTTCCTCAGCAAAAGTAACAGAAAACTTTCCCTTCAACCTTAGAAATCCCTAAAAAGTGATTATGCTGAACTATATAAGAACAAAATCCAACTATTACACTGAAGAAATATAGCTAGCTACACCAAAATCCGGTTCACACATAATTCCTTAGCAATGGGATCAAGGAGATTGGAATTCAGAAAAGGTTTGGACAGCTTTCCTTACATTTCCGTAGGTTTATCTTCAAGGCTTGTAATGGGATTTGTGAGCCAGCATTGGTTCATAAAATGGCAGACAAGCATTATATTTGTGGGTATCCCTGCACCATTCACTAGCCCATTCCGAAAGGTCTCTAAACACCCTTTTATCACACAATGATATAAATATAAGACTTTAAGGGGCCTATTAGGATGGCGGGCGGACTTTAATCCGCCCGCCACCCTAACGGTGCTGGGACCGGCCGCCAGTGGTGCGGCGGTCCCACACCTGCAATTAGGATGCCACCGCCACTGTGGCGGTGGCATCCTCCATTCCCAGCAGTGTGGCGGGCGGTGCTCACAGCATCGCCGCCACAATGCTGGGAATGCACTGTGTGCATTGTCATGCACAAGGTGACAGGCACCGTGCGGTGCCTGCCACCTTGTCCATGACAATCTAGAGGGGTAGCATAGGTACCCCCCATGTGCACCCACCACCCCCCAATACCCTGGGGGCCCGCAACGGGCCACCGAAAGCACAATCCGCATGCCTTTCCGTGGCGGCTTCCTAATATGGATGGTACCATATCAGGCCCCACTTCCGCCCGAACACCTGTGTGACCGGCGGATGGTCTTTCCATCCGCCGGGGTCCCCCCCTGCCATACTAATATGGCGGGGGAAATGGGTGGCGGGCGGGTTGTGTTGTAGGGCGGATCGCCACCGCCATAAAGGCGGTGGCGATCCGCCCTACATCCTAATCGACCCCAAAGTGTTGACTTCCAGTCACGGAAATAACACAGACTATATTGTGGCTAAACAAAGACAGCAAAAATGCCTTTTACAAAGCAAGACCTCTCACTAGACAACACATTTATCCATGGAATTCAAAGATAATCCACCCCTCCTAGCAAAGAAGTAGATGGGAAACTCATGGATCTAGTTTGTCTGGCAAGCTTCTGGAAATGCAACGGGTAGGTTGTGAGCTGCCACTCCCTGCATAATGGAGGTGGCCCATATGTTATCAGGAAGCACCTCCATCTAATCATCCTCCCTGTGATATACTGTTAGGTTCTGAGAGTTTTTAGATAATACTTTAATCTCTGACTGGTGTAATACTTGTGTAAACATTGCTTTAATGTAATTTAGACTGAGAAAATATAATTCTGGTTTTAGATTTGGAGCTCCAGTTAAAGAACAGGAGTCAACACAGGAAGGAGCTTGTGTTTGAACGTTTTGTGGTAAAGGCCCTCGTAGTGATGTCAGCAATGGGCAGAGATGAGGCTGCAAGAGCAGATATGACCAATGACTCCTAGATGACGCCACCTTGAACTGTCTCAGCATGCTGTCCTGGAGGTTTGGGACAGGGTTGGAAAGGTGATGTGGCACCCTAAGATTAGCCAGGGATGCCTGGCTTCTAGAACATTCCACCCCATTCAAAAATGAATGCAAATGGTAGAGAAAGGGCTTTTTGTGCTTTTCGCAGTTGGACACTGGGACTGCAACAGCAATGTACAACTGAAAGGACAAACCCCCTGATGCACACAAGAATGAATGATTCTGCCCCCAGCTGACCCCAGGACCAGTTGGTCTCTCCAAGAGCCACTGAAGCTGAGCCTGTAGACCCCTGAGAACCAGTTGGGGGAAGATCTAGACCTCTGCACCTAGAGAAAAAGACCAGAGGAAAAGCTGGTGCAGGGAACCAGTATACCCAGCTCCCTGCAACGCATGCCACCTTGGAGGTCTGGAGGCCTACTGAGACTGCACCCGGTGGCTAGATTACACCACCAGGAGTAAAAGGATCCCAGGATCGTCCCCATTGGACCCACAGGGTCTGAGTTATGGCCTCTTAAAGGACTAGAACCTTTGACCTTTCCCAAGTGATGGAGCACTTGGGTCTATGCTGCATTTCCAGCAAATACCCCTGGGGTAGGCCAGGGCTTGGTGAAAGAGTATTCTGTCTTTCCTACCCAGGAATGGGGTGTGCGTGGGGTCTCCTCGCCAGACTCATTCCTGCCCCCAGGTGCCTCCATCTCTCCGGGGAAAACCAGAGGAAAGATCAGGCAGCACCATTGTGCTCCACCCAGGAAGCAGGGAAGGGGCCTGGGACCCCATCTCTGGGCCCCTGACAGCACTGAGGGCAGAGTGCCATTGCTCCCCCGGCCCAAAAAGAATGGAGAGGGGCCTGGGATCCCATCTCTGGGCCCCAACTGCAGTGGCCTTGCACCTGTGCTATTGCTAAGGGAAGCGAGGCGTCCACCACGAAAGGAAGAACACCCTGCCCACATGGGCATAGGAGAAGAGCTCTGTTGGCCACAGGATGATGCTAGCTGTGAGGTAGCCGGCAGGGGCAGCTGGGGCTTGGGCTCCCTGAGCTGACACCAATGGAGGATTGCTGCGTGGGGTGCCCGGGTGGGACTGGGCACCCCAACAATAAAAATAAAATAAGGAAAGAAGTGAATGAGGCTTTGTGCTAAGAGAACAAAAAGCATTTCTCCCCTGCAAAGTGGGAGAACCGCTCATTAAATATTCTTTATTCACCGCCCTAGATGGAGCACCTCATAATGCCCTGCAGGGCTTTAAACGGACTAATATTTTTGTGGCTATTTGTGATGACCCTGGGGTAACAGTAGGCCAACCAAAAAGAAAGAGAGAGCAATGGTGGGCTGCAGATCCCCTTCCATTAAGTTTGAAAATGTGACCTTTGTTACTGAGGTCCACAAAATCGACCCCTCCCCCGATTGAATTTTCAGCATTATGAAGCGTGTGGGACACTAAGGGTTGCCTGTGTCTTGATGGTTTTTCCTCCCGTTCAGTTTTAGCTACCCGCTCCTCTAGTGGGCGGGCTAGTGGTGGTCTCACAACCTTATTCAAATTCAAATATAATTGTAAAGTTGAGGTTATAAATTCCAAATTCAAAACAATCTTGGGCACCCATTTAATATTCCCTAGTAAATGTAGACTGCTCCTTATTAATTTCTATAATGCAGTTTCAGTGAAAAACGAGACAGATGCTATTGCCAGTCTTAAAACATTTATGGATGATTTTTTTCTGTCGGAACCCCCTTTTACTTTAATTATGTTGGTGGGAGATTTTAACCTGCATCCATTTTGCTCCTGCCCTAATAATAAGGATTCAGATTTTGAGGGTCCATTTGTAAATCAGGCACACTTCAAACAAACACGCCAACGGGATGTTGCAAACATCCTTCTTTCTGAGTTTAATTTGGTGAATCTATTGGTGAGTAATCTGGATCACCTGGAGGTGAGCACACCAACTTTTAAAGGGGGAGGGGGCATTGTAGTGTGATTGAATATATTTTTGTTTCAGGCTGCCTCCTAGTTACACTCTTAGATTTTGAGGTTCTAAAACACAATCTGAGCGATCACATCCCGTTAACAGCATAATTTTATTGGGATAATAAAGCGCTGAGTTTAACACCCCTTTATAAGGAACCCATTCCATTGGTTGATCAGGGCCGAAGGGTAAGATGGGCCAGTATTGTTCCATCGGCTTTTGCCCAAAATCTGATTTCATCATGGCATGCTGATTTCCACACCAGTTTGTCAGAAGTAGCGTTGCCACAGAGAATTTTGGCATCATTTACTAACATCTGTAGGTTTATCAAGTCTGCACTCCTCAAAACTGCTGCCTTACTGGTCACCTGTGTGGAAAGATGGTTTGATAGGCAATGCTCCAGAACCCATAAAGATCTCTGGAATCTTCTGCATGCTAAACCTCGTTGTCAAGAAAACGTTAAGGACAGGACAGCGTTTAAAAGGCCTGTAAGGAAAGTAAAGCTCAAATCAAAGAAGAGACTTGGGATAAGCTACAAATGGCTAGTCAGCAACGTAATAGCACTGCTTTTTGGGGTGTTATCAACTCGTCTCTTTTTCATGAAGGCCACCTTTCCAACCAGGCCTGTACCATCTCTTCTCAGGCCTGGGTGGATCATTTCCAGGCTTTTCATAGCCTTGAAGCTGAGTTGGAGCCTACAGGTCCCCGGACAGAGCATAACTTAACTTTTAATTTGTCTGAGGATAGAGCTGCTATTTCCCAGTTACCTTTAAATACGGCACCAGAACCTGATGGGGGACCTATACAAGGCTTGCATACACTTGTGGGCCCCAATATTGACACTGCATTTAAATTCTGCTGTGTCTGCTCATTTTCCCTCAACCTGGTCTCAGTCTATAATAGTCCCCGTTTTTAAAAAGAGCAACAGATCTGACCCGGCCTGTTTTAGACCCATTTCCCTTATAGACTCGGAGGTGAAAATTATTGTTAGGATTTTATTAAATCGCCTCACAGAGTGGGCCGAGGATTGAGGCTTCTTGTCTGACCTTCTGGTCAGGTTCCACCCAGGTCGGGAAACAGTAGAGCAGACCTTGAATCTCTATCTTTTAATTGGTAAAGACACCAAGGCCAAGAAGGGGGCCATCCATCTGGCCTTCACGGACATTAGCTTGGCCTTTGATAGAGTTAACCGCTCTAAGCTTTGGTCCATGATGGAACAGATAGATGTTGATGTAGTCTTAATTTGTTGCATGATTTGCATAATGGTCTTTGCAATCGGTCCCAATGGGGAATGCACTGAGCACTTTGAGCTTCAGCAAGGGGTGAGGCAGGGTTGTATTTTAACTCCTTTTTAATTTAGAGCAGGCCATGACAGTTGTGGTGTTGATGTCCCCAGAGTAGAAGGCTGTCCTATCCCTGCCTTGTTATATGCGGACGACACCGTTTTAATGGCCCGTAATGCTAAAAGTCTGAATAAGCTTCTTAGGGCCAGATGTACGACCCCAAATTGCATGCGCAAATGGGTTTGCGACCCGTTTGCATATGCAAAATTGCCCAGGGCCCTGTACAATTCCTAAATAGCGAGTCGCAATTTATTATTATTTATTTATTTATTTGCAACTCGTCATTTGGGAATTGCGAGTCGCAATTAGGAAGGGGCGTTCCCTTTCTAATTGCATCCGCAAATCAATGTATGAATGTTTTGTGACCGCTACTGCGACCACTGCCTGTCCTTAAAAAACGAAACAAAAACTTGTAATTATTATTTTTTTTTTAAATGCATCCCATTTTCCTTTAAGGAAAACGGGCTGCATTAAAAAAAATCTGATTTATTTAAAAGCAGTCCCAGACATGGTGGTCTGCTGAGCCCAGCAGGCCACCATACCTGGGAGAGCCTGTCATTCCCAATGGGCTCGCAAATTGCGAGAGGCTCATTAATATTAATGAGGCTCGCAATTTGCAACACCGTCCGGAATCGCAAACAGTGTTAAACACACTGTTGTACATGGCAAATTGTACCTCCCATATTGCGACTCGCAAATGAGTCGCACTTTGCGAGGCACAATTTTGCTGGTCATACATCTGGCCCTTATTCTTTTTATTAGTTTTATGAACAGCCTTGACTTATCTACAAACATTTTTAAGTCACATGTTATGAAGTTTGGTCCATCGAATACAAAAACCATGAAATATATAGATGGCCAACATTGTAGAATGGTGGTTAAGTTCAAGTATCTGGAGATACAATTGGATTCCAAGTTTAACTGGCATTGACTTATAAATCAGAATGTTCTCTCTTTTAGCAGGGCGATACTTGGCATTAGGGATTTTTCCCACCTATTGGGGCGCACTCATATCCAATCGGTTTTGGAGATTTACAGGCCAAATATCTCTTCGGAATTGTATGGTAGTGGATTCTGGGGATACGCCCAGGTTGCACCACTCCAAGTTGCTGAAAACAAGTTTTTAAGGAGTCTCCTGGGAGATTGTAAGAGCACACCTTATGAAATCGTCCATGAAGAATTAGGTATGGATTTTTTTAATTGGTCGACTTGGCCTCAGTCCATTAAATCTTTGGAACTCAATTTGGGCAAAGGAGGAACTGAGTTTCAGTAGACTGATTTTGCAAGATTGTCTACAACTTGAAAAGAGATTATGTTTACGATACCTCTGAGGCAAAAGCCGGAGGTTTGATAGCCGCTAATTTTAACTTTGACGATTTGTTTTTGCGCATCATAACTTAGTAAAGTTCTACTCTGTGTTTTAATTGACAAGCTTCGTACTCACCCTGCTCCGCCGCATCCATTGGCCGCTCCTCGCGCTGACCAACAGAATCTGACGTGTTGGAGGCAGGGCTTGCCGCCGCTGGGGGTTGAGTCGGTCACCACACCTGTGCTGGGTCCCGCCCACCTGCCTACTTAATTTCCCGCCACCCCGCTCGCCTTAGATTATGTTTACGATACCTCTGAGGCGGAAGCCGGAGGTTTGATAGCCGCTAATTTTAACTTTGACGATTTGTTTTTGCGCATCATAACTTAGTAAAGTTATACTTTGTGTTTTAAACGACAAGCTTCGTACTCACCCTGCTCCGCCGCATCCATTGGCCGCTCCTCGCGCTGACCAACAGAATCTGACGCGTTGGAGGCAGGGCTTGCCGCCGCTGGGGGTTGAGTCGGTCAGCACACCTGTGCTGGGTCCCGGCCACCTGCCTACTTAATTTCCCGCCACCCCGCTCGCCTTACATTATGTTTACGATACCTCTGAGGCGGAAGCCGGAGGATTGATAGCCGCTAATTTTAACTTTGACGATTTGTTTTTGCGCATCATAACTTAGTAAAGTTATACTTTGTGTTTTAAACGACAAGCTTCGTACTCACCCTGCTCCGCCGCATCCATTGGACGCTCCTCGCACTGACCAACAGAATCTGACGCGTTGGAGGCAGGGCTTGCCGCCGCTGGGGGTTGAGTCGGTCACCACACCTGTGCTGGGATGAGTCCCACCCTCTCCTCTTCCTACAAAATCCATGTTATTTCCCGATCGCACAGCGGGCGGGTGCAGCGGGCGCGCCAAAGGCAAGCCCGTCTGCGCCCGTCCGCGCCCTGAGGCGCCCAGCGGCCCGTCACTCTGCCCAATCGGATTCGCCATCTCGCAGCTTAATTACCTACACTTCTGAGGAGCTTCACTGCCTAAACAACCCCTCTCCCTCTTGCTTACCTCTTGATTGTTCGCTCATAACGTCGTCTAAATGCCTATACTGCAATTTTGCCTAGTCCTGCCACACTGCTTCTTTAGTGCCTTCAACTTCTCCTTATAAGTTCTGGAGTATTAATTGTCGATCTCTGCCTAAAAACCGTGACCACATTTTTGACTTACTGATTTCCACCCAACCAGACGCCCTGTTCCTAACGGAAACCTGGCTCCATGCGAGCTCCGGCCCAGATGTGGCAAGTGCCCTGCCACCTGGATATGTAATAGTTAGGCAAGACAGAGCTACGGGGAAAGGTGGGGGATCGCGATTATTTTTAAAGATATCTACTCCTGTTCTTTGGATACTGTGCCTTTCCCGAATTGTGAATCCGCACTGTTTAAGATAGCAGTTTCTCCTCGACTGACGCTATCGGGCATTTTAATCTACCGCCCCCCCGACAAGCCTACACAGTGGCTAACCTCTTTTGCCGAGTATGTAGCTCCCTACGCTATGAAGGCGGCAAACTTCTCTATTTTGGGAGACCTAAATCTCCATCTAGAGGATTCACAGACTAAGCAGAACGTTCTTATCCGATTGTGAGGCTATTAACCTAATACTGCGCAACCGAGGCCCTACCCACCAGGCAGGCCATTTACTTGATCCTGTCATTTCCAACATTCTGTTTGACTGTACCTCTCCTGCTCTTCCCCTTGACTGGTCTGATCATTTTGCCATACATTTCACCCTGCCTGTTGATACTACCAAGTGTCTGTCCTCTCCTGGCCCTAGGAATAACTACAGATCCTGGTCCAAGCTGAATATCCCGGCGTTTAATGCTTCTCTCATGGACACTTGCCCCGACATCAACCTCGGGTGCATTCCCTTAGCTCAAGAAGTGTCCTTTTGGTTAACTTCTAATGTAAATTACCATTTGCCGTCGCATTCGAGACTATCGACCCCGCATCGCGCCCCTGCCCCATGGTTCACGGATGACCTGAAAGTTCTTAAATCGTAATGTAAACATCTGGAGAGATCTTGGCGGTAAACCTATGCCCTGAATGACAAATTAATTTATCGTTCAGCACTCAGGCAATACCATCTAGCCTGTCGAAAGGCAAAAGCTCTGTTTGTCGCTGAGTCTATTGAAAAGGCTATTAACCGTCCAAAAGCCCTTTTTTCAATGGTTAAGAAGCTAGCTGGCTCAAATACCGTCCCCACTCCACCTGCATTAGGTGAATGGAATGCAATGAAATTGCTGACTTTTTTATATCGAAAGTCGAAACCATCTACAATGCCCTAACCCGAGCCTCCCCTACACTTCCTTCTGATCTCTCTACTCTGGACTCACTGAGCATGCAATCTCAGGAAATACAGATCTCTGAATGGCCCCTGCTAGATTCCAACTCGCTGCTTGCTTGTATAACTAAGGTCAACTCAGGTTCTCCCCTGGACCCAACTCCTATGAATATTCTGTGTCTGCTTTCCCCTGACGCTCTACTAATTATTCAAAAGCTCTTGAATTCCTCATTGCAAGAATCCATAGTCCCGGAGGAATGGAAAAGAGCTTTGGTAGTGCCTCTTTTAAAAAAACCTGGTGCAGACCCAAAGACGCTCGCCAATTTCCGGCCTATCTCTTTGCTGCCTATGTTCTCAAAAATCCTGGAGAGGCATATTAACATACATCTTACATCTCATGTGGAGACTACAGGCTTTCTACATCCGTCCCAAACGGGATTCCGCTCTCATTTCTCCATTGAAACTACCCTCCTGGGGGTCACCGAGAACCTGCGCACTCGTCTTGATCATGGTGAGACCACGGCGCTTATTTTCTTAGATTTAAGCGCCGCATTTGATACGGTCTCACATTCTATTCTTTTGAGAGCCTTGAGAACGGCTGGAGTGACTGGCCCTGCTCTTGCTTGGCTAACCTCTTTCTTAAAGCACCGCACCTTTCAGGTTGTTTCGTCCGGCTTTTCTTCCTCGGTTCGTTCATCTGCATATGGTGTTCCGCAGGGGTCCTCACTGAGCCCTATGTTCTTTAATATCTACGTGAGACCCCTAGCTACCATCGTGGAAGACTCCGGTCTCTCCCTCTACTCATATGCCGATGACACTCAGATTCTTTTTTCCCTCTCCTCGGCTGCAGCAAACACTCCATCTGCTCTTAAATTAGGACTCAGCCGAGTGGCAGAGTGGATGCAGGCGAACCTCCTGAAATTGAACGGAGATAAGACGGAGGTGCTTATTTTGGGCAAACAAAAGCATCTTTGGAGTTCTGCACATTGGCCATCAGAAATGGGCCCACCACCCCTTCCAGTGACCCAGGTTCGCAATCTTGGCTTTATCCTGGATGATTCGCTTTCCATGCGACATCAAGTGGTCAAGGTGGCAGCCACCTGTTTCTCCATCCTGGGGTGGCTCCGAAAAATCTTATGGATGCTCCAAATATGGACTAGACGCTCGGTGGTCCAGGCATTAATTACCTCTCGCTTGGACTACGGCAATGTGCTTTACTTGGGAGTTACCCTAGAGCTTCGGAGGAGACTCCAGCTTGTACAGAACTCAGCTGCTCGCCTCCTCTGTAAGGTCCCGTGGAGATCTCCTATTTCCCCTTTTATTAGAGACCTTCACTGGCTCCATATCGATAACCGCGCCAAATTCAAGGCCCTTTGCTTTCTACATAAAATCAAGCAAGGGTCGGCCCCTGGCTACCTTAAGGCCCTTGTCCAACCATACTCTCCATCTCGCCCCCTTAGGTCATCTGCTCATGGCAACTTTCTGATTCCACGCTTCAAATTGATGAGAATGGGCGGATGCTCTTTCTCTTGTGTTGCCCCCAGTTTGTGGAACTCTCTCCCGGCTACGCTGAAACTTGAACCATCCTTGCTAAAATTTCGCAAAGACCTTAAAACCTGGCTTTTTTCTCATTAACAACCGCAATGCGTAATCATTACTCTATTGGCGCCGGGAGACCCCTTGTGGGTAGCTGTGCGCCCTATAAATTTAATTACAAATACAAATACAAAAAGTCCTTGCAGATTCCTTGGCTGGTGTATGTGGCGCATAACCTGCGGGCCATTTGGGCGTCCGGATATGTTTGCTAACACCTCAAATATAACGCGTGCTGACGAAAAATGGGTCAAAACTGCTTTTAGGGACAGAGCGCAAGGATGTTGCTTTAACAAAACACTGTATGCAACACACAATATTGGTGAAAACAGTTAGCAATATTGAGCCATATTTGACCTGGAACATGTCCCGCTACCAACACCGACTGTTGACCTATTTTAGATTAAATTTATTTCCACGATTGATTCCTTTTAATCCTGGCTGTTTTAAGAACACAGATCTGCCTAATTGTGATAACACATCGATTAATGATACATTACATTTGGTTATGCTTTGTCCAAAATACAGTAACCTGCAACATAAGTTCATACTCCCAATTTTATTACCGCTGAATTTTAATCAAGTTAGACCAGCCTTACTTTTCATACAGTTGTCAAACTCCCCTTCTATCTGCTTCTTTCTTGTACGTTTTCTGATGGGAGTTCTAAAACATGAATGATTATGGCACTGAAATTTTGTATGCTGTTTTTAAATGACTGTCTTTTATGATTTTAATTATAAAATCGAATAAAGATTATGTATCACATCTACAACTGTGATAAGGATTGAAAAAAAAAGTGTCCGACATCTGTTAGAAAAGCATCAAATCTCAAATACACAATGCATAGATAGTCAAGTGTGGCATATTAAATTGAGTCATTGATTACGGGTCCCTGTTTTCAATTGTTTAATATTGCCTGGTTTGAAAGTTGCCCAAAGTGTTTAGCAAAAGACTGTTCACATTCCTTAGATGACGTCCTGCTAGTCACAGCTCTTTACCAGTGCTCATGTCAAACATTCCCTGGGGCTGGGAGGCTGGCATTGAGTCTTCAAACACAAGCCACTTTCTCTCAAACACCAATTATACATATTCCTGTGAAGTAAATCCCCGACCTCAGCCTTTGAAACGGGAGTGCTTCCTCAGCAGAGAAAAGTCACACACAGTCTGGAAGAAGGACGGATGGACCAGGTAAGAGACGATTTTCTTTGATCCCTGTCGGAAGTAACTGGGACTGAAAGAGATTCATGTGTTACAAAGCAAAACCCCTGAAAAGAGCAACTAGATCACTGCTGAAAATCTTGGTTAGTGAATGTGCTATAAGTTAAGTCCAGTTCATCCAAGAGTATTTGCCAACCACGGGATAGTTTCACGCTTTAAATTGTTCTGCCTGATTCTTCCTCAGGAGAGAGGTGTATAATTGGAGCCAAAGAAAAAAAGAAAACTAGCCCCACTGCTGCTTGAAGAGTTCCTTTCTGCCTGACAGAGGACAGTGGAAAGAAATGTATCTCCAGATCTGACTCAGACCTCTGTGACTGAAATAAACTTTGAGATGTTGTGGTGTTAGTTTATTTCTGCTATCCAAAACCAGAGGGACAATGCCTTAAAAGGCTGTATGAAGTCTGCAAATTCTCGGGGCGTGGCTTGGCTGCCGACGGGCATGGACGCGTGAGCAGAGAGCTCCGCATCCAGCCCAGCTAATCATCCTGTTTCACCGACAGCCCCGGTGTTCCAAACGCCTGGAGGGCAGCCTTGAGTGCTCCGGTCCATGACCACGGCGCGGCGGAGCGGAACGCGGCGCCGAGGGCTGGCACCGCACTGGGAGAAACGACGGCCGCGAGCGGCCGCCGGCCATCTTGGGCGGCCTGAGGGCAGCGGACCGACCGGGGCCCACAGTTTCGTGGGACCCGCCCGGAAGTGAGGCGCGGACGGCTGAAGACACCGGAAGTGGCGGCCCCGACGGGGCGGAGACCGAACCGGGTCGGAACCTGCCTGAAGGGGGGGCCCAGCCGCTGCTGGCCCTTGCAGCGCTGGAGCGGACGTGACAGCCACCTGGAAGAGGAGAAGTGCCCCGACGCGCTGAGCGCGGCCTGACGGAGGTGGAGAGCCCCGTGGAGCGGAGTGCGGCCTACAGTGGGGCAGTGACCCTGGTGACGGCGGGGCTGTGGAACCCCCGGACGTGCTGATAGCTGGTCGGGAGCGGAAGGATCGGCGCTACGCAGGTCATTGTGGAGGTGGCAGGCCGGGCCTTGGACTGCTGACCGGACCGACCGGCTGGGCGGACTTTGCCTCAGGGGCGCAGTGGGACGATAAGACTGTGGCCGACGGGGGTGCCTGCGGCGGTCGCGCCGCGCTGCGGGGACGACAGGCTTGGAGGATTGGTGGAGTGGAGCGGCCTCTCAGGGAGCAGGACATTGGCGGCTTGGGGCGGGAGGCTGTAGCGCCTCGTGGTCGAAGAAGAGACCTGCCGTGACCACTGGGCTGGGGCCTTGCGCTACCTGGTGATAGCCTCGCGGCCCCCTGGCGGGCTCCCTGACCTGAGAGCATGGGCAAGCCGAGGCCCAAGCCGGGAGCGACTCCGGCGGACTCCATGGGCGACCAGGCTGGTGGCCGGGATGGTGGGACTCACGTAGACCCTGCGGTGGGGCTCCAACAGCGTCAAATGGAACAAATCCTGCAGGCCATAACGGATACCCGGACGGCGCTGCAGACGGACATTGCGCAGGTGTCCTCTGATCTGGGACTGCTGCGCGCGGACCATAGGAAGCTGGTGGATAGAGTCAAGCAGACGGAGGACACGTTGGATTTGGCAGCTCCGGCGCAGAAGGCATTGGAGGCCCAGTCGGCGGACCTTCTCAGGAGGGTGGCGGTCCTAGAGAAGAGGGCAGAGGACGCGGAGGGACGCAATCGCCGCAACAACATCCGTGTGGTGGGCCTGCCTGAAAAGATTGAAGGGGGGGACATGCTGGCTTATCTGGAGACCTGGCTGAAGGAGGTGGTGGCGCCGGGAGGGCTGACACAGTTTTACACCTTGGAAAGGGCGCACAGGGTCCCGGCCCGGCCCCCGGATCCGGGCCGACCTCCCAGGCCGGTGGTTGCTCAGCTGCTGCACTACAGGGACCGCGATATCATACTCCAGAAGGCGAGATCCATGGGCCCCTTTCACGTGGAGAATGTCCCGGTATCAATTTATCCGGATTATCCTATGGAGGTCCAGCGCAGGCGCTCCTCCTTTCAGGCGGTGAAAAAGGCACTGCGGGACGAGGGCCTGCAGTACTCCTTACTGTTCCCGGCTCGCCTCAGGGTGGTACTGGACGGCAAGACATTCTTCTTTACGGATCCCGTGGCAGCCTGGGGCTGGTTCGAATCGGCCCGAACGGGAGCAGCGGCGCATGTGGATGAGGAGGGACCGTCGGGGACCCGAGCGAGAGCCCGCCGCAGCAGGCGCAACAGGACACGGACAGCAGGGGTTCGATCACCGGGAGCGTCTCAGACGGCGCTGGAGCGGCGGGCCGCGTTGCAGGCGGTCTCTGTGATTTCAGGGGCCGCGACCTCCCAGCCCAGTGAGGACTCGGGCTCCAAGAGGGGCTCGGAGGCCTCCCTGTCGGATGGCCCCGGAGAGGATGCGGAGCTGCTGCCGGACGTGACCCCAAGAACGGCAGATGAACTGCTGGACACTTGAAGGAACCGGGTCTTCCCCGGGTGCAGTAAGAGGCGCGGAGTGGGAGCTGTGTGTCTGCGGGGTGGAGGGCCCTGAACTGGCTTTGCGGGGTTGGGAGTGTGATCGGTACTTGCTGATGCCTTGCGGTCCGGGGATAGCTGCTGGGGGGGCCCCGGGATGGGGAGCTGGAGAGCGAGAGAGTTGAGGGGGCGAGGAACACCGGGGGGGAATTGCAGGGACTGGGCGCGGATGCACAACAAGGGACAGTCGACCGGCCCGTCTGGTGCAGAGCCACCACCTCACCCTCACGGACAGTGTGAGACGCTGGTGGCTACCAGAGTGTTAGATAGTGTTTGGGGTGGTATTTGGATGGGTAACTGCAGTTTCGCACCTGTTCTGGGGAGGGGAGGGCGTGTGGGGAGTTGGGGAGTTGTGGGGTTTCAGGGGAATGTCAGTGTGCCTCGAAGGGTTGGAGAAGAGTGGTTGGTACGGCGATGGGATGGGGACCCCACCTGAACTGCGAGTCCTGACCTGGAATGTAAGGGGGCTCACCTCTATGGGGAGGAGATATAAAGTCCACGCCTACCTGGTGCGGAGAGGGATCCAGGTAGCCTTCCTCCAAGAAACCCATTTAGATCGCGAGGAGGGGAAGGCGTTACAGCGGCGCTGGCGAGGCCAACTATTCTATACTACCTTCTCCAAGTTTGCCCGAGGGGCCCTGATATGGGTTAGAGCGGGAGTCCCTTTCCAGCCGCTGGCGACACTGGTGGACCCGGAGGGCAGGTTTGTAGCAGTGCAGGGGAGACTAGATGGGAGGGACATGGCCTTATGTAGTGTGTATGCCCCTAATGTAGACCAGGCCACCTTCTTTTCCAGACTGTCGGGGCAGCTTGCAGCCTATTTGACGGGGACGGTGGTGTTGGGGGGGGATTTTAACTCGGTGGTAGATGTTGAGCTGGATAGGTCCCACCCGCCCCTGGCACAATCGGTGGTCCGTAGGGTGGCTAATAGCAGGCGCGCTTGGCAGGACACATGGGGGTTGGTAGACACATGGCGGACGCATCATCCGAGGGATAGGGATTACTCCTTCTACTCAGCCCCCCACGAGTTGTATGCCCGCTTGGACAGCATATTGTGTTCCCCGGATGCCCAGACTCTGATGCGACACAGTGAGTACTTGGCTAAAACCATCTCGGACCATAACCCTTGCATGGGGGTGCTGCAGTGGTCTAGACAGCGGCAGGCGATACCCACTTGGCGCTTAAACCCCTTGTTGCTGGAGGACCCGGTTTTCCGGGCTGAGGTTAGCGGCTGCATAGAGCAGTACTTTAGGACTAACGCGGATACGGCGTCGACCCGGGCGGCGGAGTGGGACGCGTTCAAGGCAGTGGTCCGGGGAGTTTGTATATCATCCACCGCTGGCGTGCGGAAGACTTTGTTGAAGGAGGTAGCGGGGGCGGAGGCCCAACTGCGGACGGCTGAGCGCGCACATCAGGCAGGGGAGGGCGAGCTACCTGCGGTCGTGGAGGCACGGGAGGGCGTGGCGGTGTGTGTAGAGAAGCTTCGCTGCTTTGATCATAAGGAATACCTTACCCGGGCGCATGCGGAACGGGACAAGGTGAGGTCTCTTTTGGCATGGTTGGCGTCCCCGACGGCCCGCGGTACACCTATACTGTCTCTGGTCGAGGCAGGGGGGGTCCCAGTCTATTCTCAGGAGGAGATTAATAGGCAGTTCGCCAGTTATTACGCAAGGCTATATGACAGCACCATGCGGGGAGAACCTGAAGGTTTAGCTGAGTTTCTGGTGGCGGCTCGCCTGCCCCGGCTGGACCTGGAGAGCGAGAAGGACCTCGGGGGTGCTATCACCCTGGGCGAGATTCGTGCAGCAATTAAGCAAATGGCCAGGCGAAAGACCCCGGGGGTAGACGGACTGCCCATCGAGTTCTATGCGGCTTGCCCAGATTTGCTTGCGCCGCAGCTGCAAGTCCTTTACGGAGAGGCTTGGCGTCTTGGGCGCTTACCAGCCTCCGCTCGAGAGGCTATTGTGGTGCCTCTGCTGAAACCAGGAGGGGAGGCCGGCGCGCGCACGGCATACCGCCCGCTCTCCATGCTGACGGTGGACTACAAAATCCTGAGCAAAATCCTGGCGTCGCGCCTGTTGACTCATATGACCGCCTTGATCCATCCAGATCAGGCGGGCTTTATCCCACGACGTAACACGGCCACGTCGGTGTGACGTTTGCTACGGGTGATGGAGCTGGACCGGGACATGTATCCGGAAGCCTGCACTCTGTCGGTCGATATTGAAAAGGCCTTCGATAGTGTGGAGTGGCCCTATTTATACCGAGTGCTACGGGCTTTTGGCCTGGGGGACGGCTTTGTACGCTGGACCACCTTGCTCTATAATGAGGCCACGGCCCGGGTGAAGACGGGGGTTACTATCTCGGCCTCCTACCCGGTGCGGAGGGGAACGAGGCAGGGTTGCTCGCTCTCCCCCTTATTGTTCGCCCTGGCTATTGAGCCGTTGGCGGCGCATGCCCGGCTGGGGCGTTCCTATGCTGGAGTTCACCTAAGGGGGGATGCTCATTATATCTCCCTGTATGCTGACGATCTGCTGATGTTTCTGGCGGATGCCGAGGGAGCGCTGAGTGGGGCGACTGCCTTGTTGGAGGCCTTTGGACGCCTCTCAGGGCTCAAGGTCAACTGGGGCAAGACATGCTTGTTCCCGCTGGGACCGGGCGGCCGGGCCCCCCAGTCACTGGGACTGGTCCGATGGGAGGGGGACTGCCTGCGGTATCTGGGGGTTAATATCTACCATACCCAGCAGGACTTGCTGGAGGGGAACATTGGCAGAGCCATTCGCGGATTGCGGGGCAGCATGAGTTTCTGGAGTACACTCCCGCTTTCGTGTGCCGGGAGGGTTGCGCTGTTGAAGATGGTGGCGTTGCCACGACTCCTCTATTACTTTCGCACCCTACCTATATGGGTGCCGGCGTCGTACTTCCAACGGCTTAGGGCGATGTCCACGGGCTTCATTTGGGGCTCCGGGAGAAGGCGGGTGGCGTTGACCACCCTGCGGCGGCCGAGGGCGGAGGGGGGCCTGGCAGTCCCGGACTTCGAGTGGTACTATCTGGCGGCCCAACTCCAGTGGCTTACACAGGCTGTTGCCAGAGAATACCGGGGCCCGGAGGGCCCACAGGGCAGGCTGATTCCGCGACATGTGCTCGCCTTTATAGTCTTACAGCAGAGGCTGGACCTTGACCTGCTCACGTTGGAAGAGCGTACACTCCGGCTGTGTTGGAACCGATGCCAGAGGAGGGCGGCGATAACTCGCCCCTATGCCCCGGAGATTCCTTTGGGGATGTGTACGGCGTTCCCGCATGGAGGCGATTGGTCTGGGCTGGCTGTTTGGGAGGAGTTGGGTGTGCAGATGGTGGGTGACTTATTCCGGGAGGGGGTGCTGCTGCCGTTCCAAGAGTTGCAGGACTCCTATGGGCTCCCACGTGGGGACTTCTTGCTTCACGCGGCCCTGGTAGCGAGCCTTCAGCGGCACTGGAATGCGGGGCTCTCGGAGCCGCCGGTCGCTGCGGGTTGCCAATATGTAGTGATGGCAGCGGGAACGTCCAAGGCCATTACTTGCCTATACCGCAGGCTGGCGATGGAAGGCTTGCCGCCTCTTGCCACCTTGAGGGGCAAGTGGGAGTTGGACCTTGAGAAACCGATCCCCGAGACTACCTGGTCCACGCTGATACGGCGGGCCTGGAAGGGAACGCGCAATGCCCGGTTCCAGTTGGTGCAATTTTTCACTTTGCACCGGGCGTATTTGACACCGGTGAAAATATTGCAATTTTTTGGGGGGGCGCACTCGCAATGCCCGCGGTGCGGGAGAGAGGGCGCTGATTTTCGCCACATGTTTTGGTCCTGCGTCCAGCTGGGTGATTATTGGGCAGAGGTCATGGATTGCCTTAATCAGGTGACGGACCGAGCTATTGACCCGGATCTGGGGGCCTGTTTGCTGCTTTGGTTCCCGCACACCCGCCGGACGAAGGTCACTAGCAAGTTTTACGACTTAGGATTGATAATGGCCAAGAGGGAACTGACTATGCACTGGAAGTCCAGGACGGGGCCTAGCTTCTTGCGATGGAGGGCGGCCTTTGTGCGTTGGGCTGGGGCTGAGGGTGCGCTCCGGTTGCAATTAGCTCTTCGGCGTGATGACGAAAAGGCGCTGGCGACGGCCCGGGCGTGGGAGGCGCTGGTGGTGGAACTTCAGGGGCTGATGGCTGACAATGGGGTAGAGGGGGACACATCTGGCGGGCAGGAGGAGGTGGCGAATGGGGAGTAGAAGGGGAGTAGTAGTGATCGCTGGCAACGAGGCTGTGGCTAAAGTGTAAGGGAAAGACAGGGATCCCTAGTGGAGGGCGAGTACCCATGTCTGATTTATGACAGGGAAGGGGCACATCGGGAGCGAGGGGAAAGACAGGAGGCACACTGACATGGGGTGGGGAGGGAGGGGGGAGGGCCGGCAGGGGCCGGAAGCTCATTCTCCCGGTTGTTGGCTGGTAACTTTATGTGTACTAAACATTCTTTGGCTGTGGAGGAAGCGGGTTTGTACTGTGTTGTTGCTATGAAAACAATAAAAATGTTTCAACAAAAAAAAAAAAATGAAGTCTGCAAATTCTCACTTGTAGCTGAGGAGAGGTCAATTTTCAGAAGACAGCTAAACGTGTGTTCACCTGGAAGGGAATCAATTCTCTGGTCTTATCAGGGCATTTCTCCTGCCTTCTCTGGCAAACCCTCTTCATTTTGTCTGTGGAGAGAAAAAGGCCATGCGGAGAAAAGGAGGTAGTGATGCTGCGAAGGAATCTTAGGATCAAGGTGTGATTGGACATATGACTGTGGACCTCAACTATAGTTGTAGTGAGTCTTCTTTCAGCATGAAACTATGGGTATTGTGCTTTTTGCACCAATCAACATATAAGGTGGCACACAGACCAGTGTCGTGAATTACATGCGGTCCGCATACGATCACACCCACTCAAACACACTCACTCACTGCACCACTACGCGGTGAAACAGGTATCAGCAGTAGTCGGGAGACCACCTGACGAGCATGCATCGGTCAAACTGCCGAATTTCAATTGGACTGCCGGACTGGCAGACAGAATCTCGGCGATACCACGGCAGTGGCATGCCGTGGCCACAGGAAAGTGCTGCAGTAGATGCCGCCACCATGCAGCACCCTCAGCACATCAGTGCACTGTGTGCCATGCGTTATGTCATGAATGGCACAAGGTGAACACACTGCAGTGCTAATGTAGGGTGGCACTACATGTCCCAGGCACAATTTACTCCGGAATCTTGGTCCCGGGGGCCCTGTTTGGGACCCCTCGATCCCTTACCCACAACCTTTACATGTCGGGTTCCCCACCATGTAAAGGTTGTTGGAAAGGGATAGCCCAATCCCAACCATTCTGGGACGCTTTTCGGACCGCCGCACCGTCAGGATCTATGATCATGGCAGAAGCGGCAGTGTTGCATCCGACAGCTGTTGGTCTGACTGCCAGTATCATAATATGGCAGTTGGACCGAAGGGCTGTTGGAGGTTGGACAGCTAAGAACAGGTTTTCAGTGGTCCAACCGACGACATCGTAATGAGGCCTTTAGTCTCAATCCTCGGGAAGCATGTGGGAACATGAAACAGTTTTAATTAGGAGATAGAAGTAAACAAGGGAGAGGTTAGCAGCCACTCAGGAAGTTCACCCACAGGTCCCAGAACATAAAGGAGTCATGCAGTCTCTAAACCCACATCTGAACTGTCTCTAAAGGGTTTATTTAACCCAGTCAATCTCTCTCGCTACTAACTGGTGCCAAGATGTCTTCGGGAGGGGCCAGGTGTGTAGAGGGCAGTTGGTCTGCTGTGATGAGGGTCAACAAGGCAACAGCCAATGTATGGGGAGTAACACAGGGAAGCCTCTCGGTAGACTGAGGTGCCCCAATCAGTACACGATGATCCAGGTTGTGCACACTGACTGGTGCACATAGGAAGGAGCTGAAGCAGGCACTTCAGATTTCAAACACAATAAAGTGCAAAATTCAGCACCTCTCTGGTAAGGAGGTACAATGACCGGTGCATGTCCAGTTGGGTTGCACCTGGCAATTCTGCTCACACACAGCAGAGAGTTACAATTCCGCCCCTCTCTGGAAATGAGACACAACTTCCGGTGTACGATGATGCAGGTTGCACCAGACCAGTTTGGTCAAACACAAACAAGCACAAGTTCAGCAGAGCCACATGAGGTAGAATGAGTCACTACTCTGGGTACACCCCCAACTCTGAGGGTCGCACCCTGTGAATTGGACACTGCACGCAATGAGCATGCAGTCAGCTTGTCACAAAAGAGAAATGTGGCACCATCGACGAAACAGACTATGTGGATCTCGCAACTTGTGAATCCACTCACCACCACTAGACGTTTCTAAGTGTCGAGGTCCCTGCCGTACGTGAACCAGAGGCCCCATATGCAGGCAATATTTCTAGCCAATCCGGTCTCCAGACACAAGTCTTAGATCCACTCTCACACCACGCTATCAGTTAGGACTTAGTAGCAGAGGAGGGCACTTGAGAGGGCACTGCACTCCAGATTTCACAAGTAGATGGTGTTGGTCCCTTGGGGAGATCTTTGATGTGCCTGAAATCTCAGGGACAACCAGAGGCCCACTGTTGGGCCCTTTGAGAGCACATTTCAGGGCGCCAGACTTCAGCAGGTCCTCAGTCCAGGCCAGTCTCTATTTGGACAGTTATCCTTCATGTACACAACAGGGTCCTCTGACAATGTACATCACACAGTCCAGGTTCTCCGGTCCCACAACCCCACAAGTTTATCTCACCCTTTGTTGAAGGATGGGACCCATAGTTAAACTGTGGTGTGTCTTTGAAGTAGGGGTGGTTCAGAGGGTTTTCCTTTTGAACCACAGATGTCTTCCCTAAATTGTAGGCCTGCCAGCCATGTTAAGTGTCACAACCTCTATCTTCAATCTATCCCATTCGGCCCTCAAATGGCGAAGGTCTGCTATTCCTGTGGGATTCCCATGTTTTATGGCTGTGGATTGGGTAATGCACAGATGTGCTTCCCCCGACACGTGATGTCCCCTGGAGCCAGATACCACGGTCCCCAAGCTTAGAAATATCCATATTCTATAAGGGGCATTTCTAAGCGATTTATGCCCAAAACCCATTTACCCGTGGATATGGATTGGCACTGCGAATCCATCGATATGAAACATCATGAGGCTGCTTCACTGCCATCCACCATTGCAGTGCAAAGTATTGTCAACCACATCCCCATGTTAACTTATGGGTAGAGCAGGCCTCATAGGTAGTGAAAACACACATAGGCATTCCTCACTACCAGGGCGTATGTGCGCTATTGCATACCCCAACCTGCAATGGCAGGAGGGATACATAGTTCCCAGCACCAGTGTGTGCCAGTGTGCCCACCGGAGCCTGCACAGCAGACTGGACATGGGTTTAACCAATACATCAGTCTGTGCCCTTGCACTAACCTGCGTTGGCAGGCAGCACACACAATCAGGGGCACCATACATGTGAGTGTGCACACACAACAACCTACACTGGCAAGCTGGTCAGGAGTTTACACACAATAGATACCAATGCGCACCCACTTGTCTGCAATGACAGATAGGCTTGTGTAATCAGCGCAATTTCCCAAAGGCGCATGCACTTTCCTGCGGCAAGGACAGGCCGGGCACATGGCTTACCCAGGCCCTAGCACCTTTGGTGCCAGTTCACACATACCACCCTGCTCGGCCTAGTTGGACATGGGTGGACCCCTCTTTGTCATGGTTGCGCAATCCCGGCCAGCGACGGTGGACCATGCACCTTGCCAATAGCACCATGGATGCAAATCCGCAGACACAGGCCTGCTCCGGCAGGCCTGACCCCGAGGTTAGAACACCGGGGATGCAGGTATACATTCATCAGCCCATGCTGGCAGGCTGGGCATCTATCCAATGTGGCATAGGTGCAAGATGCATCTTCCAGCCTGCCACTGTAGGTGAGACATGTATCTGGCACAACACGAGGGACGGTGCACACACCCCAGTCTGCATTGGCAGACCAGCCCATGTTCTGGAACAGCGCAAGCACTTCCCCATGGCTTTGACAGTGAGGATGAGCAGAGGGCCCTGGGCCCACTCCAGAGATTCCGTTACTCCCCAGGAGTATCCTTTGGGAGAGCTGAAATCTAAGGCAGGGGAAGTCCCATTGGGGTGTTCCTCACTACCCCAACAGGGAACATCCATATGTGCCCGCCCGGCCTTCAGCCTATCACCCCCTCCTGTGCCCGTCAGGACTTCTGTGGGAGGGTGCCCTCATGATACGGGATGACCCACTCCAGGCTGGCCGAGGCATAACAGATACCAACTTAAGCAGGGGTGCAGTGGCGTGCCGCAAGCCTGCCATGGCAGACCCGATATAGGGTTGACAGCTATCCGGTGAGTGGCACACTCAGTGTTATGTCCCAGTACTTAGCCCGTGCCCCAAAATCTCATCCTATCCTCACCCCCAGCCCAAAGCGGGCGAGGGGTGCGTGCGCACCTTCCCTCTGCCATACAGGGGGCAGGTGCCCAGTCTCCTAAGGTTATGCAGGGAGAGTTGGCAAAGACTAGGAGGAAAAAGCAGAGAGGTCTGGGGTAATTTCCCCTAAGGTGGACATGTCCAACATGGAATAAGTCACTTTGATATTCCTACAGCTTCTTCGAGAAAAGCAAACTACAAATATTCTTTAGAAATCGTTTACTATGCTTAACATATATTTGATTTTTATGATGTCTTGTTTTCGTATTCGCAGGTCAAAAACATTACATGTTCTTCCGTTACTGTGCCTGGTTATCTGGATGTTCTTCTATTCTTGCTGACAATTGCTTTCATCCAATAACTAATTAAAAAAGGAATTTATTAGTGGACATTGATGTGTGTCAAGCAGCTATCACAAGCAATGTCTGCCTCAAAATGCTTTCTGTACAAACTGCACTTTTTCTAAAAATGCCAGTGGGGTACCAATGAAAGCAAAATATATTGTATTAGAAATCTAGCAAACTAACTGCCATTCTTGAGGTATGACTCATTACTCTTGTTTCCGCAATCTCAAAGTAAGCCTGATATTTAACCTTATTGTATATTCTATGCCACGATTGTCACTGGACAAGAATGTCTTTCTTTGGTTGCATCACCTCGCCAGACTTGGTGCTACCACAGAACCTGATAATCCTTCTATGTGAAAATCTTTCTTTTATGGGCTTACACAAGCTTTCGCACCACATAAAATATGGAGGGCTTCTTAGATGCCCAAACTGTTCTTCCATGTAATTCACACCTGCAAAAAGATACTATTGAGATGCGGCTCTCGCATATCCTAGATGATGTAATGCTGGCATTTGGGCTTCTAAAACAGCTTAGTATTGGAAGACTGCTGGACTCCTGGTCTTGCTTGAATGAATCAGGTCTGGTCAGTGGGAGTTGTGGTCCATAATCTCTTGTCCAGCTCCTCTCTGAAAAATCTCTTGCCTCAATACACTCATCTGACTTCTTGTTACTGTGGCTCACAACTCACAGTGATCTCAACTTCTGCTTTGCACTGCATCTCTGTTCATTTGTTTTCAGTGGCGAGCACCTAGCAACCACCCTGCATAGTATTGTTAATCAGAAAATTATACAGTGCTAATGCATAAACATTTGACATTACAACTACCATCGCCATTACCCCTACCACAGTTACCACCAATACCACTCTTTTTTCAACCATCTTTTATTGGGTTTTCAAAACATCTTCAGCTTGCATGAAGCATATTCACGTTATACATTATACATATATTAGGCATAATTGCGCTCTGGTGTACTTTAACCAAGATCCTTGTAACTAAACTTCCCCCTCCCCCCTAGAGTTGCACTTGAGTTGATGTAAGAGTATCGCTGAGTGCTGCTAGATCTTTGTAGGTCATGCCTCACATTTCGGTGCATTGGAATGCTGATTAACTCTGACCCTCCTGTTCGCCCCCTCCCCTCTCCTTGTCCTGTGCTGTCGACTACGGGGAGCCTGCCCCACTGGATCCCTGTCCATCGGCTGTTAATTCACCTACAAGGCGCTCCCATGCCCTTGCCCGGTCTATTTTACCTATTCCTCGTCTGGCTCCTCTGAGTAAGAGTAAGGGTGGGCGTAGTTCGCGAAGTAGCACTTCACGAAGCTACGCAAAGTGAAGTTCGCACTACGCGAGCTACGCGTAGCACTTCGCGAACTGCGAAGTAACATGTTCGCACTGTGCAAGATGTTGTTTTCAATGATTGCACAGTGCGGACAAGCAACCGGCACTGTGCAATCATTGAAAATGGCATCTTGCACAGTGCGAGCTGTAGTTTTCTGCTGCTCGAGTAGATTTTTACTCGAGCTGCAGCTTTCTCAACGCGAACTGGTAGTTTCTCATCGCGAGCGGTCGCGAGCATACGCGACCCCTCGCAATGAGAAACCTGACCTTCTCGCGTTGGGAATCTCGCCGGGAGGTTTATTTTCCATGCTCGCGATCGCGAACAAGGAAAAAGTCTCGCCAGGATGTAATTTTGCTTGCTCGCGGTCGCCAACTTGACGTTGAGGACCGCGAGCAAGCAAAAAATGACCGCAGCACTACGCAACACTACGCTACGCGTGTTCGCACTGTGCTACGTGCAGTTCGCGTAGCGCGAAGTAGCGCGAACTTCGCAAACTACGCGAGCGTAGCGTAGTGCTTCGCCCAGGCCTAAGTAAGAGTCTACCTTCTGCTCTCGTGCATTTTTACAGTTCCTTTTTCCATGTGCCTATTCATGGTCCCCCCGGCCCTTTCCAATTCCTAGCTATCTCCCTCTTAGCCAGGACGTAAGCGAGGTCTTGGAATTTCCCAGTCGTCTTGTTTTTGGCCGTGTGCGGGAACCATCCTATACCAAATAGTAGTCTGGGGTTTGTGGAGGCTTCTTGTCGATGAGGTCGCCTACTGTGCGTCTTACCTCTTCCCAGAACACTTGTAATGTGGGGCAGTCCCAATACATGTGCATTATATGGGCTTCCCTCGCTCCACATCTCGGGCATGCTGCGGTCTCTGTCCCAAAGTATCGCCTAATGCGGGATGGGGTGAGATATGCTCTATGAAGTATGTAAAAGCTTATTAATTTGAATCCTGCATTTCTAGACGCCTTCAGGGTTTGTTCCAGTATCATGTCCCAGTCTTTCTCCGGGATCTATTTCTCCAAGTCCTCCTCTCACTGCATTCGCAGGCACTCTAGCGATCTTTGCATGTCTTGCTTGATCACCTCATAAAAACAGGAGATTGTTTTGATCGTCCCTGCCGACAATGCGACATATCTACATCCTACCAATGCCCGAGGCTCAGCAGTGCCCGCATCCCAGTGCTTCCTGATCCTCCTAGTAAGCGCTCCGTGCTTCAGAAACTGACCCCCCCGCCAGATCATATGCCACTTGCAATTCTTCGAAGGGGAGCATTACTGAATCTTGGTATAGTTCCCCCATTACTTCTAGGCCTGCCTCTTCCCAGTCCTCTAGCCCCGTCCAATGTTCTCCCTGCAGTAGGCAGCAAAGCATTGTTATGGGCAAGTCCGGAGAGTAAGAGATCTTAGCGCCCGCTCTCCTCAGGTATCTGTCCCAGCAGTGCACCACTACCCTGGTTTCGGCCGTGTCTCCCGACTGGTTCCTCAGCACCCGCAGTAGTACCTTCACAAGGTTTGTGGCATCCGGCGTAGCAGGGCGCTGTTCCCTGTCTGGGTTTCATTCGGCTGCTAGCCATTGGATCAGCCAGTGCAGCTGGGCTACTATGTAATATCCTTCAAAGTCAGGGACTGCTAGTCCTCCCTCAGCTGAGGAGCGCTGCAACATGGCCAGTGCGACCTTTCTGCATCCCGTTCCCCAGATAAAGGATACTCTCATTGAACAGAGGTCTTTAAATTTTGCTCGCGGTACACACACAGGGAGCGCCCCGAAATGATAAATTAGCCACAGGAGTGCCACCATTCTCGTCCAGCTACCGAGAGCGGCAGTGTCCCCCAGGATCCATAGAGGACTGTATCGAGCGTATCACTCTATTTACGTTGCCTTCTAACAATTCAACTGAGCCATGGTATATTTTGACTCCGAGATACGGCAGGAAGTCGGGCTCCCACTTCAAGTTCCCCAACTCAGGTGGCAGGGGGCTATCAGACGCCATAGGATAAAGTCTAGATTTCTGCCAATTAACCTTATGGCCAGATAGACCGCCAAACTGGGCCAGCATGCTTTGCACCCCTCTTAGCTCTGCGGCTCTGTTGCTAAGAAACCGCAGGAGATCGTCTACGTATAAGGCTATATAGTGCCTCATTGCTCCTGTCCACAAGCCACTGTAGTCCAGTCCGCTCCTCGCCCTACACGCCAAGGGTTCCATGGTGAGGGCGAACAGCAGTGGGGAGAGGGGGCATCCCTGCCTCGTTCCTCTTTCCACCCTCTGCTAAGACAAAATAGTTTTCCCAGTACGCACTCGGGCTGTGGGGGTTGTATAGAGTAGCCTTACCCACGCAACAAAGCCTCCTCCCAGTCCCATCTTAGACAGGACCTCATAGAGGTAGGGCCACTCGAGGCTTTAAAAGGACTTCTCAATATCCACTGCAAACACCTCCGCCTCTCGTCTGTCATACTCGTTAGAGTTCATAACAGCCAGGTGCTCCCCTCGGAATAAACCCTGCTTGGTCTGCGTGGACCAGTTCTGACATGTGGGGCAATATTTGCATCGCTAATATCTTGCTCAATATTTTATAATCCATGTTCAGCATGGATAAGGAGCTGTAGGCCGCATAAGAGTGCGCCGTCTTTCCAGGTTTAGGCACCGGAATGATAAGGGCAACTCTAGTGCTCTCTGGCAGTGTTCCAGCCCCCCGAGCCTCCTGATATAATGTGACCAATCTAGGCATCAATTCCTCTACATACGCCATGTAAAATTCGTCCGGGAGGCCATCGGTGCCGGGGTCTTGTTCCTCGCCATGCACTTGATGGCAGCCCTCACCTCGTGCTGCGCGATAGCTGCTCCCAGGTTCTCGGTCTCCTCTAGGCCCAACCTTCTCATCTGCAGTCCTGCAAGATATTCCCGGACCACCGCATTATCCCATTGCGTTGAACATTTGTACAATCTAGCATAGTAACGAGCGAAGACCTCATTGATCTTTGCCTGCGTGTAGTGCCTAACTCCTTCCTCATCTTCTATTTCCACCAATGGGGGCTCCTACTCACCAGATTCGCCAGCCACACCAAGAGGGATCCTGACTTATCTCTTTCTACGTGGGTGTGCTCTAAGTACTTCTTATAATCGAAGCATCTAAGCCTCTCTGTCTGCCTTGCCACCTCCTCTTTGGCCTCAAGCACTGTTTGGTGGAGCTCTGGATGCTCAGGCCGCCTAGGCTTCAGTCCTCTAAGGGTCGCATCTGCCTCCTCCACCTACCTCAGGAGGGTGCGCCTGACCCCTGTGGTACGTGTTATGCACTGGCCTCTCAAGATCACTTTGAAGGCATCCGGCTCTATGTTCGGCGAGGAGGCGTCCCTGCATTGGCCTCAAAGTATTGTATAATTTCTCCCCTGATCTCTTCCCAAAAGACCTGGTCCTCCAGGGTGTCTGGGCAAAGCCTCCATACTGGTATTGATGATACAGGGTGCGCCCATCCCACCGACAGGACCACAGGGTTATGATCCAATATTGCGCGTGTGAGATATTCTGCTGAAATAACGTGGTGCTGCATGTCTGCCGTACACAAAAAATTACTTCATGGACCATGGAGAAGTAGGAGTAGTCCCAATCTCGGGGATGTAAGGTTCTCCAGGCTTCTATCAGCCTTCGAGGTGTGTGCTGATTGGGAGCCTCGCAGTAGGGGGTGGGATCTGTCCATGAGTATGTCGTCAACACTGTTAAAGCCCCCCCAAGTTACCACCTTTACCATTACCACCACCATCATGAACACAACTGTCACAACTACTGCTACCATAACTACCACTGTCCAACCACCATTACCACCACCATCACCACCCCAACATTACCATTCCCACCACCATTACCATGATCACCACACAACCATTACCAGTACCATAACCAACATTACTGCCACCACTATTATAACCACTATTTCCACTAACATCATAAGTACTTGTTTACCACCTCCACCTTTGTTACAACCTTACAACCCCTAATATTAACTTCACCATTGCCACCCAATTGCTACCATAACTCCTCCACCATTACCCTCAAACCATTAACATCATTGGCAGCAACTCCAAAAAGAATACAATTGCCTCTTTTACAATCATCAGCACCAAGCTACCATAACCACCACCAATGTTACCACCATTGGCACCATCAACAACATCATCACCATCATTACGGCCACTGTTACCAAGATCATGACAACCACCACCTCTGCATCACCGATATCACCATTGCCACCACCATTACTAATATGATAGTGTGATTACCACTAACATTAGCACCAGAATTACTAACACCATTACTACTACCAAAATTCCTACCACAACATTGCCTCAGCCCACCATCATCATTCCCACCACCACAATATAATTACCATAGTTTTCATCATTACCACAACCCCCATAAACACCACCACCAACAGGAGTACCAGTATCACTAATGCGAGCACCACCATCCTTTCCACCACCACTATTACCGTTATAATTAGCACTACTATGAGAAACATTACCATTGGCACCACCATTAAAACGGTTACCACAACACCACAACAATTCCATGCATGTTTACCAACACCGCCATTACAACAAACACCATTCCCACCAATGTTACTACTACCACCCTCAACACAATGACCACTCCCACCAGCATTACCGCCACCTTTACCACCAACAGTACCATCACTATCACCACCACTAGCATCATTACTGCTATCACCACCACTACCGCCACTCTCATCACAACTATTAATGCTGTTACAACTCTTACCGCCACAATCACTACTATTGCCACCATCAATTTTGCAATCATCACCCACACCATCAATATCATAATCTGCACTACTTAAAGAGAATGGAGTGACATGCAGGCTGTGGCAGCAGAATACATGCCTCAGATCACCTCCAACACCAGCTCCTGAAGTTTCATCACTGAAAACGTACAGATCAAAACGGGTCACATGCACATATCTAGTTGAAGTGATGCAAAAAGAATCGCGCACTATTTTCTTGGATAAAATGTCTTATTACAAGAGCACGCAATGAACAAAGCACGTTAAAATTGTTCGAAAGTGGACGCTTCCTCTTCGAGTTAACGCCGAGGATTAGTTAATTTAGATGCTCAATCTGGCAACATTGGAGCAAGTTACTTAGCGGGCAATAGGGGTTTTAATAATAACAACCAACTAAGGCGATTGTTGAGTGAGCTGCTTAAAACAAGCTACTGGAAAAAGCACCGTTGTTTCATTGCATTAAAGGCACGCTCTTCTTTATTTTATGAAGGAGAAAGCTCTCTCTGGCAAGAGATATCCCAAAATTTGTAAAACAGGCTATCTATTGGTTGAAGGACACACCTGTCAACAGGCAAGGCTCTCACTTTCTGAGATACCATCCTCATTTTGCTTTCAAACAGACACCATTTTCAGAAATCAAAACAACTGAATGACAAGCAGAATAGGCATTGTCGTAAATGATGACACTGAAAGCTAAACACAGGTGCACTGGCAGGTGCGTGTCTAGGTAGAAAATACTATGCAAATTCCTTGCTTAGCGCTCCTGACATCCCAGCGATGCCATTTGCCTTTGACTTTGTAATGTATTAATTTCAGGAGGGAAAATAAACACATTTTTATTTCGAAACTCCAGTTCAGAAATTTTTCATCGACTCTAAACAGTAGCACTTTGCACTAAGTTCCCTTGATGGCAGCATTAATATACTGTAATTATACAATTAGTTGTAGCATTAAGTTCTAGTTATAGCACATTGATTACTCAGTAATTATAAGAAGTGCATAATTACTTCACAATTATGAGCTCTATATAATTACATGAACATTTTATTCAACTTAAAATGGGGAACCTGCACATCCATAATGACTCAGGCAGCACAGTTGTTCGTTTCTCCTTCTTTTTAATGGTCACAAATCACAACCCATGGACAATTTCTGTAACCTCAATTATGCAACTCAAGGGTGCAGGGGGGGTGCGGGGAGGGGCAAAATAATAGAGGACACAAGAAGAAAGATCAGCAGCAAAGACTGCAAACACTGGATCTGACACAGAGCTATGCGGCACCTTCAGGGGCCCTCTTCGAGCCTCTGATGCTTTGAGTGATGCAGATGGCACCAACAATGTCAATGCCTTGCTGTTTAGGTCTTTCAGTGACATTTGTGGTAGGTGCCAGTCACCTTTAATGGCCATTCGAGGCTGCTGACTCCTCTTAAGTTGCACTGTGCCTTATAAAGTTGTGGCATTGTTCCTTCAATCTCTTGTTGTCACAATTCTTTGGAACCCACGCTTGGAGTTTTGTTTATTTATTTATGTCACTCCTCTCCTCTCTGGGATCAGCCTCACCTTCCTCTGCTTAGACTCTGAACTGTGTTCTCAGTTGTGCTCAGAGCGCGTGTTTTGCTGAGCACATGCTTGTGATGACACACTAGGATGTTTCACACACAGCTCTGCTCAGTATCAGGAGGCTTTTCCTGGTAGTCCTGAACAGGAAAACTATATGTCAGAAGGAGTGCCCTACACAGGGTGGGCCATCCGACAGGCATCGGCTGGAGGAATTGTGATGAATGGGCCTTCTGTCAGGGATTCCCTATGGAAAAGTTCGCTGAAGCTCTGTCGCCAGATACCACCGGCTTTACGAGCTCCAAATGAGTCATGGAAACTTTGAGCTTCTTTGGGGGGGGCAGTTTATGTTGGGGGCTCCTGCTTCAACAAACTCACAATGAAGCCCTACTCTTTATGATTCCAGCCCTGCTTCTCTTCGACCACAGGTCTGGCTGTATATGGTTTTACCGTCTAACATAAAAATCAGTACGCAGCCCCCTTTCAAAAGGGATGGAGATGGGGGCCTAGCGTCAGTGGGTGGCTGTGGCATTGTTCTTTACAGTCCTCTAGCATGTAATGATAGACTGCGCGCATCAGGGTAGGTTAATGGGAAATGATCCAGTATGGACTGATGAGTTCTACCTTGCATTGGTAGTCTTAAAGGTAGCAGTACACTAATTTGAAGATCTGCTCCATCGAGGCCTCCAAGGAGATGAGAGCTACCAGGATTCTCAGACCCTGGATTGGGTAGCACAGTGCTGCTAGGATCCCTGGGGCAGCTCCTTCTGGGAAACGGATACTGACTTTCCAGTCCCTTTCTAGATTGTCATTGCAGTCTTGGCCCTAGTGAGGCGCATCATTTCTCCAAGTCTGATGCCACCAGGAGAGTGTGTTGAGGGTCTCCAATCTTTCCACTGGAATCATGTACATTGTCCACGGCCGCTCTCTGTGTTTAAGTTGTTAGCAGGGTATCATGGGCATACATTCCGAGGGATGACGTTTAATGCCAAAGGCACCTAACAAGCAACACGACTGTGCTTTAATCCAGAGAGGGTAAACTGATGCCAAATTCTTTCAATAGTTTAATTTATTAACGAGTTGATATATATTTTTAGAAAAATTGTTGCAGCAGATAAACATTGATCGTTTTAACAGGGGTGAAATCTGTCTGGCTATTTGAAGAAATTAAAGCGTAACTGCTCCATGGTTGTTACAGAAATCTAGAGCTCAGTTTCAGAATTAGCAGATGCACGATAGAGTAAATAAATAAACAGCCGGGGCGCAGGCCTACAGCGGTGTTATTCTTAGAATCTACTCTGCCTACATGAAATGGAGGACCACAGGATAGGGAGACAAAACGCCCATGCAAAATGGAGAATTTCCACACGAAAGCACAATTTAAAGTACAAATGTTGTGCCCAACTGCATGCATGTTATGTTATACAGATTTGTAGAACGCACTATATCACCCGGGAGGGTATCCTGCCACTGATCGGGTGTGATTCTAGGCACACACCAGGGGCCTAGTGGCAGCTGCATTTTATTTTCCACTCAGTACCTGCACCTTAATAAATTGAAACTCTAGCTCCGCCTTTAACGTTTCTCTTTCTACTCAATTCGCATTCTTCTCCCCAGCAGCTCTCGGTAAAGATACGCACGACGTGTAATGCTTACCAAGTGTCCAGATTCTGTTGACTACTTTTTCTCTTTTTCGAATGTTCGTCAATTTTGTCACCGTTTTTATTTGTTTAGTTTATTTCATAATCTTTTCCAACACGCCTTTACTTGGCTCTTCATGAAGAGACGGATCCATCAACGTACAGTCTTTTTTCAAGTAACCATGGACACCAGCATCCATTGAGACCTTTTTTTCATAAAAGAGAGGTATCTGGCATTACTAGTTAACTAGACAAGGCCCATAAAGCTCGTGTGGCTTGCTGGTGCACATATTATAGGTCTCCTGACAGCGCTTAGGTCGTCCCACGGGGACCATTATATTGAAATAACATAAATGGGTATCCTTTCATATTCGAGTTATAATCATTGTATAAAGATGTTTAAAGGCTCATATATTCTATGATTGTATCTGTATGTGTGTAGGTGCGTGTGCTGCACCGATGTGACCTTTTCAATATTCTGTAATTTGATTGGCTAGTCATATGCAATGCTTTTTAAAGCCTTCTTTTCCTGGGAATGCGAGTTGAAATGACCAACTAACGGGAGTTCCTTATACTGTAAAGGTCATAGTAAAGTAGGAAGGAAGCATCACTTGTAGAGGTGATTTAAAATGTAATATCAGAAACAATATTGACATATATATACCTGGATTGAAAGAATAAGTTCTTCATTCGCAATCACTCCTTTTTCACTTTTTTTTTCATGAACGTAATTTCTCCTTTTCATCAATAACAAACACCATGTGCAGCGCGGGGCTGGTCGCCAGCGTGGGGTTGACTACTAGAGAAGGTGTTGGGAACAGGGCGTGGCCATAGGCCCGTCCCCGCACCGAACAACTCCCTGAGCACTGCCTAATGCCATGTGTAGCAGGGAGTTAGGGCATGGCCTGGCCTAAGTCTAGGCCCCGTGCCCAAGCCCTCCGCTGGCTGTTCCCCCCCCCCCGCTGCGCACGGCCTTTGACCTTGTGCAACAGAGAGTTGGGCGCAGGGCCTGGCCTGACACTAGGTTCAGTCCCACTCCACATACAGCGTGATACTTCACATTAATAAAAAACATAGAAATTCACTGAAAAAAACAAAGCTTAAAGTGAATTTATAGTTAGGAATGGTAATAATATCCTACTTAGCATTAAAAACACCTTATTCATTTTATTTTATTTGAAAAGTTTTATAAAGCGCGAACAAGACCCAGACGGGTATCAGAGCGCTGTACAAAGAGGAAGACTAACTTTGACGTGAAGAAACAATACAATACAATAAGGCAACATAAGAGGCACCTGAAACATACAAGTAAATGTGGGTGCTAGGAGAAGACGAGGTAGCAAGTGAACAAACAGGTGAAAGCCCTACTAGACGGGGCCGTGCAGTTTTAGCATCGCACTACGTTTAAAGAACGACAAAATATATTTCAAACCCCCAGTAAAAATGATTGTCAAGCACAAATTTCAAAACACAAAGTGAAAATGATTGTCAAGCACAAGACGGAAGTGTCTAGCAAAGGACATGAAGGCTATTGCTGATGAAGTTCTTCCAAAAGTAGCCATTTGACCTGTTTTTTTAATGAAGCAGTCGAGGTAATCTCCGTCGGACGGGCATTCCAAATTCTTGGAGCCAGCCCTGAGAAATTCATTATTGCTAATACGGATATGAGGATTTTGTACAAATTATTAATATCCCCAAGTTACATCTATAGCGCAATGTTACGTTAAACTAGTAATCCCACAGTTTCCCCCCACTGTTTTCTTAGACCGTATCACAGTGACAATTCCTTTGATGTCTGCATATTTGAGTTTGGTGGTTTTGGCATGTCATAGGTTGCAACTGCTTTATTGTTGTGGTAGGAATGGAACGGACCCCATTTGTCTAGGGGCGAATGAATCTCAGATTTCCTAACAAAAAAAGCAGTGGGCCACAGGAGGAATGTGTGAGGTAACCAAGGTTTGGGGTGGACTGTTCCCATGAGGAATGAGGAGCAGGGTCAGGCCTGATATGCGATAAATGGGCCATTTGGGCTGATTTAGAGTTTGGTGAACAGGTACTTTGTTGCAACGGTAACAAATACCCTGTCCCCAAAACTCAAGGTTCGATCACCGGATGCTAAGTCAGGCGGACAGGAAGTTTTACGCTAACAGAGTAGAATTTACTCTGTCAGTGTAAAACTTCCTTCCATGGTCTGACAGAGAGTAGGTGCCATTGTAAGTAAGCCATCCTACTGTCCACCCTATTTAGAGTGGCACGTCAGATGACTTTTTTTTTCTGACCGTCATTACCAAGTATATCCTGGCAGTGAGCAAAATAAAAATTAACCCCCCAAAATGTATTAATTATTCTTTATTTTTCAAAATCAAGCTTTTTGGTAGCTTGCTTTAAAAAAAATAAAATCTTTGGAAAAGTTTAACATCCAGCCATCCTGTTTGACAGAGCCCTACATTAAACTTTTCCTGCATTGACTGGAACTGCCATGACAGTGGCTCCTGCCAATGTACAGAGATGTCTGCTGGGACGGTGGACATCTTTAAACTTGGTGGGAGGACCAAAAGCAGTAAAAACTTCCACCACCTTGTCTGGCTTTACTCCATCGGCTAAATCAGGCCTTCTGTCTAGAATGGCACAGTGAGCGAAAATCATTGGTTAGACTATTTGCAATAATTCGTCCAATCACCTTTTGGGTGTTTGATTGCTGATAGGAGGCCTTGAAACCTGAGACTGGTGTCCCTTTCCAAGCCTACTATTGCTAATGTTTGTGAATTTTTAAAATGTAGCACATTTGCATCCATTGAAAGACTTCATTCTATAGGTGCAGATTTACAACTTTTTGGGTAAACTGGTCACTAAGGAGCATATTTACAAAGAAGTTGCACAACACATCGCAGCAAGCAAAGTTGCTGAACTGTGTTGCATCACCTATAGAGGAAATAAGAAGAGATAAAGATATTTCTCCTCGTTCTGCAAGCCTCAGGTAGGTTCACCATTTATTGCAAACCCATGCCTACAACTCACTGTAAATATGGATTTGCGTCAAAATCCATAGGTGCATGCGCAAAAATGCTTGGGAGCAGCAAAAATGGCTTAAAGGCTTGGGGAACAGAGCAGGACACCAACCTCCCCTTAAAAATGAATATGACCCCAGAGGATGTGGTCCCTGGATCCTGTTAAAGGCTTTGCGAATGGGGCCGCACACACCTCTGCCAATATTACAAAAATAAAACCAAAAAGAATTGCCGGCTCCCGCATGCACCACAAACGTGTCTTGGCAGGGAGCTGACAGGGACCCTGAGCTCTCCCACTAGCCCCCAGTGAAAGAAAAGGCGGTGTGCTCAAAATATTTTTAAAATATAAAATAGGGGAAAAATGAATAATAAACAAGTGGCAAGAGATGCTCATTTATTATTTACTGCTCCTAGTGAGTAGTGTCCCAGAATGCCCTATGTTTTTTTAAGTGCATATTTGTTTGCTAGTGGTGCCTTCAGAAGAGTTAGAAGTAACACTCAACAGCCCTCCAGCAACATTAAGAAAGGCAGCAAGCCTCATGGGTCAATAAGTTCATGATCCCAGGAGAGCTTACTATATTTTTTAAAAGCACTCCCCGTTGGAGCGGCATGCTCTTCAGTGCGGAGGATCTTTGGTAGTTGATTCTATAGTTGTACTTGAAAAATGTTAATAGGAAGGTTCACAGACATTTTAATCTGTTTTTTTATTAAAAAAGACTTTATTCACAATATTTTATAATATTTGCTTTTCTTATAATTGCAATGTATGACTTTATACATTTGATTATAGTTATTAGTCACTTTTTGACAAAGCCAGTATATTTGCCTTACTTAGAATAACACCCTTTATATAGTTACTGAGAGCCTATAAGCGCCAGCAGGGGGTTGGCCATGGGGCTGGCCACCCAGCTCCCTTCTGCACCATGTGCAGCTCGGGCGGGCCATCAGTGTGGGGTTGACTACTAGTGGAGGCATTTTGCATAAAGCATAGGTTATGGGTGCAGGCCAGACCCTGCACCAAATCACCCACTGTGCACTGCCTAAGGCCATGTGAAGCAGGGAGTTGGGGCAGGGCCTCGCTTACGTCCAGGCCCTGTGCACAAGCCTTCCGCTGGCAGTCAACTCCCCCGCTGCACACGGCCTTTGGATGTATGCAACAGAGGGTTGAGCGTAGGGCACGGCAGGCATCAAATCCCACGCTGCATACAGCATGTTACTTTATATAAGAAAAACATATAAATTCACTGAAAAAACAAAGCTTAAAGTGAAGTTATAGTTAGGTATGGTCATAATATATTACTTTGCATAAAAAAACCTTAGAAATTCACTCAAGTGAAATTGTCAGTTAAAACATACCATGTTAAATGAACAAAATCACTTAAATTCACCCGCTATTGTTATCTCAAATAATTTTAACTCGTGCCCTAAAGTAACTATATCTAGCAAAAGGCATAGATACTATTCCAACTCTCATCCCATCAACACTGGGAAAAGTGCATGTATGTGGGAGTGTTAGATTAAAAACTCTAGCTGATGTCAAGTATGGATTGTGGCTATGTGGGTTTAGTATATATATAATCACATGACACAAGGGATGCCCAGCCTCTCGGGCCAGGGCCTGTAAGGGGGCGTCTATCCCTAATAATTTCCAAACTGCAGCATGTACTCCTCCAGTGACATGGAAACAGGCCCACCAGATATGCTTGAGTGAAAAATCCTTTAATATTGACAAGTTTTACAGCATTACACATTTCGACGGGTAAGAGTGAGTAGCCATCTGATCTCCTTCAAGCTCAGTTTCAAAGACAGCAATGAAGGACTACAGAGTATGAGCATTTCGTACTGAGTTTTAAAGTGGCAGTGTGCTAGTCATTTAAATATTCAACGACATCACGCATGAAACAGTGCACATTTTTAGAATTCAATATGATCGTCAATATATTCAAAATGTATTGTTTCACATTTGCCGATCTCTTCACTGATTCCACTTAGTGTATTTTCTTACGAGCTCAAAAACCACAAATACCATAATGCTTTGCATTTTATCTGCAAGATGTCCCAATCCTTCAATGTCTTTCCTTTAATTATTTATTCACCTTTGAAAATACATGTGCCAAAAGGCCCTCATCGTGCCTTCGAAGGGCAAATTCCATGTATGGCAGAGTAATTTGGCATCATTGTACAAGCTGAGGTAATGTCACTCTTATAAAAAAACCATGTTACCTTTTTTGACTTGCCCGCTTTAAGTTTTCATCTAGATGGCGTGCAGGGGTCCAATATCCTCACAAACCCTGGCTGTTTCAAAGGGGTTTCGAAGCAGGGCGGGCCAAACTACAGTTATGTTTGGTATGGCCACTGTTGTGAGGCCCGTCCTGTTTGGATCCCACATCACCACTCACACAACCATAAACTCACCCATACAGCTTCGCACACACAGACTTATTCACCTACACAGCCACTCACATACCCATACAGTCTCTCAACACAGCCACACAAGAACTCACACACCCACACAACCACTTACATACCCATTCATACATCCATACACCCACTCCCAATTCTGCTCACTCACCAATACAGTCATTCACAAAGATACTCTCTCTCCAATACAACCATTCACACACCAACTCACTTAACCAAACACTCACTCGAATAACCACTCACTCTCTCACCCATACAGCCACTTACACACCCAGTCACTCACTCATACCGCCATTCAGACACCCATTCACCCACCTATACAGTCAATCATACACCTACTCACTCAACCACACAGCTACTCCCATACCTACTTATACACCTAGACAGCCACTTACCCACCTACTCAGAAACCCATACAGGCACTCACCCAACCACTAAACACACACCCATACACCCACTCAGATACCCACTCACACAGCCATACAACCACTGACACAACCACTCACAAACCTACAGACCTAGTCAGAAATCCACTCATACAGTCATTTATTCATGCACTCACACACCCATACAGCCACTCACACACCACTCATTAAACACTGATACAGTCACATATCCATTTAGATCACACATCTTAGAGATATCATCACTCATTAGTAGTACAACTAGTATACTAATCTAATTTGTGTAGTACTTTAGTATATATGTTTAGCACTTACAATAAACTCATAAAAATTCTTACACTCACTTGATGATGTCATCAGTGATTCAATCTCATGAGAGATGTATTAAGTGAGGTCATAAGCAGTGCACTGCGGGGGCGTAAGGTATAGTTAGCTCAAGTAACTATAACTGCTGAATTTCAATGGTTTTGTACAAATGAAATCTGAGCCTAACTATAACACCCCTGTAGCCTTTGTTTTTTTTCAGTCAATTTCTAGGGTTTTTATAAATCTATTTCCTATCACCTTTGGTTTTTTCAGTGAATACATACTTTTTTTTACTTGTATAAATACAAAAGTGTCATAAACCATTTACTTTAAAAAATGTAAGTACAGTTTTTAAATAAATCACTATATTCCCCTGAATAATCCTACACGTTAATATTTCTGAAAATAATAGTACCAGCAAATATATCATTCAAAATCCATTATTATATAAAGCATTTTTTTTACCCGATATAAGTTTTTTACATTCTGCTAAATTATTACATTACTGAAATTGTAAGGCAATTTGACATCTTAATTTTAATTTTATATCTATTAAAACATATTTTAAATACAACACAATCCTTCCAAATCCCAGACAATTCTCAAACCTTACAAATATAAAATTACTAGATGTATGATAAAATTTAAAAATTAAAAATATAAAAAAAATATCAATGAATGCTATATGATTATTTTCAAAATATTTATTATACCTTTTAATAAAACACTAACCACGCAACAAACCAATAAAACTTGCAATGCGACAAAATAAAGACAATTCGAAAAATAATTTACCAATATTGAAATATATAAATAAAATATAATTAAAATAGTCAATATCACTTTAAAAATATTAATTAATACATAGTTTTCAAAACAAAAAAACAAGACTAATTTGCATATACCTGGGTCTGAACTGGGGTGGCAAAGTGAGCAAAAGAACGATGATGGATTCAACCCAGATATGTGAATAGGGGTGAGCGTGTGGAACGTTTCAGCGCTCCGTCCATCTTCTTCTTGTGTTTGCTTTGTTCGTCCTAAGTTGGCAATGTATGTCTAGCCTTGGGCCACTTGCTCACTTTGCCACTGGATTCAAACTAGCCTGGCTGATGAGGGGTGTTACCCCAAAACCAGTCTTAGGATGTTTGCTTCCGGTCCAGGGAAGTCTTGGCTTGGCAGTTGGGGCTGGACTGTTCCCATGAAGCACAGGGTCAAGACTGATTTGCATATAGCTGTGTCTGAACTGGAGTGGCGAAGTAAGCTAAAGAACGATGATGGATTCAACCCAGGTCTGTAACTGGGGGTGAGTGTCTGAAAAGTTTCAGCACTCCGTCCATCATCTCCTTGTGTTTGCTATATCACACACACATCTGACAAACATTCACACAGTATGCACATACATACAATCCAATGCCCTAGACTCCTAGAAAAATCCATCCCCCTCAAGAGGAAGAGGAAATTCATTGATGAGGAGACAGGCTTTGTAGTTAATTTTGGGTAATTCACTAAAGACAACTATATGGTCTGCCTCCACACAACTTCATTAGAGTGGAAAAGGCAGCCTTGTATCAAGGAATTTCTGAATGAATCAATGCATGGGGGAGAAGACACACACCAAGGGAGACAATAAAAATGGCAGGATGAGAGGAGGCGGGGAAAGGTGAAGTTGTCCAGGATTCAAGTGTGTAAGGGTATTCCTAGAGAGGGGCGTAGATCCCATCTCAGTCTCACACCCCTCGAGGAGGGTGTCCTTCTTACCATGCACTGGGACCTGCTATATGAGCGTCCTGTTACTGAGATCTCCTATGTCAGGCCACAAAATAGCTCTTCACCAGTTTACACAAATTAGTTCTTCAATAGCCACTTAGACCATTGTTTTCTCACTTAACTCTGTAAAATCAGTCAGACATCATACACATATTCTTCACATACAGCATCTAACACCCCCTTCACACAGTAAACTGTGTACAATAAATATTGTACATTCTTGATTTCTCTTACTAATTTCCCATTGTTTTGTGAGAGCAATCAATCACATTTGGAGATTTTACCTTTAAACCTTTCTCCTTGCCCAGTGGAGTTCCGCAAGGGTCCTCACTGAGTCCCACGTTATTTAATATTTATGTGGCTCCATTAACAAAGCTAGTAAGAACTTTGGGTTTCTCAACCATCTCCTACGTTGACGACACTCACCAGCAGCTTGGAGGCATTAGTGCATTGTTTAAACAACCATATGCAAGCCATCGTTAGTTGGATGAGCAATCATTGCCTCAAACTAAAATCAGAAAAAACAGAGGTGGTCCTCTTTTGGAAGGACACCTTGTTCCGGAACCTCTCCTGGTGGATACAGACCTTGGGACCCCTTCCCATACTGGTACCCAAAGTTAGAAATCTAGGGGTAATTTTAGACTCCAAACTTTTCTTTACTGACCAGACCAATAATCTTATTTCTTCGTGTTTTTTCCTGCTAAAAAAATTGAAGAAAATCCTGCTTTTTGGTCCCTTTGATCAACAAAAAACAGTTGTTGTATCTTTGAGCTTGCAAGATTAAATTACTGCAATGCTCTTCATTTAATTTGTATGCAACAAGGCTCTATGAAGAAATACAGAGGATACAAAATACTGTGGCACGCCTGCCCAAGAACATTTGGAAGTTCGATCCAGTCTCGAACACACAAGTGGAGCTTCATTGACACCCGGTAAAAAAGAGAGTGGCATTTAAAGCCCTATGCGTAGCGCACAAAGCTCTCCATCATACAGGTCCAGAATACCTAAAGAGAAGATTCTCTTGGTATGGTCCTAGGAGATGACTTAGATCAACATTTTCTAAAACAATGATGGTACCCAAAATTCCAAGGTATCTTGGGGGATAGAAGCTTCATCTACTCTACCTGTCAGCTATGGAACCAGCTGCCCTGGCACCTTAGAAGCCAGTCAAGTCTGACAATGTTTAGAAAACATCGTAAACATGTTTTTTCTCGCTCCCTAGATAGTTTCTGGTTTTGGCCTTTTTCAGTAAAGAATCTCGCAGACACCAGCGCCAAGACCTCCTCGGGCATGCGTCACACTTTACAAAATATCAAATAATACTATGGAATAAATTAATCGATTTGAACTATATTGATACTAAACCCCTTTAACTCACAAATTCTCTTCATTGACTTTACAAAGGTCAAAAGAATTGCTGATACAAGAAGCGTTGATGTAAATAATTACGCCTTTTAAACTCTTTCAATGCACACAGTGATTGTTGAGAGTACACTATCATGCCTGGTCTTCAGCTCAGCACATGCATTTGTATCGCAAAACATTCACCTTCAGATTTACAACATAGTGAAGTCACTGTGAGAGGTTCTTTCTATGTATTTTTATTTAGTGATGGTCATGAATTTGACAAGTTACATAGTTCTCCTCCAGTTGCCGCCAGGAACATTGAAAATGGGTTAGTGTTTTGTGCGTGGGTGTTTCTCACGTGCTGTTTAAAGAAGGGGTTTCGCAGAGAACAATAAATGCAACACTAGGCACAATCACTCCTTTTAATAAACTTTTCCGTTCGTTGACTGTTTTAAAAAAATATAAATGTACAATTTGTATAATATGAGCTCATATGCCATGTTAAAGTATTCAAATGTGCATTCTTTCCTGATGGTGCAGTGCTCTGTTTAAAGTTTAGCATTCATTAAGTGCACTCCATTCATTAATACTGACAAACCAGTCACCACCCAGTTGACAGATCCGACGCTCAGTGAAGGTCCGCAGTTGAAACCCTGCACTCTTTATTAGCAATACAGTTTCTTCTTCTGAAATCATTTACCAAGGAGTCTCGTGTAGGTAGCAGGTAGTGTTCTAAGCTGACATTTACCTCTTTCATCCTCCTTAAACTGTTGTCCCAATATGTCTATTCTATCCAATTATGAAAGCCGATAAAAGAGAAGGCGTCTGTGGCAACAATGCATCCCAAAGCCCTGCCCCCTTAGCTGATACTCACTCGTTTTGTATTGTATTATATCGTAGTTGCATTTAAATAGCTCTTCCTACCCCTAACAAGGTTCTAAAGTGCTTTATGAACAGGTAGCATATATTTGCCTTCTAAACTACTCAGACTATAATTGAAATTTCAGCTTTGGTTTTTTATGCATTTTGAGATGGAAGGACCGCTGAACCCGTGATGGCGGTCTGACCACTGCTGCACTTCGGGACTGCCCGCAGTATTATGACTGTGGTGGTCAGACAGCCACAGACCACTGCAACTGCCAGGGACCCAGGATCCCGGTCAGAGGCAGAAATATGCTGGAAGTGCCACACCGGCACCACCGAGCATATTTCTAGTTGCCACACCACCAGCCTTTTCATGGCCATGACCCTGCCATGAAAAGGGTGGCAGTGAGGCAACTAAGGAGGCCCTAATAGGACCGCCTGCAGCCTCAGGGACCAGGGGGTGCATGTGGGGGGCACATTAGTGCCCCCTGTATTTTCACGCCCTCTTCCTGCGATGTATGCCACACTGTGCAGGAAGGTGAAGTTGGCAGTCTGACTGCCCACGCAACCTGCATTATAGGCTCTTCTATGAGCCTTGCAGACTGCGCAGTCAGACTACAACAATACAGCCCACCAGACCCGGTATTAAACTCCTGATCTGGCAGGCAGTCGCACCACGGGTTTGGCGATGCTGTAGGACTGCTAAACTCGTAATCAAGCCCTATGTCACCAGATATGCTTCAATAATCATAAGGAAAAAACAATTGTTCCTAGAAGAAGTTTTACACAGCCAACAACTATTAATAGGTAAAGGTGGTCAGTTAATTTAACTAATCCTCAAATGGTATGAGTTCTCAAGCATAGTTTAAACACAAATAAATCAGTGAATATATCCATAAGGTCAGATCAAGACTACAATATGTAAAAATGTCCATAATCGGGCTCAGTGCTCAATTGATCACACAGTGAATAGAGAAATAAAAGGAACATGGAAATGTGTATAGCATAAAAGAAGCAATGGATGAACAGAGTTAAATATCCTTTTTGTCCAGACCGATCCTTAGTATCCAAGCGAAGGTTTGTAATTAATCCTAAATGTCCAATTGACCGAGACTTCTACATTATTTGACCTATAATTAGTTAAGGGCCATCATCGAGACTGAAAAATAAATTGAGCATAAGAAAGAAGAAGATGTGGATAGACTAGGCAAAGTGTAAAAAAATATATATGTTTGATTGACAAGACATGGCCATGTCACTAAACATACTAACGACAACCATTAGTCACATAGACCGAGCACTGTTCTGTGAGTAAAGATCCATTAAAAAGAGCCATTAACAAGGACCAATACCAGGAAGGGAGTGGGTAATATGAATGACTTACAATAGATATAAAAGGATGCACTGTGACATCAGGATCAAAAGAGAGTCTTGCCAATTGAAAAACAAAACAAAAAACAGAATAGGAGCAGAGGGAGAACCTATTAGTGAGACCGAAGTGGTAACTAGGGAACCTGACAAGAAGAGCCTCTATCAATGGTTAAAGCATCTCTGTCGAAGTTGGGAAACACGTGTAAGACGAGATCACTGAAAAAACAAGAGCACAGTGGTTCGCTTGAAAAGGAGAGGATGCAGAGAAGTGCCTCCTGCAAATGTATACCTCAATCAAGAATGAAATAGGTAGTAGGAGCCTCCCCATCAAAGGTCAATGTGCAGTGTTGAATTTGGATCAAAGGGACATACTTGAGCAAGAGACCTCTATTAATATACAGAGAGGAACATCTCCCTGAAAATTAGAAAACATCAAAAAGGACAAAGTAACTTAAAGATCAATCTACAATTGTTGGCTCATAATCGTAGTGAGATAACAAGGAAAAGCCTCTTGTAATTCCTTACATCAGTCATAGATGTAGAAAGACTGTTAGAGCCTAACTACCATCAGCTGGTATTCCGCAAGTGATTCAATCCGAAAAAGACACACTTGAGAATGAGGCACACATTTATCAAGGTGGCCGCCGAGTGGTCTTCTTCTGTCCAAATATCAACAGGTGGATGTGAAAGGTTTGATTGACACCTTGTCACAGTTTTGCATAATACATTTAGTGATTCGTAAAATTGCATATTAAATAACATGGGTTCAGTGACACAACATCGATGTAATAAATATCGATGTAAAATATATCAAGTAAAACATATAGACAACAAAAATATCGACTCAAAAATATAGATGTAAAAAATGTGTATGTATAAAATATTGACTTTTATATAAATATAAAAAAAAATATATTGAATGTATTACATTTTAAATTTAATTTTAACAAAATAAAATCTAATATACATTTTAATAAAATATAACAATTAAACTTAATGAAAAAATATAAACACAAACAATTATTTATACATATATATTTACTTTATTTATGCATAAATATTTACTTTAAACAATTAGTAAACTATTATTTTTAATGTATGTTAAAAGTTTTAAATTATATAAAAAATACAAATATACATCAATGATTTAAAATATATAAAAACAAAAATCTATAATTAATTAAAACATTAAACTATTAAAAAATATTTCAAATTAAATTTCACAATGCAGTCAGTGTAACAGAAGGGAAAGCGTTGGATAGTGGAGGGGTAAAAATTACTATTCCCACTCCAGTCAATGCAACAGTAGGAAAAGTGCTGGATAGCGCAGAGGTAAAAATTACAATTACCACTCCAGTGTGAGCAACAGTAGGGAAAGTGTTGGATAGCATAGGGATAAAATGTACTATTCCCACTCCAGTAATTGCAACAGTAGGGAAAGTGCTGGATAGCGGAGGGGTAAAAATGTTTATTACCACTCCGGTGACTCCAACAGTAGGGAAAGCGTTGGATAGCGGAGGGGAAAAATTTACTATTCCCACTCCAATGAGTGCAACAGAAGGGAAAGTGTTGGATAGCGGAGAGGCAAAAATTACTATTCACACTCAAACATTTGAAAAAATATATCCATTTATTTAAAATTAAGAAAAATGATAAAAATAAATAAATAATATTTTAAAAATGAAAAAATATATCTTAAATACATAAAAAGAAAACATTATAATATTCAGTTCATATAACAAATACCTACGAATATAATATAAAAATAAATATTAAATACATTTAAAAAAATATTATTTTAAACAAGAAAATATGTACAAAACAAATAAATACGTAAATGTATTTATTTTATTTCCTATCCTATAACACCACACCAATAACACACACACATTTTAAATTACATTTACTTCCATAATTAACATAATTAATAATCAATTCAAAAATATTTTTAAAATGAAACAATAAATATGAATAAACTATATACACTTTAACACTCTAATGTACACAACGCAATCCTATATTAAACTTTAAAATAATAAAACACAGTTATACTTATTTTTAAATTAAAAACTATTACTATTAACAACTAATTATAAAATAATTCAAATGTATTTAATACCCACCCTTTACCCCTTTAGAAGTAAAAATAACACACACAAAAATAACTAAAATAAACATCAAATAATTAACATTAACAACTATATATTAATTAATTGAACACAAATTACTTCCCATCCATTAGCCCTACAATCACCACAACACAAAGTTAAAATTAATAACACAATTGCCATAATAAATTTGTTAATTAATTTAATTAGTATCAATTAACAAATAATTAGAAAATAAATTACTTAACACCCTTTACCCCTAAAAATGCCAAAACATAACCTAAAATAAATTACACAATTAACATAATTAATTACCAATTATGTATTATTATTAATTAACAACCAATTTTTAATGTATCAATTAAAAATAAATTACTTCCCACGCTTTACACCTATAAACACCAAAGCACACACCTAAAAGTAATTATACAATTACCATAATGAATTGCTAATTAAGTAATTAATATTAATTACCAATACATTATTAATTAATAATAAATTACTTTACATATTTAACACTATAACATCTCAATTAAACAAATATTAAGAAATAACAAAATAATCAATTAATTTAATATATTTAAATTACTTCCCACCCTATTCCCCATAGACCCGCTACAAAACTAAAAATGCAAATTTCAAATAAAAAAAATTAATAACTATTATTTAACACATATATTAAAATTACATACAATTATTAACAAAAAAAACGTACATCACATACATTTAAAACATATACTAAAATACATACACTAATTAAAAAATCGATATTTTAACTATATTTTTGCAAACGATATTAAACACTTTGATATTTCTAAAACCAATATTACTTGCCAGAAGTCTATATTCTGGACCATGATATTCTTGCTGTTGATATTTCTGAAACACAATATTTCTGACTCCATATTTGTGCAACTCGATATTTTAAACTCAATATTGTGCCTGCACACCATAAAAATGGAAAAAAGGCTAACAGAATAACAAAGATGGGTTCATTAGGTCTCAATAGTAGTCTCAAGTGAATGTGTGAAATAGAAATTAGTACATTACACATTGTAGTCATTGATAGTAATATGACAATATTTAGAATGTAATAATGATAGCAGTATGAAATATAAAGAATGACATTTAGGGGTTGATTCCGATCCGGGTCGGAAAGCACTCAGACCAAGCCGGATCTGGAGTGTTTCCCGACCGAACCGGAGCCCTGCAGTCCGACCGAGCGAGTACGATGCGGCCGTATGCTGTCGGACTCGGTTCGGTCGGACTCCCTTAGAAGTCAATGGGAGACGGTCGTACGACGCGTACATGGGCTCCCATTGACTGAATGGGTACGTCGTGGACAAGTGCGCCCCCTACAGTGAGTACGCGTCGGTGCCATCCGCACCGTACATGCCTGTGTTGGGGTCTCCCCCTGTGTCTGAGTCATAGGGCTGTGGGTGACAGGGGGCCCGACACGGACCTCCAAAGGCAACCACCCGGACGATTTGCGAGCCGGACACTCCGGCTCGCACAGGCTGTTCGACGCGTGCATCGTACTGGCTCGGTCGTGAATCCCATCCATTGCACGCCACGGTTAGCTTCCGACCGAGACGTACGGAGCGGTTCGGACCGGGAAACGAGTCGGTCGGTGAATTTCATGTAGCTTGCATCGTACTTGCTCGCTCGTACAGCTATAAGAGTCGGGCGGAAAACACGAGTATGGCGTGTAGTTTTTCCGGCTGGATCGTGTTCGGTGCCCTTCTGACCAGGATCATGAATCGGCCCCTAAATGGGAGGATATTAATAGTGATACAGGCATATTAGCAATACAAATTTTAATGTATGTTAACCATTGTATAGAATCAGTCAAATGTGATCAGCAAGTTACACAATTTCATGGTTTGTAGTGGGAACACTTCTGACCAAGTTGGATGTGATCATGGAATTACGTTAGCACAAAAGCATTATAGCGGAAACTGTTCTTAGATCATACATAAATAATGCAGCACAGGAGATTAACATGACCAATCATTTAGTAAATCATAATAATGTATCCAAAGTTAGGTCTAACGGAAAAATGTGTTGTGATATTCGCAACCAAGGTGTAAGAAATTATGTTATTAGTTGAGAGGGGTGGAAGTCCCAGTCAGATAAGAAACACAATTCTTGTCAGTGTCAACCACAAAAGTCACTAAATAAACTTGCGCTTAACCCTCTGGTAGCTCAACACATTAGCAGTCAAACCTAACATAGGACCCCATTACGATGGTGGGCAGACCATAACGGAAAATGGGACCGACCGCCAGAGGTGCAGTGGTCCTACAAGGTCAATTAGGATGTGGTGGGCGCATTCTGGCCTTTAACACTGCGGACGGTGCTGCGGGGTGCAGCTCCGTCCGCAATGTTAAAAGAGCATGGTTTGCATTGCCATGCACAACGTGACAGGCACCACGCGGTGCCTGCCACCTTGTGTATGGCACCCCCAAGTGCAGCCCCCACCCCCTCGGGGGCCCGTAATGGGCCCCCAAAGCAATTTCCACCAGCCTTTCCATGGCGGCATTGCTGCCATGGAAAGGCCTTTGAATTTGCACATCATAATATGGATGGCGGTGCCTGCTTGGCACCGCCACCATATTATTCCACAGATCCGCACAGCAGGTATTTGTAACGATTGCCTGCCGGCGGAAAAGCGGCAGACCGTCTTTCCATCCGCCGCGTTACCCCCGCCATACTAATATGGCGGGGGGTAAATCAGGTACAGATGGCGGGCATATCGCCACCGCCGGCTGGGCGGTGACAATCCGCCCACCATCATAATGGGGCCCTTAGAGGCAATTTGTTAAAAATGTATGCAGCCCTCAAACATTAATAAAGTGGAAAAACCCAACACAAGTAAAATAAGCAATTTTGAAAGAAAGAGTCAATTGTATTAAATAAAATGACATAAAAACAACAGAAATACATCAGTAAAACTGGAGGTCACACTAGATTGGATTCAATTCACAGGTTCAGGCCAACCGCGTTGGAGGGCTGATCAGATACAAGAACCATGTTCATACCACTGAAGAGTTAACTTCTCAAGTCTGCATGAGGAGCTGCTCTCTGCATTGGTGGGGCCCTCAAGGAGGTAGGTGTTGGCCTGAGGAGCAGGTCGGGCATCGCAGATGGTTGATGTTTTGGCACTAAAAGCCAGTTGTCACTGGAGCTTCAAGTTGCTGGCCTTTGTGGGCTAGGAATTTCACTGGCCCTCTATACAAAAAAGATGCCATTTCAAGCTCCTAACCCATTCATACGAGACCCTACACAGCTGGGAATTCGCCTACGTGAACCGCCTGAGCCCACAAGACACCTCCGCTCCGCGTTCCTAGTAGGCATGCAGCACTTATTTTGTCACCCACTTAAGTAGTCATTTTAAACATGTCTCAGTCCTGCCATTGCAACTTGTGTGTTCATTTTTAGACTACCATTTTGACCTGGCACAATCAACCTTTTATCAGGCCTAAACCGTACTTTTTAATACATGTAACTCACCCCAGGGTAGGTCCTAAATAAGCCCACAGGCAGGTTTAAGTTTTACATATTCTGGTAGTGAAAAACTCTTACATTTGCTTTCCATTACTGCAAGGCCTACCTCTTGCATTGGATTACTTTGGAGTTACCTTATTACATATCATAAGCTGGCGCTTCCAAATGGGAACAGGTAATCAGTGCACGTATGGTGTTTTTAGAATTGTAATGAAAAATCCTTTCTTATGGTAAAGTTGGATTTTAAATTACAAATTTGAAAATGGCACTTTAAGAAAGTTGGCATTTTCCTGCCATTTAGTGCCTGCAGCCTGTGTCCAACTAATAGGTGTAGTTAGTGGTTGGTCTTTGTGTGTTCCTCGCAGAAAGCAACACACAATAGATAGGTGTGCCTCGATGGGGGAAAAGCTGGGCCCAGCCCAACCTATACCTGAATAGGTTGCGCCATTCCCTCAAATAAATAATTTCAGTTAGGCTGGAGCCAGGGCAGGTGAGACAGGTAACCTGACCACTACAAAGGCAGTTCTCTGAACACTTCTCCCACTTCAAAGAAGGCAACAGGTATAAATATTGGGCCTCAGACACTAAGGTGCTCATTAGGGTGGTGGGTGGATTTGATCCGCCCGACACCGTAGCAGTGATTGGGTCCGACCCCCATGCGTGCGCCAGTCCCGCCTATCCAATTATGATGGGACCGCCACCGCTGCGGTCAGATTCTGCACCCTTAACATTGCAGCGGTGGCTGACAGCAGCACCACTGCGATGTTAAAAAGAGCATGTTGTGCATATCACTGCACTACGTGGCAGGCACTACACTGTGCCCCCCAGTGCACTCACACCTCCCCCCAACACAAGGGGGGCCCGCAACGGGCCCCGGAAGACATTCTCCGCCAGCCTTTCAATGGCGGTTCAACCGCCACGGAAAAGGTGGCTTCCGCTGCCATTTTGAGCATGCGGACTGCTTCGCCAGACAATCGTGACGATTGCTACCGGCAGAAAAGCGGCGGGCGGACTTTCCCTCTGCCACAGTGCTCACCGCCATCCTAATTGGGTGGTGAGCAAATCCTGTGCGATTCAGAAGGACCGCCACCGCTAGCCTGGCAATGGCGGTCATTCCGCCATCCTAATCAACCCCTAAATCATCAGTCCACTTCAGAACCTGTGGAAGACTCTGCCAGCAAGAAGGACTACTGTGCTTCTTAAAGGACCGCTACTCTGCTGGACTGCTGCCCTAAAGGATTGCTGCCCAGCACAGATCTGATGCCTTCTTGCCTGGGTGAGAATGACTGGTCCTGCAAACTATACCCAGGACCAACAGAGTGACTAGTAACCAGCACCTGGAATCTGCAACTGTGAGTGCATGCCAAGTGAACCCTCCTCACACGTGCACCCTTGGAAGTGTGCCTGAAGGTGCCCTGCCAGCCCATCTGCGGACCCAGCAGAACCGATGCATCTCCTCTACATATGGTGAAACCCTGAGCCAAACCGATGCTGTGTGGACTTTCCCAGAGCCAGAAGTTGACATAGCCCTTGCATCTCACGTCCTCATCAGAACAGCTACTAAGGGATGTATCCCCACAGCAGGCCCATGCAACACAAGGCCCTCGTTAACAGTATCCTCGATGGTGATGCAGGACTCTGCATTGAAGCTCTTCAGCTTCTTCAGAACCAGCCTGTGGGCGACACACCCTCAATGCAGAACTTTACATTGCAAGCCCCTTATTGACATCCTCTTCGACAATGATGCAGCACCTCATATCGCAGCCTCCAAGCTCCCCAGAACCGATATTGTAGGACGCCTCTCTGACCTGGACCTTGCATCGCCTTGCTGAGGGGACATCTTCGACGCAGGACGTCGTAATGCTCTGCTACCAGGATTTAAGGTACTCTTGTTGAGTGGACCAAACTGGGTCCCTGAAGCTGGCCTGTGCTCCATTGTGGTTGGCCTGAATTTGTGACTTTGTCCCAGTCTAGTGAAACCAGATAGCCACAGTTGGTGCTTTGTGCTTTTTGGCACTATATCCACTGAAATCTTTAAAATTGCATATCTCCGGCTCTGCTGATCAGAATTTTTGTAATTTTATTCTTGTTTGATTAATTAACATCTACTCTTTTCTTCTCTTTGAGTTGTGGGATTCTTCTATTGTGGTGTTTTCCCATAATTACCGTTTGAACTGCTGAAACTCAGAGGCACTTTACACATTGCCTCTGAGTTGAGCCTGACTTCTCTATGCCAAGCTGCCTGAGGGTTGAGTACTGTTTAATATATGGTTTGCTTGTAACTTCACATTGACAAGTATTGTGGTTGCTGCTTGTGTAGCACTTAACCCCCTAACCCAGTAACCTAATTTCATATATATTCATAAACTTAAAATGTCTTTGAACCCTGTCAAAACCTCTGCTGTCAGTTCTGAGCTGAAAATTGGCGCATGATCGTGCGCACCACCTCTAGCCAAAATTAGCTTTTTAAGAAACTGCACTTGGTATTTCAGAGTTCAGAGTTTTAGAGAGGATTTAGAGGAAGTGTCACAGGGTGAGTAAGTTACTCTTTTTGCTCTCATTTTGTGTGGACTGATGCTGCAGCTTTATTTTGACCGTGTACTTGGACACTGCTAGCCATGCCCCAGTATATGTGCTCTGACCACTAAAACATTTTAAAATTGGATAATTTCTAATTGGCATAGTTAACTTTCCAATAAGACTACAGTATATGGTGCCCAAAATAAACCCATGTCATGCAAAGTTAATGTTACCTATGGAATCAAGCAATACTGTGACATCCACTAGTGCGACCAGGCAAACATGACTCCAGGGCTACTACTGTAGCCTGGCTGCTGAAGTTTAAAACCTGCAGCCTGACTTGCCAAAATGAACCTTTCTTGACAGGAGAAAACCTTTATGTTAAATATTAATAATTCACCCCCTCTTTAGGCCTTGTAGCCCACGGGGCAGGGTGCTTAGTATTTGAAAGTAGGACATGTAGAAATTTAAAGTTAACATGTCCTTACTGTGACTAGCACCCAAAAGCCATTTTTACTGTAACAAAGCTAGCATGCCAATAGAGAAACACTGGGAAGCAATATTAAATATTAATTCCACTATATACAGTTAGGGACCAGTTAGAAAAATGATTAAAAAACTATTTTTACTATTTATTAAGATGCAAACTCTTAAATAAAAGTAACTTTTAGAAAGTTACCTTTTCAGTGCATGAACCTGCATTAGCCCAGCCAGTGAATAGCCCCTGATGAGGTGTGAAAACTGCTCCCAGAGTAGAGCCAAAGGTTTTGGTGTATGGAGATGTTCTTCTTCCCCTGTCAGGAATACCAGTTGAGGTGGTCTCATGAATTTAGTTTACTTCAAAGGGGCCTTCCCTGTCACAAGCAAGTATTAGACGACACCAGGAAAGCACCAGTTTCTGTCCTCCGAGTCAGTCAGGCAAGTACCAAACACAGTTGAGCTAGGTCCCAGGGGCATTGTGGTAACATAGGAGGGGGACCCTCAGGATTCAAATGAACTTAATCTCCCTACTAAAAATGGCCACAGGGCGTGTTTACACAGTGGTGAAGGCAGGGGACGGGGCCTGAGTTAACGTGTGCAAACAAGCCCTGTGGCGCGTTTTAAGTTGGGGAAATAATTCCCCTTCAATCCTGAGGGACCCTGGGGGCCAACTAGCCCACCAGGTGCTTCCAGTAAGCGCCACTGCGCTGTGTTGCAGAGAGGTGGTCTAGGCCGTGCCCCTTTTTACGTCTCTCTGCAACGCAGCTCTGTGGCGCTTACTGGAGGTACCTAGTGGTCTAGTTGGACCCTGGGGACCCTCATGATTCAAGGGGACTTAATCTCCCAACTTAAAAATGGCCACAGGGCGTGTTTACACAGTCGGGAAGGGAGGGGACGGGGCCTGAGGTGACATGGGCAAACACGCCCTGTGGTGCGTTTTAAGAGGTAGTTTTAATCCCCTGCCCTATTATATACTAGGGGCTTACAGAGGAGGTCATGCTAATCACAGGGGGACCCCAACGCATAGTGTTCTCTAGTGTATGTAGGTGTTTTCACTGTATTCTGAGTGTCTTTTAACATAGCACTGGCTCTAGGACTGGTTAGTCAGACTCAGTTACCACCAGTATCCATCTGAAAAAGTTGAGGGTACAGGCTGATTTTGCAACAAGGCTTCTTTCTGCTCTTCTGTTTGTTCTTTCTGCACGGTATCCTTCTTCCTGCACTTTTCTTCATCTTTGAGGACTTCTGTTGCTTCTTTCTGCATATCTTTTTTTTCTTTCTGTGCGTTTTTTCTTCTTTCTTCACATGTCCTATCTCTGTAGGCATAGTTAGAAATTAGCATTTAAAAAACCTTTGAAATTCACTGAAAAAACCATAGGTTTCAGGCACGTTATAGTTAGGAATTAGCATTTAAAAAACCTTAGAAATTCACTGAAAAAACCATAGGTTTCAGGGGCGTTATAGTTAGCTGGACTTTTTACTCGTACAAAACCATTGAAATTCCCCTGTTATAGTTAGTTCAGCTAACTATAACTCGCGCGCCCGCAATGCACTGCTGATGACGTAACATATTACATCACTCATGACATGGTCAGTGACATCACTGATGACATCATCCTCGTGCAAGAGTGGCATACCTCCTCTCCCCCTAATATAACCTTTGATACACACATTCAAAAATAGAAACTAACATTTTCAAGACAATGGACATACCAATACCAGTTACAACAACCTATTCAGTAATTCTAAGATCCACATACACATCCACTCATTCACCAACAGTCCTATACAGTCACTCATACATGTACTCACTCATCATATGTACTCATACACCTATACATCCTGTTACACAACGCCACTCATCCATAGTTACTCACACACATAGTCACTCATGCTAATAAAGAATCAAACATCCATTTACTTGCATATACAGTTATACACACACCACCACACTTACTTCTACAGAAACTTACACATACTTAGTCTTTTAAACAATCACTTATAGAAACACATACTTATTCATACAGGAACTCTTCCAATCTCTCACTCTCACATATACTCGCTTATATACACCAATAGTGACATATACTAGTTTAAAACAAATGTAGTTACTCATAAAGACACTATTGAGACAGTCATTCACTCACTAACACACCCATGCACACACTCATCCACCCATACAGTCCTGCACACATGCTGACTTCAACACATACAAACAGTGAGTAACTCATTCATGCACCTATGCACTACGTAATACCCCCCACCGAACAATACAGACACTCAGACACTCATACTGATACTCAAAAAACCAACTAATAACCTATATAGACACTCATGTAGCTACTCACCAACCCATGCAGCCACTTATACACAAAGTGAGAGACTGATACAGATATTTACATATTTAAACATTACTCACTAAGCCATGTATTCACTAAGATACACTTAATCAGTCAGTTGTACAATCAATTTTTCAAAAACAAATCATCCATTTACACACTTATATACCCATTAATTCTTCCATCGACCTTGAGGTATACATATATAAAACATATGTAATTTTCAGAAAAACACACATTCACTGGATGATGTCATTAGTGATGTCATCAGTGATGTCATGAGTGATGTCATGAGTGATGTCACTCACCATGTCATCAGTGATGTAATATGTGACTTCATCAGCAGTGCATTGCGGGCGCGAGAGTTATAGTTAGCTGAACTAACTATAATGGGGGAATTTCAATGGTTTTGTACGAGTGAAAAGTCCAGCTAACTATAACACCCCTGAAACCTATGCTTTTTCAGTGAATATATATATATATATATATATATATAATATAGATATATTCACTTAAAAAACCATAGGTTTCACACATGTTATAGTTAGCTGGACATTTCCCTCGTAAAAAACTAATGAAATTCCCCCGTTATAGTTAGTGCAGGCAACTATAACTCACGCGACCGCAATCCTCTGCTGATGACGTCAGATATTACATCACTGTATTTAGACACCTATTTACCCATGTCTTCTTCCATTAATCTTTAGCTATACATATATTACAAATATTTATTTTTCAGAAAGACACATATGTAATCAGTGATGTAATATCTGACGTCATCAGCAGAGGATTGCGGTCGCGTGAGTTATAGTTGCCTGAACTAACTATAACAGGGGAATTTCATTGGTTTTTTACGAGGGAAATGTCCAGCTAAGTATAACATGTGTGAAACCTATGGTTTTTTAAGTGAATTTTCAAGGTTTTTTAAATGCTAATTCCTAACTAAAACGTGTGTGAAACCTATGGTTTTTTAAGTGAATTTGTACGGTTTTTTAAATGCTAAGTTATGTATTTTTTTATATATTTTTTTTTTCAGGGTCTTCACCGTGCGCGCACCGTGTGCGCGCTGTGCGCGCTGTGGGCGCACGGTGCGCTTCGCGCACCGAGCAACCACGCTGCGATGTGCGTGCCGTGCGCGCACAGTGCGCGCACCCAGCGCATTTTCGAAATAAAAAAAAAATGTTTTTTTCACCCTTGGGGGTCCTTCAGTGACCCCCTGACAAAGGCTAGGGGGTCAGGAACTGTCGACCCTGCCCCCTTTTCACGTTCTCCACCTTTGTTTTTCACTGCCTCAGACTGCGAGAGACAAAATGGCGGCCGACACTTCCTGATTTCGATCGATTCGAATGTTTACTGACATCTAACAACCAATCAGAATTGCGCGCACGGTGCAAGGCTATAGATATGTATTTACGTTTATTTGCAATTTTCTCAGGAACTAATGAACAGATTGACTCCAGATATGCAAAAGGCACATCCCTGACCTGAGGACTACCTCTTTGTCAAATTTAAAGTAATTCTGTTCAGTCGTTTGGGCTGTACCTTGGACTAAAGGTCCCTAAGGAAAATTGCATGGGAAAAACGTGTTTTGGGACCCCCCTTTTTTCTCAGCCCCCGCTTGACGAATCCCCCCGAGGCTTTCAGGGTAGGAGCGGAGCGGAGCGCCCCACCTATTTTGAAAATTTCGCGAGGATTTATCAATCGGCGCCAAAGTTATTCCAAATAGAATGTTGCGGATTTCCTATGGAAACACGGTCCTAACTATAACTATCTACTGGCGACCGCCAGTAGATAATATATATATATATATATATATTCACAGAAAAACCATAGATTCAGGCACGTTATAGTTAGGAATTAGCATTTAAAAAACCTCAGAAATTCACTGAAAAAACCATAGGTTTCAGGGGTGTTATAGTTAGCTGGACTTTTCACTTGTACAAAACCATTGAAATTCCCCCGTTATAGTTAGTGCAGCTAACTATAACTCGCGCGCCCGCAATGCACTGCTGATGACGTCACATATTACATCACTCATGACATGGTCAGTGACATCACTCATGACATCACTGATGACATCTCAAATGACATCACTGATGACATCATCCAGTGAATGTGTGTTTTTCTGAAAATTAAATATGTTTTATATATGTATATCTCAAGGTCGATGGAAGAATAAATGGGTATATAAGTGTCTAAATGGATGATTTGTTTTTGAAAAATTGATTGTGTAACTGACTGATTAAGTGTATCATAGTGAATACATATATATATTACCTACTGGCGGTCGCCAGTAGGTAGTTATAGTTATAGTTAGGACCCCTTTTCCATAGGAAACCCGCAACATTCTATTTTGAATAACTTTGGCGCCGGTCGATGAATCCTCGCGAATTTCTCAAAATAGGTGGGGCGCTACGCTCCGCTCCTACCCTGAAAGTCTCGGGGGGATCCGTCAAGCGGGGGCTGAGATAAAAGGGGGGTCCCAAAACGCGTTTTTCCCATGCATTTTTCCATAGGACCTTTAGAACGAGCTACAGCCCGAACGGCTGAACAGAATTACTCGAAATTTGGCAGAGAGGTAGTCCCTAGGTCAAGGAAGTGCCTTTTGTAGGTTTGGTGTAAATCTGTTCAGTAGATTCTGAGAAAATAGCCTTTAAATCAATATATATATCTGAGCCCGCTTACGGTACGCTTACCGTACGCTTACCGTAAGCGTACGGTGGCGTGCGCGAGCGCGATTCTGATTGGCTCTTAGATCTTAGTAAACATTTGAATCGGCCGAAACCAGGAAGCGGCGGCCGCCATTTTCTCTCTCGCACTCTGAGGGGGGGGCTGTAAATAAAGGCAAAAAACATATAAAGTGGCTGTTTAGACAGCGCCCATGCACATAGCCATGTTAGTTGAGTCCTCAAAGGCCAAAAACCGTAAATTTTTATTTTTTGAAAATTTCGCCGATTACGCTTACCGTACACGTACGGTGCGCTTACGCTAAAAATTTTAATAAAAAAAAAAACCACTCTCTGTGCATGGCATATTATTGTCATCACTTACAAATTAAATTTAACAGATTACGCGCACGGAACAAACTGCGTTAAGTGGGCGTGCACGCCACGAATGGCGTAAAGTAACTTAGCATTTAAAAAACCGTACAAATTCACTGAAAAAACCATAGGTTTCACACACGTTATAGTTAGGAATTAGCATTTAAAAAACCTTGCAAATTCACTGAAAAAACCATAGGTTTCAGACATGTTATAGTTAGCGGAAATTTTACTGATAAAAAACCAATGAAATTCCCCCGTTATAGTTAGTGCAGGCAACTATAACTCACGCGACCGCAATCTTCTGCTGATGACATATGTGTCTTTATGAAAAAAAAATATTTCTAATATATGTATAGCTAAAAATTTATGGAAGAAGACATGGGCAAATGAGTGTCTAAATACAGTATTAGCATCAGCAGAAGATTGCGGTCGCGTGAGTTATAGTTGCCTGCACTAACTATAACGGGGGAATTTCATTGGTTTTTTATCAGTAAAATTTCCGCTAACTATAACATGTCTGAAACCTATGGTTTTTTCAGTGAATATATATATATATATGTATATATATATGTATTTTATCAAGCGGGGGCTGAGATAAAAGGGGGGTCCCAAAACGCATTTTCCCCATGCAATTTTCCATAGCGACCTTTAGTCCAAGGTACAGCCCGAACGGCTGAACAGAATTACTTGAAATTTGGCAGAGAGTTAGTCCTCAGCTCAGGGAAGTGCCTTTTGCAGGTCTGGTGTCAATCTGTTTAGTAGTTCCTGAGAAAATCAAAAGTAAAATCATATATATATGTGGGCGGAGCCTAACCACACATCTCATCCTGAGATCTGATTAGCTGTCAGGACTTCATCCAAGAAGTGTTGGCAGCCGTCTTGAGACCAATATACATGATAGCACCTCATTAAAAAGCATTGCAGTTAATAGAAGGTTTTAAGACTTTAGTTACATTATAAATCATTTGTTGATGGTACCAAACTCATTTTAGGAATTGTGGTATGTTCTAAGGTGATTTCACCATGTGAAAAAGCCTTCTGCTGGGATATCATGATTGAGAGAAAAATATTTTCTCATGCTTTTCCCACAGAGGTTTGGAAGGTGATCTATAAGCTAACTGAGAGCATATTTTCTGTAAATTCACATTATCTTTCTCAGTCATGTGAGAATGAAGTCTGACATTCTCAGTAAAACATGTACATCCAACAAGGGCAGAGACTGTCAGTTGATTCCTTTGTGTTCTACTGCAGCTTCCCAGAGTGTTCCAAAGAACAACTAGAGCGCTAACAGTCCTACTTATGATAAACGTATGGCACACCTGAAGCCCTCTTGCTTGGATTAAAGTGGTAACTCTTAAAACATTTAATTTAAAAAGGAACAAAATGAGGGGGTTCATTTTGCCATAAAAAGTATGATTAGTGCTGCAGAAAGAAAAATTAGGGCACATTTTGAGTGACTTCTCAAATCCTCTTCTATTTCATTAAAAAAATTTTTTTTTTTTGGTTTCCTCATATACCGTTGTGGAATTCTTGAAGGGAGCTTAGGCAACTCAAACTGAAAAGGTCAATCCTACCCGGCCCTGATGTTAAGCGACCAAGTTCAGAAGGAGCCATGCCTAATCCGTCAAATTGCCACTGCTTTCCCAATCCACTCCTTTTCACGCCGTAACTGACTCCCTGCGTTACTAGGGAGATTTAGGAACCGACAGGGCCCAGGATAAATCATAGGAACACCAAATTACCTTTACCTGTCTTGCCATGCTACCAGGGGCTTCCAAATTTTATCCAAACTTGTGGGATCGCATGCCATATCTAACTTACTGGTAAAAATTACATGTTTAAGGCAATTTGAAAAGGAAGGAGGTATGGGATCCTTCCAGGCTCTGCATATTTCATGCCTGGCAAGGAGTATGACATAAAAAATAAACCTTGTGTTGAGATCGTCAGTATTATAAGCTACTCCTAGTCCGGAAAGAATAGTGCTAGTTGTTATTACCATTGGTATCTGGAGCACATCCCCCAGAAAGCCCTGTACTGAATCCCAGTAATTTTTTATTTCTGGGCAAACAGCCAGCATATGCACATCATCTGCGGCCAGGAATCTACATCTTGGGTCGAAATCAGGAAGTGTCGGCCGCCATTTTGTCTCTCGCAGTCTGAGGCAGTGAAAAACAAAGGTGGAGAACGTGAAAAGGGGGCAGGGTGGACAGTTCCTGACCCCCTAGCCTTTGTCAGGGGGTCAATGAAGGACCCCCAAGGGTGAAAAAAACATTTATTTTTTTGACGAAAAAGCACGGGGTGTGCGCACCGTGCGCGCACGGCACGCACAACGTGCACGGCGCGCGAAGCGCATGGTGCGCGCACGGTGAAAAACCTGAAAAAAAATATATATTAATAAATAGATAACTTAGCATTTAAAAAACCATACAAATTCACTTAAAAAACCATAGGTTTCACACTCGTTATAGTTAGGAATTAGCATTTAAAAAACCTTGCAAATTCACTGAAAAAACCATAGGTATCACACATGTTATAGTTAGCTGGACATTTCCCTCGTAAAAAACCAATGAAATTCCCCCGTTATAGTTAGTGCAGGCAACTATAACTCACGTGACCGCAATCCTCTGCTGATGACGTCAGATATTACATCACTGATTACATATGTGTCTTTCTGAAAAATAAATATTTGTAATATATGTATAGCTAAAGATTAACGGAAGAAGACATGGGTAAATAGGTGTCTAAATACAGTGATGTAATATCTGATGTCATCAGCAGAGGATTGCGGTCGCGTGAGTTATAGTTGCCTGCACTAACTATAATGGGGGAATTTCATTGGTTTTTTACGAGGGAAATGTCCAGCTAACTATAACATGTGTGATACCTATATGGAGCACTCTCAACACCAGCGACACTCTAGATCTGCTCACCTCAAATGTCTGTTTTTCTATCAAAATTTTTAAGCATAGGATTAGCACAGTACCATCCACGCCGAGATAGAAAAGGACAAAGTCTTTTGCCATTTGTACAGCAAAGTCTTTAAGCATTTTTTGCTTAAAGACTTTTGAGGTGAGCAGATCTAGAGTGTCGCTGGTGTTGAGAGTGCTCCATACAGGAGCTGCTTTCCACCTAAACTTGAGAACTACCCAGAGTTCTCTGCTTCTTTTTTGCATAATTTATTCGTCACTCTATGCCTGAAAGGGTATTTCTTTGACTTATACTGGGTGCTCCCTTGTGTCTGGACAAAGCTATACCTCTCTGAAGAGCTCTAATTAGAGCGAAACACTGTGTCAGGGGTTGCTTTTACTCATTTCAGGTTGGCTTGATTGGTATTTTACCAATTCAAAGCTGTAATACTATGCCTGGAGAGGTAATTGGCTTTTGTCATTTTACAGCTCGGCAAGGACAGCACTGTGCTAGTCCTATGCTTAAAGACTTTGCTGTACAAATGGCAAAAGACTTTGTCCTTTTCTATCTCGGCGTGGATGGTACTGTGGTAATCCTATGCTTAAAGATTTTGATAGAAAAACAGACATTTGAGGTGAGTAGATCTAGAGTGTCGCTGGTGTTGAGAGTGCTCCATACAGGAGCTGCTTTACACCTAAACTTGAGAACTACCCAGAGTTCTCTTCTTCTTTTTTGCATATATATATATATATATATATATATATATATATATATATATATATATATATATATATATATATATATATATATATATATATATATATTATCTACTGCCGGTCGCCAGCAGATAGTTATAGTTAGGACCGAGTTCTCATAGGAAATCTGAAAATTCTATTTTGAATAACTTTAGCGCCGGTTGACTTATCTTCGTGAAATTTTCAAAACTAATGGGGCGCTCCGCTCAGCTCTTACCCTGAAAGTCTCGGGGTGATTCGTCAAGCGGGGGCTGAGAAAAAAGGGGGGTCCCAAAACGCGTTTTCCCCATGCATTTTCCCATAGGACCTTTAGTCGAAAGTACAGCCCGAACGGCTGAACAGAATTACTTGAAATTTGGCAAAGAGGTAGTCCTCAGGTCAGGCATTTGCCTTTAGCTTAAATGGTGTAAATCCATTCAGTAGTTCCTGAGAAAATCAAAAGTAAAATCACATAAATATATGGGCGGAGCCTAACCACACATGTCATCGTGAGATCTGATTGGCTGTCAGCACTTCATCCAAGAAGTGTTGGCAACCATCTTGGGACCAATATACATGATAGCACCTCATTAAAAAGCATTGCAGTTAATAGAAGGTTTTAAGACTTTAGTTACATTATAAATCATTTGTTGATGGTACCATACTCATTTTAGGAATTGTGGTGTGTTCTAAGATGATTTTACCATGTGAAAAAGCCTTCTGATGTGATATCATGAATCATGTTTGAGAGAAAACTATTTTCTCATGCTTTTCCCACAGAGGTTTGGAAGGTGATCTATAAGCTAACTGAGAGCATATTTTCTGTAAATTCACATTATCTTTCTCAGTCATGTGAGAATGAAGTCTGACATTCTCAGTAAAACATGTACATCCAACAAGGGCAGAGACTGTCAGTTGATTCCTTTGTGTTCTACTGCAGCTTCCCAGAGGGTTCTAAAGAACAACTAGAGCGCTAACAGTCCTACTTATGACAAACGTATGGCACACCTGAAGCCATCTTGGTTGGAATAAAGTGGTAATTCTTACGGAACAAAATGAGGGGGTTCATTTTGCCATAGAAAGTATGATTAGTGCTGCAGAAAGAAAAATTAGGGCACATTTTGAGTGACTTCTCAAATCCTCTTGTATTTCATTAAAAAATTCTGATATGCAGACTGAAACATACACTTTCAATACCAGCAGCAGACTTCCCTGGTGAGCAGTAGCTTTACTACAGTGATCTAATAAGCAACTAGAGTGCTAACATTCTGAATTTATGGCAAATTTGTGACACATCTGAATGCCTTCTTGATGGAATCAAAGTAAAAAAACTGAAAGTATTTCCTACTGAGGAGACTGTAGTAAATGAGGAAATTAGGAAACATCATAACAAATAAGTCTCCCAAAATGGCCACCACAGACAAAAGAGCCCAAATGTAGCCCAAATATCACTCAGATGTAGCCCAATTATAGCCCAAAGACAGAATGTCCCAGAGTGTTCTAACGAACAACTAGAGCGCTAACAGTCTTACTTATGACAAAAGTATGGCACACCTGAAGCCATCTCGAATGGAATAAAGTTGTAACACTTAAAACATGTAATTTACAAAGGAACACAATGAGGGGATTCTTTTTGCCATAGAAATTATGATTAGTGCTGCAGAAAGAAAAATTAGGGCACATTTTGACTTCTCAAATCCTCTTCTATGTCATAAACAATTCTGACATGCAGACTGAAACATGCACTTTGAATACCAGCAGCAGACTTCCCTGGTGAGCAGTAGCTTTACTACAGTGATCTAATGAGCAACTAGAGTGCTAACATTCAGAATTTATGGCAAATGTGTGACACATCTGAATGCCTTCTTGATGGAACCAAGTAAAAAACTGAAAGTATTTCCTACTGAGGAGACTGCAGTAAATGAGGAAATTAGGAAACTTCATAACAAATAAATCTCCCAAGATGGCCACCAGAGACAAAAGAGCCCAAATGTAGCCCAAATATCACCCAGATGTAGCCCAAGTATAGCCCAATGACAGAATGTCCCAGAGTGTTCTAACGAACAACTAGAGCGCTAACTGTCTTACTTTTGACAAAAGTATGGCACACCTGAAGCCATCTTGATTGGAATAAAGTGGTAACACTTAAAACATTTAATTTACAAAGGAACAAAATGAGGGGGTTCATTTTGCCATAGAAATTACGATTAGTTCTGCAGGAAGAAAAATTAGAGCACATTTTGACTTCTCAAATCCTCTTCTATTTCATAAACAAATTCTGACATGCAGACTGAAACATGCACTTTGAATACCAGCAGCAGACTTCCCTGGTGAGCAGTAGTTTTACTACAGTTATCTAATGAGCAACTAGAGTGCTAACATTCAGAATTTATGGCAAATGTGTGACACATCTGAATGCCTTCTTGATGGAACCAAAATAAATAACTGAAAGTATTCCCACTGAGGAGACTGCAGTAAATGAGGAAATTAGGAAACTTCATAACAAATAAATCTCCCAAGATGGCCACCAGAGACAAAAGAGCCCAAATGCAGCCCAAATATCACCCAGATGTAGCCCAAGTATAGCCTAATAACAGAATGTCCCAGAGTGTTCTTAAGAACAACTAGAGCGCTTACTGTCTTACTTCTGACAAAAGTATGGCACACCTGAAGCCATCTTGATTGGAATAAACTGGTAACACTTAAAACATTTAATTTAAAAAGGAACACAATGAGGGGGTTCATTTTGCCATAGAAATTATGATTAGTGCTGAAGAAAGAAAAATTACGGCACATTTTGAGTGACTTCTCAAATCCTCTTCTATTTCATTAAAAAATTCTGATATGCAGACTGAAACATGCACTTTTAATACCAGCAGCAGACTTCCGTGGTGAGCAGTAGCTTTACTACAGTGATCTAATGAGCAACTAGAGTGCTAACTTTCAGAATTTATGGCAAATGTGTGACATATCTGAATACCTTCTTGATGGAATCAAAGTAAAAAACTGAACGCATTTCCCACTGAGGAGACTGCAGTAAATTAGGAAATTAGGAAACTTCATAACAAATAAATCTCCCAAGATGGCCACCAGACACAAAAGAGCCTAAATGCAGCACAAATATCACCCAGATGTAGCCCACATGTAGCCCAATGACAGAAGTGTGCAAAACACTTATTTTTTGTGTATTTGCAGTTTTATATAGTGCAGACTTGTCAGGTATTGGAATGCTTTACATGAGCATTGGTTACATCACACAAGATCAAATTCATTTTGGTTGTAGACATGGGGAGATTAAGTGATTTGACCACAATCACAGAATGTTGAGCTGATGCAGAAACTCCAACCTGGTTCCCCAGTTGCCAAGTCTGCAGCTCTGGAAGTAACACCACATCCTCTCGCCAAGGTGCACCATTTAATCAAGTGGTCAACTGGATAAAAAAACATAAAGATTACAAATAATTTAAAAGTTCTTTGTCGCTATTTGAAAACTCAGAAAATATGTCCTCATTTTAGTTTTTTAGAGCAATAACCATAATTTTGATGCAAATAAGACCCTCTCATATATTTAATTTCTAAAGGAAATACTCTAGGTATTACAGTTTTGATTACATCAAGATGACGTCAGGCGTTCCACACTTTTGTAATAAATATAGAATGTTAGCAATCTAGTTGTTCATTGGGATAATGTTGAGAGGCAGAGGCCAGGGGCACGGACTCTGAAAATTGAAGGCAGGTAGGAGAGTGCAGAGGCAACAATTTGACCACACTGGGCAGGCAGGAAGGGCAGTGGCAGCACAACAGACTATGGAGGGCAGTGGAAAGGGGGGCAGGGGCAACAAACCAACAATACAGGACTGGCAAGAGAGCCTGTGGCAATATAATAGACCATTGTGGGCAGAAGGAAGAGGCAGTGGTAGAACAACCATACATGCCAACAGATCCGTTCAGCCAGGAAACGTCCAATGTTTTTAAGCTCAAATGGGCTTTATTTGATCTGTCTCCTGTCTACAATCTCCTCTTTTTCAATATAACTCAAAGGGGAAAATCAATACCCCAGTTTTTTTTCAAAATTTCCCTCTTACCAAGTTCAAAATGTTCGCAAGTATGGTACATTGAATCATGGTAGGGTAGGGACATGGACTCGGATAACAGAGGACAGGAGGGACATGGAGAGGTGCACCAAACTGACCCTACACGGCAGGCATCAGGGTTTGCAGCAGCACAATACACCACACAGCGCATGCGGGACGGGAGTGCAGCACAACAATCCATAGAAAGCAATAGGGAGGGGACAGGACCATGCACATGGACAACAGAGAACAGATGGGAAAGAGGCAATGGTAGCTAGCTGACCATAATGGACAGACAGGAGAGAAATCTGCAGCATAACAGACAATAAAGGGCAGGAGGGACGGATCAGGGGCATTACAATGGAACAGACAAGCCAGGAGGGAGGGAATAGGGGGTCTGCACATGGAAACAGAGGGCTGGGGGCAAGGTGGCAGGGCAGGAGCAGCAAGATGACCATGGAGGTCAGGCAGGATGGGCACTAGAAACAAGACACACCATGGAGAGCAACAATGAGACTATGGTGGCATACACACAGACCATGGAGGGAAGGTGGGAGGGGGTCAGGGGCAGCTAGCTGACCACACAGGGAAGGTGGGAGGGGCCATGGCAGCACAGAAGACCATGCATGGCAAGTGGGAGGGTTAGTGGCAGCACAATGGCTATGATGGGCAAGAAGGAGGGTGCAGGGGCATGCACAAAGGACCATTGAGGATAGAAGGGAGGGTCAGGACCTGGGCACAGACAAGAGAGTTCAGGGGAAGGGGCCTCACAACAGACCGCGTGGGGCAGGCAGGAGGAGCAGTTGCAGCACAACAGATCAGGGAGGACAGAAGGGTGTGACAGTAAAATGGACCATGGAGGACAGGAGGAAGGGGATAGGGGCATGGCATGTGGACAGGCAGGGTGGAGGTGGCAGGGACAGGTTACAGTCATCTGACAATGCTAGGCAGGTGGGAGGGGAGTGGCAGCTCAACAGAACACTCAGAGTAGATAGGAGTGGCAGGTGCATGGAACATAGTGGGCAAAAAGGATGGAGCAGGGGCATGCACAAAGACATCGGAGGGCAGGGGGAAGGAGAATAGGGGCAGCAAGCTAAGCACAGAGGCTAAGCAGGAGGTCAATGATGGGCCATAGAATTGGGCAATGGAGGGCAGGAGGAGTGGACTGGGACATCATGCTAAATGGAGGGCAGTGGCAGCACAGCAGACCATGCATGGCAGGAGGGAGGAGGCTAGTCCATGGATTCAGACAACAGAGGATAGGGAGGAGGCGGATGGGGCAGCAAGCTAACTGTTCAGAGACGGTGGGTATTAGGAACTTTATTGTTTTTAAAATGTGTGTCTGTGCGAACTACTTAAAATATGAACAAGTATGCAGCATAATCTCACTTTTATTCAGGCAGAAGAGGACGTTTGTGACTGTGACTCTGGGCTCACTTGGCATAAACACCCCCTGACCCTCCACCCCCATCGCAAAATGTAATGCCTGTGAAAAGGGTAGATTGAAAATGAAAACTAGATGTAGTATATGGTATAAACTATGCACCAAAAAGTGTGATATAAGATGAACCGGGGCGTGAAATATAATATGCAATACATTGTGCACAATGACAGATTCATTGGAGAGCGCGAGATAGCACAGGCACTAGCGCGTGCTATGCGATATGCGCCTTTGAGTGTAATATGCACAGGGCAGTGTTGTGTAACATAACTAGTCTCTAAAGTTGTAATATAAAATATGTGCTGGGGAGTGTAACGTTGCATATGCACTGTGACAAAGATATGGATCCCAGATTGTAATATGTATGGCATAGCGCTGTGCGTTATAACATACACATCGAGGAAGGCACGTTAGATGGGGCAATATAACCCGTGCGAAGGCAAGTGTGGCATGACATATTCACGGGGTGGTGTTACAGTGCACATGGGCTAGAGAGTGTCATAGCATACGCACTAGCTGGTGGAATACAAATAGTTCCCTTTCAATCCTGAGGGACCCTGGGGGCCAACTAGCCCACCAGGTGCTTCCAGTAAGTGCCACTGCTCTGCGTTGCAGAGAGGTGGTGCAGGCCGTGCCCCTTTTTACACCTCTCTGCAATGGCGCTTACTGGACGTACCTAGTGGGCTATTTTGCCCCTAGGGATCCTCAGGATTCAAGGGGACTTAATCTCCCAACTTAAAAAACGGCCACAGGGCATGTTTACACAGTGGGGAAGGAAGGGGACGGGGTCTGAGGTGACGTGTGCAAACACGCCCTATGGCACATTTTAAGTCGGGGAAATAATTCCCCTTCAATCCTGAGGGCCCCTGTGGGCTAACTAGCCCACCAGGTGCTTCCAGTAAGCGCCACTGAGCTGCGTTGCAGAGAGGTGGTCCAGGCCGTGCCACTTTTTACACCTCTCTGCAACGCAGCTCTGTGGCGCATACTGGAGGTACCTAGTGGGCTAGTTGGACCCAAGGGACCCCCAGGATTCAAATTAACTTACTCTCCCAACTAAAAACGGCCACAAGGCGTGTTTACACAGTAGTGAAGGGAGGGGACGGGGCCTGAGTTAACGTGTGCAAACAAGCCCTGTGGCGCGTTTTAAGTTGGGGAAATAATTCCCGTTCAATCCTGAGGGCCCCTGGGGGCTGTTAGACGGACCGGGAGGGTCGGCCGAGGACAAGGGGAGAGGTCTCCGGGGAGAGCCGTCTCCAGCGATCGTACAGACAAATAACTTCCCCCCCACAGACAGATACCACACAAGGAGATGAGTTAGCGTTCTTTATAAGCACTTCTTAAGGTACGATGAAAAGGTTACAAGGAGGTCTGGACTCAGGGGTCCCCTCGATTCAAGTCTCTCAAGATGGGAAAAGGGTGTAGCGGGACAGTCTGGTTACCAGTCTGGTAGTTGAGGTGGTGTGGTGGGTAGCTCACAATCCTCGAGCTTAGGTGGTCTAGCTGGTACGGGCCGCGGCAGCGCCAGCAGGTCCCAGTGAAGATGGTCGATACACGGGCCGCGGCAGCGCCAGCAGGTCCCAGAGAAGATGGTCGATGTACGGTCCGCGGCAGCGCCAGCAGGTCCCGGTGAAGATGGTCGTTACAACGGGCCGCGGCAGCGCCAGCAGGTCCCGACGAGGATGGATGTTGCAGAAGGCCGCGGCAGCGCCAGCAGGCAGGACGATGGATCACAAGATAGGGCTACGGCAGCGCCAGTAGTCCGTCAAGGCTGAGTTCTCTCGGTGTCTCTCGACTCCAGGATACAACTCCCTTCCTGCTCCGCAGCTGCTCCAGTTATAGGGCAGGTGCCCTTGGATGTCCGGACCCTCGCACTTGGGGGTCGGAGGGTCCGGGATGAAGGTGTCCAGACACCCAGCGGGGGGTGGAGCCGGTGCCTGGGGGAGCTGGAGGCGATCGTCACCTGGCGGGGGAGAGTCCTTGGCACTTCGTCCTCCCATTGACCTGCCAAGTGATCCGCTCACCTCCTGGGTGGATGGTGGTGCCGGGATGTCGGGGCCGGCCAGGCCCAGGGTTAGGGTCGGGGGGAGGCCACGCGGCCTCGTGGCGCAGGGCCCAAGATGGCGGCTTGACCCGGCCGAGGGAGCCGGTGGTGGTTTGGGCCCGTGCTACAGGGAGGTCCGAGAGCAGGAGTTCCGTCGGGAGACGGGGTGCGGGTGATTCTCGTGGGCCGCGCCTGGGGGGCCGGGGCTTGGGCCCTGTCATGCGGGGAGGGCGCAAGCCCTTCGTGTGGCCTGTCCAACATGCGTCCCCCCCAGCTGAAGGCGGGGAGAGTCACCCATCTCCTTGGGGACTCTCTTCGTTGAGGCGGAAGAAGCGGGACAGGCCATCTGCGTTGGCGTGGTCTTGGCCCGGTCGGTGCTCCACGGTGAAGTCCATTCCCTGCAGGGAGATGGACCAGCGCAGTAGTTTGGGGTTTTCCCCCCGCATCTGCATCAGCCACTGCAGGGGTCTATGGTCGGTTTGTACCCGGAAGTGGGTACCGAAGAGATAGGGCCGGAGCTTTTTGAGGGCCCACACCACTGCGAAGGCCTCCCTCTCGATGGTGCTCCAGCGCTGTTCTCGGCCCAGGAGACGTCGGCTGATGAAGGCCACCGGCTGGTCATGACCCTCGGGGTTCCCTTGGGAAAGAACCGCTCCGATGCCGTGGTCGGAGGCGTTTGTCTGTACTACGAATTCCCGACTGTAATCGGGGGCCTGGAGCACAGGGGCGGTGCACAGGGCGGCCTTCAGCTTTTCGAAGGCCGCTTGACAATCGGGGGTCCAGTTAATCCGCTTTGGTTGGTTCTTGGACGTGAGACCCGTGAGGGGCCCCACAATGCTGCCGTAGTCCCTCACGAACCACCGGTAGTAGCCGGTGAGCCCCAAGAAGGCTCGGACTTCGGTCTGAGTGACGGGGGGCTGCCAGGACTGGATGGCAGCAATCTTAAGTTGTAGTGGGGCCACCAGCCCGCTCCCCACCTGGTGCCCCAGGTAGGTCACGGACCCTTGACCAATTTGGCATTTGCTGGCCTTAATCGTGAGGCCGGCCCGCTGGAGGGCCTGTAGGACCTCCTGGAGGTGGAGGAGGTGGTCGGACCAGTGGCGGCTGTATACAGCGATATCGTCCAGGTAGGCAGTGCTGAACTCTTCGAGCCCCGCCAAGACCTGGTTCACAAGACGTTGAAATGTAGCGGGGGCGTTCTTCATGCCAAAGGGCATGACCTTGAAGTGGTAGTGGCCATCGGGGGTAGAGAAGGCGGATCGTTCTTGAGCTCGGGGTGTGAGACCGATCTGCCAGTAGCCCGCTGTTAGGTCGAAGATACTGAGGTAGCGGGCGGCCCCCAGTCGGTCGATCAATTCATCCGCTCTGGGGATAGGATGAGCGTCGGTTCGGGTGACAGCGTTCAAGCCAATACCACTGGACTGGCCCAGGGACTGTCCGAGGGCTCGATGACCCCGATCGTGAGCATTTTGGCCACTTCCTCTTGTATGCAGGCCCGTACCCGATCTGGTACGCGGTAGGCCCGGTGCCGGACAGGGGGACTGTCCCCGGTGTCTACGTCGTGCAAGCACCAAGGGGTGACCCCGGGAGTGAGGGAGAACAGTGAAGCGAACCGCAGCAGGAGGTCCCGGCAGCCCTGGCGTTGCTCTGGGGTGAGGGTATCGGAGAGCCGGACCCCGTCCACGGAACCGTCTTTCTCCTGAGTCTTCAGGAGATCAGGGAGAGGCTCGGAGTCTTCTTCCGCCCCACTGTCTGTAGCCATCAGGAGGCTGAGTTCTGAGCGCACAAAGTGTGGTTTGAGTCTGTTGGTGTGGAGGACCCGAAGGGGGTTCCGGGTGGTCCCCATGTCGATGAGGTAAGTGACGGGGCTTTTGCGCTCGACCACCTTGAAGGGCCCCGTCCACTTATCTTGCAAGGCACATGGTTCGGTGGGGGACATCACCCACACTTGTTGTCCCGGTTCGAACTCGACGGAGGAGGCATGGTGATCATACCATCTCTTCATGTCTTCCTGGCTGGCCTCGAGGTTCGCCTTGGCCATCTCCCTGAAGCGCCGGGTCTGATTACGTAGGGCCAGGAGGTACTTGAAGACGTCTGGAGGGGTCTTTAGGGGGGGCATCTCCCAACCTTCTTTGACTAGGCTGAGGGGCCCTCGCACAGGGTGCCCGTACAGGAGTTCGAAGGGACTAAAACCGAGGGACTTCTGGGGAACTTCCCGGTAGGCGAAGAGGAGGCACGGGAGTAGCACATCCCACTGGCGACGGAGGGGCTCTTCCAATCCCCCAATCATCCCCTTGAGAGTGCGGTTGAATCGCTCCACTAGTCCGTTCCCTTGGGGGTGATAGGGGGTCGTGAATCGGTAGGTGACCCCGCACTGTTGCCAGAGGGACTTCATGTATTTGGAGATGAAGTTCGTGCCTCGGTCGCTGACGACTTCTCGGGGGAAGCCCACCCGGGAGAAGATCCCCATTAGGGCCCGGCCAACCACCGGAGCTGTTACTGTTCGTAGAGGCACCGCCTCGGGGTAGCGGGTGGCGTGATCCACCAGTACTAGGATGAACCTATGTCCTTGTGCCGTGCGGGGGTCCAGGGGACCCACAATGTCTATTCCTACCCTCTCGAACGGGGTGGTGACCACCGGGAAGGGTTGTAGAGGGGCCTTCAGCTTACGGCCACTCTTCCCGCTGGCCTGGCACGTGGGGCAGGACCGGCAGTGGTTCAGGACGTCGTTCCGCATCTTCGGCCAGAAAAAGTGGGTCACTAGGCGACTGTAAGTTTTATCTTGGCCCAGGTGTCCAGCCAGGGGGACATCGTGGGCCAGATTGAGCAGGAAGTTTCTGAAGCGGAGAGGTACCACCAGTACTCGACCGGCCCCTAGCTCTGCGATCCTCTGTTCGCTGTATAGCAGGTCGTTCTCCCAGTAGACCCAGTGAGTTCCGGTGGAGTCCCCTGCGCTCTGGGCGCTGGCTTGTTGGCGGAGTCCCTCGAGGGAGGGGCAGGTCTTTTGCTCCTGGCGGAACTGTTCTTGGGTGGGCCCCCCTTCTTGACGCCACTGAGCCAGGCCGGGGACGTCCTGGAGGTGCGCGTCCCCTTCGGTCGTTGGCTCCGGGGGGTTGGCCTCATCGTTGTCTTCTACTGGGGCGACCGGGGGCGGAGGTGCTGGCCATTCCGGTTCTTCTGGTCGGGGAACGGCACGGGCTGCCCTGGACCGGGTGGTTACGCAGGCCCAGTCCGGGAGGCCCAGCATCCCCAGGTGCTCTCTTCTCTCGACGGTGGCCCATTGGGAACTCTCAAGGTCATTCCCCAGGAGGCAGTCCACGGGGGCATCATCCCGGACCGTCACTTTCAACAGGCCGGAGACCCCTCCCCATTCGAAGGGGACGCAGGCCATTTGACACAGACTTTCGGAATTGTCAGCTGAGCGGACGGGGCAGAGAATGTTCGGCAGGATCTGCTCGGGTTTCACCAGGTGACAGCGGACGGCCGTCACACTGGCGCCTGTGTCACGTAAGGCCTCGGCCCGATGCCCATTAATGGTCACCCACTGACCGTATTTCCTGGTGTTGGCGGGTAGGGGAGCCCGCGGGACTATGTCTTTTCCCCCTAGGCACGCTAGAACCATGGCGGCCGGTTCCCACTCTTGCTGGGCCGGCTCATACTCTTCCTGTTCCTCTGACAGTCGTTCTTCCCCCAGGGCGGCGGCAGCTACCTGGCGGGGCTTGGGTGTTTGGTTCTGCGGGCAGCTTGGGTCATTGGCGTAATGGCCGACTCGCTGGCATCGGTGGCACGTGACATTGGCTCGGAACCCTGGACGCATCGGGGGGTTTCCCCGGCCGGCCGAGGGCGGGGTGCTGGCCACGGGTGTTGCCGGGAGGGTGTCTCTCCCTCGCCCCTGGCCTCCCCCTCCTCCCCGAGGACGGTGCTGGCCTTGGTTGCTTCGGTTCTGCTCGTGCGGTCCTCTCCGGCCCACTCGGGTGCTCTCCCATCGGTCAGCTTCAGCGGCGAGCTGCCGGGGGTCGGTCAATTTACTGTCGAGGAGGTGCTGCCTGAGCTCAACGAAGCAGTTGTTCGACAGGTGTTCCCATACCATGAGGTTAAAGAGTTGTACGTAGGTCGTTACATGGCTCCCCTTGATCCATCCCTCGAAGGCTCTGCTGAAATAGTTTACGTACTCCACCCAAGTTGTACCCGGGATCCGGGTGCAATCTCTGAACCTCTGGCGGTACATCTCGGGTGTGAGGCCGTAGCGGGTGAGGAGGGCAGCCTTCATGTGGTCGTAGGACGACATTTGGTGATCTGGGAGCTGCAACAGGGCATCGCGACCTTCGTTGACGAACCTCCCCCATAGTCCAGCTCCCCAATCACTCCGGTCGATCCGGTGGGAGGTCATGGCGATCTCGTAGGCTTTGAACCACTGCTGTATGTCGTCTTCTCGGACATACTCTCGGACAACATCCTTGGGGATGTGGACTTTTTTCTCGGTTGCCCCTGGGGTGTGCGGTCGCTCAGGCACCCCCGTCTCTTTATTCTGTTTCCGAAGTTCTATTTCCGCCAGTTTGCGTTCGTGTTCGAGTGTTATTTTTTTTTCCTCAAGCTCTCTCTGTCTCTGTTTTTCTTCTCGCTCCTCTCGGAGCCGCAGATGCTCTAGATTTAGTTTCTGCTCGGCTAACTTTAGTTCACCGTCCATCTTGAGTCGTGCCATTTCCAACTCGTGTAATCTGGTCCTTTCTCTTTCCTGGATCTCCTCCTGCGAGAGGCCCGTTCCCCTTTCCGTGGGAGCCGTGGCGTTCCCCTCTGGTGCGACACTGTTTTGGTCGGAGGATCCGGTGATCCCAGTTTCTGCCCACGACTCAAGGGCGCGCTTCAAATCCTCTTTGGTACTCAGGCCGGTGGTAGCAATGCCTAGTTCCATGCAGAATTGTTTAAGTTCGCGGTGGTTATACTCTTCCAACTTATCCATTTGGAACTTTTCAGTGGAACCGCTATCTTTAGCTGACATCGTGGTTTTGTCGTGGGGTGAGCTACTCTCTGTACGATTACGCGTTGATTCGGATCGCGCCGCTGGCCACCAATGTTAGACGGACCGGGAGGGTCGGCCGAGGACAAGGGGAGAGGTCTCCGGGGAGAGCCGTCTCCAGCGATCGTACAGACAAATAACTTCCCCCCCACAGACAGATACCACACAAGGAGATGAGTTAGCGTTCTTTATAAGCACTTCTTAAGGTACGATGAAAAAGTTACAAGGAGGTCTGGACTCAGGGGTCCCCTCGATTCAAGTCTCTCAAGATGGGAAAAGGGTGTAGCGGGACAGTCTGGTTACCAGTCTGGTAGTTGAGGTGGTGTGGTGGGTAGCTCACAATCCTCGAGCTTAGGTGGTCTAGCTGGTACGGGCCGCGGCAGCGCCAGCAGGTCCCAGTGAAGATGGTCGATACACGGGCCGCGGCAGCGCCAGCAGGTCCCAGAGAAGATGGTCGATGTACGGTCCGCGGCAGCGCCAGCAGGTCCCGGTGAAGATGGTCGTTACAACGGGCCGCGGCAGCGCCAGCAGGTCCCGACGAGGATGGATGTTGCAGAAGGCCGCGGCAGCGCCAGCAGGCAGGACGATGGATCACAAGATAGGGCTACGGCAGCGCCAGTAGTCCGTCAAGGCTGAGTTCTCTCGGTGTCTCTCGACTCCAGGATACAACTCCCTTCCTGCTCCGCAGCTGCTCCAGTTATAGGGCAGGTGCCCTTTGATGTCCGGACCCTCGCACTTGGGGGTCGGAGGGTCCGGGATGAAGGTGTCCAGACACCCAGCGGGGGGTGGAGCCGGTGCCTGGGGGAGCTGGAGGCGATCGTCACCTGGCGGGGGAGAGTCCTTGGCACTTCGTCCTCCCATTGACCTGCCAAGTGATCCGCTCACCTCCTGGGTGGATGGTGGTGCCGGGATGTCGGGGCCGGCCAGGCCCAGGGTTAGGGTCGGGGGGAGGCCACGCGGCCTCGTGGCGCAGGGCCCAAGATGGCGGCTTGACCCGGCCGAGGGAGCCGGTGGTGGTTTGGGCCCGTGCTACAGGGAGGTCCGAGGGCAGGAGTTCCGTCGGGAGACGGGGTGCGGGTGATTCTCGTGGGCCGCGCCTGGGGGGCCGGGGCTTGGGCCCTGTCATGCGGGGAGGGCGCAAGCCCTTCGTGTGGCCTGTCCAACAGGGGCTAACTAGCCCACCAGGTGCTTCCAGTAAGCGCCACTGAGCTGTGTTGCAGAGAGGTGGTCCAGGCCGTGCCACTTTTTACATCTCTCTGCAATGCAGCTCTGTGGCGCATACTGGAGGTACCTAGTGGGCTAGTTGGACCCTAGGGACCCTCAGGATTCAAATGAACTTAATCTCCCAACTAAAAACGGCCACAGGGCGTGTTTACACAGTGGTGAAGGGAGGGGACGGGGCCTGAGTTAACGTGTGCAAACAAGCCCTGTGGCGCATTTTAAGTTGGGGAAATAATTTCCTTTCAATCCTGAAGGACCCTGGGGGCCAACTAGCCCACCAGGTGCTTCCAGTAAGCACCACTCCGCTGCGTTGCAGAGAGGTGGTCTAGGCCGTGTCCCTTTTTACATCTCTCTGCAACGCAGCTCTGTGGCGCTTACTGGAGGTACCCAGTGGTCTAGTTGGACCCTAGGGACCCTCAAGATTCAAGGGGACTTAATCTCCCAACTTAAAACAGCCACAGTGCGTGTTTACACAGTGGGGAAGTGAGGGGACGGGGCCTGAGGTGACGTGTGCAAACACGCCCTGTGGCGCGTTTTAAGAGGTAGTTTTAATCCTCTGCCCTATTATATACTAGGGGCTTACAGAGGAGGTCATGCTGATCACAGGGGGACCCCAACGCATAGTGTTCCCTTGTGTATGTAGGTGTTTTCACTGTATTCTGAGTGTCTTTTAACATAGCACTGGCTCTAGGACTGGTTATTCAGACTCAGTTACCACCAGTATCCGTCTGAAAAAGTTGAGGGTACAGGATGATTTTGCAACAAGGCTTCTTTCTGCTCTTCTGTTTGTTCTTTCTGCACGTTATCATTCTTCCTGCACTTTTCTTCGTCTTTGAGGACTTCTGTTGCTTCTTTCTGCATTTCGTTTTTTTCTTTCTGGGTGTTTTTTCTACTTTCTTCACATGTCCTATCTCTGTCGGCATAGTTAGAAATTAGCATTTAAAAAACCTTTGAAATTCACTGAAAAAACCATAGGTTTCAGGCACGTTATAGTTAGGAATTAGCATTTAAAAAACCTTAGAAATTCACTGAAAAAACCATAGGTTTCAGGGGCGTTATAGTTAGCTGGACTTTTCACTCGTACAAAACCATTGAAATTCCCCCGTTATAGTTAGTTCAGCTAACTATAACTCGCGCGCCCGCAATGCACTGCTGATGACGTCACATATTACATCACTCATGACATGGTCAGTGACATCACTCATGACATCACTGATGACATCTCAAATGACATCACTGATGACATCATCCACTGAATGTGCGTTTTTCTGAAAATTACATATGTTTTATATATGTATATCTCAAGGTCGATGGAAGAATAAATGGGTATATAAGTGTCTAAATGGGTGATTTGTTTTGAAAAATTGATTGTATAACTGACTGATTAAGTGTATCTTAGTGAATACATGGCTTAGTGAGTGATGTTTAAATGTGTAAATATCTGTATCACAATGATAGAATAAGTTCTTTCTAATTCCTCAAATTCTTAGATGTATTTCTTGATTAGAGAATAATACCTCGGTATAAATCAATGTGATAAATTATTAAATACACCCAAAGTATATCTGTGTCTACATTTTGCTACCGTTTGTTAGCCCTGAATGGGCTTACTGAATCTGTTGAGTCTATTACAGATGAGAGCTATCTAGTATCTTCTAGGGCTTTATTTAAGACAACAACTTCTGTTTGTTTTTTTCTTTTTCTTCCAAATTACTTTTTACTCCAGATGTACCCATAGCTCCTCATCGTTATTCAAACCTGTGGGTGCCTTGGTTTGTAGATCTATAATATATTTAGATTCCAAGGCCCTTAGTTGGCGCACCCTGTCTCCTCCTCTTTCTTGTTTTTCCACTTGGTCCATGCAGTAGAATTGCAGGAGGTCCCTGTTGCTTTGATGATATTTCTCAAAATGGCGTGCAGCAGGGTAGGTCGCGTCTTTATTAGTAATTGCACGCATGTGCTCCAAGATGCGTTTGTTTGTTGCATTTATGGTGCTTCCAATATAACGTTTTTGGCATGGGCATGTCAAGCAATACACAGTGTATTCCGAATTGCAATTCAGGAATCTCTGTATCTTACGGACAGGCCTCGGATCCCCTGGTAGGCTCTGGTAAATATTGATTTTACTATTAAATTTACAGGCTTTGCAGCGTTTGCATGGAAAAAATCCCACAATTTTCATTCGATTTTGGGTTTTAGGGGTGTTGGTAAAATGGCTGTGGATGAGATGATCCCCCACTGAGGGGTACCTCCTGTATGTTATTAGTGGGTGTTCTGGAAGTTTAGTCCTTAAAATATTGTCTGTTTGTAGGATATGCCAATTTTTTCTAAAAATGTGTACAATACTGCTAGATCATTCATTGTAGCTAGTTATCATTCTTATTGGTCCACTATCAGCTGTTTTTTAAGGAATTTTGTGCTACTAATAGATCTACTCTGTTGATATTCTCCACCTTAGTGTCAGCCTGTACCAGGTCTCCCCTGGTACAACCCCTTCTTTTGAATCTCTGCAGAGCTTCATCTTTGGCTTTTTTATAACTCGCCTGGGTTGTACAGTTCTGTTTTAATCGTAGTAGCTCTCCAAAGGGTATATTTTTTATTTGGCTCACTGGGTGATGACTGCCTGCATGTAGAACTCCATTTCCAGCTGTGTGTTTTCTATACAGCCGGGTTAATAGTGTATTGTGTTCTACGTAAACCTCCAGATCAAGGTAGGTCACTGATATATCGCTGATATCATAGATGAATTTTAGATTCAGCTCGTTGTTTCGCGATTTTACGTACTCCTCAGCTGAGGAGCGGCTGCCCCGCCAAACAACAAAGAGATCGTCGATGTACCTTGCCCATAATGTTTTCTTATCCATCCGCATTTCATTAATCTCTCCCCAGGACACGTGCTTCTCCCACCAGCCTACGAATAAATTCGCAAAGCTGGGGGCAAAGCACCTGCCCTTAACTGTCCCGTGTTGTTGACAATATAATTGGCCTGAAAAAATAAAAATATTGTTATTCAAGCAGAAGGTAATCATTTCAAGGAGCATCTCATTGTGTTTACGAAATTTCAATTCTCTTTTTCCGAGAAACCACTCCACAGCTTTGACTCCATCATCGTGCCTAATGCACGTATACAAGCTTGTTATGTCCAAAGTTATTAGGAGCATGTCTTTATCCCACATGGTGCCATCAATTAGTTTTAAGAAATCCTGTGTATCCCGGACATATGAGGCCAAATCTTTGACTAAAGGTGCCAGAAAAGAGTCAATGTAAATCGCCGTGTGTTCTAAAAGACTCCCAATTGAAGCCACTATTGGTCTTCCGGGTGGCTGTTTGGAGTCTTTATGCACTTTTGGCAAATGGTAAAAAGTGGGTAGAATGGGGGCATCACAATGGAGAAACAAATATTCGTTTTGTCCCAGCATTCCCTCATCACGCCAATCTTTCAATTTTTGGTGATATTCACTAATACATTGGACATAATCTTTTCTCTGTATTGGAACATAGCATTCTAAGTCTTTCAATTGCCTCATTGCTTCTTTATTGAAAACAACCATATTGCCCCCCTTATCTGAGGGTTTAATTTCTATCGTGGTGTCTTCTTTTAGGGATTTCATGGCTTCCCATTCCTTTCTTGAAAGATTGAAGTCTCGTTTTTGAGGAGAATTGGATTTGGCTAGATTTTTTAAATCCATGATGACAGCTTCATTGAAAACATCTATTGCATCATAGGGCATTTGTGGAACCGTTCTCGATTTTCTTTTAAATTTACTGTGTCGACCAGTTTGCCTTATTCCTGCCCCTTCTAAATAATCATCTAAGTTTGTTTCCATTTCCTCATTTGATGTCTCTAGATTCTGTAATGTAAGCAAGATTTCAAGATCATGACCCACTAAAGGGTTAATTCCTACATCTTCATTGCATGGATCTTCAATCTCATTTCTTGAAGATTGTTTTTCGGGATGTAACAAGAAAACTTTCTGTAATTTCAATTTCCTTATATATTTGAAAAGGTCAACTCGAGTATTCATATAGTTGAAGCCTGCTGTTGGACAGAATGAAATATATATATACATATGAATTCACATCATGGGGGCAAGACAGAGGAACTTTCCTATTTTGTGATTGACAGTATTGCCAAAAATATAAGGGGAGGAAATAGACAATTGTACCTGAGAAGACTGGAATCCAGGTATATCATACTCTTGGACTGCAAAATCCCTAATGGGATGAATGCTGATGAGGCTTTAAATGTACATCTTTAAATTAAATAAGCCTGTTAACATTACTGAACTGCTTTTTGCTGTTCCCGCTTTTTAATCCAATCCGCAGCATGTGGATCTCTTTCTCTTTAACATAATACATTTATTTTTGTTAGGCACATATCCTCTTTTATTTATTTTTCACTATGGAGTATATGCACCGTCCATATACTTTTTCACATATATTTCTATTGACCTAACTGAGGCCACATGATACGAATCACATATGACATGGAATTTAAAAACATTTTTCACCTGCCCACTTGGGCTGTGAAAAGAAGTACTGTGTATAAACACCATCTGGGTTATAAGTATCCTGAAATTAGTGGAATCCATGGTAAAGCATTCTTTCTCCATGTTTTCTTAAAAACATTTATGTTGTGTTATTAACAACAGTCTAAAATATGTGTCTTTAGTATATCAAGTATTTTTAGTTTCTTTCATTTAGTTGGTAGGTGCTGTTTTATCACAAACGCACTGAAAAGCTATATATGGTATTTCTTTTATGTCCTTTGTTAAGAGAGATGGTTGCTGTGACAACCAAGGTAGTTTGTGCCACGTAAATGTAAATAAAAGCAACACTGAAGAGAGACCAGATGTAGTGAACAAGGCGGTTTTATCTGTCGAAACGCGTCTGGGCGATCCTTTGGAATAAATATTTCTCTTTGACATACTGTCCCACGGTGTCAGCGCCTGTTTTTGCATACCTGAAATCAGGATTGGTACAATATATATATATATATATATATATATATATATATATATATATATATATATATATATATATATATATGAATAGATAGATAGATAGATAGATAGATAGATATAGATATATATAGATATATATTTATTTATTTTTCACTGAAAAAAACAAAGGTTACAGAGACATTAAAGTTAGGATCATGTTTCACTCGACCTAAATCAGAACAATTCAGCAGGTATAGTTAGCAGTTATAGTTGGCTGACCTAACTATAACTCGCCCCAGCAATGCACTGCTTATGACCTCACATATTACATCACTTATGATATGATCAGTGACATCAGTTTTTAATATACATATCAAGGTGTATTGGTCTATCAGTGGGTGTTTGAGTGCCAATTTGGATGACTCAGTGAGTGCACAAGTAACTGTATAAGTGAATAATTAATTGAATCAGAATGTATGGGTGAGTAACTTGTTGTGTTAATGTTTTTATCTGTCTGGGGGCCAACCACCCATCCTGTTACCTCCAGTAAGTCCCACACAGCAGGATTGTTGAGCGGTTGTCGGACGCCGCCGCCCCTTTCTCCACCACTGTCAAATCTGGCTCCTGGCACACTACGAGTAGAGGGATGAGGTCCCCTTGGCTCCAGAGGATCCTTGGGGGCCAACTACCCCTCCTGTTAACTCCAGCAAGTCCCACACAGTGGGCTTGCTGAGCGGTGCTCAATGGCCCAACCCCATTCCTCCACCACTCTGTAAACGTGATTACTAGTTAAAAAACCATAGAAATTCACTGATAAACCCCAAAAGGTTACAGGGACATTATAGTTAGGAAATAGCTTTTAAAAAACCTTAGAAATTCACTGACAAGCAAAGGTTACAGGGACGTTATAGTTAGGAAATTTTAGAAATTCACTGGTAAATGTGAGGTCAGAAGGAGTGCATTGCGTAACTATAACTGCTGAATTTCACTGGTTTTGTATGAGTGAAACCTGAGCGTAACTATAAGGTCCGTGTAAACTTTGTTTTTTTCAGTGACTATATATATATATAGTAGGCAATCCGCCAAAATGCGTCGGTCCATTCTAGTATGGAGCAAGGAATTGTGTAATGCCTTATACATGGAGAACATAAAAATACAGAAAACCCAATAAAATAGTGATTTCACCTGGAGAAGTGTTGTAGTCTCTCGACAGCGTGCCACTGCATGTGGTGCTTGTGAGTAGAATGCCCAAGGGAATATATATATACATATATATATATATATATATATATATATATATATATATATATATATATATATATATATATATATATATATATATATATATATATTCACTGAAAAAACCATAGGTTTCAGGGGCGTTATAGTTAGCTGGACTTTTCACTTGTACAAAACCATTGAAATTCCCCCGTTATAGTTAGTTCAGCTAACTATAACTCGCGCGCCCGCTATGATGATGTCACATATTACATCACTCATGACATGGTCAGTGACATCACTGATGACATCTCATATATATATATGTATATATATATATATATATATATATATATATATATATATGTATATACATATACATATCACTTAAAAAACCATAGGTTTCACACATTTTATAGTTAGCTGGGCATTTCCCTCGTAAAAAAACAATGAAATTCCCCGTTATAGTTAGTGCAGGCAACTATAACTCACGCGACCGCAATCCGCTGCTGATGACGTCAGATATTACATCACTGTATTTAGACACTTATTTACCCATGTCTTCTTCCATTCATCTTTAGCTATACATATATTTCATTTTTTTTTTTTTCAGAAAGACACATATGTCATCAGTGATGTAATATCTGACGTCATCAGCAGCGGATTGCGGTCGCGTGAGTTATAGTTGCCTGCACTAACTATAACGGGGAATTTCATTGGTTTTTTACGAGAGAAATGCCCAGCTAACTATAACATGTGTGAAACCTATGGTTTTTTAAGTGAATTTGCAAGGTTTTTTAAATGCTAATTCCTAACTATAACGTGTGTGAAACCTATGGTTTTTTCAGTGAATTTGTACGTTTTTTTAAATGCTAAGTTATGTATTTATTAATATATTTTTTTAAACAAAACTTTTTCTCGGCGCGCGCACAGGATAAGAACATCCACGGCCTGCTGAGGTTCATCTGAGAACTTTTAATACTAACAGTATATTAGTGCACCATTTGTGGGAAGAGTTTTTCCGGCACTACCACCCCCAGGATACACTGCACAGAATTCATCATGGACGGCCCATTTGTGGGCGTGAAATCAAGTATAAATGAGGGCGTATTAGTGGCTGGAAATGCGCACCTTTACCGTTGAAGCCTTTGAAGAAGAAGTCATACTTCGAAACGCGTCGGCGTTAACAACGGGACAGCTGTTCAATCTATCGGCAAGCCAGACGCTGTTCGTACCTGGAATTGAATTGTGCTGATGCAGAGTGCTCCTCACCAGTGGGGCACCTTGTAGCGTTGATGTTAGGCGGCGGTTCCAGCCGCCGAGGAGCACCACCACGTTTAACACGGGGGCCACGTGGTTCATTATACAAAGAGCCACGCAATGGGGCACCGGCACAGGATAAGAACATCCACGGCCTGCTGAGGTTCATCTGAGAACTTTTAATACTAACAGTATATTAGTGCACCATTTGTGGGAAGAGTTTTTCCGGCACTACCACCCCCAGGATACACTGCACAGAATTCATCATGGACGGCCCATTTGTGGGCGTGCAATCAAGTATAAATGAGGGCGTATTAGTGGCTGGAAATGCGCACCTTTACCGTTGAAGCCTTTGAAGAAGAAGTCATACTTCGAAACGCGTCGGCGTTAACAACGGGACAGCTGTTCAATCTATCGGCAAGCCAGACGCTGTTTGTACCTGGAATTGAATTGTGCTGATGCAGAGTGCTCCTCACCAGTGGGGCACCTTGTAGCGTTGATGTTAGGCGGCGGTCCCAGCCGCCGAGGAGCACCACCACGTTTAACACGGGGGCCACGTGGTTCATTATACAAAGAGCCACGCAATGGGGCACCGGCACAGGATAAGAACATCCACGGCCTGCTGAGGTTCTTCTGAGAACTTTTAATACTAACAGTATATTAGTGCACCATTTGTGGGAAGAGTTTTTCCGGCACTACCACCCCCAGGATACACTGCACAGAATTCATCATGGACGGCCCATTTGTGGGCGTGCAATCAAGTATAAATGAGGGCGTATTAGTGGCTGGAAATGCGCACCATTACTGTTGAAGACTTTGAAGAAGAAGTCATACTTTGAAACGCGTCGGCGTTAACAACGGGACAGCTGTTCAATCTATCGGCAAGCCAGACGCTGTTCGTACCTGGAATTGAATTGTGCTGATGCAGAGTGCTCCTCACCAGTGGGGCACCTTGTAGCGTTGATGTTAGGCGGCGGTCCCAGCCGCCGAGGAGCACCACCACGTTTAACACGGGGCCACGTGGTTCATTATACAAAGAGCCACGCAATGGGGCACCGGCACAGGATAAGAACATCCACGGCCTGCTGAGGTTCATCTGAGAACTTTTAATACTAACAGTATATTAGTGCACCATTTGTGGGAAGAGTTTTTCCGGCACTACCACCCCCAGGATACACTGCACAGAATTCATCATGGACGGCCCATTTGTTGGCGTGCAATCAAGTATAAATGATGGCGTATTAGTGGCTGGAAATGCGCACCTTTACCGTTGAAGCCTTTGAAGAAGAAGTCATACTTCGAAACGCGTCGGCGTTAACAACGGGACAGCTGTTCAATCTATCGGCAAGCCAGACGCTGTTCGTACCTGGAATTGAATTGTGCTGATGCAGAGTGCTCCTCACCAGTGGGGCACCTTGTAGCGTTGATGTTAGGCGGCGGTCCCAGCCGCCGAGGAGCACCACCACGTTTAACACGGGGGCCACGTGGTTCATTATACAAAGAGCCACGCAATGGGGCACCGGCACAGGATAAGAACATCCACGGCCTGCTGAGGTTCATCTGAGAACTTTTAATACTAACAGTATATTAGTGCACCATTTGTGGGAAGAGTTTTTCCGGCACTACCACCCCCAGGATACACTGCACAGAATTCATCATGGACGGCCCATTTGTGGGCGTGCAATCAAGTATAAATCAGGGCGTATTAGTGGCTGGAAATGCGCACCTTTACCGTTGAAGCCTTTGAAGAAGAAGTCATACTTCGAAACGCGTCGGCGTTAACAACGGGACAGCTGTTCAATCTATCGGCAAGCCAGACGCTGTTCGTACCTGGAATTGAATTGTGCTGATGCAGAGTGCTCCTCACCAGTGGGGCACCTTGTAGCGTTGATGTTAGGCGGCGGTCCCAGCCGCCGAGGAGCACCACCACGTTTAACACGGGGGCCACGTGGTTCATTATACAAAGAGCCACGCAATGGGGCACCGGCACAGGATAAGAACATCCACGGCCTGCTGAGGTTCATCTGAGAACTTTTAATACTAACAGTATATTAGTGCACCATTTGTGGGAAGAGTTTTTCCGGCACTACCACCCCCAGGATACACTGCACAGAATTCATCATGGACGGCCCATTTGTGGGCGTGCAATCAAGTATAAATGAGGGCGTATTAGTGGCTGGAAATGCGCACCTTTACCGTTGAAGCCTTTGAAGAAGAAGTCATATTTCGAAACGCGTCGGCGTTAACAACGGGACAGCTGTTCAATCTATCGGCAAGCCAGACGCTGTTCGTACCTGGAATTGAATTGTGCTGATGCAGAGTGCTCCTCACCAGTGGGGCACCTTGTAGCGTTGATGTTAGGCGGCGGTCCCAGCCGCCGAGGAGCACCACCACGTTTAACACAGGGGCCACGTGGTTCATTATACAAAGAGCCACGCAATGGGGCACCGGCACAGGATAAGAACATCCACGGCCTGCTGAGGTTCATCTGAGAACTTTTAATACTAACAGTATATTAGTGCACCATTTGTGGGAAGAGTTTTTCCGGCACTACCACCCCCAGGATACACTGCACAGAATTCATCATGGACGGCCCATTTGTGGGCGTGCAATCAAGTATAAATGAGGGCGTATTAGTGGCTGGAAATGCGCACCTTTACCGTTGAAGCATTTGAAGAAGAAGTCATACTTCGAAACGCGTCGGCGTTAACAACGGGACAGCTGTTCAATCTATCGGCAAGCCAGACACTGTTCGTACCTGGAATTGAATTGTGCTGATGCAGAGTGCTCCTCACCAGTGGGGCACCTTGTAGCGTTGATGTTAGGCGGCGGTCCCAGCCGCCGAGGAGCACCACCACGTTTAACACGGGGGCCACGTGGTTCATTATACAAAGAGCCACGCAATGGGGCACCGGCACAGGATAAGAACATCCACGGCCTGCTGAGGTTCATCTGAGAACTTTTAATACTAACAGTATATTAGTGCACCATTTGTGGGAAGAGTTTTTCCGGCACTACCACCCCCAGGATACACTGCACAGAATTCATCATGGACGGCCCATTTGTGGGCGTGCAATCAAGTATAAATGAGGGCGTATTAGTGGCTGGAAATGCGCACCTTTACCGTTGAAGCCTTTGAAGAAGAAGTCATACTTCGAAACGCGTCGGCGTTAACAACGGGACAGCTGTTCAATCTATCGGCAAGCCAGACGCTGTTCGTACCTGGAATTGAATTGTGCTGATGCAGAGTGCTCCTCACCAGTGGGGCACCTTGTAGCGTTGATGTTAGGCGGCGGTCCCAGCCGCCGAGGAGCACCACCACGTTTAACACGGGGGCCACGTGGTTCATTATACACAGAGACACGCAATGGGGCACCGGCACAGGATAAGAACATCCACGGCCTGCTGAGGTTCATCTGAGAACTTTTAATACTAACAGTATATTAGTGCACCATTTGTGGGAAGAGTTTTTCCGGCACTACCACCCCCAGGATACACTGCACAGAATTCATCATGGACGGCCCATTTGTGGGCGTGCAATCAAGTCTAAATGAGGGCGTATTAGTGGCTGGAAATGCGCACCTTTACCGTTGAAGCCTTTGAAGAAGAAGTCATACTTCGAAACGCGTCGGCGTTAACAACGGGACAGCTGTTCAATCTATCGGCAAGCCAGACGCTGTTCGTACCTGGAATTGAATTGTGCTGATGCAGAGTGCTCCTCACCAGTGGGGCACCTTGTAGCGTTGATGTTAGGCGGCGGTCCCAGCCGCCGAGGAGCACCACCACGTTTAACACGGGGGCCACGTGGTTCATTATACAAAGAACCACGCAATGGGGCACCGGCACAGGATAAGAACATCCACGGCCTGCTGAGGTTCATCTGAGAACTTTTAATACTAACAGTATATTAGTGCACCATTTGTGGGAAGAGTTTTTCCGGCACTACCACCCCCAGGATACACTGCACAGAATTCATCATGGACAGCCCATTTGTGGGCGTGCAATCAAGTATAAATGAGGGCGTATTAGTGGCTGGAAATGCGCACCTTTACCGTTGAAGCCTTTGAAGAAGAAGTCATACTTCGAAACGCGTCGGCGTTAACAACGGGACAGCTGTTCAATCTATCGGCAAGCCAGACGCTGTTCGTACCTGGAATTGAATTGTGCTGATGCAGAGTGCTCCTCACCAGTGGGGCACCTTGTAGCGTTGATGTTAGGCGGCGGTCCCAGCCGCCGAGGAGCACCACCACGTTTAAAAGGGGGGCCACGTGGTTCATTATACAAAGAGCCACGCAATGGGGCACCGGCACAGGATAAGAACATCCACGGCCTGCTGAGGTTCATCTGAGAACTTTTAATACTAACAGTATATTAGTGCACCATTTGTGGGAAGAGTTTTTCCGGCACTACCACCCCCAGGATACACTGCACAGAATTCATCATGGACGGCCCATTTGTGGGCGTGCAATCAAGTATAAATGAGGGCGTATTAGTGGCTGGAAATGCGCACCTTTACCGTTGAAGCCTTTGAAGAAGAAGTCATACTTCGAAACGCGTCGGCGTTAACAACGGGACAGCTGTTCAATCTATCGGCAAGCCAGACGCTGTTCGTACCTGGAATTGAATTGTGCTGATGCAGAGTGCTCCTCACCAGTGGGGCACCTTGTAGCGTTGATATATATTTATATATATATATATATATATTACCTACTGGCGGTCGCCAGTAGGTAGTTATAGTTAGGACCCTGTTTCCATAGGAAATCCGCAACATTCTATTTTAAATAACTTTGGCGCCGGTCGACGAATCCTCGCGAATTTCTCAAAATAGGTGGGGCGCTACGCTCCGCTCCTACCCTGAAAGTCTCGTGGGGATTCGTCAAGCGGGGGCTGAGATAAAAGGGGGGTCCCAAAACACGTTTTTCCCATGCATTTTTCCATAGGACCTTTAGACAGGGCTACAGCCCGAACGGCTGAACAGAATTACTAGAAATTTGGCAGAGAGGTAGTCCTCAGGTCAAGGAAGTGCCTTTTGTAGGTTTGGTGTAAATCTGTTCAGTAGATTCTGAGAAAATAGCCTTTAAATCAATATATATATCTGAGCCAGCTTACGGTACGCTTACTGTAAGCTTACCGTACGCGTACGGTGGCGTGCGCGAGCGCGATTCTGATTGGCTGTTAGATCTTAGTAAACATTCGAATCGGCCGAAACCAGGAAGCGGCGGCCGCCATTTTGTGTATTTCACTCCGGTAAAAAAGAGTGATATCTTGAAAAGGGGGCAAGGGAGAGAGTTACAGACCCCCTAACATTTGTATGGGGGTCAAAGAAGGACAGAAAAGTACAAAGAAAACATTTATTGATTTTTAAAAAAAATCGCGGGGTACGCGTACGGTAAGCTTACCGTAAGCGTACGGTAGAAAAAAAAAATAAAAAAAGAAATGAAATTCAGATTTAAGTGTTTAGATATTAGGGGGCTCTAAAAAGAGCCGTTGTGTTTATGAAGTGATTTTTTATTGGTACCTACAAGTAAGTACCGATGCAGAGTCTAAGGTTCAAGAGGAAGACTCTGTTCCCTTCATCATTGAAGTGCACACCATCTCCTCTATAAATGTCTTGCATGTCGTAACGCAAGTTGTTGTGGTAAATGGAACCCATACCATAGTCACGGAGGAAAGCAGAAACAGATTTGTTGACGTGCTTTCTTGCTTTGTCAATCTGCGGACAGAAATGATTGGACCAGTTCCATTTTTGCCTTTGGCATATGTTAGAAAACACAAAGGCAGTTTTAGGGAAAAGTGAAAACAGTTGTGCAAAGGTGTCCTTCATAAGCATTTCCAGACCTACCCCAGTCAAAGTGCCTAGGTCATTGCCACCACAGTGCACTATTATGAGGTCAGGGTGTTGGATTTGCATGAAGGATTTCACCAATGGCATCAATTGGTGCCACTTTAACCCTCTCTGACCAATCCATTTAATGTCTACATTTGGCAAAGCAAGGTCTCTCACCATACCTGTTTTCTCTGCAAACTTTTCACTCCAGAAGACATAGCTGTGCCCTACAATCCACACTGTGAACATCTTCAAAGGAGAACTGGATGCACTCAGGAGGTATCTTTCAGTAGAATGGCAATATGAAAAGAAAGACAGTTTGGAAATGGAGGCATACATATTTTTTTCAAAAAAAAAGAACTGATTGGCTGTTTCATACCATTCTAGAATAAAAACTAGGCTGTATGTGTAAATTAATAGAAGCATGTTTTGTATTGGTACAGAAAAATGTGTTACCAAAGAACAGTACTATGGATTTGCTGTTAGGTTTGAAAAGTCAAGCACTCTTGCTCTGTGGAATTGAAACATTGTTTGGCGAACTTCTGACCTGACTCCACACAGCAGTGTTCCATGAGCTGTTGCTATGGTAGCAGGCAGAAGTCAAGTTGGGGGAAGGGTACTAGGCAGAAGTCAAGTTGGGGGAAGGGTACTTTTGGAAAAGGGTTGGTTTTCAACCAATAGAAATGTGTGATTACATTTGAAAAAAAGGGGGAAGCACTGAGATTTGAAACTTACATGTATATGTGTGGAAAAATAGAGGGAAACTTTGCCATTATCTGGTTCTGCTGAGAGGAGAGAGGTGTAGAGAACAGAGATCCTGGCTCTGATAATCTGCTGTTTGAGTGCCACATTTCTTTCACAACTAACTAATTTTAAAGGTGAGTTTAGAGTTTGAGAGGAGATGTATATGGTAAATTAAGAAATGAATAATAGAAATGTAATTCTTTTTGTTGAAGTTGTGTTTATTATTTTCTGTTTTGGGAGAAATTTAAATGTGAGGAACATGTAAAATAATATGGACTATGTTTTCACGATAAATTAAGGTGTATTGGTATAAAAAAAGAATAGTTTAAGGGTTTGAGGCTGGACTCAGTAATGCAAATACATTCAGCATCACTAAGGCTGGTTGCCCTTGGTGGAATGTAGGCAGTCACCCAGGTTACACATGTTGGGAAATATAGGCAGAGATTTATTGTGTACAACTCTGGTAATTTTATATTTGCATTAGTAGGAAAAAGGGGGAGCGATTTTTTGGTGCAGAAGCAGACTCTTAGCACACACCCAGCTCCTTTCCATGTATAATCATGCACAGTATTTACAAGCGAGTGGGGTTTGAGGTTTCAGTCTGTAATGCAAATACATTCAGCATCACTAAGGCTGGTTGCCCTTGCTGGAGTGTAGGCAGTCACCCAGGATACACATGGTGGTGGTCTGAAAAAGCAGTCTGGACATGGGCTTTTTAAAAAATCTGAAAAGTGGATTCATAATGTGTCAGTCTGTAAAAGTGATTATCACTTGCCAAAAAAAAAGAGCAGTAAGTGTGCTTTCAAATTGGCAAAGAAATTTCGTTTTGTGACTAATGTGAAAACATGACTCTGTGTGCAAATAGGAATTACAGGCAGAGATTTATTGCGTTTTGCTCTGGGGATTTCACAGTTGCATTAGTAGGAAAAAGGGGGAGCGATTTTTTGGTGCAGAAGCAGACTCTTAGCACACACCCAGCTCCTTTCCATGTATAATCATGCACAGTATTTAAAAGCGAGTGGGGTTTGAGGTTTCAGTCTGTAATGCAAATACATTCAGCATCACTAAGGCTGGTTGCCCTTGCTGGAGTGTAGGCAGTCACCCAGGATACACATGGTGGTGGTCTGAAAAAGCAGTCTGGACATGGGCTTTTTAAAAAATCTGAAAAGTGGATTCATAATGTGTCAGTCTGTAAAAGTGATTATCACTTGCCAAAAAAAAAGAGCAGTAAGTGTGCTTTCAAATTGGCAAAGAAATGTTGTTTTGTGACTAATGTGAAAACATGACTCTGTGTGCAAATAGGAATTACAGGCAGAGATTTATTGTGTATTGCTCTGGTGATTTCACAGTTGCATTAGTAGGAAAAAGGGGGAGCGATTTTTTGGTGCAGAAGCAGACTCTTAGCACACACCCAGCTCGTTTCCATGTATAATCATGCACAGTATTTACAAGCGAGTGGGGTTTGAGGTTTCAGTCTGTAATGCAAATACATTCAGCATGACTAAGGCTGGTTGCCCTTGCTGGAGTGTAGGCAGTCACCCAGGATACACATGGTGGTGGTCTGAAAAAGCAGTCTGGACATGGGCTTTTTAAAAAATCTGAAAAGTGGATTCATAATGTGTCAGTCTGTAAAAGTGATTATCACTTGCCAAAAAAAAAGAGCAGTACGTGTGCTTTCAAATTGGCAAAGAAATTTCGTTTTGTGACTAATGTGAAAACATGACTCTGTGTGCAAATAGGAATTACAGGCAGAGATTTATTGCGTTTTGCTCTGGTGATTTCACAGTTGCATTAGTAGGAAAAAGGGGGAGCGATTTTTTGGTGCAGAAGCAGACTCTTAGCACACACCCAGCTCCTTTCCATGTATAATCATGCACAGTATTTACAAGCGAGTGGGGTTTGAGGTTTCAGTCTGTAATGCAAATACATTCAGCATCACTAAGGCTGGTTGCCCTTGCTGGAGTGTAGGCAGTCACCCAGGATACACATGGTGGTGGTCTGAAAAAGCAGTCTGGACATGGGCTTTTTAAAAAATCTGAAAAGTGGATTCATAATGTGTCAGTCTGTAAAAGTGATTATCACTTGCCAAAAAAAAAGAGCAGTAAGTGTGCTTTCAAATTGGCAAAGAAATTTCGTTTTGTGACTAATGTGAAAACATGACTCTGTGTGCAAATAGGAATTACAGGCAGAGATTTATTGCGTATTGCTCTGGTGATTTCACAGTTGCATTAGTAGGAAAAAGGGGGAGCGATTTTTTGGTGCAGAAGCAGACTCTTAGCACACACCCAGCTCCTTTCCATGTATAATCATGCACAGTATTTACAAGCGAGTAGGGTTTGAGGCTTCAGTCTGTAATGCAAATACATTCAGCATGACTAAGGCTGGTTGCCCTTGCTGGAGTGTAGGCAGTCACCCAGGATACACATGGTGGTGGTCTGAAAAAGCAGTCTGGACATGGGCTTTTTAAAAAATCTGAAAAGTGGATTCATAATGTGTCAGTCTGTAAAAGTGATTATCACTTGCCAAAAAAAAGAGCAGTAAGTGTGCTTTCAAATTGGCAAAGAAATTTCGTTTTGTGACTAATGTGAAAACATGACTGTGTGCAAATAGGAATTACAGGCAGAGATTTATTGCGTTTTGCTCTGGTGATTTCACAGTTGCATTAGTAGGAAAAAGGGGGAGCGATTTTTTGGTGCAGAAGCAGACTCTTAGCACACACCCAGCTCGTTTCCATGTATAATCATGCACAGTATTTACAAGCGAGTGGGGTTTGAGGTTTCAGTCTGTAATGCAAATACATTCAGCATGACTAAGGCTGGTTGCCCTTGCTGGAGTGTAGGCAGTCACCCAGGATACACATGGTGGTGGTCTGAAAGAGCAGTCTGGACATGGGCTTTTTAAAAAATCTGAAAAGTGGATTCATAATGTGTCAGTCTGTAAAAGTGATTATCACTTGCCAAAAAAAAAGAGCAGTAAGTGTGCTTTCAAATTGGCAAAGAAATTTCGTTTTGTGACTAATGTGAAAACATGACTCTGTGTGCAAATAGGAATTACAGGCAGAGATTTATTGCGTATTGCTCTGTTGATTTCACAGTTGCATTAGTAGGAAAAAGGGGGAGCGATTTTTTGGTGCAGAAGCAGACTCTTAGCACACACCCAGCTCCTTTCCATGTATAATCATGCACAGTATTTACAAGCGAGTAGGGTTTGAGGCTTCAGTCTGTAATGCAAATACATTCAGCATGACTAAGGCTGGTTGCCCTTGCTGGAGTGTAGGCAGTCACCCAGGATACACATGGTGGTGGTCTGAAAAAGCAGTCTGGACATGGGCTTTTTAAAAAATCTGAAAAGTGGATTCATAATGTGTCAGTCTGTAAAAGTGATTATCACTTGCCAAAAAAAAGAGCAGTAAGTGTGCTTTCAAATTGGCAAAGAAATTTCGTTTTGTGACTAATGTGAAAACATGACTGTGTGCAAATAGGAATTACAGGCAGAGATTTATTGCGTTTTGCTCTGGTGATTTCACAGTTGCATTAGTAGGAAAAAGGGGGAGCGATTTTTTGGTGCAGAAGCAGACTCTTAGCACACACCCAGCTCGTTTCCATGTATAATCATGCACAGTATTTACAAGCGAGTGGGGTTTGAGGTTTCAGTCTGTAATGCAAATACATTCAGCATGACTAAGGCTGGTTGCCCTTGCTGGAGTGTAGGCAGTCACCCAGGATACACATGGTGGTGGTCTGAAAAAGCAGTCTGGACATGGGCTTTTTAAAAAATCTGAAAAGTGGATTCATAATGTGTCAGTCTGTAAAAGTGATTATCACTTGCCAAAAAAAAGAGCAGTAAGTGTGCTTTCAAATTGGCAAAGAAATTTCGTTTTGTGACTAATGTGAAAACATGACTGTGTGCAAATAGGAATTACAGGCAGAGATTTATTGCGTTTTGCTCTGGTGATTTCACAGTTGCATTAGTAGGAAAAAGGGGGAGCGATTTTTTGGTGCAGAAGCAGACTCTTAGCACACACCCAGCTCGTTTCCATGTATAATCATGCACAGTATTTACAAGCGAGTGGGGTTTGAGGTTTCAGTCTGTAATGCAAATACATTCAGCATGACTAAGGCTGGTTGCCCTTGCTGGAGTGTAGGCAGTCACCCAGGATACACATGGTGGTGGTCTGAAAGAGCAGTCTGGACATGGGCTTTTTAAAAAATCTGAAAAGTGGATTCATAATGTGTCAGTCTGTAAAAGTGATTATCACTTGCCAAAAAAAAAAGAGCAGTAAGTGTGCTTTCAAATTGGCAAAGAAATTTTGTTTTGTGACTAATGTGAAAACATGACTCTGTGTGCAAATAGAAATTACAGGCAGAGATTTATTGCGTTTTGCTCTGGTGATTTCACAGTTGCATTAGTAGGAAAAAGGGGGAGCGATTTTTTGGTGCAGAAGCAGACTCTTAGCACACACCCAGCTGCTTTCCATGTAGAATCATGCACAGTATTTACAAGCGAGTGGGGTTTGAGGTTTCAGTCAGTAATGTAAATACATTCAGCATCACTAAGGCTGATTGCCCTTGCTGGAGTGTAGGCAGTCACCCAGGTTACACATGGTGGTGGTCTGAAAAAGCAGTTTGGACATGTGCTTTTAAAAAAATCTGAAAAGTGGATTTATAATGTGTCAGTCAGTAAAAGTGATTATCACTTGCCAAAAAAAAGAGTAATAAGTGTGTTTTCAAATTGGCAAAGAAATTACGTTTTGTGACTATTGTGAAAAGAAATGTAGTAATATATTTAAATAAAATAAAGGATTTTTTTTTAGTTTTTTTCAGGTATTGCTGAAGAGCAGTGAACAAAATTTAAGATGCCTACAAAATCCAGAGTTAAAAAAACCCACAAAAAAAACCTATATTTGAAGACAACTGGAGGACCAAAGTTAGTAGAAGATGCTCATGTTGGGAAAAAGAAAAAATCTTCTGGTAAGCAGACAAAACAATTTCTAAAAAATATATTCAAAAGAAGGAAAAATGTACAAAATGTCTGTACTGGAAAGAATGTTTTGAAAAGAAAAGGACAGGAAAAAATTGAGAATTTAGTTAATGCAAATATACCTTCTGCAACTGAAAAGATTTACATAAATAGAAAAACAGCGTTTAAAGAGATACGTAGAAAAATGTTTCAGAGAAGAGTTATGTCCAATTTGATAAAGGATGTGAAGAAATATAAGCAAAAGACTATGTTTTATAAAAGAAAAAAAGAAATTGAAGCCATTGCAGCAAAGGCATTAGAATTAAAAAGGAAACTATTCATTTTAATTTTGAATAGGATGCGTACATTAGACAAAATGGTTAATGTACTGAAATCACATAGCAAAAGGAAAAGAGTAGTGAACAGAACAAACTTTTGTAAAGTGTTTTTAGGAAAGTGGATGCATAGTTCAAGTAGTGAATCTTTTTTTAATGAAGAGAGCTATTTTCAAAGTAATAGTTTGCTGCATGCAGTTGACACCAGAGGTCGTGCTTACGAAGTGAAAAATGGTTGCATAATGGAGAAGGAGATAATGGTTCCAAGAGATGAGGTACAAGTGATGGCGGATGAGGCTATGGGGAGACGTCCTAAAGCCCCAGTGTACACTTGGAATTGTAGTAGTATTTGCACTGTGCGTCAGGAATCTATTGACAAATTTCGTGAGTTTCTAAGAGACTATAGTAAAAAAAGTATAAAACAGAAGATTAAGGTGCTTCAAAGTCTGGATCCATGTAGAGTGAGAGAGAATACTGGTTTGCAGGGTCATTCTCTGGCTTGTCTATCTAGAAAAGTGTGTAATAGTGTTTTCCATCATTTTAGGATGCTGGCTGTTCATCATACTGAAATGAGAAAGTTTGTGAGACGGTTGTATTTTGCCAAAAGTCCAGCAATAAAGTTAAATGAATTGAATAGGGCTCTGTTCCGAGGAACGGTATCAGATGTAGAGAAGGTTGTTGATGAAATTCAGTTTTGTTACTTTGGTCCTGAACAAAACAGTGCAGAGAAGGACACAGTAAATGAGGAAGAAGTGGAAGAGAATGTAGAACCCTCTGTAAGTAAGACATTTAATGATCACATAACAAAATTTGCAATAATCTCTAATGAAAGACCAAATGTTACTTGTATTTGTTGCCGCAGAACTCATTATAGAAAACAAACCAGGTATGTTGATCTCTACAGAAAAAGTGAAAATGAAGATAATTATAAGTGGAAGGATTTTGCCACATATATATTTCTTGAAAATTGTTTTGAATTGGGTGAAGTTCAGCGTATTTGTAAATACTGTTACAACAAGTTAGAGGAAAATAGAATGCCGACCAGAGCTGTACATAATAATTTAGAATTGGATGCTATTCCTGCTGAACTTTCTGAATTAAATACATATGAGTCTATACTCATTCAATGTGTTCATCCGTTCCAGACCATAGTACGTATGGAGCCCAAAACTGGTAAATTACCTCCTTCAGATTTACTGAGAGGTTTAAAAGGTAGAGTGGTGTATTTGCCCTTGGATTTGAAAAAAAATATGGAAACTATTGATGCGGATACTTTGGAAACTGAACCATTAATTATTCTGGTTAATGGTGTACCTACAAAGAATAAGAAGATTTGGCAGGAGCTGGTAGATGTACGGAAAGTACAAAGAGCAAATTTGTATTTGAAAAGGAATAACAAATGGTATGAATCAATTTATATAGAAGAAGAAGAAGAAGAAGAAGATTTACAAGAAGACACAGAAACACCAACTGGACAAATTGAAAAAGTGGACAAGTCAAAGGAAGAAGAAATGTATGAACATTTTAGTATACATCCTCTTCATTCAAAAGAAGTTATGGGAGACAATATTGATCTGTTTCAGATGAAGAAAGCAAAAGGAACTCCCGTGAGTGTATGGGAGGAGAGCTTGGAAGCTCGATGTTTTCCCCAGCTGTTTCCTAAAGGAAAAGGAGGACGATACGATGAACGTCCGGAACAGATTCCAGCTTCTGAGTATCGGACTACAAGACTATATGCTGAAGATCCCAGATTTCGACAAAGTATTCCTTATTTGTTCCATCTTTTATTTGAAAGCGACTTGTCTGCACTGTCTTATGCAGTAAATCACATTTTAAAAAGTGGAGTACATTTACAAAATGTGTCTGCTAAGGATTTTATGGAGAAAGTGCAGCACCGAGATGATCATTTGGAAACACAACTGATCAATCTGATGGCTTGTCAGCGTGGGACAAATGAATATTGGTACCGACGTCATGGTGAATTAAAATGCATGTTACGGAATTTAGGAACACCAACATGGTTCGTTACCCTAAGCTGTGCTGAGTACGCTTGGGATGATTTACTGGATTTTCTACGAGAGGAAAATTCAAACATTAAAAACATCGAATACAAGTCAGCAAGAGAACTGTGCTCATTGGATCCGGTTAATGTTTGCAGATATTTCAATCATAGATTTGAGGCTATGATGTCCTTCATCTGCAATAAAAAAAATCCACCTCTTGGAGAAGTAGTAGATTTCTTTTGGAGAAAAGAGTACCAGGCAAGAGGTGCTCCTCATATTCATATGCTGTTGTGGATCAAGGATGCCCCAAAGTTTGGAACAGATACTGATGAAGCAGTGTTATCTTACATTGAAGAATATGCAACATGTGCTATACCAAAAAGCACAGAAGAGAAAAAGTTAAAGGAGCAAGTTTTACGTTTCCAAAGTCATCGGTGTGGAAAATACTGTCGACGGAAATACAAGAGCAAAGATAAATACTACACTAAATGTCGATTTGGATTTCCTAGACCTGTTCTTTCAAATGGAAGAGTAAACAGTTTTATGTCAGCTGTGAGACATACTATTACAAGAAAATCACCTAAGAATACCTACAACCTAAAAAGAAAAGAAGAATCAAAAAATATAAATGACTACAACCCAGTCATTTTATCCATGTGGAACGCTAACATGGATATACAGTATGTAGCTGACAATTCCATTGCTGTTGCTCGATATGTAACGTCTTACATTACGAAATCAGAAAAAACAGAATTGAAGGAAATGTGGGAAGAGATTTCTCACGAGAAGACTGTCAGTAAGAAGCTGTACAGTTTCAGTTTGAAGATGTTATCGCATCGAGAAATTGGATCCTACGAATGTTCAGATAGGTTATCTTCTGCAAGTCTCTACTCGAAATCAAGAAGAAAAATTTGGGCAAGTTTAGGCCTTGCAGCAATGAGAAATCGGGTACTAAAATCTGTTGGAGAAATTGAATATTTGGCCGAGAATGACCCAGAAAGTACAGATATTTTGAAATCAAACATGTTGGACACATATTATCCCAAGAGAAGTCAACATCTGGAGAACATGTGTCTCTATGAAGTGCTGCAGAACTACATTTATTCACGGAAAGCCGCAGAAGACATCAACAATGGAAAATATAAAGTCATTGGTGAGGAAGGATGTTTGGTAAAGCAAACAAAAGAAAGTTTGATAAATCACAGGAAGCTGAGTTGCGACACTACTGACAAGAAGGAATTTTACTACTTGGCTCTTTTACAGTTGTTTAAACCATGGCGTACAGAGGATGAACTACTGGGAGAATTTCAAAGCTATGAAGATTCTTTTAATGCTTGCAAAGACAGCATACAATGCAGTACATTCTCAAGTTATCTGCAAATGTTAAATGAAGAAATTGAACAGGAAACTACAATTGCAGCAGAAATAGCTAGAGACAGTTCTCAGGACAGCCAAAGTTCAGAAACACTCAGTCAAGATCCCCTAGGACAACCAATCGTTGAAAATGAAGCATCAATAGCCATGAATGAAGTGGAAACGGCTATGAATCAAGCTCAAGAAGAATTTATAGACTTACAAAATTTGGAAAGACAACTGAATGAAGAGCAGCAACAAATTTATGAAGAGATCAGAAAAAAAATTGATCACAGATTTCTACATGAAAAAAAAGAGTGCTCATGCACATCATTTTATCCAATCAGGATGTATGTAAGCGGACAAGCTGGAACTGGAAAAAGTTTCCTAATTAAATTCATCAGAAGCTACCTACAGCAAAAAACGGATTCTACTTTGTCTTGTGTGGTTACTGCTCCAACTGGGTTAGCAGCATATAACATAAAAGGAATCACTTTACATCGTTTGCTAATGTTACCAGTGGAGCATGAGAACAAAATACAATACAACAAGCTAACTGGAGAAGCATCCTTGGAAGTTTCAAGAGTATTGAAGAAGATGCAAGTTCTCATTATTGATGAGGTGAGCATGGTTTCAAACTTAATGCTTGCCTTTGTGCATTTAAGAATGCAGCAAATTTTGAAGACAGACTATGACATGTTATTTGGTGGAAAACACGTCATAGTTTTTGGAGATCTTTTGCAACTTACTCCAGTTAAAGGACAACCAGTGTTTAATACTGTCACACATGAAGACACGAAGAAGTCATTGGGAAGCATCGGAAATACAAATATTTGGTCCTTCTTTGAGTACAAGGAACTTACTACTAATATGAGGCAAGCAAGCGATGAAGAATATGGAAGTATTCTGAAAGATATCAGAATTGGACTACTCACAGAAGTTGTCAAAAAAGCATTACAGAGTCGGCTGCTACATAATTTATTTCCAAAGGAAGAAATAGTTGCAGAGAAGATATACAAGAACATTGCAGAAAACAAAAGTGTCATCTGCTTAATGCCAACTCTACGTGAATGCTCAATATTCAATGAGGAGCTTTTGAAATTGGAAAAGGAAGAGATCAGGAAATTGGAAGCAGTGGACAAAATTGAGGATGGAAGAATTACTGTCACAGTAACAGGCACACTGAAAAATAAATTGGATTCACTAGAGAAGAACATTTCCAAAACAGCTGGATTAGAAAAAAATCTATATGTTTGCATGAACTGTAGAGTATTTTTAAGGAGAAATTTGGATGTTGAAAAAGGTTTAGTTAATGGAGCTATGGGAAGAGTTGTGGGTTTTATTAATTATCAGAAAAAAGATGGAATTGAATGTTTAAAAATAAAATTTGATCAGATAGAAGAAGTTAAAGACATTTGTCGTTGTACAGTTCGTTTCATGCTTGTGAAAGACTTATATGTACGTAGGAAGCAGTTTCCGTTTTCGCTAGCATATGCTGTAACTATTCACAAGTCTCAAGGATTGACTGTAGATTGTGCATTTGTGAACATTGGTTCAACTGTGTTCAAAGAAGGTATGGCATATGTTGCTTTGTCACGAGTGAAAACATTATCAGGTTTATTCATGATAGACTTTGATGACTCAAAAGTTAGTGCTGATACAAATTGTGTAAAGGAGTATAATAGATTAAGAAGAAGCTATGCTCCTCATTTAGGTCAGTATCCTGTGTTGGAGAAACGTGTAGTTTCTCGTAAAAGGAGAAATGAGAATATCTGTAATGAAGATGTAGAGAGGAGTGATGTAATTTCAAGCAAAAAGAGTAAGGAAAAAGAAGAACAGGTTGTAGGATGTCATTTTGAAAATAGCTCTGGTGTCAACTGCTACGCTAATGTAGTGCTGAATGTTGCATTTTATCTGGAAAGTTTGCAAGAGCAGATAATAGTAAATCAGGGAAAAAGATTCTGTTCTGAGCTGAGTCTCCTTTTTCAAAAGCTGAGTAATGATAAAACTCAAATAGAAAGTGCTACTGAAATTAGAAAACTTTTAGATGTATGTTCAGGACGGACACAGTTTTCTCAAAATGAACAGCAAGATGCACACAAATTTTTGATGTTTTTTCTTCAGGTACTGGAAGAAGAAGAAGTTGCAATTGATAATTTATTTGGTCTCTCTTATAAATGGGAACATAGTTGTGAAAACTGTTATAATATATGTGGCTCTAATGTTGATAATGAAAGGTTTATTTTTTTGACATTGCCAGAGAGTAAAACAGTCACTTTTGCTAAATTAGTTAAAGATGCTAATCATAGCATGCAATGCGGTGAGTGTCAATCTGACATGTTTTCAACATTAATTTTAAAGGAATACGGACAGTATGTAATTTTAATGATGCAACGATGTAGAGCTGATGGTTCAAAATTGGATACTTTAATAAAGAAGTTTACAGGACAGCAATTATCAATTTCAGGAAAAACTTTTGTAACTGTTGCAATAATTTTCCATGAAGGACCTACTGTTACTTCTGGACATTACACAGTTTATCTTAAATGTGAAAAAGGCTGGACACTGTGTAATGATTCCCAATTGGTTTTTAAGCAACGTTTGCCTTTTGATTTAGCAAATTCCTATCTAATCTTCCTGAAACCTAAATTTTAGAGAGACTTGGCAAGATCTGGACAAAACAATTTTACCATTTTATTGGATTACCATTGGAATTTTCAAAAATAAAGATTTTTTAAATTATCATTTGGCCTAATGGAAAGATAACCAATTGTAATGTGGACTTTTTTAATTTTTAATGAAACTTTCGAAAACCAAAAATTTAGAGAAAATCGGTAACATCTGCACAATTTAAATTTTGGAATGTTATTGGAGTGCCATTGGAAATTTTTTCAAAAAAGATTTTTTAAATTACTATTTGGCCATGTGGAAAGGTAACCAATTCTATTGTGGACTTAATAAATTATTAATAAATCTTTCGGGAACCAATATGTTACAGAGAATCGGTGAGATCTGTACAAATAAAACTTTAACATTTTATTGGATTACCATTGGAAATTTAATCAAAAAAGAATTTTAAAATTACTATTTGGCCTAAAGAAAATGGAACCAGATGTATTGTGGAGTTATTTGAGATATAATATTGTGATTATACTTCTGAAACAAAAATATCAGACGGTATTTTAAAGAAATAAGTATTGATATTAGATGATATTTTTTTAGAATATTATGCATTTCTATAATGTTAAGTTTAAGTAAAAAGAGATTCTGGGCTTTTTTAATACAATCTTTGAGATTGTTATTTTTTTTTTGCCCCCTGTTAAATGATGAATGCAATTGCTTTCACAATTTATAGTGAAATGCAATATATTCTGAAAACAGCAAAAATAAGGCAAAAATATTTTTTGATAAATATGTAAATATGTGTACTGTATTATAAAATGTTTTAAAAATATTAATACTTTTTTCTTTTTTTTCAGATTGATATAGAAAATTTTCGAAAACTAGAACCATTTTTAAAGCAATTTTTTTAAAAAACAAATGAATAAATGTTTTTTTGAGTGGGTATGGTAAGTCAATAATAATAATTGTAGTCTCTCAAGGACCTTGTAATGTGATAATTGATTTTTAGTGTTTTTTTAAAAAAAAAAAAAAAATTACGCGCACCGTACGCGTACGGTAAAAAAAAAAAAAAAAAAGTTTTTAAAAACATATATAAAAAAAAGATGAAAGATAAGGTTGGCTCTTAAAAGAGCCGTTGTGTTCATGCAGGGACAGAGGAAAGAAAGATTGGGAATATTAGACGGTACGACAAGTGTGCTGATCTATTTTACTGTTCACCAGGGAAACACTGGTCTCCCTATAAGTAATTAGATCATGACAAGTGGCGCACCGTACTTCAACCCTCGCAAACCGAGGGTTAATTTCCAGAGGGCCAGAAAAAGGAGATGCTCCCCCCACAGATGAAGGGCTCACCTGATCTGCAGAAGAAGGACTCGGCTCTGCAGATGATGGTCCAGGCTGAGCTGCTGTGGATGTGCTTGGTTGACTTACTGAAGGGTTACCTCCAGTAAGTCGAGCATGTGTCCTTCTGTGTACATCCTTGAGGTGTCTCATCATGGTATGATTCCCAAAGGAATACTTCCTGTCAGGATTACCTCTTGAAAGTACACGCTTACACAGCTTACAAGTTACTAAGGGTGCATTTACCTTTTGCTGGCCTTCAGGAAAAGTAAAATAATCCCATACATAAGAGGTCTTTTGTTTCCTCGCTCTCTGCCTCAAGGTAGTGCTGCTAGTGCTAGCCTCACTCTCAGAAGGGCTCTGCTGTTCTGCCATCGTATCACAAAGACAACCCAGCTCCTTCTCCTAAGGGATCACAAGCAGAAATGAGGGGAATGGGTGTGGTGTAGGAGAGTTCTAGAACTGAAAGTAGTTTCAACCAATCAAAAGTTGTGTTTCATGATCACATGACCTACCGTACGCTTACGGTACGCTTACGGTGCGCTTACGGCAAAAGTACGCATGCGCGTAAAAAAGACACGCGCTTGCGCGCATGCGCTTAACAGTCACTCCCCGACACTTCCGCGTAACGTGCGCGTGTAGCGTACACGCGTACGCGTCCCACGCGGAGTACGCGCGGCTACGCAAATTGCGTAACTATACGCAAACAGCGTAGATGAATTACGGACGTTGCGTAAACCGTACGCTTACCGTAAGCTTACGGTACGCATACTAAAAAAAAAAAAAAAAAAAGGAAAAAATGTACTGCAAATAAATTTTACATGTTTATTTTATAAAATATATTAAAAAAAACATATTAAAGAATTTTAAAAATTTAACCATAGTCTTTATAAAAGGATAGAAAATTAAAATAAAAATATGTTTAAAAAAATAGAAGAAAAAAAAAAAATTAGCATTTAAAAAACCTTGCAAATTCACTGAAAAAACCATGGGTTTCACACACGTTATAGTTAGGAATTAGCATTTAAAAAACCTTGCAAATTCACTGAAAAAACCATGGGTTTCACACACGTTATAGTTAGGAATTAGCATTTAAAAAACCTTAGAAATTCAATGAAAAAACCAAAGGTTTCACACATGTTATAGTTAGCTGGACATTTCACTCGTAAAAAACCAATGAAATTCCCCCGTTATAGTTAGTTCAGCTAACTATAACTCGCGCGCCCGCAATGCACTGCTGATGACGTCACATATTACATCACTCATGACATGGTCAGTGACATCACTCATGACATCACTGATGACATCTCAAATGACATCACTGATGACATCACTTATGACATCATCCTTGTGATAGAGTGGCAGACCTCCTCTTCCCCTAATATAACCTTTGATACACACATTCAAAAATAGAAATTAAAATTTTAAAAACAATGGACATACCAATACCAGTTACAACAACCTATACAGTAATTCTAAGATCCAAATACACATCCACACATTCACCAACAGTCCTATACAGTCACTCATACATGTACTCACTCATCATATGTACTCATACACGTATACATCCTGTTACACAATGCCACTCATCCATAGAGGTACTCACACACATAGTCACTCATGCTAATAAAGAATCAAACATACATTTACTTGCATATACAGTTATACACACACCGCCACACTTACTTCTACAGAAACTTACACATACTTAGTCTTTTAAACAATCACTTATAGAAACACATACTTATTCATACAGGAACTCTTCCAATCTCTCACTCTCACATATACTCGCTTATATACACCAATAGTGACATATACTAGTTTATAACATATGTAGTTACTCATAGAGACACTATTGAGACAGTCATTCACTCACTAACACACCCATGCACACACTCATCCACCCATAGAGTCCTGCACACATGCTGTCTTCAACACATACAAAGAGTGAGTCATTCATTCATGCACCTATGCACTACGTAATACCCCCCACCGAACCATACCGACATCAGACACTGATACTCAAAAAACCAACTAATAACCTATATAGACACTCATGTAGCTACTCACCAACCCATGCAGCCACTTATACACAAAGTGAGAGACTGATACAGATATTTACATATTTAAACATTACTCACTAAGCCATGTATTCACTAAGATACACTTAATCAGTCAGTTATACAATCAATTTTTCAAAAACAATTCATCCATTTAGACACTTATATACCCATTTATTCTTCCATCGACCTTGAGATATACATATATAAAACATATGTAATTTTCAGAAAAACACACATTCTCTGGATGATGTCATAAGTGATGTCATCAGTGATGTCATTTGAGATGTCATCAGTGATGTCATGAGTGATGTCACTGACCATGTCATGAGTGATGTAATATGTGACGTCATCAGCAGTGCATTGCGGGCGCGCGAGTTATAGTTAGCTGAACTAACTATAACGGGGGAATTTCATTGGTTTTTTACGAGTGAAATGTCCAGCTAACTATAACATGTGTGAAACCTTTGGTTTTTTCATTGAATTTCTAAGGTTTTTTAAATGCTAATTCCTAACTATAACGTGTGTGAAACCCATGGTTTTTTCAGTGAATATATATATATATATTCACTGAAAAAACCATAGGTTTCAGGGGCGTTATAGTTAGCTGGACTTTTCACTTATACAAAACCATTGAAATTCCCCCGTTATAGTTAGTTCAGCTAACTATAACTTGCGCGCCCGCAATGATGATGTCACATATTACATCACTCATGACATGGTCAGTGACATCACTGATGACATCTCATATATATATATGTATATATATATATATATATATATATATATATATATATATATATATATATATATATATATATATATATATATATATATATATGTATATACATATATATATCACTTAAAAAACCATAGGTTTCACACATGTTATAGTTAGCTGGGCATTTCCCTCGTAAAAAAACAATTAAATTCCCCGTTATAGTTAGTGCAGGCAACTATAACTCACGCGACCGCAATCCGCTGCTGATGACGTCAGATATTACATCACTGTATTTAGACACTTATTTACCCATGTCTTCTTCCATTCATCTTTAGCTATACATATATTTCATTTTTTTTTTTTTTCAGAAAGACACATATGTCATCAGTGATGTAATATCTGACGTCATCAGCAGCGGATTGCGGTCGCGTGAGTTATAGTTGCCTGCACTAACTATAACGGGGAATTTCATTGGTTTTTTACGAGGGAAATGCCCAGCTAACTATAACATGTGTGAAACCTATGGTTTTTTAAGTGAATTTGCAAGGTTTTTTAAATGCTAATTCCTAACTATAACGTGTGTGAAACCTATGGTTTTTTCTGTGAATTTGTACGTTTTTTTAAATGCTAAGTTATGTATTTATTAATATATTTTTTTAAACAAAACTTTTTCTCGGCACGCGCACGGTGCGCTTCGCGCACCGTTCGCCCACTTTACGCAGTTCGTGTCGTGGGCACACTGTGCGCTTCGTGCACCGTGGGCAAACAGTGGGCTCGCGGTGCGCTTCGCGCACCGTGCGCCCACTTTACGCAGTTCGTGTCATGGGCACACTGTGCGCTTCGCGCACCGTGGGCAAACAGTGGGCTCGCGGTGCGCTTCGCGCACCTCGCGCCCACTTTTCGCAGTTAGTGCCATGCACGCGCGGTGGGCACAGAGCGCTTCGCCCCCAAGGGCCAAATATATATATATTTTTTTTGAAAAATCCTGGAGTGCGCGCACGCTGCGCGAACTTCGCAGAATTTTTTCCGTTTGGGTGGTGCGCGCAAGGTGCGCGCACTCGGCGATTTTTCGAAAATAATATAAAAAAAAATTTGCCCTTGGGGGTCCTTCTGGGACCCCCTGACCACGGCTAGGGGGTCAGGAACTGTCCACCCTGCCCCCTTTTCACGTTCTCCACATTTGTTTTTCACCCCCTCAGAGTGCGAGAGACAAAATGGCGGCCGACACTTCGTGGTTTCGACCGATTCGAATGTTTACTAAGATCTAACAACCAATCAGAATTGCGCTCGCGCACGGCAAGGTGCGCGCACCCAGCGCGCACGCTGCACGCGTACAGATTTATATATTGATTTAAATGCTATTTTCTCTGGAAATACTGAGCAGATTTACACCAAACCTGCAAAAGGCACTTCATGGACCTTATGGCTACCTCTCTGCCAAATTTCACATAATTCTGTTCAGCCGTTCGGGCTGTAGCTGCGACTAAATTCCCTATGGAAAAATCCATGGGGAAAACGCGTTTTGGGACCCCCCCTTTTTCTCGGCCCCCGCTTGACGAATCACCCCGAGACTTTCAGGGTAGGAGCGGAGCGGAGCGCCCCATTCGTTTTGAAAATTTCGCGAGGATTCGTCAATCGGCGCCAAAGTTATTCAAAATAGAATTTTGCGATTTCCTATGGAAACTCGGTCCTAACTATAACTATCTACTGGCGACCGCCAGTAGATAATATATACATATATACATATATATATATAAATAATACCTACTGGAAGTTGAGAGAAGGTAGCTATAGTTAGGGCCTAGTTTTCATAAACCAAAAGTTTTTGTTTTGCTCACAACTTTGGCGTTGTATGACAAACCTTCACAAACATTTCAAACCTAGTACGCCATTCACTTTATCTGATATCTGAAAATTTTTGGGGTGATTTGTCAAGTGGGGGATGAGAAAACGGGTGGGTCCCAAAACACATTTTTCCAAAGCAATTTCCCATAAGGAGTTTTTTAAATGACTGCAGCCCAAACTGCTGAACGAAATGATTCAAACTTTGGCTTAAAGCTAGATCTCTTTTTGTAATTTGGTGTTTATCTATTAAATCGGAAAGATTTATGTATATTTAGAGATGGAGATCCAGCACGGTAGAACTGCGGATCCCTGTGCCAACAGAAATGCCATGAGTGGCTGGCCTCAACCTGAGAGAATAGTTGCAGCCACAATGAACATAAAATTGCGCAAAAATGTTTTCTGTACAGTTGTGAGGATCCACAGATACACAACACTCAGCACAGCCCCCATGTGAATCTACAACGGATCCACAGATTCAACTCCAATTAAAAAAAATACACCCACTCACGTAGTCTCTCACATCACCACACAATCACTCACACACCCACTTAAAGACCCACAAAATGAACCCCACAGGTAATCACACATCCACTCACACACCCATTCAGCCACTGACACACCCACTTACAGACCCATACTGCAACTCATGCATCCACTCAATCAGTCAATCAATTAGGGCTTTTAGAGCGCACTACTCACCCATGAGGGTCTCAAGGCGCGGGGGGTTGCAAGCAGCTTCATTGGTCATTTGAAGAGCCAAGTCTTGAGGTCTTTTTTGAAGTGGTGCAGTGTGGTGCTCCATCTGTTGCGAGGGGGAGTTTGTTCCAGGTCTTGGCTGTGAGGAAGGTGAAGGATCTGCCACCTGCTATGGCCCGGTGGATGTGAGGGACTGTGGCTAGGGCAAGGTCGGCAGAGCGGATGTTTCTCTTGGGGGCGTGGAAGGAGATTTGTTTGCTGAAGTACTGGGGTCCGGTGTTATGGAGAGCTTTGTAGTAGTGTGTGAGCAGTTTGAAGATTATTCTTCTTTTGATGGGGAGCCAGTGGAGGTCGTGGAGGTGTTGGGTGATTTTGTCATGTCATAGGATGTCGAGGATAAGTCTGGCTATGGCATTCTGGATGGTCTGGAGTTTGTGGATGATTTTTGTGTTGATTTCGACGTAGAGAGCATTTCCGTAGTCCAGTCTGCTGGTGATGAGTGCGTGGGTCACGGTCTTCCTGGAGCCTGGGAGATCAATTTGAAGGTCTTGCAAAGTATGTAGAGGGTGTTGAAGCATGATGTGGAGGACTCAACATTGATCTGGTGGTTCATGGTGAGTGAAGAGTCGAGTATGATGCCGAGGTTGCGTGCGTGTCCATTGGGGTGGGTGGGTATTCAAGGGCAGGGGTCACCAGGTAGTTGTCCCATGCGCAGGGGGTCGCACCGAGGATGAGGACTTCTGTTTTCTCTAAGTTGAGCTTCAGGTAGCTGTTGCTCATCCAGGTTGCGACGTCTTTCATCCCTTCTTGGAAATTGCACCTGGTGATGTCGAGTACCCTGGTGAGGGAGAGGATGAGCTGAGTGTCATCAGAGTATGAGACTATGTTGAGTCCGTGGTTTCTGACGATTGTTGCGAGGAGGGCCATGTAGATGTTGAAGAGTGTGGGGCTAAGGGAGGATCCTTGGGGTACTCTGCATCTGATCCTTGCTGGTTTGGAGAGGAAGGGCGGGAGTCTTATTCTTTGTGTTCTGCCTGAGAGGAAAGATTGAATCCAGCCTAAGGCTGTTCCTTGGATGCCGGCATCGTGGAGTCTGGAGGCTAGTGTGCGGTGGGAGATGGTGTCGAAGTCTGCTGAAAGGTCCAGAAGGATGAGAGCTGCTGTGTGGCCTTGGTTGAGGAGGGCATAGATGTTGTCGCTGGTGGCTATGAGGGCGGTCTAGGTGCTCACACATCCTTTCAGCCACTGGCATACTCACTCACAGTCCCACAAAACCACTCACACACACACCCACTCACATACCCACTCTAACAGCATTTGTAAAGCACAACACTGTCACACCTAGAGGTTTCTGGTTGCTGTGTCTCTGTGGAAGAGCCAGGTCTTGAGTCTCTTTCTAAAGTCTGCCTGCCAGAGAGGGCACTGTACGGAGCTGGAGCGGAAGGTCATTCCATGTCTTGGCAGCGATGTAGGAGAAGGGGCGGCCACTAATACCACTGTGACGGATGTGTGTGGGGGGGTGTGAGGGCAAGTGAAGAGGAACGCAGGTGTCTAGCAGGTTGGTGGAAGTTCAGTAGGTGGTTGAGGTAGGAAGGCCATAGGTCATGGAGGAATTTGTAGGTATGCATGAGGATCCTAAACTGGCCTCTCTTCTGGATGGGGAGACAGTGTAGGTCTCATGTGGGGGGCCGATGTGCAATCCCTTGTGGAGGTCCAGGATGAGTTTGGCTGCAACGTTCTGTAGAGTCTGTGGAGTATTTTGAGGAGCTGGTAGGGAATGCCGATATAGGGGGTAATGCCATAGTCAAAGCGGCTGGTGACGAGGGCCAGAGTGACAGTCTTTATGGTGTTGGGATCCATCTGAAGATTCTGGGGAGCATGCGAAGTGTGTGGAAGTAGGAGGAGGTGATTGCGTTGACTTGTCATTTCATGGTCAGTTGGCAGTTGAGGATGATGCCGATGTCCACCATCTGTTCTTTTTGCAATTGTTGCCCTAGGTGGGAAGGGTATGCCCAGACGTGGGTCCCATGCCCGCTACGCCACCAGATTCAAGTTACCCTGGCTGATGAGGTTTGATACTGCGAAATCGTTTCTGGTTTGGCAGTTTGACTGGACTGTTCACATGGGGAGCAGGGTCATGACTGATTTGCATATGGCTGGGTCCAAAGTGGAACGGCATGGTCTGCAAAATAACGATAGATTTAACCCACTGGGGTGAGTGTTTGCTTTGTTCAGCATTCCAGCCATCATCTGTTCTTTTAGCACTAATTGCCCTAAGTGGAAAGGGTATGCATGGACGTGGGTCTCGTCCTTACTACGCCACCAGATTCAAGCTAGCCTGGCTGATGAGGGGTGATACGTTGAAACAGTCCCAGGATGCTTATTTCTGATCCAGGGAGGACCTGACCTGGCAGTTCAGGCTAGACTGTTCGTATGGGGTTAAGGGTCAAGATTGATTTGCATATGGATGTGTCTAAATCAGAATATCGTGACATGCCTTAAAAACAATGTATTTAACCCAGATCTATGACTGGGGGTGAATGTTTGATTTGTTCAGCATTCCATCCATCATCTGTTCTTTTTGCATGGGTTGCGAGCATTGCTGTATGCCTATGTTGTACAGTCTGTTGATGAGGGTGTTGTGGAAGGCTGCGTCGAATGCTGTGGAGGTGTCAAGGAAGATCAGGCCCACAGTCTCTCCATGGTCAAGGAGTGATTGACACACTTACATACCTACTCATATAGCCATTCACACACTAAGATGGCTACCCACACACAAACTTACACACCCATTCACACACTTACATACCCACACAAACACTCAGACATGCACTCACACACCGATTATGCCCACCGATTATGCCACTCACAGAACCACTCACACATTCACTCACTGACCGATACAGCTGCTTACACACACTTGCACACCAACACAACCACTCACTCACACACCCATTCACACACACACACACACACAATTATACATCCAAATAGGCATTCACACACCCATGCAGCCACTCACACACACATTTATGGACTTACACACCCACTCACAGACCGACAAAACCACCCACACAGCCTATCACATACCCACTCACACACCCATACAGCCATTGACATGCTCACTCACACACTTACTGTATTAAATGTGTTGTTTTGTGTTGAATGTGTGCTTTGGGTGGAGCTGATCAGCAGATCTGTTGCAGATCTGCCTGTTTTATGGCTGGAAGACCCCTTATTTGGCCCTGGATCCATGATGGATCCATGGATCCAAGTGAGAAATTAGCAGCAAAGATTTGAAAACAAAAAGAACCAGTGTTTGGGAAAAGGGTGAGCTCTGAAAAGCACCTTTGTGTTTTTGGTGTGTAGATGATAACTAGACGAAGAACAGGATGCCGTCTTTTAAAATATTGTTGAGGAATACTCCTTTGCCTGTGTCTGTGAAATAGACTCTGTCTTTCCAGTATATTCCGTCCATATCCAAGCGTAAGTTGTTATGGTATATACAGCCCATGTTATGGTCTCAGAGAAATGCAGAAACAGATTTATTGACATGTTTCCTGGATTTCTCTAACTGCGGACAAAATTGGGTTGACCACTGCCACTTCTGTCTTAGGCAAAATTTGGAGAACATCAAGGAAGTATGTGGGAAAACTGACATTAATTTACCAAAGGTATCCTTCATTAGGATTTCCAGTCCTACCCCAGTAATTGTGTCTAGATCATTGCCACAACAGTGCACAATCATGAGGTCTGATGTTGGCAATCTGCAATGCTATCAACCAAAGGCAGCAACTGATGCAATTTTAAGCCTTTTTGACCAACCCAAGTGGTCTACATTAGGTAAACCTAGCTTCCTGTCAATGCCGCTCTTTCTAGCACTCTCACTGGCCCAAAACACAAAACTATGGTTCACAATCCAGACTCTGACCATTATGGAGACAAGCAGAAGTAGTACACTGAAAAAAGCTGCAGCAGAATGAGGTAGTTTTGAAGATGAAAGGCAGCTAAAATGGAGGACAGCAAGTGAAACATAAAAAAAATATTTGATTGGATGGTGAAGATGTGCCGTAACTAAAATTATGAAGTGACTTTAAGAAAAAAAGTAACTAACTCTATGATTGGCTTTGTAAAAATAAAATAAAAACTGGTATGTTGTTTGGAATATGCTTGGAATTGCTAACAGTCAACCACAACTGCTACAGTCAATATGAAGCTAGTATGCGGTTTAGAGAAAGTCTTTTAAACTTTTCACCTACTCGTAGGCAGATACTACAGGAAACATGGTTATTATGGAAAAGGAGCTAAAAGAGTGTGTACATAAATTGCTCAGCAGGAAGTGTATGTCTTGTAATTGACAATATTTTTTTTAATGCAACATAAATGTATAGCATTAACAGAAGATTGTTGAAAGCTTTGAAGGGCTTCACTGTGGATCTGCAGATCCACAGTGAAGTTACATGGTAGGGGCCGCGCTGAGCTCCGCGGTGGATTGGCACATCCACAAAAAAACTACCAAATGAAACTTTTTTACAGGAACCATGGAAAGGTTTAGGAAATAGTGACTATTTAGGAGTGGTATAACTGAAATAAAAGATGAAAGGAAGTCTGTGATTTGCTAAGTACAGGAGTATGAGTAAGAGCACATGGTCAAGGGTGGCCATTTTAGCTCTTTTTTTACTGAGAGTGGAGGAGCATTGCCATAGTTCTGACTTAAAATTTGCAGTGGAAAACATGCTAACAGAGATTACAGTGAAAATTCGACAAAAGCAAGGAGATTTTACAGTTATGTTAATTAGGTGATTTCGAAAAGTACATTTAAAAAAGTGTTAGAGTTTATAAGCTGAAAGAACATGTGTATCTTCTAGGCACTATAGAAAACAGAAGGAAGCTTGGAAGAGACTATTAACTAAAAATAAAATGAGCAACAAAGGAGGAAATATCTATACTGGTATATTTTAAAGCCAGTATGAATGAATATGTCAGACAGAGACAGAGGCACTTACACATAAATTCACACACCCACACAGCTGTTTTGTATCCACCATAAATAGAGCCACTCGAACACAGAGCTGCACACCCAAACACACTATAAGACAGCCAGTTACCAATCCATACAGCCACTTACATACCCATTTAGACGACCACACTCAGTCACTTATACAGCCTATAATGCACTGATATAATCACCTTATATGTATTCACTTGCTTATGGAATGTAATCTAATACTATGTAATCTGAAGTTAAATGTATTCTATATTTTCTTTTCAGATAGTTACTTGTGTTCAAAGAGTATTGTAGGATGGAGGAATGAGGTGGAAAAAAACAAGAATTATGCTTCTTGACATCCAGAAAGTGGGCAAAAGAAGAATTATTTAGTTCCACTGGCATATGACATTTGGCACAATGAGTCACCATGTCTTACAGTTTTGGGGAAACAGCTAGAATGGTAAGTATCTTGTCAAGTGATAAGAGTCCCACAGATGGTCTCTCTTAGCATACTCTGATATGTCATTGTATGTATGTTTTTCAGGTTTTTCAACATGGATGATATGCCATGTGAACACGTCTTCAAAGTATCCCTTGACAGTTTATTGCTGCATATATTGGTTTGGGAACATTATTGGGAATGGTAAGTGCGCATCTTCTTTGTCCTGCTCTTTACATAGCTTTCTATCTTCAGAAGAACAGATTTTAACTTTAAAACTCTCTTTTTTGCAGGAAAGGGAATTATACAATGGAGCTGTGCTGCAGAGACTGCCTACAGAGAGATGCAACACTGAAATAACTGATTTAGGGTATGGTTTTCGATGTGGATGTGTGGCCAGATCTGTGGTGGCATTGCAGTGGATATGCAGATTCACAAAACAAATTGAAAATAGTGTTTGTATTTGTAAAAATTTAAATGGTATGGTATGTTTATTTGTTAAATGTGTTTTTGAAGATTATATAATGTGTTAATAAAATGTATTTATAAGGATATAAAAATGTATATTACTGAATTGAACTTATGGGTCAAATCGTAGTACAATTTATAATAAAAGAAAAACTGTGAAATTCACTAAAAAACTAAAGGCTACAGGGTCTTTATAGTTAGGAAACAGAATTTAAAAAAACTTAGAAATACACTGAAAAATACAAAGCTCAAATGGACGTTATATTTCGGCTCAGTTTTTACACATAAAAAACCATAGAAGATCAGCTGTTATACACACCTGAGCTAACTATAACTTACACCCCGCAATGCACTGCTTATGACCTCACATATTACATCACTCATGACATGGTTAGTTACATCAATGATGACATCTGAAATGACATCACAGATGACATCATCCAGAAAAGTAAACTTCAATATACTTCATAAAATACCATTTATATTTTTTTAAAAATAAGAAGACGACACAGGTGAGGAACGTACAGCACAGAGCTCGCAGTAACCTTAACTACTGCACTCACTTACCACCTAAGAGTCAATTCTCAGCAGATAGTCCCATCTCTTCTGAACCACTACTCTAAACACTAATGTCTAACTGTATAGGCTAGTCTATTGCAAACCACAACAACACCTTTTGTGAACCTGGAAAGAGGTTTTTGTGCAAATTGTAGATTTACACAAACCACTACAACATACAACCAGTAATTCAGTATATCACAAACCCCTGGTAAAATTATTCCTCATCCTGGAAAAGGTGTGAACAGAGCTGTTGTAAATGTCTACTACACTGAGACATCACCCTAGAGAAACGTCTTAGTGAACAGATGACTTTATCACCACAGTTATTCATTACAAACAACATTGGTCTAAGAAAACTGGTCAGTATGTCATAAAACAGAACTATACTCAGCCATCACTGTGGAGTGAAGTATCAATGAACAGCGTAGACTGTCACAAAACATTTTCATACAAATACTTCAGCAGGTGGCATGTGCCAGTGCAGAGGCTAGTTCACTGACAAATAGTACAACTGCTTTAACCCCTTCAGTGCCACGCCCTTTCCCCGCCCTGTGCCGGCCGTTGCATTAGCGGGCGGGGTTCATGACGAGCTGGTCTCGTCATGGGCACAGCGCAACCGCGGCCCATGACGAGACCAGCTCGTCATGGGCACTGAAGAGGTTAAAAACAGGATTATAGATCAGATGACATGTTAAAAATGTAACACTTAGTAGTACAGAAAGAATTGTAATTTAACCTATGCAGTAGCTTAGTATAAATCTTTAAGCCTCAGAACATTTTACAAAACACACTCACTGGATGATTTCATCAATAATGTCATCAGTTATATCATTAGAGACGTCATCAGTGATGTCACTGACCATGTAATAAGTGATGTAATATGCAGTGCATTGCGGAGAGTGTAGGTTATAATTAGCTCAGGGAACCACCTGAATGACCCCCTGCCATATTAGGATAGCTGGGGGGTCTGCGGCGGACAGGAATACTGTCCGCCGCTTTTCCACCCGTCGATGAGAGGAAAAAGGGCTTAGTATGGTGGCGGTGTCTGCAAGACACCGTCATTCATATTAACATGCAGACAGAGATTGGCCTTTCCATGGTGGGAAAGGCAAGTGGTCTTCGTTGTTGGAGGCCCGTAGCGGGCCTCCAGGATGTTGGGGGGATGGGGAGTGCACATGGCACCCCCCTGCATTTGTATGCACAAGGTGGCAGGCACCGCACAGTGCCTGTCACGTTGTGCACGCAAATGCACTACATGCATTTTTTACATTGCAGCGGGGGCTGCTTACAGCACCGCCCGCCGAAATGTAAAAAATGCGGGATGCGCCTGCCATTGTGGCGGGTGCATCTTAATTCGTATGGCGGGACCGCCACAACAATGGCAGGCAGTCCCTTTTGCCGTTGCGGTGTCCGCCCGCCATCACAATAAACCTTTAGTGAGGGTGAACTAGAAACTAAATAGACAGCTAACCTCAATTTTCATCACATTTTCTGCCATCTTGAAATCTCTCAAATCCTGAGTGACTACGAAATTTTAAAAGCAGCCAAAGAAGAATCTTTACAAAGGGCAATTGATCTCTCCAATGAGAATATTTTGTTGTATTATGCCCTTTTAATGTCTTGTATTCTTTACTAATCATATGTACTCCAGCTTTCTTGACAAGAGTGTTCTGTAGACTGGTTGTGGAGGGGCTGTGGAAGGTATACACTAAGCAGAGAAAGTACCAGAAACCCAGGCAGAGGACAAGTCTGTCACAAAAAGCCAGAGAATGAATCTTCCAAGAGTAAATGCTCTTTAGAGGCCAGAAAGTCAAATGAGAAAATGTCTGGGTGTTATAGTAGGTCACCAGGAACACCAAAAGCCCCAAATCATGCCAATCGGCTCTATGGGGCTGGAAATATCATTTTAAGCTCAGGCTGCTAGAGGGATCAAACACAAACAGGGGCGGGTTACTCTCCACTACTGATTTTTAACTATTCCCCCAGGGTGGGCCAATCCCCAGTGGTTGGTGCAACCTTTACGAATAAAATGTCCATGTAGAATGGGGACCCCTCCACAAGCCATCCTCTGCTCTCAGTGACTCGAGCCTTCGAGGCCTGACTCAAATCAAGATGTACCGGGGAACTTTATTCCCTGGGGACACAACAAGCGCTGGCCGTGTGTCTGGGGGGACACTGCCACACTGACTCCTGCCCAAAGTCAGCACAGGCAGGATATAACAGAGTGGCTCCTACCTCCAGGTGGGAGATGAACACAGAGGATATGCTGCAGCCCATGGTGGGAGCAGAAGAGAGTGTTGCATGCTCCTCTGCCGGTATAGTGAAGAAACTCAAGCTGTGGTGCCTCGAGTGGGACTTGGGCACTCATAAAAACAAAGTGAAAAGTGCAGCGTGAGTCTTCATGTGCATTAAATATAAAAAGAAAAGAAAATGCACCAGTGGAGGTAGGCTACTAAATATGTATTGAAAGCTGAGCCAAAGGAACACCCCATAAGCCCTAACAAAGACAACATGTTGCTTATTTGACTTTCTGTGGTGCCCAGGAAGGGCAGGGGCACCACCAACGTTGCTTTGAGAGTGTTTGGGTGGGCTGCAGAAACTGCAACAGCCACCCCCCAAGAAGCTTTTCAAATTGAAGTCCTAAGCCTCTTAGGTGATTGAATGCCTACCCCAGGAAGAGGCTTCTCATATTCTAGAGATGGAGGTTTTGCTCATATTCTCTGGAGTAGGGGATTCCCTGTTGGTTGGTCTGAACGCTGCAGTGGTGACACCCTGGTAAAGCCAGTAGGCCTGTCTTATTGATGATGACACCCCCTAAATTGAGATATTGAATCTGATATAGGTGTAGGATCATGTGCTAACAGGCCCGTCCCATTAAACATGATATGAGAGTGTCACAAAAGGTTTTTCCATCTACCAGATTGTACACATTTGCAATTTCATGTGTAGCATTTAGTAGTGTGTGTGTGTGTGTAATAAAAGTATATTTCCTTTTTCTAAGAAATAACACTGACTGGACAATGATTTATTGTGTGTCCACACCGCCTCCCCGAGTAGGCCCTGGACTGCTCTGCTTTGTTACCCTAAGTCAAGAGCTATAATGGTGTATTTGATTTCCTTGTAAAGAGGGTGAAAGACTCACATTCTTCGCATCTAATAACCAAAGTTCTTGCAGTACATGAATCATAAAAAAATCTAACATCTCACAAGCCTAACTGTATACATAGGACTCAACATAAATACATACATTTTAGTTCATAAAGCCCACATGCATTCATTTTCTAGGTTTATGCCTATCTCTCAAACCCCATGTCCACAGGTGTTTGTGGGTGGAATATCCCCCAGGTGCACAGTTTACTCATAGAGAAATCGCTTTCTTCCTGCTTCACAATAACTGCTAGGCTTGCAATAACTTTCTAGGGATAAGATTTAAAGAGCAGTAAGGATGGAATAATTACAGCAAAGTTCTGAGAAAGCCCACATATATGTGTGAATATGTGTGTGAAGGGGGTGTTTCCAACATCTGCAATCTCCTCAGTATGTTTCTCTCACAGTGCAGTGAGAACTAGAACCATAAAACAGTGCTCGCGGAAAAAGGGGGTAGGAAAGTCACATTTTGCACTTGTACAAACTCACATAATTAATTTCTGCATCAATAAAAAGTGCTGAATGTGCACAAATTGCCATGCAAACTATGCACTTGGCCCAGGTCTACGGGTGTGGCAGGTCCACTAGACTCTAATATTAGTGCAGACATTTGTCACAGTTTTTGTCGTTATCTTTGGTCAGCCATGAACTAATATGTCCGATTAACTCTTTTGTTAAGCAACTATAAAAAGATGTAGATGTTCACTTTCTATCTTTATTCTTTATTCCTAGTTTGGCTGCGATTTTTCCTCATAAATGACTTAGATGTTAAGTAGAATTGAGGGTGCCTGCTTTAACAATGCCCTTTGCTTTTTCTAGTTTTCTCACTTGCTTATTTTTTGCCATTTTGCCCCTTTCATCACACTATTTTTCATACCACTCTGTATACGATCCCTCTCATTTTTTTTATATTGGCTTGCACTGCTTGGCAAGTTTTACTGAGAACTCGGTTTAAAGATGGGCAGTTCAAAGATCACTGTGAAAGAATGGCAAAGCCATCATCAGCTGTAATGAATCCCAGAGGGGCGCCTAACCTTATTTCCAATTATTCCATAGCTTATAATATTCCTGGGGTCACTAAAATTGAAAAGTGCTTCGCCATACTTCCATTTATCTGGTAATTAAAATGTTCTAAAGCAGAATCCTGCAAAAGCCGTGATACTTGAAGGTTAAGATATAAACCGCTCTGTGCAACTTTGCCTTTAAAGGTTTTGCAACAGCAGAACTCAGAAAGTTTTCCATTCTCTAACTTTGCTACTTTTATTATCCAAAAACAAAATGCAATCTGAAGGAATAAAAACTTGTTTCCATGCGTGGATGTGCGTGGTATGGGACTGATCATTAAACTACCAAGAATTCAGATAAGTGTGGTTGCAAGTCAGTGTTCAACACCACACAAACAGTTATATTATCACTACAGTAACATTCATTCAACAGCTCTCTCTCAGTGATGCAAGGGAGCGTCACAGCTATACACTGCTTACAAGTTTTCAACAGTGGTAGGCATGTTGTGTGTTCCTGTATGCTGAAGGGAAGTGAATGGGATGCAACCCAACCTCAGATCAAAATTGAAATAGAAATAAGGGTTTTGTTAAAAGGGTGGTGGCACAGCTTTGAAGTAGCAATATAAGTATTTTAAGAAAATCTGTTCTGCAAAAATAACAAAACAAAATTAATCTCTCTAAAGGTTTGCTAGGAGTTCTGGTTTACCCCAGAACTCCGAGCCTCCAAGCGAGCCTGCCGGAAACTAGAGAAGAAATGGCACAGCGAACAGTCTTCGGACAGCCACGCAGCCCACAAAGACGCCACCCGCAACCACGATCACCTCATCAGGACTGTTAAGAGGACCTCCTTCAAAGACCGCCTCGACAACAACGCACACAATAGCAAGGAGCTCTTCAACATCATGAAGGAACTCTCCAACCCCAGCTCCAACACCAACGACATCCCGCCGTCGCAAGCCCTGTGCGACTCCCAAGCCACTTTCTTCCACCGCAAGATAGCAGACATCCAAGACAGCTTCAACACCCAGACTGCCCCAACAGACAGCAACACAACAGACTCCCCGCACACCATCGACCACGACCCCCTGCTAGCCTGGACCAGCGTGAGCATTGATGACACCATCAAGACCATGAGCACAATCCACTCTGGCTCCCCGTCAGACCCATTCCTGCACCACATCTTCAATAAAGCCAGCAGCTCCATCGCACCCCACCTGTGCAACATCATCAATCTCTCCCTCGAGACCGCGACCTTCCCAGAGAGCTGGAAACACGCCGAGATCAACGCCCTACTCAAAAAACCCAAGGCAGACCCTAGAGACATCAAGAACTTCCGGCCTATCTCGCTGCTCCCGTTCCCAGCCAAGGTCATCGAGAAGATCGTCAACAGACAGCTAACCCGATACCTCGAAGAAAACAGAATCCTGAACCCTTCCCAGTCAGGGTTCCACAGCAACCACAGCACCGAGACCGCCCTCATCGCCGCCAACGACGACATCAGGACACTGCTGGACAACGGTGAGACCGCTGCCCTCATCCTCCTGGACCTCTCCGCCGCCTTCGACACCGTCTGCCACCGCACACTGCGCACACGCCTCCATGCAGTAGGGATCAGAGACAAAGCCCTGGAATGGACCACCTCCTTCCTCTTCCGCAGAACCCAGACCGTCCGCCTCCCCCCATTCCGATCCGAAGCCTCCGAGATCATCTGCGGCGTACCCCAATGTTCCTCCCTCAGCCCGACACTGTTCAACAACTACATGGCCCCGCTCGCACACGTCGCCCGACAGCACGACCTCAACATAATCTCCTACACCGATGACACTCAACTGATCCTCTCCCTCACCAAGGACCCCATCACTGCCAAAACCAACCTCCACGAAGGAATGAAGGCCGTCGCCGACTGGATGAAGACCAGCCGACTGAAGCTGAACACGGACAAAACGGAGGTCCTCATCCTCGTCTCCAAACCTTCAGCCTGGGACGACTCCTGGTGGCCGACAGCACTAGGGGCAGCCACGACACCCACCGACCACGCACGCAACCTGGGAATCATCCTCGACTCAACGCTCTCCATGACCAAGAAATTCAACGCCATCTTCTCCTCCTGCTTTAACACCCTCCGCATTCTCCGCAAGATCTACAGGTGGATCCCGACAGATACAAGAAGAACAGTCACCCAGGCCCTCGTCAGCAGCAGACTCGACTACGGAAACGTCCTCTACTCGGGAGCCCCGACCAAGCTCATCAAACGACTGAAACGCATCCAAAACGCCTGGGCACGACTGATCCTCAATGTACCACGCCACGGCCACATCACCCCCCACCTGAGAAACCTGCACTGGCTGCCCGTCAACAAGAGGATATCCTTCAAGCTCCTCATCCACGCACACAAGGCACTCCCCAAGACCGGCCCAGCCTACCTCAACAAACAACTTTCCTTCTACATCCCCAACCGCCAACTCCGCTCCGCCGACCTCGCACTCGCCACCCTCCCGCGCATCCGAAGAACAACCACCAGTGGGAGATCCTTCTCCCACCTCGCCACCAAGACCTGGAACACCCTCCCACTGAGCCTACGACAGACTCAAGACCTGCTGACCTCCAGGAGGCTATTCAAGACCTGGCTGTTTGATCAGTAGCGGCCCCTCCCCCCCAGAGCCTAGAGACCCTCACGGGTATGTAGTGCGCTCTACAAATGTTTGATTGATGGATTGATTTGAGGCAGCATATTCAATGTCTCATGGCAATATCATTAATTAATGATACTCGGTGATGAGGTATAAGTCCAATGTTGGGTGGAAAAGGGTTATGAAAATATAAAAAGTTGCTCTTTATGCAATTATGGACAGTGATGGATGGAAGTGTTTGAAGTAAGACCCCTTTTACCCTGAAATCCAAAGTTGTGTGTGCAGACTTTAGCAGAAAGTAAACAAGCCCTTGCATGAATAATTGGGCTGGATGTAATATGGTATTGTATGTAGACACAGTGTTAGCACATTGATGACAGAGAAATGCAAGGAAACAAAGTTTTCTATATTGAAAATACCCTTATCGTCAATATGGTCCTGTTTTTGTTTCTATGTAGAATAAATGATGGGTTGATAGGGTGCTTTCATTGTAGTTCTTCTTTTGTTTCTACTGCAAATAAAGAAACTAAATACAATAAAGAAGGTTCCCTTGCCACTGTCAGTTTTACATAGATCAAAAACACAATTGTAATGCAGGAAAAGGAGCCTTCAATATATATAGGATTTTCCTATGAAGTAGAATATGGAATGAATAAAAGTCCTTCGAGACAAATAGTAATATAACAATGGCTGCCTTGTCATCCACTTAAAAACATACAGGGTTTCTGCCAGTAATGATGGGAAGGCACCAGAAGTTTAGATTAAGAGACTATGGGAAAGACGAAGAGGATGGAGAGAACAGCAAGTGGAAAGGGACGCAGGTGAGTGAAGAAGCAACACACAAAAGAAGAGGGTGGGGAGGGAAGCATAAACAAGGAGGCAACAAATAGGGGAAAGAGTGGGGCTCGAGAGAGCAACAGGTGGAAGGGACTAGAAACAACACATAGGGGGTGGGAATGAACAATGAGGAGATGACAGAAGGAGTTGTTGGTAGTTACAAAATAAGTCCTCATGCTTTGCAGTGCAGTAAGATGCACTCACTTGCCAATAGCATGAGCTAAAAGAGAATTACTCCAGTAGGCAGAGTCAATATATTATTGACAAAGTCCCAAGCCAATGGCTGTAAGAGTTTGGTCCAAAAAATGAAGTTGTTGGAGGGGGCTCCATATGTCTATTATTTGCAGTTTTATTGTTAAATCAAACACCTAGAAATGTACCGACTTCTGGCACAGAATTAAGCGTGCACAGCATTATATTTATCTGGACCACCATACAGAGCTCACACAAAGAAACTGATTTTTCAGTAAGCATTTGTTTGAGTCTATTCAATGATAACATGTGATCATTCTAAAAATGGACAAAATATGGACCACTTTTTATTTTTTATTTATTTACCACATTTCTGCTTTTGGAATCCCTATATCATTGGTACTAAAAGTACGGCCCGGGGGCCGTGTGTGGCTCTCTTGAGCTTTACGTGCAGCCCGCTGGTCAACAGCAGCATTGGGCTGCAGTGGCGGCTCTTCCGCTATGGCTGAGGAGCGTCGCCCCACTGCTTTTAAGCAGTGCAAATAAAGGAAACCTAAAATGATATCTTTGATTTAATATCATTTTATGTTTCCTTGCTGGTTTGCGGGGGTGGGCGGGGCTGTTCTGCTCTTGGGGCAGGGTCGGAGAGGAGTGGCTTGCCCACTCCTAAGTGCACAAGACTGTTTGGTCGCTCTCTGGGACCGGTCAAACAGTCATGCACACTTTCCCTGTTCTCCATACAGGCTGTATTACAGCCTGGGTGGAGAAGATGACCAGACCCCCATTCCCTGGCTGAGCGCTGAACCATGACGCTCAGACCAATCCCAACGCAGCACTGCAGCATTGTGATTGGTCAGGGGAGCCTGGGTGCTTACCAATCACAATGTTGAAATGCAGTGTTGTGATTGGTCAGGGGAGCCTGGCTGTGCTTCCTGGTACTTGAGTCCGACGGAGGAGAGCAGGAGCAGAGACATGGGACCAGGCGGCATGGTAAGTGTACAATTTTACAATTCTTTTTTTACATTGCGCCCCATCCCCACCGGCCGCCACTGCTGGGCTGCTGTTTACTCAACAGAGCACTAACCTAAAAAATATGCTAAATAAACAGGCAAGCATTTATTTAAATGTTAATTGCAGTTAAAGAGAGGAATTAACTAGGGAGTCCTGAACTGCTTAACTTTAAGAACACCTTCGCTTATAAAAATATCTTGCAGCATGAATGAAAAAATATGATCAAGTCTCTTCAAAATTAAAAAAGTTTATTTTATTAACATGAAGAACCTCCTACCTTAGTAAATCAGATTCTATCAGTTCACCCAGAAGTATTTTTCTTAAAAGGTGATAGTTGGCAAACATGAATTTATTAACGTGCATGCTTCCCCACAGCCCTGGCAAAAACGCCCATAGCAAACTGAGAGGCAAATCAGCTGTTATGTGCACCCTTTGGGTGGCTGGGGTTGCGATCATACATGAACATTATGGTTTATAAAATGAAACACAGGAAAAGTGGTTGTACAGCTCACATTTTGAAGTCATGTATTTCGAGGTTTTCCTATATGTGGAAATGAAGGAAAAGGGGGGAAAGTAAAATATATCAATTGTCCATGATCACACAATTTGCTCACGTGGTAAAGCCGGGATTTTCAATTCAGCTAGCAGATGTACATGCTTCACTTCCCCTACAACCACCTAAACCCCACCTCCAGGCCCCACCACCCCCTGCTGGTATCTGTGTGGCCCTCGGTGACACCAGAGACCAAATATTTTGGGAAAATGTTTACGAGTACCCATGCCCTATATGATGTAGTTTAGGAAATGTATGTCTTTTCAACATAGACAACTCCTCTCTGACATTCAATTCAGTTTTTGATACATGTGGTGTATTTATTACTTCGCCTACAGATGAATCACGCAGCCTCAAAGCTGTCAAATCCATTTAAGGAAATACTTAACTTCACTTTGCCCAAATCCTCCAAGTACTCATAACACCTCCCTAATGCAAAATCACCAGATCTTTTGGATGCAGCTATTTAAATATTAAGATCTCTGAAGCTTCAGTTTCAAGTATTGACTCATCCAGTCTCCTCAATGTGCCTCATGGCTATACTTTTGGGGAAGGGAAATACACATGGAGCAGAACAGTAGCAAGGTAAACATCAAGATTGGTAAGAGAGGGGAAAAAAAGCTGAAGAGGGGCAAGGAAGTAGCACAGTGTATGTAATAGTATAATTCAATGTAATTATCCTTTACATTTAGTGTTGGCTTGCTGGCAGCATTGCCAGCACTCAGGGCCAGATGTAGGTAATCCACAAATTACAAATCGGTAAAATTCAGTATTAAGAAATCGGTATTTCTCATGTAGGTAATGAATCGGTAAAAAATACTGATGCCTTAATATTCCTTATTACCGAATCGGTAATACCGATTCGGTAATAAGGAACACCTACCCATTCATTCCTATGGGCTTGGAGGCCCATAGGAATCAATCTAAAGCCATTCTGTATTAGCAATTCGGTATTACCGAATCGGTAATACCGGGAGGTATTTCAAGGGTGCCAGGGTGTCCAAAGGACACCCTGTTGCACAACTGAAATGTGCCTTTGTGCACATGTGGCGCACATACATGCCCTAAGGGCATAGATGTGTGCCACATGGCATTTAAAAAAAAATTCAAAAGTGAATTTTTAAAGGAATTCGTTAATTACCACCAACTTAAAGTTGGTGGTAATTAACGAATTCTTAAAGCACATAAGCACTCTTTATGTGCTTTCTACATTGCATTTACCGAATCGGTAAATACCGATTTGGTAAATACAGATTCGGTATTTACCGAGTCATCACCTACATTAGTAATGGCTAAATACCGGTCGCTAACCCTGAAATTTACCGAATTTCGGGGTTACCGACCGGTATTTAGCCACCTACATCTGGCCCTCAATGTCATATTTTCATTGTGTACATAGACACAGAAAGCTACTACCATATAATGGTTATGCAAACATCTATCATTTTAAAATGTAAATCTATGGAATAGATTCACTGCACTTACTTATACTGGTTTGCACAATGCACCAAGTATGAAATACTGTCAATTGCCACAGCTCTCGCAATAGATATGTATCCTTGCCTGTAACACCCACAGCTTTCCTACCACTTGTAAGTCAAGAGAGTTCTTGCAATATACACCTCTTTCTGCCTTTATCATGCAAATACATCCTAGTGCGGACACATACACAGAATGACTTCACCTTGCACTTCTGTTCCACAACTGACACAGACTAAGAGCTGTAAAAATACACCAATATCTTTATCAATGCCACACTACTCTCCCAGTATTGAGACGCACAAAGAGATCTTACTTAGCATCTTTAATTATGAACTTCACATGAGCTGATAAACAAGTAACAAACATCAAGTAACGCTGCAATAATGGACATCCCTGTGCACTGATACTCCAGTACTGGGACATACCACGACCATTCAGTATAACAATATACAGTGCTCTCATATCCCCCCTCCATCAGAACATGGCACTTGCACTAATATAGCAAACAGAAGGAGATGATGGACGGAGTGCTGAAACCTTTCAGACACTCACCCCGAGTCACAGATCTGGGTTGAATTCATCATCGTTCTTTAGCTCACTTTGCCAACCCAGTTCAGACACAGCCATATGCAAATCAGTCTGGACCACGCTCCTCATGGGAACAGCGCAGCCTGAACTGCCATGCCAGGTCTTCCCTGGAACAGAAACAAGCATCATGTGACTGATTTCAGGGTAACACCCCTCATCATCCAGGCTAGCTTGAATCCAGTAGCAAAGTGAGCAAGGGACCCAAGTCTGGGCATACCCTGCCAAATTAGGGCGACCAAAGCAAACACAAGGAGATGATGGACGGAGAGCTGAAACATTTTGGAGACCCAGCCCCAGTCACAGGTCTAGGTTGAATCCATCATTGTTCTTTAACTCACTTCGCCACCCCAGTTCAGACCCATCAGAACATGGCACTTGCACTAATATAGCAAACAGAAGGAGATGATGGACGGAGTGCTGAAACCTTTCAGACACTCACCCCAAGTCACAGATCTTGGTTGAATTCATCATCGTTCTTTAGCTCACTTTGCCAACCCAGTTCAGACACAGCCATATGCAAATCAGTCTTGAACCTGTTCCTCATGGGAAGATTCCAGCCCGAACTGCCAAGCCAGGTCTTCCCTGGATCAGAAACAAGCATCCTGGGACCGGTTTCAGGGAAGCACCCCTCATCAGCCAGGCTAGCTTGAATCCAGTGGCAAAGTGAGCAAGGGACCCACATCTGGGAATATCCTGCCAATTTAGGGCGAACAAAGAAAACACAAGGAGATGAAGGACAGAGCGCTAAAACTTTTCAGATACTCACCCCCAGCTTTTCAGATACTCACCCCCAATCACAGATCTGGGGGTGAGTGTCTGAAAAGTTTCAGCGCTCTGGCCATCATCTCCTTGTGTTTGCTTGCATGAACATCTCAGTACTGAGATGTTCACAGGACCTTCACAATGCACCTCTATGCTGACATGCTCCTGACGCTGTTTTCCAAGGTGATAATTCATACCATCGAAATTAATCTCTCTACTCACCCGAACCATACACTGATGTCCTCATAATTAAATATCCCAATACATTATTTGTATTTAAAATGCTTTATTGAAACTTAGAACAGAACCACAAAAATCAATACAATTTGACCTGCTAAATGAGATAATAAAACATTTGAAAGAGAGACAAGGAGCATTACATAGCAGAAAATGGTCTGTTATAGTAAAAGAAAATGTACAAAAACAAAAAAGCATGTTTATCATTTTAGTTTGAGAAAGTCAAAAAGAAAACTAGGGAAAATGAAATTAAATTCATTAATGCAATGCGATGAGCAAAGTCTACATTATAAAAAATTGCATTTTGAAGAATTCATATATATTTAACCTGAGAGACACTGGTTTTTGAATGAAAGGTGTTTAAGTAACAAAAAGGCAAAGAAATTGTAAATAGGACAATCTGGCACATGCATCAAGGAAGGCTTTTGCGATTCCTTAATTGCGATTATTAAGGAATCGCAATTAAGGAATCGCAAAAGCCTATGCATGTAGGAATCGCTATAAAAATAGCGATTCCTAAACATTCCTTAATTGCGACTCGCAAATTGCGAGTCACAATTAAGGAAGGCCTTCCTATTCATTCCTATGGGAGATTGCATGCGCAATTTGCGAGTACCAGTAGGTACTCGCAAATTGCTCATGCAATTTCAAGGGTGAAAGGGTGTCAAAATGACACCTTGTTGCACCCCTGAAATTGTGATGTGCACCCATGTTGCGCACACACATGCCTCAAGGGCATATGTGTGTGTAACTTAAAACTTTAAAAAATGCATTTTAGTGCATTTTTCAAAGTTTTTGCAAATTACAGACAAGTTTGATTTGTCTGTAATTTGCGGTCTCAAATAGCAAAATCGCTATTTGTAAGTGCTTCTTGTATTCCATTTAAGGAATCGCAAATTGCGATTCCTTAAATGAAATCGCAATTTAGGAATTCACAAATAATTGCGAATTCTTAAATTGCGCTTAGGAAACACTTTCATGCATCTCCAAAGGCTAATTTGCGATCGCAAACGGCCGATTTTTGCGAATCGCACCGTTTGCGATCGCAAAAACCTTTGATGCATGTGCCCCAATGTCTTTTAATTTTCATTTGTACACTTGAAGGATGTGCTCTAACACGCCTATAACTGTGACAGAGTATATTCAATCATGTCTTAAAAGAGATGTTGTCATAACATTTCCAATGAGAAGTTATGATCTGTATAGCAATTGCAATATGGAGATCATCTGGTTTACTGTTCATCCTGGTAGAGGACAAAATATACCAGTACTGACCAGCCCCTTTCACTGATATCCCAGTAGAGACTTTGATAGAGATATTGTGATGCAACTCTGTACCAGCTTGCAACCTGTACCAATATCATACTACTAAGATGTTCAAAAGACAATCACTATGCCCCACAAAGATGGCCCATTTCTGAGATTACCATTTCAAGGACATTTACATGGCTTGGCCTGCATTCTGCTTTGAAATTAAGAGGGGTTTCACTGTATACTTCAATAGTGACCAGCACCTAGTACTGATATCAGAGGCTTGAGTAATAAGTAGAACAGCTAAGAGATGTAATGTTCCTTTTGGAAGAGAGAAAGTGGTGTATGGGGGAGAATGAAGAGTTGGGGAAAGAGTTGAAGACAGGTCCTGCTTCCAGCAAAACATCATGTCAGGCCAGATCATATGTGTCAAATAACAACACTGTGCAACTTCAAAAGCACACTTGTAATGCCAGCAACGGAGATGAAAGGGTTTATGTGTCCAGTACAGGTGTTCCAGTCTCAATAGAGCAGTATGGGTAAGCAAAGAAGCTGCTGCATAGATCTACCTGTAATCTTCAGGTCAGTTTCAATCCAAAGAAATTTGCTTCAGGTGTTATCTTGCTGAGTGCACACACCATGTAGAGAGTTAAAATATTGCAGGACTAGATGCACAATTGTTCATTTGGTGTTGTAATAATAACAGTTTTTTTAGGAGATAGAACCCAAGAGCATTTGGGTATTTAATCTGGCCTACTCAATATTGTTTTTAAATTTATCTTACTATATGTATTGCAAAAATATATAGTCAAGATATATAATCATTACAGAACAGGTCCCAGACCCTCATGGTTTCCCCTGATTGGTATTACACATTTCACTCAAAAATTATTTAAATTGCTGATTTGTCATTTGTTGTGCTTTGCTCCCCTTATCCTCTACTCTCCACTGCTCCACCACAATGTAATTTACATGAGCCTCACACTAGCTGATCCTGAGTAAATAAAATGTAACTTCGCCTCTAAGACTGGGAGCAAAAAGAGCTGTAACTTTTCAAAATGTGCCGTTCAGTAACTTGTTAATGAAAACCTAACAAACCCAAAAAATACACATAACAGTCTATGTTACTCCTCCAAACATACCTCGCCAGAGGTTGGTAACCTAAGCTATGTAGAAAAATTGAAAACAGACGGCCCTCTGTTACTTATGTTTACTTTATAAATGTTATGTTATTCACATAGGGGCCAATTCACAAAGGTAATCTGAGACAAAAGTCTAACTTTACGACTCTTGGTATTCACAGAGATCATTTACAAGTCGTATCTTTATGTCCGCAGGCAGGCTGGAATCTCTGAACCCAGGTCATACTCTTTGCACCCGGGCCATACTCTCCGGCTCGGGCCATGTTCTCTGGCTCTGGCCGTACTCTCTGGCTGGGGCCATACTCTCCGGCTCGGGCCGTGTTCTCTGGCTCTGGCCGTACTCTCTGGCTGGGGCCATACTCTCCGGCTCGGGACGGATGATGTGTAATCAATGGGCCAGAATGCAATTTTTACAAAAGGGAACATTAGGAGCATGTGACAGATGGAAGGGGAGGTCATGAAAATCAGTTTGGCCAGGGAAAAGGGTGCGGCTAGGCACTACATGCTATGCCAGAAAGGTTTGCTCCTTTGCATCATAGTACAATTTGTGCTCCCCTCAGTGTTGACTACAGTCAACACTAAGGGTGCTCCCCTTAGTGTTGCCTCTAGTGTTGACACTACAGTCAACACTAAGGGGAACGCAAATTGTGCACTGGGTATACCATGATGCAAAGGAGTAAACTTTTCTGGCATTTAATGTAGTGTTTGGCCACCCCCTTTTCCCTGCCCAAACTGATTTTCATGACCTCCTCTACCATTTATCGCAAGTTCCCTAATGTTTCCTTTTGTAAAAAAATTTGTTTTGTCCTATTGATCACACTTGATCTGCCCTGAGCCGGAGAGTACGGCCCAAGCCGGAAAGTACGGCCCGAGCCAGAGAGTACGGTCCGGGTGCGGAGAGTACGGCCTGGGTGCAGAGATTCTGGCCCGACTGCGGACGAAAAGATACAACTTGTAAATGATCTCTGTGAATACCAAAAGTCATAAAGTTAGACTTTTGTCTCAGATTACCTTTGTGAATCGGCCCCATAGAGTCTATGCCACCCATGGGTTATTTCAAGCGCTGACATGCTAGAACATCAAACGTGTTGCACATCAAACTAGTCGGCCTAGCAAGAGTGCTGCATATATTTGAACTGCACCCTTGCTAGGCTGACTAGTCAAGAATCCTATGAATGCAACACAGACAAAATTATTAGTGAACATAATTGTTCATGCCCAGGAAGATTTTAACAACACTGTTAGATCTGGGAGTCTCTAGTTGGCAGAGGTAGGTACCACTGTCCAAATAGGCACCCTTGCTTCTAGTCAGGGTAAGGGGGATACACTCTTTAGATAACCCCTGCTCACCCCCTTGGTAGCTTGGCACGAGCAGAGAGGTTTATCAAAGGCAATGTGTAAAGTATTTGTACCAACACTCACAGTAACACAGTAAAAACACCACAAATGGACTCCACACCAGTGTAGATAAATAAAGGACTTTTATATAAACTACACAAGACCAAAACGACAAAAATCCAATATACACAGTTCAAGAATATGGTTTCAAAAAGAGTTCTTAGGTTAGCAACAAAATCATTCACCTTAGCGTCAATTTTAGCCAACAGTACCTGGTGATGCGATAAAAGTTCTTAGCGGCGCTCAGGCGTCGAAAAACAAGCAACAGCGTCAGTCCTGAGACCCTGGGGAGGTGATGCGACACCCCCGCTGCACGCAGAGGGCATGGGCGACGAATCCGGTCTGTATGGGGAGTGAGGCGACACTTTTATGGATTCCAAGGCGTAGCTTTTCCGGTAGAAATTTACTCGCTAAGGCACGATGCGACAAAATTCGGCCCGCTAACGAGTGGGGCAACAATTTCACCAGCGATGATCTAGGTTGGCTCTGCGACGATATTCGCAGCGATAAAATTCTGCCCGCTAACGAGCGGTGCGATGATTTTGGCTGACTCTGGGACGATGTTCGCAGTGATAAAATTCGGCACACTAACGAGCGGTGCGATGATCTTGGCTGGCTCTGCGACGATCTCACCCAGCGGCGGCAGGCTCTGCGACGATCTCGCAGCGCTAAAATTCTGCCCGCTAACGAGCGGAGCGGGGATCTTGGCTGGTTCTGCGACGATGTTCGCAGCAATAAAATTTGGCCCGCTAACGAGAGGTGCGATGATTTCACCAGTGTTGATCTGGCTCAGCGGCAGCGGGCTCTGCGACGATGTTCGCAGCGATAAAATTCTGCCCGCTAACAAGCGGAGCGACGGAAATGTTCTCGCTAAGCCGGCTGTGCGTGAACAAGTGTAGATCCTTTTCTTCTTTCTTCTTGGTCAGCTTCCCAACAGCAGGCACAACTTCCAGAGGCCCCACAATTGGATCAAGCACTCTAGGAAGGGCAGAACTCACTCAGCAGAGTTCAGGGGGAAGCTGGTGGTGAAGTCCTTTTGTTCCCGGGACTTCTCAACAGGAGGCCAGCTCTTCTCAGGCCCTTGGAGATCTCTTCAAGCAAGGGGACACAGCAACAGCAAAGTCCTTCCCCTCTCCTTGGCAGTAACGCAACTGCAGGTCAGCCCACAAACACACAGCAGGACAGTCCTTCTTCTTCAGTCTTCCAGCTTTCTCCTTGTCAGAGGTTCCTTCTTTATTCCAGGATGATCTAATTTTCTGTAGTGTGGGTCCCAATACTTATACCCCAAAATCCTTTGTCCTCTGTAGGCAGAGGGGCCTTGGCCTAGTCAGAACCAGTTCTGGCCAGTCCTGGGGCACTCAGTTTACTTGGTTTCTTCTTTCCTTTGAGAGAGAGGTGCAGGGTCATCAGCCGCCCAGCAGGGGGTGGAGCCAGCATTGAGGAAGGCAGGCACAGCCCTATTCAGGCCCAGGTGCTACTCCTACCACCCATCTACAGGGGAATTTCCCTATTCAGCCCTGGGCTGACTCATAAAGCCTCTGGGAGCCACCCCTGTCCCTGTCCCTGTCACTCACAAACCAGACAGTCAATTCACAAACAGGCCAAGGCACACAGAAAGGGCAGAAAAGGAAAACAGCCACCTTCTAAAAGTGCTGTTTTCACACACAGGATTTAAAAAACATCCTTCCTAAAAGATGTGTTATTAAATTCTGAATTCAGGGATACCAGACTTTAGCTTTCTATCTTGCTCCTATGGGAAGATATGCAGGTAAACATTATACTCAACATTCCCCATTATAGCCTATTGGCAAGATAGCCTTTCAATAGTGAAAAACGAAAATGGCTGTAATTCACTACCAGAGCATGTCACCTACACCAATACATGCTCTACCTTTCACATACACTGCACCCTGCCCAGGGCGGTACCTAGGGCCTTCCATAGGGGTGTCCAATGTGTACAGAAAGGGAAGGGTTAGGCCTGGCCAGTGTGGACACTCGTCAGGTTAGCATGGCAGTTAGCAACTGCACCCAGACACTGCGGTGGCAGGCCTGTGACACCATTTTAGGGCTACTCCTGTGGGTGGCACAATCAGTGCTGTAGGCCCACTAGTAGCATTTGAATCACCAGCCCTGGCACACTCAGTGCACTTTACTAGGGGCTGACAGGTGAAACAAATATGCCAATCAGGGATAACCAATCAATATAACAATTTATACAGAGAGCATATGCACTTTAGCACCGATCAGCAGTGGTAAAGTGCCCAGAGTCCTATTGCCAACATCCACGGGTCAGGAAAAATAAAGGAGGAAGAAGCAAAAAGTTTGGGGATAACCCTGCAAAAAGGGCCATTTCCAACAAACACATAAGCATTTCGTTAAATGTCCTGGCCTATATTGCATGAGTCCATTTCTAATTTAATTTGATTTGCCAGCACGGAAATGTTGATGGGCTGATTACAGACACAGAAAGAATGATGGCAGCCTGCATTGTACGTAAAAGTCATTGCTTCTCCTGCACCAAAAAACCACCACTCACACTCATTCACTACACCGACCACTCACCCTCACGCACCTAACAGCTGTCTCTTAAAAGATCTCAGGCAAAGAGCCCCTTCACGGGAGCCCATCGGGCATTCCAGCGCCGGCCCGACGAGGAGCACAGCCCAATGATGAAGCATGACATCTGCTTCCTCTCCCCCTTGTTAGCAACTGCACAGTCTGTCATTTTTCGTATTCCTTTGGAGCATTGTGCAGGACCTCCTCAAATGCTCTAGGTTCTTTTTCGGATTAAAATATATACGAGTAGGATATGTAGAAATGGAATGTTAAACATGTCTTTATAGTGCCTAACCCTCAAAAGCTATTTTCACAGTATCAAGGCTGGCTTTTTTATAGAGAAACACTAGGATATACTATTAAATGTAATACGGCTATATTTGGCTAGGAAATAACTTGAAACATCATAGATCTCTTTGTAATATTTATTGAAAGCCCCAAACGATTGTGATATAGGATTATTAATAAATAACAGGGAAAATGTACTTCCAAAAAGTTACCTTTTCCCTGCCAAAAGCCTATGGAGCTAATTTGCATTAGCCTCTAGCTGCATCTCTCTGAATGCTCAACCTCCTTAATGAGGTGTGAAAACTGCTCACAGAGCAGAGACAAAGACCTTGTTGTGGGGAGGTCTTTTTTGTTCATCTGACTGCGTGACCAATTGGCAGCACCCAGGAATTTTATTAGCTTAAAAGCGCCTCCCCTGTCACAGCCAGACGTCAAATGATACCTGGACAGGAGCCATCCTTTGTTCCCTCAGTAAGACAGGCATCAATCCCAGTGGTGAAGTAGCTGCCCCAGAACTGGTTTATAGAGACCATGGGGGGGATAATTTTGGGGGATGCAGGTGATTGTTCATTTACATTGCCACTCCTCTGGGTGGCTACACAGGTTCTGCACAAAGAGAGAAGAGTTTCACCATCTTTGGATTTCAATCCATGTAGAATTTGCCCTCTCTTTATTTTATTTATTTTTTAATATCTTTTATTAAGATATAAACATAAACCGAACAGATCGTGCTGTCTTATTTGAAATGGTACCTCATGACCTTTTGTTTGCAGTATCCTTAATAAACTGAATCATTTAAACAGGGCGGAGGAATAGCTTGTATACACCAAAATACACTCTCGGTTTCAAAATCAGAAACCTCCACTCTGACCTCCAGTAAATATCTATGCATCAACATCTCAAGCAAAACCCTTTCTGTATGCAAACTACACACATTCTATCGTCCCCTGGAGACAATCTTCCCTTCATTGAACAATTAATGGAAATCATCTCATCCAATGACAACACTTCAGTGTCCCAAATCTTCCTGGGAGACTTCAACCTCCGCTGGTCTAACCCATACGATCATGCAGCAAACTGTCTAAAATTCTTCCTATTGGCTCATGAGCTGACACAATTCTGTGACAGTCCAACGCATAACAAGGGTGAAATTAGGACCTCATCATATCCAAAGGAAACACCATTCACAATGGACTCCATTATTTCATGTGATTGGTCTGACCATTACTGCATCTTCTTCTTTATTAACAGTGAGGTGTCCCCAAAGAGGGTCCAACCCAAGAAAACAAAGCAATGGAAAAGGAACCTTAGGAACATTAACACTGAAGAACTAGCAACCCATTGTAAAAATGCCTTGACTTCCCAAGCAGTCAGGATAGATGTTCATGCCCTCAATGATTTCTATGATTCCACTATCTCTGGTATCCTAGACTCTAAAGCCCCTCTACAACAAAAAAATGCCTCCTCCAAAATCTCCAAACCTTGGTTCAACGACAACCTAAACTCGGAACGGCGCAACCTAAGGGCAGTGGAAAGATCCTAGAGATCCATACCCTCCACTGAACATCGAAATCACCTTCGATTTGTTAGGAACTCTGACAAAAAAAAATCAAGAGTGCAAAGGCCGTCTTCTTCAGAACCCAACTTAATCAAGCCAAAAGCCACCCCAAGAAACTTTTCAAAATTGTTAAACCACAATCGGTCAAGGCACCCAACTGCCCTAACCCCGGTGTTGGCTTTCCATCATGCGACGAACTGGCCGCCTTCTTCACTGAGAAAACATAAATTATCAATCTCGACCTAGAATCAAAGATGGCTCTTCTTCCAATCTCCGGGATCGCTGCTTCTCTTGCCCTCCAGGAGAAGCTCGTTCCCCCTAGAGTTAGAACTAAGAATAAGAGTTAGAGTTAAGAACAATACCTCTTGTAACACCTTTACTCCCCTCAGCGAAAGAGACATCTACAACACTCTTCTTGTGATCAACCCATGTAGCCACTTCAGCGACACTCTACCACAGCCCATCTTTATAGAAATAAAGAATGCCATCTTCCCCCTATGGGCAAAGATTGTCATCGTTTCACTATCGCAAGGAACGATCCCCGACTGCCTAAAAGCAGCGCAGATATCCTTCATTCTAAAGAAACCTAGCACAGACCGCTATTATATTATTAACTTCCGTCCTATCTACAACATCCCCACGCTCGCGAAACTTCTAGGAAAAGTGTGTGCAATCGCAACTCACCTTACACATTGAGGATTTCCAACTTCTGGATCAACATCAATCTGGTTTTCGGGGAGTTCACAGCACGGAATCAGCACTCATTCACATTATGGATGACATTTTAAAAATGCTAGACCAAAATGAATCATGCCTCATGATTCTCCTTGACCTTCCTTCTGCTTTTGACACTGTTAATCACGACAACCTCTTATCCATTCTAGAACACAGAATGGGCCTTTCATGGCCGGTATTACATTGATTTACTTCTTTCCTCCACAACAGATCCCAATGAGTCAAGGTAAATCAATCCATATCTCAGTCCTCTAAAGTAACTATGGGGGTTCCACAAGAGTCTGCCCTTTCACCCATACTCTTCAATTTATTCTTGGAACCATTAGCAAATGCTCTGAACTTCGCAAACATTCTTTTTCATATGTATGCGGATGACACCACTTTATTTGAAAATCACCTCCGCTGAAGACATCACTGATGAACACTCAAAACTGGCTCACTGAGAACCACCTCATGCTCAACAACTCCAAAACCAAATTCCTTCTCATTGCTCCCCCTAATCACACTCCCAAGATCGACCTCTGGATGAAATATCTTACAGCTTTCAACTGCTCTCCCCACATTAGTGAGTCAGGTAAATCCCTCGGAAGCACACTAGACATGCACATGAACATGCAGAATCATAGCAATGCAAGCAAGGGTGCTAAACACTAGGGGGCATATTAGCAAGGGCTGGCGATATAATTATCGCCGCTTTAGCGTCCGTTTTTGGGTGAAAAGCGGTGATAATTATATCGCAATATCATCAAGGACACGCTAGCGCGTGTTTCCTTGATGTAGAGCCCGTTTTTTCATAGCCTCGCCTCGCATCGCTAATGAGATGCAAAAGAGGCGTGGCTGTGAAAACAACACATGTTAATATCGTGAAGGCAGCTTCGCGATATTAACAAGGAGGCGCAGTGATAAAAAAAATTGCGCTACCTCAGGCTTAAATCAGGAATTTAACACCTGTTAAATTCCTGACTAAGGCATACTTTTAATGGGATATGGATTATGCTGATAGGACCATAGGGTCCTATCAGCAATGTTATCGCTGTTTTCAATGGAACATCACTGGAAAACCAGCGATGTTCCATTGAAAACACCGCTATCGCTGAAATATTATCGCAATAGCGCCATGCGTTGTAAATATAGCGTTATCATGGCGATAATATTCAGCGATAGCTGGCGATAATTTTTCTATCGCTATGAACGGCCAGCGATAATTATCGCTGGCCGTTGATAATATGCCCCTAGATGAGTATACTAAGGAATCTGAAACCATTCCTTCTACAGGATTACTTCAAGTTGGTGGTACAAGCTCTTGCACTGCCTTATCTAGACTACAGTAGCTCAATGCTCTGTGGTCTTCCCAAACATAACTTGGCCCCACTAAGGGCTTCAACTAATGCCGCATCCAGGTTGATTACTGGTACAAAAAGAAAAGATCACATATCCACAGCCCTAAAATCCCTGAACTGGCTGCCATACAAAGCAAGAATACAGCTAAAGATAGCCCGCATGACTCACAAAACCCTTAATTTCAAGACCCCCATTTATCTGGCTAAAAAATTTGAATTATCTGGGGGTTGCAGACCGTCACGAAGTGCAAATTCATTGCTTCTGAAACCACAGATTTTCCATAAAAAGAGAACAAGTAACAGAGCTTTCTCGAGCATTGTCCCAAAGATTTGGAACTCCCTTTCTCCGGCAGCCTGTTGAATCTCATCCACCGCTTCTTTCAAAAAGGAAGTGAAAAAAAATCCTAATGAACAAGTTTCTGCCTTAAATGGCCTTGGCTCCATTGCTTACTTACTGTCCCCTGATTGACTACTAGATTGCTGTAAACCTGTGAATCCCAGCGTTTGCATGCAATGCACATATATGTAATGAATGTTCTTCTCTCTCTACTGTATTCGTCCCACCCTAAATGTGATGCACTCTGATACCCTCTTGGATCATGTTCGTGCAGTGCACATTTATGTAACATGTGTTCTTTTGCCACTATTATATCCTACCTATCCTAATTGTGAAGCGCTCTGAAACCCGCCTGGGTCATGTTCGCGCTATACAAAACTTTATAAATAAATAAATCAATCAACAAATAAAATGTGTACTTTTCTTTTGGGAAGCGTGCAAATGCCTCGCTGATAGGAATGGAAGTTCAAAAAGAAAACTTCAATGGCTAACTTTTAATACGAATCTTGCAACAACAAAAAATGTTTACACCTTTTACCCATGCAATACTGCCCTTTTCATTTAGAAGTATTGTCAATACCAGTTCTATTTGTGCTTGCTTTTAGACCATGTTTAATTGAGGAGTATATCTTCCTACAGCAAAGAATACCACAATACCAGCATGTTCATCAGGATGGACTGACGGGTATGCTGTCTCCATCCTTTACTGCCTGCACCATCTTTCTACAACCCACAGCCCTGTACGAGTGAAGATTATCTACCTTCTAAAGAAGTGCTCATAACTCATGGATGCCAATAGGAATTTTCAGTTCTCGAGGGATGCTATCAAAAAGAGACTAACTAAACAGCACTGACCCGAACTGGGGACTCAAATCCATAATCAAATATCTAGATTGATTGTGTCACTTGCACTTGTATTGATTTCAATTGGAGGAGCTGACCCAAGAGAACAATACGAGCTGGAATAAAACTGATTTATGGCGACAAAATAAATTCTTTTGTAGATGGTAATGAATTGGAACTATTTAACCCCTTCAATCACTGCATGAAAATCCTATTTATTTCCAAAGACTGCTGAGCTTGCTAAAAGCAGGTCTATCAAAAATATCAATACCTCGACAGCACCACCACAGCCAGGTGTAGAGCTCAAGAAGGGAATGAGGGGCTAAACAAAATGCAATCCATAATTTAACACGGAGCTCAGCTTCCTCTGTCAGTCTTGGTGTTTCTCAAGGGAAAAAGTGTGATTATTCCAGATTTTTGTAAATCTTTAAAGATATTTTTGTCTGCATTTGTCTGGGGCGCAGTAAAAGGAGAGGGTGTGAAAAAAGAAGGTTGTGGAAAGCAAATATGACTAAAGCACTGTATGTTATTTCCCTACTTTGATATAGTTAATTAAAAAAGGTCTCCTTTATGAGTTGCAGTCATGCTGAGAGGATTAGATGTGGATGGGCTGCACCCGAGGGCATCGTTAAAACAAAAGGAACCAGTTATAGTTGTCAGAACACACAGTTTAGGCTTATTTGAGTTTTCAATCTGCGAGTCAAAAAGAGGTAGCTCTCCTGAAAATACATAGGGGCTTTGCGAACCAGGCCCGCTGTTTTTTTATACATTGGCACTGATTATAAATGGGGGAGGGGGCTTCATTCCGATGTCTGTACAAACAACAGTTTTCACTGAGATTAGAATTCTTAATTCTATGGTAAACACAGCACCTCTGTAATTTACTCCTTATACATTTCAGCACGTCATACGCACTGAAATTAATGATTGCAAAATGTGCTGGAAAACTCTAATAAATTCGGAATTTGGTATGGTAAACATTGCTTCCAAATGTAATTCCCATTTTCTGATGTAAAACTCTGGATATCTGTTTGAGCCAGGTGTGGTAAATAGTGCATCCTTCACCGGCCCACTCATAAACAGAGCTCTCTTAAACACAGAAAACTTCCATTGTTACGGCCAAGATGCATTTGTGAGTGAACACAGAGGTGAAATAAAATCAAAATATTGCTATGAATGTGGTTCTTTTATTCTCGAGTGGAGATGGGGGTGAGTACCATCTGGCCTGTAAAATGGTTAAGAGAGATCTGAGGTACCAAAAAGTACTACATTCATCAATGTATTCAATGACCTGTGCTTACTCCTGAAAATTGTGTGTATGTGCGCGCCGGTGAACACACCCACACAATCTGTATGACATAGGTTCAAAGCTACTGAGCATTTCAGCCCTCTGTGGTCGCTAACTTGAGTACTATTAAGGTAGACAATAATAACCCGGGTAAATACAGTCCTATAAGCCATACTGCCATTGAACAGGTGTTTTCCTGTTGCCGCCACCTTCCTCTTCTGCAAAACAAGCAACATCCATAAAAGAACTTTCAACACCCAGTGTACAGGACAGTGCAACTAGTTTTATTGAAAAACAGCATTTCGAAGACATCCATTAAAACGAGCATCTCAGACAATGCTGGGTGCAGTTGGTTAACATGTAATGGCATCACTGCTCATCTGTATAGACTTGTTTTTCCCTACGTTCTCTACACCATCACATCTCTTGAAAGCCCTACTGTGCACCAGAATGTTTTTTTTAGTTCCTACTGTGCACCTGAATGTTTTTTAATTCGTTTCTCTGAAAATATAACACTGGATGGCATTTTAGCACAAAAGGAACACATCTCAGATCAGTATGATGTTCAGTTTTAGCTATCTTAGCAATGAAAAACATACTTTTTCAACAATGTGATTCACTAGTACTATACAAACTGCACCATTAAACACCATAGCACAGTAAGAAGAAAGAAGTAAATCATAAATTGTAAATACAAACGCATGGACAGCATCTGACAAGCTATGATAATGTAAACAAATTAGAACAAAGATCACATGAGGGATGTAGGAGAAAGTTGTTATATTAAGAGGCCTCTAACCTAGCAGGCTGGTATCTAGTAAAAACCCATAAATGTGTAGAATGGATAAAAAAACAAGAGGATTGTTCTTGTAAGCAGTATGAAAGACACTGATACATTCGCTACACACATGTGCAGGGTAAACTTAAACATAGTGAATTAATCACTGTCCAAATGGATTATAGACTGAAGTCTTACTCGTTGGAGGGCCTGGCTCAGAGACACAGATGCTCTACTGACCCGGGCCATCCACATGACATTCTTAAAGGTCAAATCTAGGGTTCACCCCACAAACCAACACTGAAGTCAAGGGAACACACGTCCAACTCTCTGATCTCTCAAAAATGTTCCATCCCATTCAAACTGAGCACAGAAGGAATGCTCTGGTACTGGCCCAACTTGACTATGTTTACATCGTTTATATGGTCCTCCTAGAAAAGTTCCAAAGTAAAATCCAGTTTTAAGAGAATCTCAAAGAAAGTCGTCATCGGATTACTGGTTCAAATCAGAACCAGAATACGCTTCCATTCATGAAAACGGAATCACACTTAGTCAGCGCTGAAAGTTTCCTGTTGAATACAGGATCAACTTCAACATTCTATGCATAAAGCTTACTGAAGTACAGGTACCTCTGTCTCCCAGAACCATCACAGTGCTGACAGCTAAAGCCAGAACTCGTCACCAGTACATCTCGTGAAACAACACAGGTCAGATACTCAACCTTCAAAGAAGATTCTCTGAGTCTGAGGGCTAAAATAAAGAAAGTGCTTACTTTTCCACCTCGGATAGAAATCTTGTTATTTTCAGCTCAATGAAACTCCTGAAAACCAATTTTTAAAACCGACATTTATTTAGGATCTACATCTATCTGCATAAAAGCAACTGCTAAATGTCTGATCTAGGTTCTTCTAATTTGTTCAATGGGACTGCTATGCTGTCACATCTTCAATTGTCACGTTTTCTCTCTGTATTCCATCGGGTTAAGTGCAGAGTTTTATGAAAATTATATATATATATTCACATTCACCAACACTTTCTTTTCGCTCAGCAAGGTGTCCACAGCACCATGAAGAAATAAAGACTGGGCAATTACTTCCTTTCAATGTTTATTTCAATCCACCATTAGAGCAGAGACATGGATGGTCTACGCGTTTCGGCGCTATGCCTTCAACTGGCATATACTATACTATATATATATATATACACACACAAATTAATTCGTACTAAAGAGCAGGAAGCTCTGATATCCTTTGTGCAACAATTACTTGGGCCGTTTCTCTATGTTAGGCCATTATGCTTCCCATTTTTCCATTGGTTTATAACTAAGAACAATATCCTAGGCTCATGGCATAGTGAGATTGGAAAAACAATTTTGTTTAAAGTTGATCACAATGATCTAGCTAATGACAGATCTCATTACGTGATACCCCCTGAAAAATCTTTGCTAGAACCTCTTACATATTTGGCGAGCTGGTCTACAGGCTTTGGTATCATTCTGAGGGTACCGGATCGGTGCCTGGAAAACTATTCAACGATTGATCATTATGTAGTTCTTCGGTGGTTCACTAGGAGACCCACAGCAACAGTTGGTAAGCTATGCTTTTGCTTTGTGGATTTCTGGGCTGTTTTTGACCTGGTGAGCTGGAACTTGCTATGGAACAATCTTCAGTGTTAGAATATTTCCAAAGGGATATTTGGGTTCAGGTGGATCTAAATGGAAACGGCAACCTGTGAGGTAGTGTTTCTGTAGAGAATGGTCTACGAAAAAGGGGAGTTTTAGTGTCTCTTATTCAGTCTCTTTCTCGTAGATCTTCCTAGAGTTGTGTTAGAGACAAATTAAGTATTTAGTAAAATAGGCAACTTCCACATATTTTGTCTTATGTACGCAGATGATTTGATAATTATGGATTATAACTCTATTTGTTTGCAAAGAAAAATTAATGCTTTGAGTTTATACTTTAATATCAATCATATGACTCTCAGTTTCTATAAGACTAAAATATTGATCTTTGCACAGAAGGCTAAAAAAGTTTACTTGGATTTTGTTTTCAAAAGCCTGCTGCAGCACGTAAGTGTTTATAAATATTTTGATCTCAAGTTGCAGACAACCTCTGCTGAGATAAGCATTAAAAATTATTGAAATCATCACGTTTAGCTACTAGTAATACCCCTACATGTTTTGATAAATGTTGTGGCTGCTTTTCTTTTGAACCGTTAGGTGAAACAGTTCCTCACACCCTTTATAGTGCAAAGCTACTGGCCATTGACTCCAGTTTAAGCTGCCCCACTACTTTGATGTAGGTCTTAAAGCTAGAACTGGGATTATCTTCATTGAACTTTGTGGGAAAATCCCATTCCCTGCGATGTTCACATTTACTTAACATCAATGAGGCTAGAGTTAATTTTCTGTTATGTTCTGGAAGAATATTATTAGCAGGTCAGATATCTCAGCATGTAAGATATTAAAACTGGTGTCAAACTTCGTACAAGAGATTGATATCTTACAATTGTAGATTTTGATCTCAATGGCCTGAATTAAAAGAAAATTTAATCAAAAAGTCTCTGAAATTAGCAAAAGTGATGATAGATATTATTTGACTGTTAAAAGATCTGATACACACTATTTTGGATCAGAACTGATGGTATTTTTCCTTTTCAATTCCCGGGTCCTCCCTAACATGTGTGATATCCATAAAAAAATAAAAAATTGGTATTGACCCAATTTGGAGAATAGGAGGCCTCAGAAAGAAAGATGATATTGACAATGGCCGTTGTCTCTGTGATCCGGGCATATGGTATAATAATAACATTTCTTAATTCTATATTTTTAAAATATATGTAATTTATTGGTTGGATGCACTAGTTACTATATTTATGTTGGAATCGTTAGATATTGGAGTTGCCCTTGTCTGTTATATGAAGATAACACAGCTAGGAATGATGTTTCGATTGATGTCTGCTGGTTGCATTTTTCATGGTATATTTTATTAAGTTAATGTAGCATTAAAGAAATTACCTTTTAACTAGTCCATGAAAGGATAAACTATTTTTGCTGCTGCTAATGAAATCTTTTTTTTTGTTTTTTGTCTATTATATTTTTCTTATATTCGTGTTTAGAGGTGTTTTTCTACAGTTCTATGAGACTTTGTCTTAGAACTCTTTGAATCAATTGCACTTGTTCTAAACTCATGTGCAATGTGGAACAAGGTAGATCGCTAACAAGAATACTTTTCAATCTCGCTAATGCTTTTGATCAATTGGGGTACTTGAAGAGACTGCTATAAATAGCTAGATTGCCTGGCACTGTGCTTCAGTAGCCCTGTTCTTTCTCAAGAACCAAGGGCTTGAGAGACTAAATTAATAGGGGACTTTGATGTCCTCATCCGTGTTGTCCTCCAGTGCGGACCAGTTTGAAAGCCATACCTTGTCTAGAATTCTTCTTGCATGTGAGACTTCCTCCGGCTCATTTCAATACAACAATCACACCTGGTCTGGATTTTACTCTCCAGGCACTATATAAGAAATTGGGCAAGAAGTTGTGCAGGATGTGAGGCCTGCAAGTGTTATACTTTTACAATTGTCTACTGCCTGGGAGCCAACACCCCATTGTAGCACTTGACTCTCTCAAGTCTTGGACTGCTCTGCTCACGAAACAAAGAAGTCCAAGGCCTACTCAATAGAGGTGGTCTTAGCTCGTAATCTCCCTCCAATGGCACACAATGATAGTCCAGTCAATGTTTTTTATTTGAGAAGGAAAGGCACCACCACCCACTTCCCGCAACAGAATATGCATTATTTTACAAATGTATACATAAGTTGGATGGAAATAGCTTTGATGAGATTCTATAATCACATTTGACTCCCAGCGGGTAATAACTCCCAAAATCACAACCTCTCCACTGATATCAGATGCAACATCATGATATAAAGGAGGTGTCATTTGAAATAAAGTCGGCCTATTGGCTTTGTCAAGGGGTCACCACATCAATAATATCAATAACCACATGTTAAAAATAATCATGATTCCCAATGGAATGAATAAACATGTAAATATATTCATTAACGACATTGCAATTATTGTTAACAAAAAATGTCAATAAACATTGTACTCAAAACAACATTAAATATGTCTTAAGACAACATACCATGCACCAACAGAACCAACTACTCTGGGGCCCAAAACTCCCCAGCTCTGGGAACATGTGAAATATGTAGAAAAGTCTCCCCCGGTCATGCATCCTATGACCTGGGAGACATAGAATTAACGTTGACAAAATCATTCCTGGGGGTCTGCTGCTCTCCGTGCAGAGCCCCACAACTCTTAGGAATTTTTTTGGTGTAGCCCTCCCATCCTTCGGCTATCTAAAATGCATGAGCTATATTCAAATTAACCCTTGCAAGGCATTATGGGGTGCTCCATGAACAAAAAAAATTAATAAATAATGAGCCAGAAAAATGAATAAATAATGAGCAGGTCTCCTGCTGTTATTTTTATGCACATGGCCTTACTCCATGCGTCTCTTTTGTTTTCTTTTAGTTTTTGGTGCCTGAGCCCACTGGTCACCCAGATACAGGTAAGGGTTGTATGGGCAGTGTAGAGACACCACTTCCGGCTTCCGCACCAGCTTCACATGAGCCAGCACTTCTGCTGCTGCTCCAACTGTATTGAAGCAGCACCCCTCGTGCTCCCATTCTCTTGCTGACCCTTTGCCTCATTGTGGCTTTGAGATGAGGTGCCGGCTCCAAATAAGGTTGCACCAGCACTAGAGGAAATGATGGGCCTGGGGCATATAACATTTAGGAGAGAGAATCCCACGCACGCCCGCTCCACCAGGGAATTAATTAACTGAATTCTGTACAGAACCCCAGGCACTGGCCCACTTTGGGGGTAAATTACAGACTAGCCACAGAGACCCATGTGTTCCATTTTTAGTGTAGGCAAGTTAAAATGGTTAATCTTCTGGATGGCATTGTTCGAGTCCCATTGGGTTGGTGTTCTCGGTTTTTGGCTCTTTTTGGGTCCATATCCTACAGGCCTCCATGCCTCTAAAGGGTGCACTTGGTGAGGAGCTGGTTGTACTGGCTCGCTGAACCAGTGGTGGGGGCTTCTTGCGCAGCCTCAACCATCAGCCAGCAAAACATTCTTCTGCACACACTCATAAGCCCCAGAGCCTCCTAGCTGTTGTGCAGGGCACTTGGAGTGGCACAGTCCAGATTTTACCCCAACTGGTCCTCAGAGGGCCAGTGCCACTGGCCCTGCAGAAACCCATCTAGTCCTGTCGCTAAACTGCAGGAAAAGTCCTTATCCAGCAGGCCTTCGGGGGCCTTCTCCTTCCAGCAGCCCATGATTCTAGTATTGTTGACACCCAGGTCCAGGGTGTTGCTCTTCTACGTTTCCTTGTGCAGTGGATAATAAGTATGGATGGAAATTTCTAGGTGCCAGGCACCTTTGACCAAACTTAGGATGCCACATCATCCCTCCACCCCTGTCAAGACCCTCCTGCACAGCATTCTGGGACAATCCAATATGGTAGAAACCTTCTTCCCTGGTCAGAACTCCTGCGCCTACCCAGAGGTGCAGCCATGATAATGGGCAAACCCTTCTGTGGTCACTCCAAACAGCTTCTGGAGTTGATTCTCCTCCCACTGTTTTTTTAACCAGGCTGGCTAGATGGGCTAAGGAAGGAGCAGGCTTAGTGTCAGGTTCATCTGTTTGTGACAGGGAAGGTCTCTTTGACTTGAAGCCAGTTACTGGGGACAGACCTTAGGCCATCCTGTCACGAGAAGGCCAGCGCCTGCCCACCCCCAAGCACTTTTATCTCTTTCAGGAAGCAATCCACATCTTACCACAGGGTAGCCATCAGCTGCCAGGGGACAGTTGGATGTTTACAAGTTTTAGGTAGAAAAGTGGTAACATTTTAAAAGTGCTTTGTGCTCAATAGATAGTAAAAATTAGATTTTCACTTTTAAATTGAAATTTGCCTAACTATAAAAATGAGTCCCTGAAACATTTATTGAGCTACTACCAATCTGAGTTTAGCATTTACTAAATGTAACATTGTAGCCCAGTGTTCCATATGGAAGCAGCTAGCCATGTTGTGTGTTTCCTGCATGGCCCATAGTCACTTTCCCTGTGTTAGTCTAGTTTTACATGTGGTAGGCCACGTTTCTTTTGCACACATTATTACAATAAGCACACTTGCCTTTGTGCCACATTGCATTTTCACACAGATCCCTGTATACATTGTTGTGTTCTGTTCTTTTCCTGGGATTTAGTCTGAACACCACAGACAAGGCCAAATAACAATGCCCCTGGTTATTCTATCTGGTCAGGCACTAGAACCTACACATAACACAAGAATGCAGCTGCTGTTTCTGAGCAAACATGTCTTGTCATACAACAAAGGACAGGGGTTCTAAACACACATTGAGCAAAGGTCCTGAAGAAAGATTACTGCGTCAGCTGAGATGTAAACCATCCATCCATGTATGCTAAGGTATGGGGCCCACCACTAATACTAGATATCTTTGATATATAATCATTTAGCTTCAGTAGAAAGAGTGGGGAGGTTTAGGCTAGTCTTATAACATGACAGGTTTGTTTATGGTATATGGTTTGTTAATCATGCTATTATAAATCAAGTGTATCACCTTGACCTTTGCGCACTGTTGCCTGAAGCTGTTTGCTTAATCAAACGTTTATCACCATTCACAAAGTAAAAATCAAAGAAAAAACAGGAGTGCTCCCCTTCAATAAATATTGTTAATCATGCTAACAATATTTTTGGTATGCATTTGTTTTCTAATTGTGGCTCAAATACTGCACCTTAGAGCACAATATTTTAAATACATATTACAAACTTCCTTTGTGTCTCTTGTTTAACTTATTGTGGACAAGTACAAGTAAGAGAGCAAGAGGGTGTGTCCTGTACCAGGATCCCTGAGAGGGTCAAGAGTTCTGTGTTGTGGGGTGCTAATTCACTTATTTCTCTGGAAAGGTTAGGAGGGCAAGTGAGGCACTACAGCTAGTCGGACTCGGGCTCACAGATACTGAGGTGGTATGGAGACTGTTCGTGAGCAAAATCCTTGCAACAGACAGTGAAAATAGCTTTTGGGAAAACACATATTTCACAGTTTGGGACCTGGAGACTGTGTTTTGAATTGCAGCACCAACTGAAGACTCTTCCCAAGTATTATAGAACTATGAACTTGGTCTTGTGGTATAGTATTCAAAATTCACCTTGTTCGGTGTAGGGCGCTCTAGACACTTCTTTTGATTTCTAGCACTTTTACACTTTGATTCTGATTATGTTTATTCAAGATTTCGGTACTACCAAAGTTATAGATTTGCACCAAGTTACGCTTCTGAACTGCAGCACTCTCAGCTTTCATCCTTATGCACACTTTTATGGATAAAAGCAAATGGAAATTCAGAAGTTCCATCACGAGTGTGTACTAATATAGGTAAATATTTATATATAATTTATTAATATTAATTCCGTAGGAGCTTTAATAGACCTGTCTTAACACTGCCTCTAGTAAAATCTCAGCACAATCGAATATCTGAGGACTTTTACGATTCTGCTCTGTGCTTAACGGAGAGGGCCACTTTACAGTGCTATAACTCAAAATAATGGGCCCCCCTACAGAATATGAAGACGGGCTGCTGAGTCTCCCATATCTCACATGCATTCATTGGAGTTATTTTGAATGCGAGCCCCCTGAAGGGTTAGAGCCTGAAACCCTCGCGGGTGAGTAGCCACGCTATACAAACTCCTGATTGATTGATTGATTGATTGATTGTTTTGAGGGATCCACTCTCTGCTGCAGGAGCATGTGTTGTGCTCCTGCCTCTCTAAAAGATATATAACCAGACAGGAAATTCCAGTCAATTTTGTAAATGTTGACTGGTTCGTAATGAAGTAATGATTGCTGTATAACCTGTCATCCTTTTCACTGTAGCAAACTTACTCCCAAAAAATCACATTTAGCCGCCAGGCTGTAGATCCATACACACATGGCTGGAGTAGACAAAGCAGCTCCAAAAGAGGCTTTATGTCCCTCTTATTGCCCTTTCCACAACTAACATTTGCTGTTTACAGTGTGTAGTTGCAACTTGCAAATGAGTGAGGGAGTGGTTAGTGCATGTTGTCCCCTGACAGCCCTCTAATGCATTGATTGTAACATGCTGGATCCCACAGCGACAATCAGTCTTCGGGTCTTTCTTCAATACATAGAAAAAAGAAGTACACAACACCCTTTGATAGATGGATAGAAAATGCTCCAGCAATCACAATGCAAAACAGATGTGATTTCAACTTCAGATTCCACCTGACTGGTCCGACTAATTTACACTCACTTTTTGCTGTGCTACAAGGAGGCATCCTACAAAAGTGTATCTGTCATACATAATGGTTCTAAGATGTTGATACTTACAGTCCGATTAAAATCAAAACAGCATCCTATTGTGTGTTTCCTTATCAACTCTTTAAATATGTCAGCAGACCTAAAATGTTAAAGACTACCCTAGATAGTCATCAAATATCTCTGTTGGTTAAGCTATTCATGTGCCTGGCAGATCATCCATTCACACACAGTGGTCAATTTCATTCAATGCATGACTGGTCGTGTATTTCATGTTTTACATCACTTATACGTATGAAACTTGTAATAGACCCCCTTTTTATATCAGGATATATATTGATATATATGAACACTTTCCACTCTAATGACTATGGTCTGAGAGGATCAATGAATTGTGTTACACACCCTGCAAATAACCAGCTAGAATTTGATTAAGAAACAAACACTAATTAAATTTCGACAATATTCATTTAAAAAATCCTGTTTTCGATTACCATGAACAACAACATGAAATCACAGAACACCTAGTTTTACTTCCAGGTTAATAGAAGCTTTTTGCTTTCTAAATTATGGTCTCTCCGTTATAGCCTTATTTTCTACGGTGCATTTGTTGCGTTCCGAGCCCTGTATTCTAAGCATGCATGCTTCTTGTTTTCTACTTTAATCATCTTTCAGGGTGCCTTTATTGGTGATTTCATGCAGCATATCACTAAAATACTGTGTTGGGGCTTTTAGCAGGCCATGGCAAATAAGATTTATTTTAATAATATTTTGCATTTAATACAGTTATTCAATGCATTGTGAAAGAAACTAGTGTGGCATGGATGTGCTTGTTTCTCATCTTATTTACAGGGAAGCTATGGAAAGAATTGTACAGTGAATAGCGATATACATTAGGGCGGGAGGAGGCAATTGGGCATGGCATTTCAATGAAGTGCCCAGATGGAGAATTACATAGTTGTGGAGAGTACGTTAGAGGTGCAGCAGAGTGTTACCTTTGAATGTGAGGCGGGCATGCCGTAGTGGAGATAGAGACAGACTATGAAGAAGAGTGGGGTTGAGCCATAGGTAATTGGAATACAAGCTTCAGGAGCATACAGAGTGACCTAGAAGAATGTGACGCAACCTGGCTGGCATGTAGAGGCTAATGACATGATAGCAAGCTAGAGCTCAGTATCAATAATAGTCTATCAAAAGACCAGGAGGAATGAGAATGTTCCCTTCTCTTGTGGTGGTATTAAGGTTAAAGATGCTTATCGCTAGTCGTAGCCTATTTTCCTGCACATATTGTGCTACTTTGGAGAGGTATTCTGGAAGTACTGGACACACTACTACACCTGTGAGCCATCTCATCTATTTATAACTACACATTGCCACCTACACACTTTTGCCAAGGGAATCAATGTCTCCTCATACCAAGAGCGAAAAGGGTTGCACACAATATTCAAGAAGTGGGTAAGGATCTTTTATGGGGCATTACTTGGACAGCTGTGAACAGTGAAAACGATACGTCATGCATGATTCTTTTTCTAAAAAGTTCAGAGACTTCTCCGGTTAACAAGACTCCCTGCATTAGTGTTGGCAATATGGTGCTGGAATTCTTTGAAAATTGACTGGTCTGTTGTGAGATGGGAGATTTAGGAGAAGGGATTTAGGAGAGTACGATGAATTCCTCAGAAATAGAATTGTCCTTTGAGATCTTGTGTTTAAGAGCCCACTCGGCTATCGTGGCAGCACTAGGCATGCCATCTTCATCACTATGAAATAAATATGATATTGCATCAGTGACAACTTTTAAACATTGGTATAGTGCCAACCACCAACAGTATGCTAATTTGGCATTTAAAACACATAGCTTGCCCAAATGGCCCCTCACAATTTGCTTGAAGCACTGACGAAGCCTCAAATCCTGTTGTAAGATTACACTCAACTTGCTGGCAGTGGAATATGGACCGGTGTTTGCTCCTACCACTGACCTGAACTACTGTGCTCAGGAGTTTGTTTCTGAAATAGACCACATTGCTTCCTAACTTGTTGGATGGGAGCTGTTTGGCCGGTCGCTTCTGGGTAGTCTTCTTCCAGCTTTTATCCTCATGTAAATTCTATGTATAAGGTTCATCAGTGACAGAGGCATTAAAATGCAGAGATACTGCTGAATGAGTAAAAGGATACTAAAAGAGCAGGATAGAGTAAAAGGATACTAAAAGAGCAGGAATGAGTAAAAGGATACTAAAAGAGCAGGAATGGTAAGTGGTGACAAAAGCAATGGCCGTGCAACATTTATTTTATACTGTCGCACAAACACACCCCATGAAAGATAAAGGATGTGGAAAAGAAATCGAATGTAAACATAGGAACTTGGTTCTAGATTGCTGCCAATGCTCCCTATGTTTTTGTCCGGTAAAAGCTCACTAAAAATCGAGGCAAAAAATTGAATATTTCACTAACAAACCGTGACAAAATTGGACATATATAGTGGGCCTTCTCCTTCCTGGTGGCCAAGACCTGGAACAAACTCCCCCTCCGCATCCAACGAAGCGCAACACTACACCAATTCAGAAAGGACCTCAAGATCTGGCTCTTCGATTGACCTACAAAGCTGCTCGCACCCCCCCACACCCCCACCACCAGCCCCTTGAGTCCCTCCCGCGTGAGTAGTGCGCTTTAAAAACATCTGATTGATTGATTGGACAATAATTGTGGAAAATCTGATGATGATGCTATAATCATTCCGTTTTGCAATGAGAACACAGAAGGGTTATGCTTTTTATAAATACATTGCGGTGATTAACGTGGAACCAACAGAGTCACGAAGCGCACAATACTTTGGGCGGTGCGCTGCAAAGCACTAGATTGCCAGCGTCTAGACGATACCACTTTCTACCCTAGGCTCAGTTACTAAACTCTTTGCTGGCAGGTGCTCTGCCTTCTGTCAATGTCCTTCGTGAGCTTAAGTAAAGATCACTAAACAGAACAGTCACTTGTATTTATTCATTGGCCATAGTCCCCATCCCAGCCACTGACAGCTTTTTCAGCTACTAATAACCTGCGCATGTGCAGCATCATGCTGCACATGCGCAATTGCCATTTTTATCTGAGTGCTGGGTGCTGAGGCTATCTTGCTGCCAGCAGGACTCAGATAAAAATGGCAATTGCGGGTCTCATAATTCTCATTTTCAAACTGGCACCGGAAATGAAGCAGCAACATATTCTCTGTTTGGGGTATAGAACATGTGAAGACCAGGATAAAGAGACTTATGAAAGTCCAATCTGCCAATCTTTCATATTTCCATTTGACAAATTCGTGCATTTAACGGGGTGACAAGGGGAAAGATATCTGAAATCCACGAGCATTAGGAATCTGGACGGCGATGGGTGGAAACCGGTGCAAGACAGTGGGGGCTTTACTCCAAGAGGCACAGCAACCACGTCACTACTGATGACATCACGGTGGTTGCTGTGTTCCTCCAGTCACATCTTTCCTGCTCCACACCTGGAATCTCCGTGATAATCACGAGCTATCCTACAGCATGCAGAATATTCTGGACGCTGGCCCCTGCCCTGTTATCAGGGGGGACAAGCTTATCTCTGAGCAAGTTATCTGAGTAGGGGGCTTCGGTAATCTTCCCAGGCCTCTCACCACTGCATTCCTGCCGATTTGTAAACACTTGGGAGAACAGGCGCACCAACCTCCCTGTTAAATAGAGTCCATGATAAATCTCTCCCTAAAAGGGAAATGCGACAACGCGACAGCATTCGCCTATGATGCAGCCTCACAGCTCTGCGTGCATCAAAGCATGGAGGTCCAGAGCTCTCCTCTTTGCAAAAGAAAACACCGCGTAAAACCTATGATCTGCCTCCTTTGTAAGTATAAGAGAATTACGGGTTACACCTGTGTTTTTTTCAATTTCTAGGAGCAATTAACTAGGTATAGTCATGTTGCAGACTCCGGCAGACACAGGCAAACTCCTGCAAATCTCACAGTTAAAAATAACATCTCTGACACGGCCCTGTTAGCTGTCTCCTGGAGGCACAGGGCAGCATCGTTCGAAGGAAACGTTCCTAATTTAGTGAACACTTCAAGCCACGTGTTACCAGCACCGAACACGATGCAGTGACATTTCTCCGCGCAGCCCTCCCCCGAGCCGAAGTAGCTGCCACCACACCAGGCAAACTAGTGTAATTGCTGTCCCTTTGCCTGTTTTGCTTATGGCAATTAGCAACCTGAAATGTTAACATGAAGGAGTTCATCTCATTTATAAGGCCAGCCCCCTCCCCCCCACCCAAGCTAAAATATGCAGCCACTCTGTGCTTTATTGCCACCAGGAGATAAATGGCTGGTTTTCCTTGCTGAAGAATATATAATGGTTAAAAAGTCCCTTTTTTCCTCCAGCTCTACATAAATCACGGAACTAGTCAATATTTAATAATGCTTGCCTTGGTCGGGAGTCCCTTGATCAGGGCTGTCATGTGTAATAGCTCCCTCTCCGATATCTTTGACATAAAAGGCCGGCTTTACTGCAATACTAACATGGAGAGGGTCATTACGGATCGACATTTACCTTAATCTGTGACTGCCAACCATGAACCGATAAATTCCAGCCGGTTCCACTGGGAGAAATCAGTAAACTTCTCAGTGGAAAGAACTGAGGAAAAATTCTGCTAGAGAACAGAATACATTTTCTACAAGGGCTGCTCGGCAAATGAGTCCTGACCTAAGAAAGTTCTCTCACCGCGCGGCTTTACGTCGTATCGTAATGTTTTGATGCGCTGTAAGGCAGGCCTCTAAGCAGGGATGGTGGTCCTTGGATGGAAAGAAGAAATGTTCTCAGAGGATACAAAGTGTTCTCAGAGGATACACAGTGTTCTCAGAGGATACAAAGTGTTCTCAGAGGATACAAAGTGTTCTCAGAGGATACAAAGTGTTCTCAGAGGATACAAAGTAACATTGCCATTAGTGGAGGGAAGGAAGAATGCACTGTTGCATTGGCCACCTGGGGCGGAACGGCATCACTAACCGCTATCGCAGGTCTTGCCGACCTGCTACTAATGTTTATGCACTGTGCATAATGTCTCTATAATATGTCCGTCACAAAGTTGCTCATTGTTGGTGTATGTCTTAAAAAACTCCTTTTAAATACCTAGCTTTGCACCCAGTGCTATCATACTCATGTTGATAGTGATACACCTATTAAATCCCTTGCACACTCACATATGTGAGCTTTTGCAATACATGTGCAGGTTATGCAGTTACTGGGATTTATGTGGCACACAGACTACTGTTTAGCACTCTACTGCTTACTTCCCTTAAGAGGTGATTTCCATCGAAGACCTGAATCTAATTAAGGGTATGTCGAAGAGCTTATCCAATATTATACACATCTTGATTAGTAGTTCTGTGCATTTCCTTTTGATAAGGTGATGTGGGTGGCATTTCTTAGTTGTGAGTGCTGTTTGGTACAATGATAGCAACCTATATGGCATGCTAGGAAGTGCAGACTGTACGTTAAAGTTCTGTCTAATCTGTTCTACTGGATGTTGGCGTGTGTCTATCAGGATTGAACCTACATAGCTTATTGTACATTGTTGAACAATCAGGATTGAAGCTATAAAGCTATTTGTACATGGTTGTGCGATCAGGATTTAAGCTACATAGTTTATTGCACATTGTTGAACTATAAGGTTTGAAGCTACACAGCTTATTGTACATGGTTGTGCGATCAGGATTTAAGCTACATAGCTTATTGTACACTGTTGAACTATCAGGTTTGAAGCTACACAGCTTATTGTACATGGTTGTGCGATCAGGATTTAAGCTACATAGCTATTTGTACATGGTTGAACTATCAGGATAGAAGCTACACAGCTTATTGTACATTGTTGAACTATAAGGATTGAAGCTACACAGCTTATTGTACATGGTTGAACAATCAGGAATGAAGCTACATGGCTATTTGTACATGGTTGAACATAAGTACGTTTTGTCCTTTTTGCTTGGTTGGGTGTTTGTATCTGTATTATTGGGAGCCATGTGATAAACATTTGTACTGCATATCTGGGTGGTAGTGAGTGCATAAAAGGCATTCTGTCTAATAATGTATTTAGTCAGGCCTTTGTGTGTGGTGATTCTTAGAGGTTAGGGCTGCTCGAAGTTATGTGATTGCGGAATATAGACGTCTTTGTGCTGTGTTGGATGTATGTAAATTGTTCAGTCAAATGTGTTGCACTTTAGTGGTACCATGTGGCGGGAAGGGAAATGAAACACCAGTGGGGGCTGATGGCTTCTGCATAGGACGAATAAAGGAATATAAGTTTGTCAATGAGAAAAAGCAGAGGATAGGGTAATTTACAGGGGCCCAAGAGAAAACAGACGGGAGTGGAGGCCGCCTGATGACATGTTATTGTAAGTTTTGAAAGCACTTACACTCCTTAGCAAAATGTTGTGAGTAATATCGAGAATCAAACAACAATGCCAAATATACCTCAAGTCCTTTCAAGATAGCACCCAATATTGCACTACCTCAAATGAGAACATTGCCATCAGACAATTCTGTCAATCTTTACCTCGAGCTGTACCAGACAACCCTTGAATGATACTCCATGGATCTGGTATAGCATAACCTTGAAATAATTTGATATACTCCGTATGCCATCTAGAACCAGACATGGTATTCCTGCCAATACCTTTAAGATTGAAAATATTTCTCTAGGAGTAAATTAAAAGCTGCATGAATCCCATGCATGAAGGACAGAGTTGGAAGCAGCACGCAGACAGCGGTAAGAACCCCCAAAATAGAATTCCATATTTCTAGTGTTCAATGCCACGATCAACATACGTCTTTTCCCCCGATTGGGATTTGGCTGCACATAGGAATGGGTACAACTTGTGGCCAGCATGCAGCCTTCCCTTGTATTTTTGAATTTCATATTTCCAGGTGTTTGTTGAATGTGAAAAACAACTCGTTTGGCAGTTTTCAGTCTTAATTTGCTTGAGTACTTGCCCACCCAGTAGGTTCAAAGAGTAAGTTAAGTGTGAAGAATTGCATTTTGGTTTTGCTTGATGCCTAGAGCATGATACATTACCGTACTCTGCTTGGAGGCTTATAGGCACATGCATCAAACCTTTTTGCGATCGCAAACGGTGCGAATCGCAAAAATAGGCCGTTTGCGATCGCAAAAGTCAGTGTTGAAATGCATCAACTGTATATTTGCGAAAATCCATTTTTTCGCAAATATAAGGAATCGCAAAACATTCTGCGAATCAAATAGCGAATCGGTATTAGCGTGTCCGAATTAGCGAATCGCAAACAACGATTCGCTAAATGTATGCATGACAAGTCGCAAATAGCGATTTCCATGAAAATCGCAATTTAGCGATCGCTAAATAAGAAGGATCACAACCAGGTGGTAATCATGAGTGCAAATCACAGACAGGTGACAACCAACTGAAACCCATTTAAACACACCCAGAATGAGCCAGCACTGCTCACAATGGCAGGGATTTACCTGATGGCGAGGAGGATGAGGCTGCAGGCTGCCGCACACAGACGGAGGCGAATGAATGAGCGCATCTTCAGAGTCCGCATAACTTTGCTAGGCCAGCAAGAGGATGAGATATACGACAAGTATAGGCTCAATGCAGCAATGATCCATGATCTAATCAATGAATTGGACCCCATAATGCAACGACAGACACGTAGGACCAATGCCATCCCAACGCATGTGCAGGTCCTATGTTGCCTACACCTCCTGGCGTCAGGCAGTTTTCAGGGGGTCATTGCTGTTGCGGGAGGTGTGTCACAAAGCGCACTTTCAAGAATATTGAAAGCATTCCTTGATGCCATGATGGCCGTGATCGGGTCTCATATCAAGTTCCCTACCACCGCGCTTGACCTTGCAAAAACCAAACAGGAGTTCTACCAGATAGCTCGTTTCCCACATGTTTTGGGTTGTATTGATTGCACCCACGTTGCAATATGTCCCCCTGCAACACAGGAATATATATATAGAAATAGGAAATCTTACCATTCCCTCAATATTCAGGTCGTTTGCAATGCCAAAAACATTATCACTGACATTGTTGCGCAATTTCCAGGGAGTGCACATGACTCCTATATCTTCAGGCAAAGTGGCATACACACCCGTCTTGTCAGGGGAGAATTTGGAGAGGGACATCTGCTTGGTAAATATGTGTTATAGTTTATCACTGTCATTGTACGTATGTCAATGTGAAGCTGCCACTGACTCTTTGCTCCATTACATGTAGGTGACAGCGCATACGCCTTGCGTAATTACCTAATGACGCCTTACCTCAATCCCACAACTGCCAATCAACAGAGGTACAATGCAGCACATATGTCGACAAGGAACATCATAGAGCGCACATTTGGGCTGTTGAAGAGCCGATTCAGATGTCTACATAAGACCGGTGGAGCACTGAAGTACAACCCTGAACAATGCTGCAAGATAGTAGCGGCATGTGCCATGCTGCACAACATAGCGACAAGGGGAGGAATGGACATCGAGGTGTCTGACAGCGATTCGGAGGATGGGAACCAGCAAGTGCCACAACACCATGCAGCACAAGGGGCAGGCGCAGCAGAAGGGCGTAGGAGAAGATTTGACATCACACAAAATTATTTCTGAGGTGAGTAATGATGACACAGAAACTGACTATTGCTATCAAAGTATTCTTTAATTAAATAAAATTGCCATGAGTGTTCAAGCACACTTGTAATCTGACCAGTGCAAAGGACATAAGTGGTTTGCAAATGTCAATTCACTTGTCAGTCTGTGAAAAGTCAAATCCAAATAAATGGTTACGTCACCATAGTGGAATGCACTTGTACATGGCAGTCTAGCGCTTTTTCCCACGAACACCCAGACGCCTGTCAGACCCAGCATTGTCATCCGTTATGTTGGAAGCGGCGGGGGTACTGCTGCGTGTGTTGCGTCTTCCTGCAGTGCGGACTGGAACAGCCACACTACTTAGGCTTGAGCCACCCTCACTACCCTCTTCGGGCGTCAAATTGTTGGCCGCAATTGTGGAAGCATTTAGCAAATCAACTGCATTGGTGACCTGGTCCAGTGCTTTAGCCACATCGCCGCTCCAATGGCACATTTCAGTTTGCATGGTCACAGACCTACGCGCCAGCAGTGCAGTTGTCGTGGCCAATCTATTGTTTGATTTAGCAAACATTTTCAATTGCACCATTAGTTGACGATGCTGTCTCTTCTGGGATACATTTCCCTCATGCATCACCTTGCTCAGTTGCTGCACACTTTCTGACAGTACTGCTAAGTTGCTAGCCATCTTGCCAACTTGCAATTGTACTAATCGTGTGTTTTTTGTCTGCAGGCGCTGCATACGGAGCATCTGTCCCTCAAGACCACCCCAGACATCACTTGGTTGCTCCTCCTGCTGTGTCCTGAGTGCTCTTCCTCTCCTACGCCGGGCTCTGTGATTAGTTCTGGGGACCTGTGGTTGTGTTTTTGTGATGGAAGTTGTCTGGCCATGGCTGCCACCTGGTGTTGCATCAGCCTCATCATCTTCACACTCCATGGTGACTAGGGATGGAACAGTAGCCCTGCGTGACTTGGTTGGACCTGAGGGATTTATTTGCACCACAGGTGTGTCCATCTGTTCACCTGCGCTGGTGTCCTGCATGTCTGGGGAATCGCTATCCACATCTTCTACACGTTGCGCATCTGTGAGGTGAAACAGTGCAACACTGTATTATTTCATGTCTGTGATATTAATTGCACAGTAATAAATATCTGCCTTTGTAAATGATTTTATACTCTATTAAGCTTTTTTGGGTTGTTACTCTGAGATTTGACATTTTAACTGCTTCACCTGACTACATCTCCCATAATGCCCCTCACCTACTGAACGCATTGTGTACTGGATGTTCAGGGTCAGCACTTGGGCTGTACTGTGGTCGAGTTCTACCTTTACATTTTGTAACACTAAGAAAACATACATTCATCTTACCTTCAGATGTGTTTGCTGCTCCGGACGTGTCCAGCTGGGTCACACCAACAACAGCTTCTGGCTGGATGGTGGATTCAATCAAGTCCTCCATGGGAGTGTTCCCAGTGTCTGTTGGTGTTCCCCCTCCTGTCTTCTTTGCCTCCTTCAGGCGGTCAGCTATGCGCACCTTAGCCCGACTGCGCAAGTCGTACCATCGTTTTTTGAGTTCTTCAATGGTGCGGTGTGTCACCCCAATGGCATTGACCCTGTTTTGGATCCGGAGCCAGATTTTCCTTTTCTCCTGCTCTGCCACTTTCAATGATGCCTTTCCAAACAGCTTGTCATGGCTGTGGACTACTCCCTCAATGAGGGTGTCAATTTCTTTTTCTGCAAATTTAATTTTGCGTTTCCTGCCTGTTTGGCTCTCCTCTGCTGTTTGTGAGGCTTCCATTTGATATCACAGGTTTCTCTTCTGTCTCTGTCACACTCCTGTTCTGCTCCCAGAGCCAGCTCCCTCCTCTCCCTGACACTGTGCACTGGAAATGAGGCTGGTGCTGCTCACTTCCTGGTTGTGATGTCATCAGGATGCATCAAACAGCGACTTCGGTATTAGCGATTTCGCTAATTGCGAAATCGCTAATAGCGAGTTCGCAAATGCCGGAATCGCAATTTATTTAGCGATTTTTAGCGATTCGCAATATTCTCGCAATTTTTTTGTTGCATCGTGTTTTGCGAGTCTTTATTTGCGATTCCTTAAAATTCGCAAATAAGGACTCGCAAACTCTCTTTTTGATGCATGTGCCTGTTAGTGATATGTCTGAATAGAGAGGAGGAGTAAAAATAGAAGCCTGTTTGGGGTACATATTACATACAGAAAATACAGGCAAAGGTGAAGAAGGCTGATTGCCCCGTTTAGTCTGGGCAGTTATGAAGCACCTGTTGGGTTTGGTTAGTGAGAAATAATGGAATCCAGCTTCTAAAGCGCAATGTCTGCTCCAAACAGAAGCCTCCCGGCGCTATGCTGTGATAGGGAAGTAGGATCCTATTGCACGTGTCTGACCAGGCGAGTCTTCAAACTAGCCTTAAAGATGGACTCTGAAGTTACACACCTAAGAGGTTCTGGGATGGAATTCCAGAGGCTGGGGACCAAAAATGAGTAAGATATTCCCCTAGCTTTTGTTTCCTGCACACTAGGAATTCATACATGCTTACGATACCTGCCTTAATAGTTAGATGTTCAGATGTTTGTTGCTTGGGCTAAATTCCTTGCATTGAGGAGTCATGTGTTTTTTTTACATTTCCCAATTTATACCCATAGATTCTTGTGTAGATGTGTTGTTCAACCAATACAGATTTAGCTTGCTGGTTTCTATAAAGTCCTTTGCCTGGCTTGAAATGTTTTGTTTTGGCAGAAATTCTAACTTTCCATTTGTGAGTGTCTAAACAAATCATTACAGTGGGAAGCAAATATATTTGCCACCATCGCACATGTAATCATAAAGCAAGTCACACTTAGCAATTGACTGCCCAACAAAACTAACTGCTTCCATGCTAGCCATAGTGGTATTCAAGCCTTGGAAAGTCCCTCAGCACATACATTGCCGGAGCGAAACACAGCCGTCCAAAGCTATCGATGCCACATTCACATTAATTATCACCATGAAATATGCAGCAATTTACACCAAATATGTAAACAGTTAACTCATTTAACTTAAATTGCAGTAATTGAAAAACATGATACCAGCAACAAGGCTGTTAAAATAACGAGTGCTTTGAATTAAACTGCTATACTTTCAAAGTTTTGGTAATTAATCTCAACAGGTTTATACCTTGTAGGTAAAACACAAAGCACTAGAAAACAACCAGCAAACAACCGTGCTCTCATTTTCACCAATTAAAGTCCTCTATACATCAACCTTATTCCAGAATGCAGCAGCCTTCACAGTGAATGTGTTTCCTCCTATTTTGAGGGGTTGAAATGTGGAATGTGCAGTCGCTGTCCAGTAGACGATTTAGCTTCAAATCTATTTTATTGGTTTTCAGAAGAACAATAACGTGTTCAAAACTATAACCTCACCTACATCCACTGGCTGGTGAGGTGAATAATGGTTGGGGAGAGTGGGTAGGCTACGTAGAGGGGGTGTTGGGGTGACACGGGAGGTAGAAGGTTTGAGTCCAAATATTCCAGGACGGTGGGTGTAGGCATTCTCTGTTCTGTTCCAGGGTGGTGACCCGGTGCCACATGCCTTATGTTTTTGATGTCTGCAGCCACTTCCTGCATCAGGGTAAGTATGTTATTCAGCAGCGCATTGAATAGGGTTTCCATAAAAGTGTGCATGATCGGTGCCTCACCCTCCAGAGAATCTGCCATTTCCGCCTCACGGGAGATACCTAGAGGGGCAATGCACCTTGTGGCTGATCACTCTTGGTGGATGACTTAGTGAGCATTTCCTTAGGTATGGTATCTTGTTTCACGCGACGAGTGGCCATGGTGTCACCAGATCTCCTCTGTATGGGGATGTGTTGCAGGGGCAAAGTTTAGTGCCTTGCAAGGGTAGTTTCTCAAGACCAGTACATCTCAGACTGTGGAACCCTCCGGTGCTCATGATCTGACAATAAGGAAGACCCCTCAGAGTGCAGGGGTGAATTATGTGGTAGGGGATCAAGAGGGGTCCCAACAGTCCCCCCGATGTCATGTTGCTAATTGGCTTCTCTCTGGCCCCGGCTCCTGTCTGTGGTGTGAGCCCCCTGCTCAAGACTCGTTAGCCAGGCTCAGATTCACAGCAGCAGCCCTCGACTCAGCCGCTAGGGGTGTCCGCCACTGCTCGTTCAGGGCCCATGACTACACGTCCCCATCCGGAGCTTCTGATGTTATGCGGGGGCACAGCCACGCTTCGGCCCACAGCACCACCCCTTCTCAAGCCCTTCGCTTCAGGTGTTGAGCGGGAGCACTGCCATGTGACATTCCAGCTCCTCCTTCTCCACATGCTCTGGGGTGGGTTTAGGGCCCCCTGCGGTGTCACCATCTAAGGAGCCGCAGCTATAGCGAGTCATCGAAGCGCCTGCAGGCTGTGTGGATGTGCGCTATGCACACTGGTCTTACTGTGTGGCCACAGCTGGTTTGTTTTACCAGGGCTCTACTGCTCGTGCTCCGCTGCTGCCACCATCTTGGCCACACTCGCTGCCGCACGGTCACAGCACCCATTCCACTGTAGCAATCCTTGGTGGCAAGTAGCTATTCTGGCTCCCCTATTTGTACTTGGGTGTTCCCTACCCCAAGATATATTTAGTTTGGCAGGGGGGCAGCTCAATCCAGCCGCATAGAAATTTAGGCAGCAGAGCTACACGAAATCACTCCTACTCGGACGCCATTTTGGACATGCCCCCCAGTAGACAAAGTAAAGGAGTGAGACAGATGGTATCTGATAAATTTGCTTTGGAAGAATTCCAACCGAGATTTCTGGATTACATTCTTCATTGTACAAAGTGATTTAAAGCAAATGTAGGACTAATGTGTAGTCACTCTAGAGTTTGTACTGCAGAAGTTGGGATGTTTCTTAAATCCATGCAGAGTAGACATTAGGCCACAGCAATATGTACCAGCAAGAGCAAGTGTAATGAAAAAGCTTGCTAAAGGATGTTAGCAAAGTTCGATCTGAAAATTAGTTCAGACAGAATAGAAGTAATACCAAATTGAGGGAATGGTAGGAAGTGAAAAAAACATTTAGAAATTCAAGATGCTGGAAGTAGGTTTTAATGACCTTATTTATTGGCATTCTAAAAGAGAGATTACCATTTACTAAGAGGAGATGTGGATTGCATCCAAAGAAGAACATGTAAAGGGTGTCAGTATCTATTTCAGCCAAGCATTATCATTATTTTTTTGGATTGCACTTTAAGTGGCTTTGTGTAGTCTACTGGTTACATCCGACTAGGCAACTGTTTACGCAGTTGAAATTGTGGGGATTATCCTTCTTTATTTTTATGAATATCTAGTGTCAATTGCACAGTTGTAGCATAACTATTAAAAGAAACAGATACGAGCAGCTTTGCGGCTGAGGTGCATGTTAAATGAGGGGATGGAGAGTGTTGGACTTGGCCCTATTTGCAGAGTTAGCTTCACACGTTTTGCTTCTTCCTCCTATTTTTTCCTGACCTCTTTTTGTTGGCTTTAGGATTCTGGGCACTTTACCACTTCTAATCAGTGCTAAAGTGCGTATGCTCGCTGTGTAAATTATGAACATAATTGGTTTCCCATGACTGGCATATCTGATTTACTGGTAAGCCCCTAGTAAAGTGCACTGAGTGTGCCAGGGTCTGTAAATCATATGCTACTAGTGGATCTGCAGCACTGATTGTGCCACTCACATATGTAGCCCTGCAACTCAGGTCTGACAATGTATTGTCTGCACGCAGTTTTGAGCTGCCATGTCGACCTGACAAGTGCACCCACGTGCCTGGCCCTAACCTTCCCTTTTTCTATATGTAAGGCTTCCCTCAGGTAGGCCCAAGGTACCTCCATGGGCAGGGTGCAGTGTATGTGAAAGGTAGGACATGTACTGGTGTGTATGACAGATCCTGATTGTAAAATACAGTGTATTTCATTTTTCACTACAGGAAGGCTGTTTGCCCCATAGGATAACATGGGAGGTACTTTGTAACATCTTACAAGTATAACTACAAGATAGAGAATTAGAGTTTAGGCTCTCTTTTTTGTATGCCACTTTTAGATAGTATACATTTTCTTGTCTAACCATTGTGTGTGCCTCTGCCTGTTTGTGGATTTTATCTCTGGTTTTGGAGTGACAGAGGCTGGGGATGTGCATTCACTGTAGACAGCCACTGAGGGGGTTGAATTGTTCCTGACCCTTCCTGGATGACTCAGAGCTGAGCATAATACTCCTTGGGTGCATTTAGAGTAGTGAGAGGAGTTTTACTGCAACTAAATAGGGCCTGACCCCCTGGCACAATGATGTCTACACCCCCTGTGGTCATACTGCACCAGTGTGGACAGAACTGGTTTGGACTGGGTTTAGAGACCCTAGCACAAAGAAGAACAAAGACAAAATGGGGTATAACTAGTGGACCTTAAACCCCAGAACTTCAGATCACTTCTGGACTCAAGAGGAACCTTTGCCAAGGAGAAGAGCTGGAGAGATGTGAGGAGGAGTACTGCCCCTTTGCTGTTTGGGGTTGGCCTGCAGTTGCTGCTTCTGCCAAGGAAAGGACAAAGACTGGAATTTTGCTGAGAAACCTGCTTGAAGAAGAACCTCCAAGGGCCTGTGTGTGATGGCCTCCTGTTCTGAAGTAGTCGCAGGGACACAAAGTCTTCACCCCTAGCTCCCCTGAACTCTACTGCTGAGAGTTCTGACCTGCCAGGAGTTGCCTATTCCAGTTTTGGGCCTCTGGAGGTTGTTCCTGCTGTTGGGTGCTGGAAGCAACTTGAAAGAAGCAAGAAAACCTGTCTCCGACGCCATCAGCGTTGCCGCTGTGATGCCGCGACCTGCACCGAGGCCAGGGGCACCACTCGTGAAGTGCATGATGCACGACCATGCCTGCACAGCAGCTCTGACGCCTTTCAATGCCCTTTGACACCTGCAGTTATCGGCATTCCCAACGCCAGAGCTCGTACCAACTCCATCATCGCCAACGCCTGCTTCCTGTTATCGCGGGCCGATAACTGCCGAGGGTGACACCATGAACTCGCTGGCTTAGTTTTGCCTTACTTGAACCGATGGCTCACCGCCGACGCAACTGACTTCCACTGTCCTGGATTCGACACTTCGCCACCTCGTGGACACGACACCTGGCCTACCCTGTGGCAGCCAGGGAGTCGGCCTCAACCTCGGCACCGATGCCTCACCTCCACAAAGCGTGCATCGTCATAGAATTCGTTATCCAAAGATACTGTTTGTTTGGGGGTCCAAGTTTCTCCTTGCCCGATGCCATGCACCTCACGGTTGTTGCTGTCATGACTTTGCAATAGCCCCAGGTGGAGCTATTTGTTTTCTACAAGCTTTACTCTTGAAATAACTGTTTTGAAGTGCTATTTTTATTACATGTATGTTACATTTTTGTTGTTTTGCTCTTGTTGAGTTTAGATAAAGATACTTTATTTTTCTAAACTGGTATGGTGTCCATTTGTGGTGTTATCACTGTATTACTGTGTGTTTTGAGTGCAAATACTTTAAACATTGCCTTTGGGATAAGCCTGTCTGCTCATGCCGAGCTACCAAGGGGGTGAGCAGGGGTTATCTAGAGTGTGTCTCCCCTTACCCTGACTAGAAGGAAGGGTCCCTACTTGGACAAAGGTACCTACCTCCTCCAACTAGAGACCCCCATTTCTAACAGAGAGTCAGAGGGTTACCAAGCATGGGGCAATGTCAGTCATGCCAGTGCTGAGCACCAGCAAACACCGGCACAGCTTTAGCACTGGTGCAGGCCTATGGTAAATGAGCTTGCATCTTTTATTGCATGCATGTTGCATTTCTTTTTCACTGTCACATGAGCTTCGACCTAATGTAGCATTTCAATGCTATATTGCATATGCAGTTTACATTTTATTAATGGATTGAGATATGGCCCAGAGCAATTGCCAGTGGCTGAGATTAACTCAAGCTTTCCATCTAGCGTTCCATCCATCAGCTTGCTGTTGTTGCGGTCGACACCCTAAGTGTGACTGATATGCCCAGATGAGGGTTCCATGCTCACTATGCTACAGGAATGAAGCTATACATGGCTAATAAGGGGCAAACCCGATCCTAGATTGCTTGTTTTCCTGTTCAGGGAGGACCTGGCTTGGCAGTTCGGGCTGGACTGTTCCTGTTGGAGAAGAATCAAGACTGATTTGCATATGGCTGGGCCCAAACTGAGGTGGCATGGTGAGCGAAAAATGATGGATTGGGATGCGGCCCAAACGATTGCCAGTGGCTGATATTATTTCAAGCATGCCATCGATCACCTAGTTGTTGTTGCAGTTGGCATCCTAAGTGCGCCAGTGTTATACCTGGCATCCTTGGTGTGGTATCACCTAACGTTTTGCCTTTAGACCGCCTGCTTTAGCTGACTTTGTTTTTGCTGGCCTTAGGATTCTGCGCATTTTACCACTGCTAATCAGTGATAAAGTGCTTGTTCACTTTCCCTAAAATGTGGTAACATCAGCTTATCCACAATTGGCATATATAATTTACTTGTAAGTCACTAGTGATGTGCACTACCTGTGCCCAGGGCCTTTAAACTAAGTGCTACTAGTGGACCTGCAGCACTGATTGTGCCACCCACTTAAGTAGCTCTTTAAACATGTCTCAGGCCCATGATTGCAGAGCCTATGTGTGCAATTTTAAAGTGCCATGCTGACCTGGCAAGTTAAACCTCTTATCAGGCCTAAACCTTCCTTTTTAATACATATAAGTCACCCCTAGGCAGGCTGTGACCAGCCCAGACGGCAAGGTGCATAGTAAAGCAGGACATGTACTTTTAAGTTTTACATGTCCTGGTAGTGAAAAACTATTTAAATTGTTTTTACTACTGCAATGTCTGTCTCTCCCTTATTACATTTTATAAGAGTAATTTCTAAATGGGAAGAGATGACCCCTTTAACTTTGGTGTCTCCAGAATAATAATTTAAAATCCTAATTTATGGTGAAGTCATATTTTAAACTGCAGTTCTAAAAATATGTTACACATTGCTTCAAGTTATGCCTGACTGCTCTGTGCCAAGCTACCAGAGGTTGAGCGCAGGTTAATTTGGGGTTTGATTGTGCCTTACCCTGAAAAGGGTTGTGGTTACTGCTTGACAAGGGCTCGCACCCCAGTAAACCAACAGACCAATTTCTAACAGATGAGTATGCCAAGACATGGGTACCATGCTCACTGTGCCACTGGGGTCAAATTGTACCTGGCTGAAGAGCCCATAATAAGGGTGAAACAGGCCGGAGGTTGCTCGTATTCCAGTTCAGGGAAGACCTGGCTTGGCAGTTTTGGCTAGACTTTTCCCATTGGAGAAGGGGAAAGACTGATTTGAATATGGCTGGGTCTAACCTGAGGAGGCATGGGGGACAACAAAAAAATGGATTAAGATGCAGTCCGAGCAATTGCCAGTGGCTGAGATTAATTCAAGCATTCCATCCATCACCTTGCTGTTGTTGCAGTTGATGCGCTTAGTGCGACGGGTAAGCCCAGACGTGAGTCCCGTACTCAGTGTGCCATTGGAATCAAGCTATATCTGGCTGAAGAGCTCATCATTAGGGTGAAACTGGTTCTAAGTTGCTTGTATTCCAGTTCAGGGAGGACCTGGCTTGGCAGGTTGGACTGGACTGTTCCCCTTGGAGCAGGGTCAAGACTGATTTGCATATGGCTGGGTCCAAACTCAGGTGACATGGTGGGCAAAAACGATGGATTGGGATGCGGCCTGAGCGACTGCCAGTGGCTTAGATTAATTCAAGCATTCCATCCATCACTTTGTTGTTACATTTTATTCAGAGCACAACAAAAAACAGATGTTCTTATTATAACAGATCAAATCTTGAACTATTTCCATTCTTGTTCTATACTTTGACATAACGCCTTTTACTTCTGCAGACCATCCTTTTCATTTGCTAATGCAAATTCTTAAAGTCTGACTTTTTCCTACTGATGCGAGGGTAACGCCTTAATTTTTAGTTAGGGAGCTATAAATAGCTTTGGACATTTAAGTAAAAGGGGGAAGAAGAAGTAAATAAATCCCAGAGAAGGGTTTACCTCCACAGAGAAGTGTTTCGATGCATATGGCACACGGTTACCTTGCTTTCCAACTTTATCGAGAAAATCTTGTTATCCTAAGGTCCTGTTCCTTACAAGTTGAATATATTTTCGTGACATTTTTCAGCAGATGCCAAAAAGGCACATTCTGAGGAAGGCAGGACGACAGGAAAGGATAAGCAAGAACCAACTACTGCAGTTCGTAACCCTTGCCATTCTGATTTAGAAAGCAATCAACATGCACACTTTTTTGCAAGCCTTTGTTATTTATGATTTAAATATTTTGAATGATTTTAAATCGCGAGCCCAGCCACAAAGAGTAACAAGGGACTTTATATAGAACAGAACCAGTTACATTAGAACAGTGTAACATAGGCATAAAGTCAGAAAAATATGACAGCAGAATTTTAGCCAGGCGGCAGCTATGAAGGAGTTAGATAAAGAAGGTGGGGGCGTAATCCGAGAAGAGTCCCCGGCGCGAAACACGTCAAGTGGGGACTTATTGTACGAGGTGAATTTTGAACAGATGAGCGTTCAGGTTTTTCCCCACAAAGATTGGGCATTTTGGTTGCATGTGATAGATTCAGCTAATTGATCCGAAAGTCAGGGGGAGAAGGTTTTGTTGAATGTTTTGGCTGCCTTTGTTTTAGGAATTCCCAGAAGGAGCCTAAATTTCCTTTTGGCATTCTTCACATCCTGTGTTTTTCAATGTATCCTTTAGGTAGAGATGAAGCCCACAGTGGAGAACTTCGCAGGCATCTCACAGTAGCCAGTGGAGATCTTTTAGGATATGGAGGATGAAATCTGAATTTACAATAAGTACAGAAAGTTATGTGTGATTAAAGAAAGTGATCATGACATGTGCACAGCAATACAGTAAACGCATTTCTATCAATACTGCTGCGGTCTTATTATTCCTTATGTGTTCTCCCCAATTACCTGCTGGCACCACGAATGTGGGGGACATGTGGCACTTAGGAAAGTAATAATAAATCAAATTAACCATCCACACGTCTCTCTATTCAAATAAGTCAATGTGAAGTCAATGATGCAGTTTTCTAGTCACACCGCACTGCGCTAACCACCACTCACCGAGCCACATCTCACTCACATTTTCTGACTGTCCCTCACTTAAACTCTCACTCCTGGCCAACATTCCCAGATTTACCTCTTTTTCCCAGTTTTACCTCTTTCCTGGACATCTGATGAAATAGGTACAACCAAAATCTGCTAAAAAAAAATTAGGAAAGCACACAGTGAATAGGACGAATCAGCACAGGTAGTGGATGCTTCATGACGTGTAAAAGTAGGAAGCAGAAAGTAACTATTTGTAGTAGGCAGCACCAATCCTCAACGCATTACAATAATCATCCTCAAACGTATTTGTTGGCAAGTGAAAGATACTGAAAACAGGGGCGTAGGAAAAATGTGGCCATGCCACTTTAAATAATAAAAAAAAGGCCTGACAGCAAAATACTGATAAAATAAAACTCACTAGTGAGCAGTCCCAAAATATATGCTAACATCCTACCACTAGTAACAGTTAATGCACTGGACAGAGAGCGATGATCTGAATTAGGGAATAAGGGGGACGTTTCCAGCCTGTACGCTAAGGGATGCTCATGGGTTGGGAAGAGTCTGGATTCCAGCCTTACAGTGGATCAATCAGTACCACTTCACCTCTCTCCTTCAGAGGAACCAGGATTCAACCACCTTGTTAGTGTGTGACCAGCATTACTGGAGTCATCTTCTACAACAAACCGACAGCAATCCAGGAAGCTTTGCCTTTGACACCTCTCTGCACACCCTGATATAATCTCGGTTTTACTAGATTTACTTTAAAAAAAAAAAAACAAGATTCAGAACTGATACATTGGCAGGCAGCTGTCTGCATCAGCGGAATATTTTTTCAACTTCTAGAGGAAACTCGCAAATTAATGTATAAATGAAAGGGAACAAGGGGGATGTTCATAAATAAAGGCAGCTATTAAAATATCTAATGTAAGAACAATTCAATATTGGTGTCAATAATATGAAAAAAAAAAACATGTTGCTACTATGATAAAATATAAAGACCTTAAAGAATATTCGAAATCATTGGCAATTGGCATATCATGAAAGTCATTATTTTCCCAGAAACGCATGATGGAAATGATTGGGTGGAACAAACAGACACGCATTCCGAGAAATCAAAATTGAAACCCTCAAAATGATGAAAATGTTCAATATTTCTTGCAGGAAAGCACCCCACAAAGTACAAACCAGTATAGTTCTTGAACAATAGTGTGAAAAGCTTTATGCCTTGACTATTCAAAAACAAAATAGTTTTAAATGCCTTGTTCTAAGTGGTCATGAAACTCCTCAGTGATTTGCAATAGCCTTCTAATCAGGGCAACTGGAATAATGCGGCTGGGGGGGTAAATGATGCTGCTGGGTGGACTAAACTATGTGGTAAAAAAAGGCAAATTATGCAGCATAATGTGACACATTTTTGATATTACTTCATTATTTTGCAATTTTTACACTTGTTAACCCTGTCTGGGGATGGGTGCACCCTGTTAGTACCAGTTTAACACCCACATATAGCACTAAGTAACAGAAAGGTAACCAGTCTAGCTCTGCAAAGGGCCTTCCACTGCGCTGCAACACTCACTGAGTGTCTAGTAATTTTTGAACCGTTCGAGCTAGAAACAACATTTCTTTTGTTACAATCTGCTGACTATGTAGCAGATGATGGATTATGTGGCAAATGCAGGATAATCTGTAATCATGCAAAAACCACAGCGGCTGCACATTCGCATAGTTCCCAGCTACGAAGCAATGGAGCGCTGTACAATAGTAGATAAATGGTGAGGTACACATCAAAGTGGGAAAAGAGGAATGAGATAGAGCAGGGTGGCAGAAGTGAATATGTGTGAGAGAAGGAAAGAGCAATGCAGGAATCATCAATGCCTGAGAGAGTCTGGTACATGGTTGCGGTCCATGCTAATGCCAACCATGTTATGGGTTATAACGTTAATTTTAGCATGTTGTTCAAAATTTACCTTGATCAATGTAGAAAAGTCCTGTCAGGTATACTGCATTTGTTAGAAGCCCATTTGGTTTGTCAGGGGCTTGCCATTTCACTTGAATTGTCCTTGAATCCATATTGGCTACAAAAATGGCCACTTGTCCTTCGGGTGCAGACTCCAAAGTTCGAGCCTCTTGCTGAAAATTAACCAACATTAAAAACACAAAACATCAGTAAGGTTCATCATTGCCACGATAAGGTAAAATGCAAAAAGCAAATGCATTGTGTTCAGCTTTGCTGTACATTCTCTGTTTCAAAGGTTCTGCACATAGTACCCGACAACATGAATAATATGCTCATGTTTGAGGGATTCTGATATAGGAAACAGTGAAAATTGTCTTCCTCGTGAAAAACCTGAGTAATCCACTGCCAGTGTTCTGCAGACAGTGTTTTCAACAATGTATATATCTTCAAGAGACAAAACAATAAGCATATACTTAGACAGAGGATCACCACCACGGGAACCACCAGAACCACCAACTGCTGCTCACAAGATCTTTGTCTACACAGCAAATTCTTTAAAGAATGCCACACAGGGGCAAATCATGTTACATTACTTACATAGTGAGGTGCACTCATAAAACATCCATGTTGACAGATGATGACCTCCACAATGGCAAGCAAACTTACAGTAATCACCACCACCCATTATATTTTATTAGAACTTTGGAATGTGGATACAATTGGATACAATGGAGTGCTCCGTGCTTCTACGGGCTGGTAAAAGCCTGCAAAGCAACATTCCAATGTTTTTTTACACAGGCCTCTCGGAGCCACAGGGGATTTTAACCCCCTCGGACTCCGAGAGGCCTTTGTTTTATTTGTTAGCCCTCTAGTGGCAGAATGTTCTAATAGCCTTATAGCCCTTCGTAGCTGGGCTATACCGGCCATTATAGTCCCGCTCCCTTGTTAAAGGCCCTCGCCTTTGGTTCGGGCCTTTAATGCTGAAGCGGGCATTTAATGGCTGTTATAGCCCACAACGGCAGGCTATAAATCTATATTAGAACTCCTTATATGAAGGTCCAACAATTCCTGTAATAAGCTGAATTACCCAAGCAGTGAAGCCTGTGCACTGCATAGCCTTCTAACATCTACTGTGAGCTTACATAAGCCATTGCTACTGGATCATTTGAGAAAAGAGAAGGGAAACTGTGAGACTCAGCCACTGTACTCTATTCTCTCAAAGGTTTCTTGGGTACAGAGACTGTATGTGGAAATAGAGCTGCAATTTGGGGGTACTAAAACGCAGCCTCTGTACATGTGGCATATGAAAAGCAGCAACACTACGGGCCCGATTCACAGAACAAACTTAAGACAAAATCCTAAACTTAGTACCATTTTGGTATTCACAGAATGCACTTACTACTTCTGGTATTCACAGAATGAACTTACTACTTTTGCGATTCACAGAATAAACTTACTACTTTTGCTATTCACAGAATAGATTTACGACTCCTAACTTTACGTCCGCACTCGGGCCGGAAACTCCGGCCCGGAGGCGGAGCTTCCGGCCCGGAGGCGGAGCTTCCGGCCCGGAGGTGGGGATTCCGGCCAGTTGCGGAGATCCCCACCTCCGGGCCGGAAGCTCCGCCTCCGGCCCTGAAGCTCCGCCTCCGGCCCGGAAGCCCCGCCTCCGGGCCGGAAGCCCCGCCTCCGGGCCAGAAGCTCCGCCTCCGGGCCGGAAGCTCCGCCCCCGGGCCGGAATTTCCGGCCCGAGTGCGGACGTAAAGTTAGGAGTCGTAAATCCATTCTGTGAATAGCAAAAGTAGTAAGTTTATTCTGTGAATCGCAAAAGTAGTAAGTTCATTCTGTGAATACCAGAAGTAGTAAGTGCATTCTGTGAATTCCAAAATGGTACTAAGTTTAGGATTTTGTCTTAAGTTTGTTCTGTGAATCGGGCCCTTAGAGCCTCATTATGAGATTACTCTGTGGAGTGACAAGATGAGCAAGTGAAAGGGAAAAGGCATGCAGGCATGAGGTTCATCCTTTGAAGGAAGTCCCCTACAACAACAGAACTTATAGAGAATGGGTCATCAATATCGCCAGGGCAAATCTATCAAGCCAGCTATTCCTTCACCACACAGAACATCATGCAAAGTTTTACTCCTCACCTTCATTCCCTCCTGATTACGCACATGGAATCACTGCTTACCACAGCAGGTCATTCATGATCCTGGACAATGATTTGGTAAAATATGTTTACAGTTTTATACGAATTAGGTTTGTATATGAGAAAATAACTGGGTTTCCTCATTCCTTCCATCTCTGTAGGTGGTTATTCAGATGTTCTTAGACATTGCCATCAAGCCCAAGGTCTACAATTCATTTATTTGTAGATATGGTAATTGCTAGCATCACCAGTGGAGTAATCATGATGCTGAACCTACGGGTGTTTGGGCCCTCAGGTAATCCCTTTGTCTCTCTTTCAAAAAGCTGTTCTTACATAACTAAGATACAGTGTGCCCCCAAAAATATTTGCCTTTATCACTAAAACAAAAGAGCAACCGATAAGCTACAATTGAACAAACTGAAGTTCTTTGCTAAACTCAATTTTACTTTTTTTTATAAATCTTCTTTAAGTAGTACTGCTACTTCCACTTAATAGCCCACATTAGGGATTCAGAGAACCATTGGAGAACCATGATGAACCAGATGTATTTGTAAAAAAGAATGGTCTGTCCCTCTAAGGTCCTCACTACGAGTTGTAATGTACTGGCGGGGTGCAAACTCAGCACCCATAAGTACTGGTACTGTGTAGTAAAATCCAATGAGTAACGCTAAATTAGGAGGTAAACTTTATGGAATGGGGAATAAATGTGCAGACCCTGTTTTCTCAGGTGTAGACTTGTACAGATTTCCCAATTCCATAGAATGTAATACTCCCATTTAACATTGCTTTGAGCGGGTGGTAAATGAGAGCACAGGGCTTCTGTGCATGGCAGGGGTGGAGGGTGGAGGATGAGAAGGTAAGGGAAAGAAGTATCCTTGCACTGGCAGAATTGGTTTCTTCCCCTTTGCCAGACAAGGAGGTAAGGTGAGGCCATGGAAAGAGATCAAGCTACTGTTGCAACTGAAGCCTAAAGTGATCTTTACCAGCTAGATTTTCAATCCAGTAAAATGGAGCCTGGTGTTCCCTCACTTGGGTACAAAAATTACCAAGTCATGCATGAACAAGTGGAGTGCAATTCTCTACAGGAATCTTGCTATGCCCAAATCAGGCTGATAAAAGAACCCAGAACTATGTAGGTGTTACTCCTGCTGCCATGATGTGTGTAAAGCACTGTATGGCAGAAACAAGTGTCAGCTGAGCCTGTTCAAGTGCCAGAGATACTGTAAAAGAGAAAAATCCATCACAAGAAGGCACTGAAATTATTCTGCATCTTTGCATCAACCATTAACCACTGAGATTAATCCAGCGATGTTATATTCATGTTTTTCTTCCTCACTGGAGTTTTCCAAAAAGAGTGTCTGGAATATTTCACTGGACTACCTTTTCTCATCTATGTTACAGAAAAGGTCAAAAGACATTTTTCTTCAACCTCCGGTACCCAGGAAGGCTCAGCCTAACTTTGGCCCCAAGTGCTCATATATTAATGTTTGGCCTCATTGACTTTAATTGGTAAGACAAACATTTTTTCTAGCATTTTAGCTCCACTTAATTCCCTTCAATAAATATACTGTTCAATATATGGACTTCTAGCGATCTTTAGTAATACAGACAGTGCAAGAAACTAGAGTATTAGTTGAGGGGGTCATAATCACTATTCTTGTCAGGGTGAACCACTAAAATCACTATATAAAACCTATGCCAACCCCTCTGGGAGCTTGGCACAAAGCAGTCAGGTTTAATTTAAAGGCAATGTTAAGGCAGACGGCTATGGAGGGCTAGTTGGATCCAGGGACTAATTTCACTCTGGTGGAATGTATGCCTTCTCACTTAGAAATTTTTATCGAGAAACATCGGCTGTCAATGAGATATGGATGGGGAATCTGGATCCAAAGAGGAGCTCTACAATGGTCGGCTGCTGAATGCGGTGTCCCTGTGCGGTTGTCAACAAATGCAGGAAACCGCTGAGCAGTCAAAGTCCAAAGTCTGTGCCCAGGAAAGCCTTTAGGTTAATGGGCTCAATTTTGATGTTGATACCATTGAAGCCCTCTATGTTTGGACTTAAAATCTTTTCTAGATGTCAGACCTCCTTCAGCTGGAACACCAGCAGGCTGAAGCCGACCGACGGCATCGATTGCTGCAGCTTCAATGGCAGTCCCAGTCTCCTATGGCTTTCCAGGCAGAACGCTGGTAAAACGTTTCTAAGCCCCACTTCGTGCAGATTAGGGAGAGGAGGAGCACACTTTCAACAACAGCTAAGGGTCCAGGATTTGAAGGGCACCACTTGGGGGTTAGGACTAACTCCAATACAGGCCAGTAACAGCGCCCTGGGCAGGTCAAGATTGTAAGGTCAGCTGGGCAGTTACAGGCAAAGGACCTCTGAAAGCTTGTTGTGCCCCTGTTGGTCAAACAAAAGGTCAGCCAACTGACCCTTGGAGTCCTGGGTTGAAGGCAAGCAGGGCAGTCCTTCTGATTCTTCACAGATCCATCAGTATTCTAAGGAGAGGTCTTTGGGTTCCATGTTTATGCCCATTGGCAGTCTGTGGGTGGAGGGCAAGCCTTTGTCCACTCCCTAAACCAGTTGTGGTCAGTACCTCTACCCCCACTGCATTTGGTGCCATCCTGACGGGGAGACTCAGGGAAGATAGGCCTAACTGTCAGCTTCAACTGCCTTTGAAAATCAAAAAGGTGCTGGGCACAAACCCCCAGAGCATCTGGTCAAGGAAGAAGTCCCCCTCCTCTCTTCCAGGGCCCTTGGTTCAGTGTCTAGGAGCAATACACATCTCAACACACGGGAGCTATCAGTGGTCAGATGATGAATGGACACTGGGATGATGAATGGACACTGACAGAAAAGCGATTTCGTTTTAGGCAGGAAATGGAAACTTTCTGAAATAATAATATAAAATCCAATTTGAACATTAAGTTGGATTTGAAATTAATATTAAAATGAGTCCCTGAACCATTATCCTAGCTATTTCTAAACCAAATTTAGCATTTATTAAAAGGTAATAGTGTAAACCAGTGTTGAACTATAGAAGAGCCAGGTTTAACACAGTGAAAAACGACTTTGGAGGTTTTTTACTGCCCGGGCATGTTAAACAATAAAAGTACATCCCTTCCTAAGGTACATATAAGGCCTACCTTAGAGGTGACTTGCAAGTGTTAAAAAGGAAGATTTAGGCCTGGCAAAAGGCTTATTTTGCCAGGCAAAAATGGCAGCTTAAAACTGCCCTACAGGCTGCAGTGGCAGGCCTGCAGACATGTTACTAGTCGTGCAATAAGTCCTGCAGCCTACGATTAGCATTTTATTTGCAGGTCTGGGGTACAGGTGGCACCATATGCTAGAGATGTCCAAGTGAATTGAAGGGGCCAATCATCTGCATACCAATTTTGCCATTTTTAAAAGGAGAGCACAAGCACTTCACCCCAGGTCAGCATCGGTAAAGTGCACAGAGTTCTACAGACAATAAAAAGAGAGTTCAATAAAAAGGCAAAAAATCTCAGGTGACTATGCAGTAAGGGCACATTTACAAAGGACAGCTACAAAAAGAAACTTAATATCCATCTATGTAATATCTTTGAAAATGCCTACATCTGAAAAATGCACTGATCTGTTGCAAGTTCGAATTCCTGCAAACTGAATTAGCCTGACATCCTTCGGAGGTCAGTAAATAGGGTGCAATTGAGTATTAGAAAATTGTGTTATTTACAATGCATACAAACCGCAAAGATGTGGAGTTGAGGGCTACATAAAAACATTCGTTTTTTGATTATTAGCAATAATGCTAATAGTAGTAATATTGCTATGGTTAGAGAGTTTGTAGTATTGTTTTTAAGCTATTTAATCGTTGCACCACTCCTAAAAAACAATGAGAATATGAATGGGACTTGGCCAAAAACTATGAACCTACACTTGTGTGCTGATTTAAACTAGCATGCATTGATAGAATTCTTTTCTTTAACAAACACAATGACATCTATGATAACTTGTCTTTTTCTGAGATCAAATGACAGGTGCCTTCCGCCATCTACTGAACATGGATCATGCAGGAAGATTGAGGTTCCTGAGGTATCAATTTCTTAGTTTTTGTCAATCAATAAAACACATTAAATAAAAGAACAGCAACCGAAATAGCTGGTGCTGTAACATCAGTTCACATCTGGGACATCTCAGGCCTGTTCAGGAGTATTCATAGCTTCAGAGCTTTCTCTGTTGGGTTCTTAATGTAACTGAGACAGAAATCATTCAGCAATGAGGCAAGGCACTAACAACTCCTTCCTGCAAAGTGACGAGTGGAAGACTATCCTGACAAGTGCAAACTTTTTTGTGTGGAAAGAAGACCTATATACAACCTATGTGAGAAAAACGCAATGGTGAAGCTTTAAAAGTTATATTTAAAGAAGGCTGTTTGAGTAGGAATAGCAGGAAGAGTTAAGTTTCCCATTGCTTTATCCTGTAATATGACAAATTCATATTATTAATCTTTAAACAATAGTCTATATAGAAATTGAAATATCTATATAACAAAAAATAAAACATTTAGCATAATATTCGTTCATATTCTCTAAAGAATGCATCTTCTTGTGAGAACTTTTCCTTACCCCACAAAAAATCTTCTAAATATTTGTTAGCAGTGGTCTTTATCTCAGTAGTAACATTTTTCAAAATTAGATATCAGCATTTGTTAAGTATGATTACACTGAAAAGACTGTCCATGGAGAGGTCAGGAAACAAACATTTTAATTCAAGTCAGCAGTTCTGAAATATGTCAGCTTGTCATACGGTTTAACTTCAGCTATTCAGACCTAGTATTGGTAAATAGGACAATCTACTACACTTTTTATATTTAAATCGCATTTATTTCTACTAAACTCCAGACTTTGTATTCTGCACATTATTGTGAAAGACGCATTAATTTGTTAATTTTATAAAAACGCTCTCACACACTGTTCTTGGAAGAAGGGGTAAACACATAGCTGCCTCCGGATAGTTCTGGTCATCTTTTCCCTGATGCATGCAATGGAAGCTGCTGTTGGAACTCAGTGTGAGACCGGGTCCCCTAGCTTTTGCGTCAACATGGTGGCTACAGTTGTGGACTACCTTTTGAGTTATGCAGTCCTCACAGGCATCCTAAAACATCACTGAGATGCAGTGTCTGTTCATAGACGTGGAGCAGATTCCACAGAACATGTTTCAGCACCTGTCTAGGTCAGGGGAGACTGCAGTTGGAGGTCCTTGCAAGCCAAAAGTGGACGGCCTACTTTCATGGAGCACACACTGTAGACCACTTTCCGAGTGGTCTACAGACTGCACTCCACTAAAGAGCATTGATGCTTGTAGCAGCGGCTCTATAGAGAGTAAGTATCTGTAGCAGACATCCCTCGTAGAGGATGAGCATGGGTGGCACAGGTATCTTAGAGGGCCGTCAACTACAACACCATTGCTGAGTGCATTAACATCACTGGAAACTGGAGTTGGTACAACAGTGATCTGCCAGGACATACTCACGGACGTCACTTAGGGGTTGCTGTGGTCACAGCTGTCACCACTGGGTTACCCCTTGCGATCCCTGGCACTGCCTTTGTAACCCCTGACCTCAGAGGTGGCAAAATCAGTGCCAGGAACTTTAGCACAGCTCGTTCATACGGATGTCGGTTGGGGCTCCAATTTCCTTGTTTTCAGTTAGATTTTTTATTACATTAATAGTGAATAATATATCATTCACTACTAGTGTAATAACAAATAAGGAACAATTAGCTGGCATTTCACCTGATCAGTGTTTATGTGTAAGCATGTGTGTGTGAGAGAAAGTAAAGGTTAAATGGCGTGTGATGTCACTTTCACCACCCCTGGCATTTTGGTGAATTGATGTCATGGACAAACTATGACACCAAGACTGTTGGTTTGCGGATTAGTAAACATGGCAGCTAATTGAAGCTATGCTAATCAACTTATTTTTAGTTTTTGAGTCGATAAGATACAGGTATTCCTCATTAATTAAAGAATGTTATATGATTGAGATTCTTTGTCAATTCAAAATTCATTGAAGTTAAACCCCTTGGGGTCAACCAATAACCACATCTCAATGTATATATTTGGCCTGGTAATCTTTTGCAGGGCCTATAGTTTCTCTTAAGAGCCCACAATCAGTCCTGCAGAATGCCAGTATGGGCAAATAACAAGGCTCACTAGTTCTGAATTTAGCTCATCCTTCTCCTCTTCCTTCCCTCTCCTTGCACCACACACTCTTGGAAGTTCCTTTTCATCCCCGCGTTCTCCATTTGTCACTGTTTTCCTATCTGTTCACCTTTTCTGCTTTCCTCACTCTGACTCTGAATCAAAGGCTGATTAGTAAAAAATAGGTTGTGTTCCTAGAAAATGAGTTGCAATCCAACGATACAAAATAAACATTAAATGCAACAAATATATTCTTATAATTAAAATTAATGAGATTTCAACATTACTGTAAAGAGGTTATGGTGTTCAAGCCTCTTATTTTGAAAAAGTATATCTGGCACTAGTAGTTCACAAGAATATTAATTTATATGATAAACAGCTCAACTTTCATGGTCGTGTCCTACAATTAATTGGTAAGAATTTGGGAAAGGATAAACACAGATGTGGAAAGGCTATAGGACCTTTCACTCCACAGTTTACACCCTTAATTCCCTAAAAAGATATAGTAATCAATATCTGGCTGCAGAGTTGGTAAATCCATAGGACACTACTTTCTATGTGACTTGAGATAACGGTCTCCATAGCACCTAGAGATGGTTGTACCAACTACCTGCCTAATAACGCATTATTTGTGCACATGACCCATTTAATTTGCACACAGCCACTCCTTGCCTCTTGGTGGGCCTGATTTGTAAAACCATATTTGATTGCAAATAAATCTCAAACGCAGATTTCCTAAATCCTCATTTAGTAATTTCCTGACTTCAAATTCCACATCTACTTAAAATTCATCAAGCTGTAATCTGTCCAGTAAATATGGGGGTGAAATGAAGGGCCTAGCCAGAGGACAACAAAACAGCTGAAATCTTGGCGAGCTCCAAATGCTTAAAAAGAAGTTTAGCGCTTGGGTCACAAGCAAAGGACAATCAGTCTTTGTGGGTTGCTGAGGAAGGCAGAGCAGGTAATGGCAATCCGTACTTTGACTCCTATTTATGGATCACCACATATGAGACTGATAGCTTCAGAGGCAGAGAGCATCCAACTCCCCCTACCCACCGGAATACATGTCTGATCGCAGCTGAGATGGCTACACTGAGTAATGAGACAGGGTCAGACACAGAGAAGACTACCATGCAGCCTCATTTTATTTGAATATGTTTCTAAGGAGGCCTTCCTGGAGCAGTTGTTATTGGCATGTTATGTTCAAAAGCAGTGCCCTAAAGATTGTGCAACAGAGAAACAGTAATTGCCTTGAAGAGGTAGCTTAATAGTTATTAAATGTTTTGAGTCCATCTGGGGAAAAATGTGATAGGATTTGGATTCCATAATTTGTATCTATGGATATGGATGCAGTTTGTGAATACGGATTGAATACCGACTGAAGACTGCTTGAATCCAGCTAGCCTAGCTGATGAGGGATGTTACCCCGAAACCGGTCCCAGGATGCTTGTTTCCGGTCCAGGGAAGACCTGGCTTGGCAGTTCGGACTGGACTGTTCCCATGAGGCACAGGGCCAAGACTGATTTGCATGTAGCTGGGTCTGAACTGGGGTGGCGAAGTGAGACAAAGAACAATAATGGATTCAACCCAGATCTGTGACTGGGGGTGAGTGTCTGAAAAGTTTCAGCACTCCGTCATCATCTCTTTGTGGGTGCTTTGTTATTTCACCCTGACAGGAAATGTCGTTTGTGCTTAAGTAGGTTTTCACCCTGTCAACCAGTAACCCAATTTCCTACATCATAATTACTGAATGCTTGAGCAATGTGTTCTTCAAGCATGAAAGTTGCTTTTTCTGGGATGTGAGAAGGGAGAGTAATGCCTCCTGTATCAATGGATCACTTTAATGTCTTTTGCCTGCCTTAATGCTTTATGCCCCATTTTTGCCAGTCTCTACAGTTGCTGTTATGGAAAATGGGTGAATCGAGTTGAAATTGGTGTCAGATGTTCCACGTCCCCAAGAGATGTTCTTTGATCTGTGTCTCAGTTTCTACAAATGAAGAGAAGAGATCAAGAAAAGGGAATGCTTTGGCAATTTGTTATGTCTGAGTATAGTCGCAGAAAGTAAGTAGGGCCTGTCCTCTTCAATGATCGTTGGTTCGTGTGTCCTCATCCTGCAAATCTATGGACTGTTGTTGAGGGAGAACTAGAAAATGCGTACAAGTTCACAAATATCCCATTTCCCATCTAGGAGTATCTAGTAATGCTTGCAAGGTTCAGAGTGCTGATAATTGTGTGACATTCTGCACATTCCAAGCACTCTTCTATTCCTTTACTCTCGACCAAGGCAGACTTGGATACAAATCCAATCTTGCTGGAATTTCAGGATTTCTTAGTTTCATGCATGGAGTCTGTTGTGACAGCTTTGTACTTGGCCATGCTTACATTTTAATAATGATTTGTTTGGGTTTGAGTGCCTTTTTGGAAACATCAGATAGGGTGTGTGGAGGGCTTGTCTCTTTTTTTCCAACACTCCTAGGTGCTGAGCTGTAACACTGACCAACAGTTTATCCATTTTACAAGTGGGTTTACTAAGGAAAACACACCTTTAATGAAAGACTGCCTCATGACTTATTAATAATAAAGTATAAGGAAAGTGATATAAACACAGAATGTGTTAATCTAAAGATATTTTCCAGATATTAATATTCTAAATATCTCTGAAGTGCAACTCCCTACTTCCTAACAGCTAATAATGAGGTAAATATTACAAGTCCGTCTCAGGACCATAATGAAAGGTTTTCAGGCTTTGGCTTCAATTATGAAACAGCAGAGGTCAGAGCACTAGTATTGATCCTGATAATCCTAACACATGTCAGATTACTGCAGGGAGAACAAATGCTGTTAGCCTCTACATATCTGGCAGATGCTCGTGAGTTACTTAGGCATCATTGACCCTCCGGACGCCTTCCTGAATCTCCAGCAGCTTCTCACCTTCTACAATGCCCATCAGTGAGGGTAAAAATCTTCTCATATATTCTTTCTGCTCCACGATGGGGGCATAAACTTAGGCCACAAGCAGCAACCTCCCTTCATGGCTCCCAATAATCATCACAAACTTTCCTTCTTTGAGCCCGATTACGAGTGGGTCAGGTAATTCAGACCAGTGTGTAAATCCCTGTTTACCCAAGGGTCAAAATTACAAGTTTGATGGTATTTAACCCTGAAGAAAATTAACGAACGTATTAAATAACTCAACATTCATTAAATTAATTTAAATTTCGTCAGGTCATGCATGCTGACATTTAATGGGGGAAAACATATGGTATTTACCGTATCAAGTGGACTTTGGTGTGTTGAACCCCAAAATCTGCATGCTATTACCCAATAACTGGTAATAGGTGTTATTTATCACACCCAATAAATAATGTCTCCCTTGGTATCCGTATTTATCTCTAACAATAAATAGGACCTAAACTTGTAATCAGGCCCTAAGTCTGCGAGTAGGTTTGTGAAGTGTAACATGAAATAGGTTTAGTTAAGGATGCCTACACCTTGGCTAGTTCTTAGCTGATGCAAGCAGTTGTTCTAGGAACCATTTACATTTCAATCTCATTTCTATAGTAGATGCAACTTTTTTTATAATACCACATCCATATTATTACGTGAAGAGGTCCTGTACTCTTTCTCAAGGAGCAATGTTCACTGGCATTGCACAATGTAGCCTTAAACATCTATCACCCTAAATCATGCATAAGTGTATGTCTGACGATATTGTCTGATTTACTAGGGGCACAAGTAAAAATCAAGTATAAGGTAGAATCTGCATGAATTTTACAACATCTTCTGGACCTAGGAATCTCACCTAACACTCCTATCTTCCCAGATAAACAACCCTAACTCTGAACCGACTGTGCTAAAGTATTAGGATCAAAACTATAAAGATTCACTGATTCATTGACTCTCTTGGTGTTCTCATTAGTTACATCCATAGATTAAGGAAAACTGCTCCTCACATGTCCGCTCCACGTGCTTCCACAGCCATAGCTCTGACTATGAATATATATATATACACTGCTGGGTATCAAATACAGCTGCCACTATTTGCATCGCTGCACTAGAGACATGTTATCAGAGCAGTGTCAAAAGAGTAAGACTAGACAAGTTTCCCGCATTCTCAAATCAGCTTGTAGCAAGAAACAGGATCCCATCCTACATCTTCATTCAACTGCAACTGCGTTCCTTCACTTTTTTACATTGTGTTTCAGGGTACCCAAACCTTAGTGACGTGTGCCTATATTATTCCTATCCTTTCTATTCTTCCTGGTATACCTTGCCATCTTCCAGAACTAGGGACTAAGGGAGCACAAAAGTTAGCCCCACTACTTCCTCCTATTTCTCAGAGATGCCAAAGACTAGAAGGCCTTATTTTATAGTACAGATGGTGTACCAGACTTAAATTGCACTGGAACAACAAACGAAACAGGAAAATATTGAGCATACGTACCCCCCCCTTTGGTCTCACCTTGGCTAGAACTGGTCTATAGGTAAAAGCCTCAAGAATTGCACCTGCGGGGGCCGTGGCCAGCAGCATGCAGGGCTAGACGTGTCTCCCGGGAGCTCCCGGCCGACGTCTATATATCCGACTAACTACTCATCTCCACCGGACTAAAACCACACACTGGCTGTCGGTGGCTGCCTGGAGTGGGGCGAGAGAGATACAGCCCGAAACTGAAGCCTCCGGAGGGAGTTTGGCTGACCTTGACGCGGCGCCCGTGGTGAAGGGGAGACGGCCAGACAAGATGGCGGCGTGGTGAACGGATCCGGGCAGAGTGCCGCAGCCCATCAGGGATAGGAGCTGCCTGTGAGCGACGAAGCGCCATCGGGCACAGACATCAGCCGTGCCCGGAGTGCGGTATAAGCCCGGGGGCCTGCAGGTTTGCCCGCCGGGCGAAGAGTTGATGCGTAGCGAAGGCGCCCAGGTGACGGACAGCCGCACGAAAGCTGACTGCAGAGGGGCCGGAACCCAGGGGGGCACGCTGTTAGGCTTCCCCGTCAGGGCCTGAGAGGGACACCGGGCCACACGCTGAGCGGATCGGGGGCAGCGGGAGTCACGGAGGCGTGCGGCACACCTACCCAACATGGCGGCCACTACACCGGACTGAGGGCCAGCGAGGAGCCCGGCGGTCTTCGCGGCGGGAGACGGGGACCCCTCTGCCCATACCAGCCATAGCGCAGGCCCGGAGGAGGTACGTTGGGCAAGGCTAACGCAGGGGAGCAGCGGACGCCGAGAGCCCGCCTTTACCAAGAGGGCGGCCGCGACCTCAGACGCACCTGGTGTGGGAGCGGAGTGGGAGAAGGCGGCCCTGCGGGCCCTGCGCGCCCTGACATACGGCGGCTGGTAGTGGGAGCCTCTGACTGGACCCGAGGAATTTCTGTGGCGGCTGACCCCCCCCCCCACTCCTCGCGACCTCACTGCCGCCCACGGAGGTGGGCGCACAGGCGACACTGGCGACCGCTGCGCACTAACAGCAGCGCGCTCCGGGGAGAGGCGCCCCCCTGACCGCCCCGAGGAAGCACCACGGACTCAATCAGGATGGGGAAGAGGGATCCCCCACCCAAGCCCCCCAAACAAGGCACGCTGGATCTCTTCGCGGCGCCGAGGTCCTCTAAAGACGCCACGGCGCGGCGGCGGAGGGGGCCACTGACACGGACAGGTTACTGGCGGCAATCCAGGCATCGAGAGCGGATATCCAGGAATCCCGATCCGCGTTAGAGGGTAAAATTGGGGAAGTGGGCGCTGAGGTCACGCTCCTGCGCCAAGATTTCAAGAACCTCTCCGCCAGAGTGTCTGAGACTGAAACACGCATTGGAGAGGCTGAGGACTCGATAACTACCCTTCTAAGAGAAATGGCGGAGCTCCAGGCGTCGCACAGACAGCTGCTCTGGAAGGTGGATGACGCCGAAAATAGGGCGAGAAGGAACAACCTTCGTTTCATAGGCTTTAGAGAGGGAATCGAGGGGAACAATATGGTAGCCTTCCTGCACAAATGGCTCACGGACACCTTCCCTGGAGCCCGTTTTTCCTCTTGCTTCGTGGTCGAAAGAGCCCACAGGGCGCTCCTAGCGAAACCTCCGGAGGGCGCGAGACCCCGGCCAGTGATCGCAAGGTTCCTCAATTTCGCTGATAGAGACTTAATATTGCGAGAAGCGAGGAAACTGGGCGAAATCCGAGTGGAGAACGCCCATATAATGATTTTTCCGGACTATAGTCAGGAGGTCCAGAAGCAGCGGCACTCCTTTGACTCGGTGAAAGGGAAATTGAGAGCGCTGAACATTACGTATATGCTGCTATTCCCAGCAAAACTTAAAGTCATCTACATGGACAAGGCGCACTTCTTCAGCCATCCGGAGGAGGCCTGGCACTGGCTGGAGGAGAGACCGATCCTCAATAGTCGGGAAACGGCAGGGAGAGAGGAGCTGGTGAGGGCGGCACAGGTCGGGACGCGGTGGGGTACGCCAAAACAGCAGAGGAGGAGATCTAGGAGACTTTACTCGAGATACACAGGCACCCCATACCGTTCTCGCACATCGGCAGGTTCCAGGAGAGGGAGATCGGAATCACCCGGAACGTCGAGGACGGCACACCGACCACGGGAAGGGTCGCGGGGCCCGCCGGGCTCGGAAGGAGAAGGTGAACACCCCAGGGACTCGGATGCGGAGGGTGAGGTGTCGGACATAGACCAGCGCTCCTTACACCCATTGGAAACAGAGATCCGGCTGTTGGAACAGGATGTTTCCGACAAACACTGCAGCACAGTAACGACAACGCAAGACTCACATTCGTGACCCTGGAGGAAGGGGATGACTGGATTGTCGGCCGGGACGCGGCCAGGACACGCAAATGGCCAACACCCTTTTAGTTGTTGTTTCTGCTTCTCTTTTTTGGTTCCTTCTGTTGAAATTTCTTTGTGTTTTCAGGCACGGTTTAATTGTAAGTGACAACAGTTCTGTAGAGGGAGGGAGAGGGGGGGGTGACAGACCGACTTCTGCTAACAGCTTGGACCGTGATGGGGACGAGGCTGGAAGGGGAGAGAGGTGGGGTGGGGGGCGGGAGAGGGCACAGGGAACCTTCAACAAGTTGGGGAAGTTGGGAAGGGAGTTGGATAAGGGTTAGCACAAAGAGACGCACTTTGAGGAGGGGGAGTCAACACTGTCGCACACAGTCGCTGTGGTCGCTTAGCGGCCTCCAGAAGACCTACACGGTATGGCAGGTACACTAACAAACTCAGACGGTCGACACAAGGGGATCTCCATTCTGACTTGGAATGTTAATGGTCTGGGCTCCAAAATAAAGAGGGGATTAGTGAATTCATACATTAAGAGGACCGCCCCAGACTTCATCCTCCTGCACGAAACTCACCTTAGGGCGGGCAAATGTACATTTATAGCGAGGGGGAGATACACAGTTTTGAACCATGCGGGCTACACGTCTGGCGCCAGGGGAGTCGCAATACTAGTTAACAAAACACACCCCTTTACCGTAGCGCGCACGTGGAGTGATCTACAGGGTACATATGTGGGAGTACAGGGAGTGTGGCACAGACAACGCATTACAGTCATCTCAGTATATGCCCCACCGAAACTCCAACCACGCACGCTCAGGGAGGTAGCGTCCATCTTACTGGAAACGGCGGATACGATGCAAATAGTGGGGGGGGACTTCAATGATGTCATGTCGGAGGAATAAGACCGCTCGGGGCGACACGCGGTGGGGGGACACAAACAGCTCTTGCGAAGTACGTGGCGGAGATGGGACTCACCGACGCATGGCGATGGCGACACCCGACACAAGAAACGTTCTCCTTTTACTCCGGGGCCCACAAAACCTTCTCCAGGCTGGATTATATTTTTGTTGCAAGACAGTATTTGTCAGCGGGAGATGAGATCACGTACAAGGCAAGGGGAATTTCAGACCACTCTCCCCTATTTGCGCTCCTAGGGAAGAGCACCGAAAGGCGCGAGACGGAATGGCGCTTGGCAGCCTGGGATCTGCAATCCCCAGAAATTGTCAGATACTCTTTGCTAAAAGGATACGGTCCCCTCGGAAGCAGATGACTGAAACCCCAGATCCCTCTAACCAAAATACAGAGACAGTAGTACTGCTTCCTGTCTCTAATTTCAGCCAGGGGGAAAGGGGAAGTGGAAGACAAAACAAGAGAGACTGCTCCCAGCTGCGGACTCTTCTTTTTTAGGCAATCTGGAGACTGGAAGAGACCTGCAAGATAAACACAAACATTACCCTTCTTGCTATCTAACGCTCCCGTCTATCTTCTCATCCTATTGTGTTATGTTTACCTGCAACTGTTTTTAGGATTTGCCACTCTCTATAAATGTTTTGTCTAGTAGCTTGTTATTTCATCTGATTCACAGGAAGAACCCCCAGCATAAATTTGCAGTTTATTCTGTCGCCTTGAGAATCAATCTTCCTCTAGGCGACCAGATAATAGTGCACTCTAGGAGAGGAATTCATTCTTTCAAATCTTCTCTCAAAGGGAACTTCCTGCGAAAAGTCTTTGTTTTTGGAAAGAGTTCTTTTTGCAAGGAAACTGCGACAAGGTTTTTCCTCAGAATGATCCTTTTCGGCGCGCTTGCAATTTTCTCTTATTCTTTGGTGTGTGGAAGGGGGAAAGAGCTGGGATTTTATTCAACCAACTATCTTTAAAAAAAAAACAATCTCTGAATTACTGGAAATGAATTGGAATTTTCTCCTCTTGTGGTGCTTGAAAGTTTTCACGACAGTTTTTTCTGTTTAGTTCAAAAAAGGTTTAAATACGCTTACTTTGAATTCGAAGAGCTTCTCTTCACAGAAGCGACTTCCTTTGAAAGGACCTTTTCTCCTGCGACTTCTTCCAGATATACTTTGTGGTGTCGAACTTACTCCAACTTCACTCTCCAGGGGACTCAAAAGCTGATACTCCTCAGCAGACTAAGTTGTGACTGAAAACTAAAAGGTTCAATTTGAATTAGCAAATAAACAGGCTCACAGGATTATGATAGTCTCTAGTACTTTCCTTTAAAAGAGAACTGGTGGAAGTCGAGCCTTCAAACCCCCCAATATTCACTTCAGGAAAACGGAGCGTGAGGGGAAACACTCCTGTCAGAATTCTCTTCACGGTTGAAGTGCGCAGCGCGCTAGTCGCGCATGCGCATTAAACGCTGCAGAGACTGCATCCAGAAAGAACTAGACCGCCAACTCCCCAAGAAGGGAATGCGATCTACGGTAATGCTTTAAGGCCTGCAAAATCGCGCACAAGACGGCTCTCCAGCCAGGACTTGCTTTCCTCCAACGAGGGTACAGTCTTTGAGTGCGAATGGCACTGAGGCAAACAAAAGGGTTCCTGACAGTACCTCCCACCAAAAAACGTCTCCCCAACCTTGGTTTTGTTGGGTTAGCTTTGTGAAATTCTCGAATAAGTCTTGGGGCATGAACGTCAGAACATAACTCCCAAGACCTCTCCTCTGGGCCAAAGTTCTTCCAATCAATCAGATAAAACAATTTGCCTTTTCTAAAGGTTGAATCTAAAATTTTGTGTACCTCAAACTCTTCAGCAGCATCTACTGTTACTGGTTTAGGTGATGCCTGAACTCTCAAGTTTGGTGGACTTTTCTTAAGTAAAGAAACGTGAAATGTTGGATGAACTTTCAAATAAGGTGGCAAATGGATTTTTACTGTCACTGGATTTATCATTCTTTCTACCTGAAAGGGACCAATAAAACGGGGTTGAAATTTACGACTCTCCTTTAATTTAAGATTTTTGGTAGAAAGCCACACCTTGTCACCAGGGCAATAAACTGGTCCCTCCCTTCTCTTTTTATCAGCTTGAACTTTGTATGAAGCCTTTGCCTTAGCTAGATTTTCCTTAACTTGCATTAAAGTTCTCTGAACCACTTTTACATGCTCTTCCACTGCTGGAACTGGACTCTCTTCTTTTTCTACAATTAAACTTGGGTGCCTACCATAGTTTAAATAGAAAGGGGAATTTCCTGTGGAAGAATGCTTAGCATTGTTATAAGCGAACTCTGCCGCCCAAACCAACTCAGACCATTCAGCTTTTTGATCCAATAGATAGAGCCGAAGGTACTGCTCTAATTCCTGATTTACCCTCTCTGTTTGGCCATCGGTTTCTGGGTGGAAACTAGTGGAATACCGAGAATCTATTCCCAATTTCTTTGTGAAAGCTCTCCAAAAATGGGAAATAAATTGGGAGCCACGGTCCGAAACCAAAACCTTAGGTATTCCATGCAACCGTACAACGTGTTGGGAAAATAACTGAGCCAATTGAGGAGCATTTGGGATTCTCTTGAGTGGAATGAAATGGGCCATTTTAGAGAAAACATCAACCATAACTAAAATGGTATTAAAGCCTTGACTGATTGGCAGATCAACAATCAAATCCATGGAAACAGTGTGCCATGGATGGGGTGGAGTGGGCAGTGGCATTAACAACCCTTGTGGAGCCATTCGATCAGATTTTCCTTGAAGGCATCGCTCACAAGTGGTCACAAACTGTCGTATCTGTGGTCTCATTCCTGGCCACCAAAAGTTTCTTTCCACTAATTCTATAGTTTTGTGAATTCCCTTGTGCCCAGCAAGCAGGTTGTCATGACAGGATTTTAGGGCTTTTTCTTGAAGTGTCCTTGTAGGAAGGTACAGACGATCACCTACGTAAGGTAGTCCTCTTTTGATTTCTCGATCTTTCTCCTCTTGAGCCCATTGAATCATCTCTTGATCTTCCATTGCTTCGTGGATTTCAGCTGTAAACTCTGACTTGCTCATTGTCGATATTATCTTTTCTTCTGGAATGATTGGTTGAAACTCTTTAATTCTTTCTGGTGAGTCTGAATTGATTCTGGAAAGGGCATCAGCTCTAGCATTACTTGTTCCAGGCCGAAAGGTGATGACAAAATTAAAATCAGCAAAGAACAAAGACCACCGTAGTTGTCTAGCAGTTAAGGTACGAGCCGATCTAAGAAACTGTAAATTGCGATGATCCGTAAACACAGTGACCTTATGCTTGGCGCCCAGCAAATAATGTCGCCACTCCAAAAACGCACATTTGACTGCTAACAACTCTTTATCTGCAATGGAGTAATTGCACTCTGGCGGGGTCAATTTTCTGGAGTAGTAAGCCACCGGATGCAACTGGCCAGTACTTTGGTGACGTTGTGACAAAATTCCTCCGATTGCGACATCTGAAGCGTCTGCTTCTACATAGAATGGATCTTCTGATCTTGGGTGCAAAAGAACTGGAGCTTGAGTAAAAGATTCCTTCAAAAACTGGAAAGCCTCTTCCGCCTCTGAATTCCATAGGAACTTCGCTCCTTTTTTCAAAAGGCGAGTGATGGGAGTCACCTTATGAGAGAAATCTGGGATGAACCTTCGATAAAAATTTGAAAATCCCAAAAAACTCTGAATCTCTTTAACGTTCCTGGGGGAAGGCCAATCTTGCACTGCCTTCACTTTGGTGGTGTCCATACTGACTCCTTCTGGAGAAAGGACATATCCCAAAAATTCAACTCTCTCGACATGAAACGCACATTTCTCCAATTTGACGTAGAGATGATTCTCGAGTAGCTTCAGGAGAATGGCTCTCACATGCTGCACATGCTGTTTCATATCTTTTGAAAAAATCAAAATATCATCAATGTAAACCACTGCCACTCTATCCAAAAATTCTCCTAACACATCATTGACAAAATGTTGAAATGCTGCTGGAGCATTGCACAATCCATATGGCATTACCTGATATTCAAATAGGCCATAACGAGTTCGAAATGCGGTCTTCCATTCATCTCCGGGAGCCACTCTGATTAAATGATAGGCTCCCCGCAAATCTAGCTTTGTGTACACCTTGGCATCTTTAACTTGATCTAACAATACTGATATCAAGGGTAACGGATATCTATTCTTGACAGTCACTTGATTCAACGCTCTGTAGTCTATACAAGCGCGAAGATCGCCATCCTTCTTAGGGATGAAAAATAAAGGGGATGAAACTGGTGACTGAGAGGGTCGAATAAAACCGTTTGCTAAATGCTGATCAAGATAAGCCTTCAAAAATTTATTTTCCGTTTCTGTGAGGGCGTAAATTCTACTACAAGGAAGAACTGCACCTGGCTCAATTTCAATTTTGCAGTCATATGGGCGATGTGGAGGGAGTTTTTCTGCTTCTCTCTTGTCAAACACTGGAGATAAGTCCTTGTATTCCTGAGGGATTTCTTTCAACTCCACTGCGCAAATTTGCGCAGATTGATGATGTATTAATCCCAACACTGGTGATTCCTGAGCTGATTCTGTCTCTTTCTTGAAACAATTTTCCACACAAAAGGGGGAGTCCATTACTACTGTTCTTCTACTCCAATCAATACGCGGGTTGTGTTCTGTCAACCAAGGAAGGCCCAAGATAAACTGAAATTGAGGGGCATCGATCAAATTGAAGGTGATTTGTTCAGTGTGCCCATTTAAACCTGATAACTGCACCCACTCAGTCTCATGGGTAATAGGTCCTGAAGACAGGTTAGTTCCGTCCACTGCTCGGACCGACTCAAGAAATTGTTTCTTCATAAATCTTATTCCCATCTGCTGTGCGTATTTAATATCGCAGAAGTTTCCAGTGGCCCCAGAATCAATCATCACCGAGGCTTCTTTTATTTCTAGACTACGGAATTTCACAGTGAAAGAGACCACCAAATGAGGGGCGGCGGATTGTAATGTGTTGACAATCTGTTGTGTCACCAGAGCCGTCTTGACTGTTGCTTCCACCCGTGCAGCTCCTTCTACGGGTGAAGCCGGCCTTTTCCCTGCTGAACTGATTTTGGCTTCTTAGGGCATTCTTTCACAAAATGTCCAGCTGCTCCACAATATAAGCATAACTGTGAATTTCTTCTGCGCTCTTTTTCTTCTTTAGACAACGGGCCCCGGACAGACCCGATTTGCATTGGCTCTTCTGCCGACGTACTTTCTGTTCCCTTGTGACCTTCAGATTTAATTCGATCGAAACGAGGAGGCGGAGGGCGAAAATCTTTTCTCTTTTCACTGCGACGTTCGCTCAGTCTATGATCTATTTGTAACACCAAATCAATCAGCTCCGAAACCTCAGTCGGTCTACGAGGAATCTGGGCCAAAGCATCCTTGAGTTCATCTTTTAACCCTCTATAAAAAATGGCAGCTCTTTTCTCCTCCGGCCAATTCGTCTCCACAATTAGTTTGTTAAATTGCGCCAAATACCCTACTAAGTCTTTTGTCCCTTGTCTGAGCTCTAATAACTCGTTGTCAGTTGCCTGAGATGCAGATCGTCTGTCGAATATTCTTAAAAATTCAGTTTTGAAATTTGCAAAATTGTACAACACTGGATCATTTCTTGTGACCAAGGACATCGACCAAGCTGCTGCGTCACCATTCAGATACGACAGAATGAATGCCACTTTAGATTGATCCTCCACGAAAATCACAGGACGACACAAAAAGTGTAATGAACACTGTGTCAAAAAAATTTGTGCTCTCTGAGGGTCTCCACCAAACCTTTCTGGGGGTGCCAAAGGGATAATGGGAGAAATGGCATGGATAACCTGCGTGGAAATGTCTGCAGCGGATGAATTGCTAGACAAGGGCGGAGGTCCCTTAAAAACTGACCCTGAAGCTAACAACTCATCTAATTTTTGTCTTGTCTGAATGGACTCCTCCCTGGACCTTCTAACTTCCTCCCTCAAAGACTGGTTTTCTCCCACAGCAGTGCGTAACTGTTCCTGCATGTTACTTAATATAGTCGTCAAGGACGTTAAATCAAATTCTTCCGTCATTCTGCCCGGGAGGGGACCTATATTCCTCAATTAAGAGGTTAAGGCACTTCAATCTGTCAGATACTCTTTGCTAAAAGGATACGGTCCCCTCGGAAGCAGATGACTGAAACCCCAGATCCCTCTAACCAAAATACAGAGACAGTAGTACTGCTTCCTGTCTCTAATTTCAGCCAGGGGGAAAGGGGAAGTGGAAGACAAAACAAGAGAGACTGCTCCCAGCTGCGGACTCTTCTTTTTTAGGCAATCTGGAGACTGGAAGAGACCTGCAAGATAAACACAAACATTACCCTTCTTGCTATCTAACGCTCCCGTCTATCTTCTCATCCTATTGTGTTATTTTTACCTGCAACTGTTTTTAGGATTTGCCACTCTCTATAAATGTTTTGTCTAGTAGCTTGTTATTTCATCTGATTCACAGGAAGAACCCCCAGCATAAATTTGCAGTTTATTCTGTCGCCTTGAGAATCAATCTTCCTCTAGGCGACCAGATAATAGTGCACTCTAGGAGAGGAATTCATTCTTTCAAATCTTCTCTCAAAGGGAACTTCCTGCGAAAAGTCTTTGTTTTTGGAAAGAGTTCTTTTTGCAAGGAAACTGCGACAAGGTTTTTCCTCAGAATGATCCTTTTCGGCGCGCTTGCAATTTTCTCTTATTCTTTGGTGTGTGGAAGGGGGAAAGAGCTGGGATTTTATTCAACCAACTATCTTTAAAAAAAAAACAATCTCTGAATTACTGGAAATGAATTGGAATTTTCTCCTCTTGTGGTGCTTGAAAGTTTTCACGACAGTTTTTTCTGTTTAGTTCAAAAAAGGTTTAAATACGCTTACTTTGAATTCGAAGAGCTTCTCTTCACAGAAGCGACTTCCTTTGAAAGGACCTTTTCTCCTGCGACTTCTTCCAGATATACTTTGTGGTGTCGAACTTACTCCAACTTCACTCTCCAGGGGACTCAAAAGCTGATACTCCTCAGCAGACTAAGTTGTGACTGAAAACTAAAAGGTTCAATTTGAATTAGCAAATAAACAGGCTCACAGGATTATGATAGTCTCTAGTACTTTCCTTTAAAAGAGAACTGGTGGAAGTCGAGCCTTCAAACCCCCCAATATTCACTTCAGGAAAACGGAGCGTGAGGGGAAACACTCCTGTCAGAATTCTCTTCACGGTTGAAGTGCGCAGCGCGCTAGTCGCGCATGCGCATTAAACGCTGCAGAGACTGCATCCAGAAAGAACTAGACCGCCAACTCCCCAAGAAGGGAATGCGATCTACGGTAATGCTTTAAGGCCTGCAAAATCGCGCACAAGACGGCTCTCCAGCCAGGACTTGCTTTCCTCCAACGAGGGTACAGTCTTTGAGTGCGAATGGCACTGAGGCAAACAAAAGGGTTCCTGACAGAAATAGTACGGGGTCTGAGGGCAGATATCAAAGTGTATGTAGCGGAAAACAAGGGCTCAGTGGAATCTAACATTACCTTCTGGGAAGCCATGAAGCCGGTGGTACGAGATAGACTTCGAGGGAGACTACGGGATGAGCGCAGCAAACAGCATAGGGAGGCAACAGCGTTAGAAGCCGGAATCCTGACCCTAGAAAGACAATACCTTGTAAACCGAGGGGAAGATATACTGAGGCAACTGCAAGACCAACAGAAGGAGTATAGGGAACTGGTCTCTAATGAGGCTAAGACGCAAGCACTAGCAACGCTACACCGCCTGTACGATGTAGGGGACAAGTCGGGCAAGCTCCTGGCTTGGCTTAGCAGGAAAGAACAAGCTGCGCGGTGGGTGGATCGAATCAGGGACGATGGGGGAGGTCTGGAAACTACGGACAGGGGCATAGCAGATGCCTTCGCCCGGCACTATGAGAAATTCTATAGGGGCCGGAACCTCGGGTCAGTGGACGAGGCCTTACTCTATATGGAAAATCTGGCTATCCCAGTATTGGATGAGGAACTTAGCGCTCCTTTGGAGGCGAGCATTACACTGGAGGAGATCTCCGCAGCCATTAATAAATTAAAAACGGGGAAGACACCGGGGCCAAATGGGTTCCCGGCGGAATTCTTTAAAAAGACGGCTGACCTATTGACGCCTCACCTGTTGGCGCTCTATGTAGAAGCATACGGACTAGGGAGACTCCCACGAGATCTAGCATTAGCAACCATAGTGCCGATATACAAGCAGGGCAAGCCGAGTGAGGAATGTGCATCGTACCGCCCCATCTCCCTCCTAAATATGGAGGTCAAAGTATTGGCAACAATTCTAGCAGCGCGCCTGCGGACGGTGGTCCCAGCCCTGATACACACGGACCAATCCGGATTTTTGCCGGATAGGGCGACAAAACACAACCTCCGACGGACCCACAACTGGCTCCAAGAAATACAAGATAGAACGGAGCCGCACTGGTTCCTGTCCTTGTACGCGGAAAAAGCGTTCGATGCAGTGCATTGGCCCTTTCTCGTGGCAGTGTTGCGTCGGTTTGGCTTTGGCCCCCATTTTCAGAAATGGATAGAGTTGCTATACGCGGGGCCGAAGGCAAGGGTACGAGTTAATGGGTGCCTGTCGCGCGATTTCCGGGTGGAGCGGGGCACCAGACAAGGATGCCCGCTGTCACCTCTCCTTTTCACTCTCACCATAGAAATACTGGCGGCCAAAATTCGGCAGAACCCAGAAATCCATGGCTTCAGGTGTTCAGAGTCGGGGGATACCCAGGAGAAGGTTTCGTTATATGCAGACGATGTGTTGTTGTATATCACGAACCCCGAGGTGTCCGTAGGGCAGTTGTTCAGAGAGTTGGAAGACTTTGGGGGAATGGCAAGCCACACCATCAACTGGCATAAATCAGTCTTGTACACGCCATGAGGAACGGTACAGGGAGTGACGCTACCGGACCGTCTACTCACTACCGCGGAGGGGTTCCAGTACCTTGGGGTATATGTCACCTTAGACAAAAGGCTCTCGTTCCGGAGAAACGTGGAACGAATACTGAAAGAGGCCGTAGAGGATATGACAAGATGGAGACAGTTGCCGCTCACCCTACTGGGGAGGGCGGCGATGTATAAGATGATTAGCCTACCCAAATTCCTCTACGCACTACAAAATGAGTATTATCCGCTTCCGACTAACACTCTCACCAGAATACACGCCGACCTGCGGGCATTCATATGGTTGGACAAACAACCACGCATTGCGCTCCAGACACTCCAGCGACATCAATATAGTGGAGGGATCTCATTACCGAACCTAGAGGCCTACTATTGGGCAGAACACCTGACCCCCATAAATGACTGGCTGCATGCACCAGCGGACCACCCAACATATGCTTTAGAAAGATATAAACTGTCCACACACAATATACTCCACTATCTGTATGGGGGAAAGGCGGAGAGAACGCTCTTGCCAGCGACTTTGATCTCGATTAGAGCATGGTCCCGAGCCTCCAGATCCACGGGATGGGAGGGGAAGCCAACACGTCAGACGCCACTGTGGCACTGCAAATGGTTTAAGGAACTACATAAACTGAAAGGCTTCCAAAGGTGGGATGACATAGGGATCTCCACCATTGGCGACGTGATTAGTAAAGGGGAGCTGAAGACGTTCGCGATGCTGCAGGCAGAGTTCGGACTACACCACACACAACGATACAAGCACCTGCAGCTAGTCCATGCTTGGAATGCACAACAGATATCATTGCAGGGCATACCGGAGTATTCACCGTTGGAAGGGAGACTCCTACAGGAGCAGATGGTACACCAGGCGGTTTCGCTTACATACAAAACCCTCACAAACAACATGCTGGGTAATCTGGCGAAACTCAGAAGCACATGGGAGGCGGAAGTAGGGCAGATAGAGGACTTAGATTGGGAGCTGATATTGATGCACCCCCGAGAAGTCGCCATTAAGTCACGGCTGAGGCTGATCCAATTAAATATACTACACAGGACATACTTCGACCGGAGACGTCTCCACAAGATGGGTAGGATAGCAGACGCCACATGTCTTCGATGTAATACTGAACAGGGAGATTTCTATCACACTATCTGGTCCTGTGAGAAAATTCAAACATACTGGTCTCACATCTTCACGGAACTGGGGGAGGTGTTGGGAATGGAGCTCACACTAGACCCGAAACTGGCGTTGCTGGGAATGGTGACCGACGTGGACCTGCCACGCCCACAGATTATTTTCCTGGGGTTGGCTCTGGTTGTAGCAAAAAGGGACATTGCGAAATATTGGGGGGTGGCGGAGCGGCCGGAGATAGAGGAATGGAGGAGAGGTCTGGACCTCTATATGGCAGCAGAACGAGTGACATACAAAGCGAGAGGCTGTCCCAAAAAATTCCGAAAGATATGGTGCAAATGGAGACAATACCATGGCCTAGAGGTGGGACACATAGGAGGTCACACATAGAGGGGTAGATGGCGGGGACGAGCGGGAGGGACCACCTGATAACGACAGTGATTCATTTTGAGCTTCCGCACATGCGAGATGCGCTACTGTGATGGGGGGGGACAGGCACGACTGCATGATACCCGAATGACACCGGTGGACTGGTGGCACATAGTTGGATGGACATGGGAGCTCTCTGTGCTATTAGTTTTGTAGGGGGAGGGGGGGCTGGGGGGGGGGTGTTGTGGGAGAAAACGTACAAAAGCAGGATCGCGGGGTTCCATGTGAAACGCGCAACATTGGACACATTTGCGCTCTATTGGAAATACCTAGGTGTCGCGGCCCGGCCGCAGGGCTGCGGGCATAACGGCTGTGAACCTATAACGAGATGTAAGTTTGACATGATGGTCTGGTTGTGCTACATTCGTAATTTTGTTTTATGCCTGCACAAAAATAAAGTTTTACAAAAAAAAAGAATTGCACCTGCAACAGGTTTTGAAAAAGATGCATATCTCACTCTCTGAAGCTGCTGGTGACTATTCCCTTTCTGCTTGTAAAATGCCAACTTGCTGGAGGCAGACTTGACCAGTACGTTTGGTCCTAGCCATGGGTCTTTTCAAGGCTTACATCTTCTTCTGCCTCAGCTTGCATCAGGCTCCAAAAGAGGTCCTCCGTGTATTATTTAGTATCAGAATCTTCAAAACCCTCCCTTAGTTAACTTACTTGTCTCTTGTCCCATCTTGATTTTCAAGATCTTCACACTTTTTGATGTGGTGATGCAATTGGGTTTCATCTACTTTCTGTCTTAATTCAATGGACGCACTTGTCTTTGTCATGAGCCTGTTTTCTCTGCTTTCTGTTGTATGCTTTCTGTCACCCAGCCGCTCATTCACTTTAGAGGTTGAAGGCATGGGCTGTTAGGCTACGAGGTAATCTCAATGTGCTAAATGACACAATTCACCTCCTTTTGTAAGTAAGAACGCATTGCAACAGGTATGTGGAGATAAGGGAATCAGCCTGGGAGGCTACTTTCATTTCCACATTGACCAGAAGGCCATCTGTATTACGAAGGCAGTCTAAGTGCCCTGCTAATGTTACATCATCCACATCCATTGGAAAACTGTGCAGCAAGAATTTGCTAAGAGATCCCATTTGACTTTCTTTACCTGACTTTCTGGGGCCTGGAAAAGTTGTGATGATGAGTGCTCCTATGTACTCGAAGGCGCTGCGGTACACCGGTGGTCATTGGTGGTGTTCCTCAGCACCATGTGTAGGGCTGGGTTCAGCGGCCTTTATTTGGCACTGACAGTGAGTGACTTGGATGAAGAAGTTCTGTCATAACCGTGTCAGCCGGTTGCTTGTTTAGTAGACATGCTGGACGGCGAACGGTTTCCAATATCCCAGGCCCTGTGTAGGCTTGGGCTAAAATACAATACAATGAATGGGAACTGGTGCTGCTGGTACTGATGTTGCTACATGTCACAGATTTGGCAGACTGTACCAGACACGGTGGGAGGAATTCATGGGAATCCGCCTTGAAGCCGGTCCCTGTAGAAAAGAAGCACTAGAGACCGGAACCACAGTCACTGAACCTTAGTGACGGCTCTGCTGGAGCTACATTACTATGTCTTGCATGCAGGTGACAAGTATGCACATCTGTAATGTGCCAATGCATGTTGTTTAGGATGTTGGGAGAAAGAGGCAGAAACCAGCACTGTACCAGCTGGCACTTTAGGAAAGAGATAAATAACTCATGCTGTAAGGCAGCAAAGGGATGTACTCACCAATGGACCCATTGCGCAGCCTTTAGATGTGCATGCCTGGACTCTGAACGAGTGGAGGCTCCAAGGAGTCAGGCCACGCACATAATAATGGCGTTCGGTCGAGTTCTGCATCAGAAAGCCATTCATATACAGTCCATAGTTAGTTATGATGCCTGTAAAAAAACATGATTTAACATTTTATACAGGAGAAATGCAAACCCTTATTCAGAGAAAAGGTTGTGAATGTTAGTTGTGCTTTTGTTGAATCCTGTATTCAGTTAGATGGAAGTAACTTACAACATTATAACTGAAACAAAACGAAAACCATGGCAAGTGTTGTATGGTTTAAATGCCAGATCGGAGTAAGTAGCTATTTTCAATGTTAAATTGTATTACTTTTTAAGAAGCACACAGGACCCGAATTAAATCATAAAGCATAAGATGCCAGGACGAACTTAAAAGTTACTTTTAGAATAAATAATATAAAGACCTAAACACAATTTTCGTTCAATTTAAACAAATGCAGGTGAATATAATATCAGGATCCGCAACAGTGTTACAAATTATAACTGCATTATTTTCATAATACCTATCGATAAGAAGAGAATTCAGAACATTCGTAATCATATGAATACATTAAATGCTCAATTCCCATACCTTATACCAACCCTCAGTAAGCATGAAAAACCTACGTAAATGTCATTTCCGTGGCATTTCTCCTTTGGCCCTTAGCGTTTGTGCATGTTTTTGCCATCTGCCACCCCCCTTCCCTCCGCCGCTACTGATCAACCTTCAAAATTCTGTTCCTCAGTGTTGCCTATTTTTATGCCCATTAAGCAGGAAACCCATAAATGGGTTTGTCCATGGGCACCTAGTAGTCACAACAGGGTAGTCCTCTGCAATGTCTGGCTAGTGGCAGCGTCTTCATGGAGTTTGGGGTGCATAGTTGCACTCAATGGAGCTGGCTATTGACTTGCGTCCTGTAAATTAAGTCCAGATTTGAGGTACTTTGTTACTATGTTTACTATGTTATGCAAGTTTAAAACATTTGTTAACATTGTTAACTATTCCAATAATTTGTGATTACCATTGTGTATAGAAAATGTTTCTGTCCTTTACTTGCTGAAATGCAATCAGCCAAGGAGTCCAGAAATATCCACCTTGTATTATTCTGTTCTTCATTTGACCTTGCTGCTGTTGCAGCTTGCCAGTGAGCCTGATCATAAGCTTGTGGGCCAGATTGAGATGGGTCTCCATTGAAGGAGGACCCCATGTCCCCTGAAACCTCTATCAAGATATCCTCATCTGAATAGACCCAAATCACTGCCCTAAAGATATAAGTGGCAACATAACTTCCTATATTCTGCAAATGCACTCTTCATACTTCAAGACACCACCCCCTTTCTTAGCAGGTTGCCAGGTACACTGTCAATTGTTTTTACTTAGATCTGTAAAGTTATGTGTTCACGTGCACTAGGGTCAAGAACCGCACACATCACAACTCATAATAAAGACTCTTCATTTTGGAGGAATGGGATGCAACAATGCTAAACCATTTCAGTGGTTCCAAAACAGCAATGCTCTTGTATCTTGTTTTTCATTACAGAATTGGTCCAATGGTTGTGAGCCTGTGCTGACTGTGAGCTTCATATAGTATGCATAATTAGGGGCATAGTGTTTACTGCCATATAGTTTTATTTTTTAAACAATACAGGGGTTGAGCATATACTACCGCTCAAGCTCGGACACAATAATAGTTTACAACAGAGGGTTGTTTGGGCGTGCATTTTAAATTACTGCATTCAACAAACCACTTTCACAACAAGAGTGGTTAGGTGTTTATTTCACCTTTCTGTTTTTCATTTAATTATACAATACTTTGACCATTTAAGACATGTCATAGTGAGAAACAATACATTTTTAGTGACATTCACCACTACATAAAAAAAAATACTAACAGCACAATTGACATTCGACTAATAAATGACCAATATACAAACAGAACATTACAAAAACTGACAAAAGAAACAATAAACCAGTCCAAAATTTGACAATGAAACAATGGTGGCACAAATTGTTTTCATTTTCACACTCTAACAGCCTGCCATACACAGCTAGCCAATACAAAAATTATACCAGGCAAATTGCCTTGTTTGTACACTGTATTAGTCAGTAGAATGGTGGTGGTTACGGCTAGCTGGGGTGGGTCGACGCATTTCAGAACCCTACTTTTCTTTTTGGGTTCTCCTCAGGGCCAGGACAGTTCGAACACATTCAGGGGTGGTGATCCCGGGTGCTATTTAGCAATTAATGACACGCAAAGCTGCCTAATGTTGAAAAATTATTTTGTTTATATAGAGAATTCCCAAGTAATGATTCCGGTACCGAAAAATAGTAAAACGTTGTATGTGGTGGGGTCTTAAGGACACCCTCGCACGTGGGCGGTGCCCTTATCTATTTCTCAAATTCTTATTGTTCTACCATGTTTCAGTACACGAGGTAGGGCACTGTACATTCTCACTGCTCCGTGCAGCGCTGCTGAACTGGGGACGCTTGGTGGAACGCCGGTCGATGAGAAGCCGGTGAGAGACGCTGTCAGGGAGCTGCAGCTAAAGATCAGAAAAAACACACGAACACGTCCCCAGTTCAGCAGCGCGGCAGGGAGCAGTGAGAATTCCGTGCCATTGACAGATCGTGTACAGTGGCCTACCTCTTTTACTGAAACATGGTAGAGCAATAAGAATTTGAGAAATAGATTAGGGCACCGCCCATGTGCGAGGTTGTCCTTAAGACCCCACCACATACAACATTTGGCTATTTTTCGGTACCAGAATCATTAATTGGCAATTCTCTATATAAACAAAATAATTTTTCAACATTACGCGGCTTTGCGCGTCATTAATTGCTAAACAGCACCAGGGATCACCATCCTTGAATGTGTACGACCAGTCCTAGTCCTGAGGAGAACCCAAAAAGAAAAGTAGGGTTCTGAAACGCGTCGACTCACCCCAGCTAGCCGTAACCACCACCATTCTACTGACTAATACAGTGTACAAACAAGGCAATTCGCCTGGTGTAATTGTTGTATTGGCTAGCTGTGTATGGCAGGCTGTTAGAGTGTGAAAATGCAAACAATTTGTGCCGCCATTGTTTCATTGTCAAATTTAGGACTGGTTTATTGTTTCTTTTGTCAGTTTTTGTAATGTTTTGTTTGTATATTGGTCATTTATTAGTCGAATGTCAATTGTGCTGTTAGTATTTTTTTTGATGTAGTGGTGAATGTCACTAAAAATGTATAGGTTTTCACTATGACATGTCTTAAATGGTCAAAGTATTATATAATAAAATGAAAAAGAGAAAGGTGAACTAAAAACACCTAACCACTCTAGTTGTGAAAGTGGTTTGTTGAATTTAGTAATTGAAAACCCACGCCCAAACAACCCTCTGTTGTAAAATATAGTTTTCTGCCACTACGTAATTGTGTACTGTGTTGTTAGAGCTAGTTCTTGTCAGCCTATACATTGCTACCAAGGTCAAGATAAAAGAAGCTTAGTGAGGAAAATTTTCTGTTGCAAATACGGGGTCCAGAGTTCTGGTTAGGTGGCCCCTTGCATTCTCCCTTGTGTGTTCTTCCTGGATGCTGCAGATGTGCCTCTTACCTCCTTTTCAATTAATACAGAGGGAATTCTTGAAAGTGCACAACCAAGTAAAGTCTTTCATATGCACAAAATATCTGTGTCTTATAAGTCAATGCCACCGGCCTCTCAAAAACAATGAAGTTCAATGTACATATAGTTCATTGTTGCAATGAAAGTGTTTCAATAAATGTAGATAATTATTTAATCAAACACACAAAAGGTAATGAGAGGATGTTTGCAATAAATTTAACCAATGGTAATCGCTTTGGTAGCATTCCAACCCATGACTCTTTTTTTCACCATGCCACCTCATATTAGACCCATCCATATGCAAATCAGTCTTGACCCTGCTCCAATAGGAACAGTTCAACGCAAACTGCGAAGCCAGGTACTTTCTGAAACAAAACCCAAGTAACCCTGGATTGGTTTCGTCCTGATTGGGGCTCTTCAGTCAGGTGTAGCTTGGTTGCAGTGGCACAGTGAGCAAGATACCCATGTCTGGGCATACCCTTGGCCACGCAGGGTGTTACATCAAAAACAAAAAAGGTAATGGGAGGATGCTCTTCAGTCTGATGTAGTGGCACAGTGAGTAATTTGTGAAGTAATTGTTCAATGTCAGAAAAGGGAACACAAATTAATATTTAAAGTAGATGAAGCATGTTGCAGTACGATCACAAAACTTCAAACAAACAGGAAAGACCTGTTTAATTTGTGTGAAAGACGCATTCATGCAATGAGGTTTTACAAAATGACAAAAACGGGACTTGAAAGGTGTGATCAATAATCATCTTACCCTATTCATTTTCTGGGTTTGTTTAATATTTAAACTTATTTGATAAGTTCACAAATCATGCCTAAAGCCTCTGAGAAGGGTGCCAGAATAACCCAAAATGCACAGATTTACAAATGGAGTTATAATAGGAGTGAAGTTGTAGTTACACTTTTGTTGTTGGTTTTAGTGCTATGAGTTCTAACAATGAAAAAACATTTTGCATTTCACTTCCGGACCTCTATTTGTATTTTATTTTTTACCTCTGCCGAGGTACCAGATTTCAACATGGAGTCTCACGCAGTGTAATGCTCCTTGCAAATTACCTATGAGTTGCAACAACCAGTGACCACCATTTAAAAGAATGTAATCTGGCTGTGGACAAGGACCTCTGTGCAGGTTGAGTGCAACATGAGTTAAAGATGCATCCAGTCTGTCATCTGTGCACAGATTACTCTGTGACAGATGAGGTCTAGTCTAACTTGGCTGTGGCGTGACACTCAGTGATGCTAAGGCCTTACATTTTAATTGTGCACTTTATGTTTAAAATGGCATGAAACTGTAACTTTGGTATGACACGTGGCAAAACATCTAGAATTGCTTTATTTCAAATAAAGTACTGGCTCTATTACTCAAATTTAAGGTAAGTTTTACCCTAGAAAAAGTCTCTAAAACATTTGTGTGGAAATCAAAATTTCACGAACCTCCCATTAAAAAAATTACATTTGGAACTGCCTTGCTGAGTACTCATATTTGCTCTGCCCACCAGCAGGTAGATCAAAGGCCCCAATGAACACCAGGGCTGAGCAGGATGTCAGGCCCAGAGCCCGTAGAGTGAAAATTCTGTTGCTAGGAAAAGGAAGCATTGATGCACAGAGAAGGTTTGAAGAAGTTCTCCAAAATCTGGAGCTAAGGGGTAGCAGCACCGCTTGCACTAGTTGTAAGCAAGCAATCTTTGTTCCTGGTTCATGGTGATCCAGGCAATCCCGCTCTGATGGCTAGGGATAGTCTATGTAACAGAAACGTCTGGATGAATCAAAAATCAGTCCTGTGGGGACCAAGAAATTGTTATTCTACATTCATGCTTGTTGGCAAATTTGTATTGTTCAGTGAGGGAGCCGTTGGGTGTAGGGTGCAGCTGGAGATGGAAAATCCTCAGTATGACCATGCACTATTGGAATACGGCCTTTGAGAGTTGGTCAACACCAAGAAATTCTTGACTTGCCTGTACACTGAAATATCTGAGGCCTGGGAATTGGGCTGCCGGAGGCACAACCCCTTATTTCTCTCAATGATCTCAATTGCAGCATATTGTGTCACAAGGGGGAGACTCTAGACTGTTCTCCCTCATAAACCTTACAACTTGGTCATTGGCATACACCAGCTCCTGCTCCTAACCATGAACACACCAACAAGTGAGACAGCAAGCAGGAAAGTCAGGGACCAATGCAAGCATCCAAAAGGAAGATCACCATGAGGCACTGACAACAGCATGATCGGATGAGGAAGGCAAAATGGTTGGCATGTCGTAGGCAGTGTACCCCCACCCCCAAACAAACCAGTACGGCAGCTTGTAGGTTTAAATAAAGGCAATCACCTATTGAAAACTGAACAAAACATGTGTAGTTGTATCAAAATCAGCACCCTTGTTTCTACAAAGTAAAGTGTCCTAGTTGCAAGGCAACTGTAAACAAAAGAGACAGCAGGGTGTAGCTTACAATATCCAGGGCCAAATTGAGACTGGTGAAGGGCTTCTTTCTAAGGTGAAACCACTCACATATTAGGTCTTGACATTTCTTTACGCTGTACTCCGAGACTGTAGGTTGACTTTATTGGGTCTGGCAGGAAGTTGTGTCATTGCATAAAATTGAACTTAAGATTAATGTTTAAGTACATAGATCTACTTTTGACACTTATAAAAATGTATGTCAGAGGCAGTAAGCCTAACATCTTTATTGTGAAGAGCCTGACTATGCCCACAGGTCTGCTTATTTGTTGATGAAAAGCAAATGGGAATTGCAATAGGCCTTTAGTTGTGTATTGTATTGTGGTTTAACCATGTTAAGATTTGTAGGACTATAAATTGTTATTTAGAATCTCACAGAAAATAGAAACAGATATGGTCTGTGTGGTTAGTTAGCCCCTCTGATAAATTGTTAGATTAACTGTCAGATACTGGGTTTCTTAACTTAGGAGGGGGTGATCCCTATCAATTTATAGTCTGGAGATCAAAACATAGATTTAACAAAATCTCTACTCAACACTTGGTAGCTGTAGGCACATGTTGCCATCAGTTCCCGACAGATGTGTATAATACATTTAACCATACCTACAATTTTAAAGTCAGGAAATCAACATAGTAAAATTCCCAAACCAATTCAGAAAAATAGAAAAAAGTAAAGGGCAACAAGACACCACAATAATCATAATTAGGTAATGGAAACTATAGATATCATATTTTAATTTTAAAGTAAAGAATGCATGGAAAAAGTAAAGCACTACTGAAAAAAACAGTTTTCAGTTGATTGGGACCTAGGTATGATTTCAGGAGTACTGTGATGGAGCAGTGTATGGATACACCAAGCAGGTCATCCTGATCAAAGATTGTAACTTCGAAGTTGAAAAAATAAATGTCACACTTTTCTCCACCTGCTGGGAAACTTCCTTCTGGTCAGTCCATAAGCCCATAGAGCTTCATGGCAGGCTTCTATGCACCAGATCTTTCCCCCCCCCAGATTATGTTATGCTATATTGATAAGTATAGCGCACTAATCACCATAGAGGGTATCCAGGTGCTGCGGGTCTTCTGCAGTATCCAGTCCTCTGTCGTCAGCTGGGTCCTCTTGGAGTTAAGAGTCCTTCTGCTTTTTGTGCCCCCAAAGCATGCAAAGAGGAGAGTAGCCACTTGACCCATGGAGGCTTGTACTGGTCTCTGGTTGCCTCCTGCAGTCAGAGTCTGAGTCAGTAAGTGAGTCATCTTCTTCTATTAGTAGCCTTCATTCTTCCATGAGGGTCTTCTTTATGGGTAGTGTTCCCATGTAATGGTGGTGGTAAGGTTGCAGTCTTATGTGCACTAGCAAGTGACTGGTGAATTTTCCCTTACCAGTACTGGCTTCTTTCTCACATTACAGCCTCTTCGCCTTACTGTAAAATTAGCCATGTGTATCTGCTTTACAATGGCACAAACCTTCTGCTGCCAGGCAGAAGGTAACCCTATTATGACAGAGGCTCTACAATGGGAGCCATTATCAAGCAGGCACTTCAACAGGAGTCATAACCACAAATGTAAGTTTTCCTACAATTACATTGGGAGTCATTACACATACTGTCCAATTTGTGAATTTAATGACTGGACACTATCCAAGTCTAATTATTTGTGCAGCACAACTACAGCATTTTAGAACCACCATTCTTGAATATATTTTCACTGTGTCAGAGGAGGAGGGCAGCCATGCTTTTGTGTTGGCCTGTGTAGGCCACCCTTTAATTAGGGCACAAGTCAATTCCTGTCGCTTAATTTTTAATGCAAAGTGGTTTAAACTTATAGTTGTGCCCAAAGCAAAACAGTGTAGAACAGTACCAGCCAGTGCAGCTCGATGAGCAGGCACCTCACACTTCTGGGTCCTCGGGCAACTTCTCAGGCTGTACCATTGATAGCTTGGCTGCTGCTTTTTCTGCTCAATGTTCTTTAAAAGGCAACTTTATTTTGTTTAAAAAAGTCATACTCTGCAATTCCTGGTTATCTGTCTTTCCTTGCATTTGTCTTTCAAACACTTCTGTAACTATGACTATACAGCACTGAAGAGTGGGACAGCGAATGCCTGATTAGCGGCTCTGTCAAATGGCAGAACATCCTGGTGACAGAACAAAGCCTTGAACATAGCAGCCCATCCTCCAAATACTACCATTGTGCCCACAATGCCACTGCTCATCTGTGCTGCCCCGAAGTGGTCTCTTCTGGGGCACTGTATATTGCACCAACCACGACCCTCATTTTCTGGAGCTGTCTCTTCTAGTCCCCTTGTAAGGACTTGTGAAGTGACAACCTTCACTAAAGGACTGATAGCACCTCTCAATTATAGAACAAGGGAAAGCTTGAAGTCTGAAGGTGTTTATTGCCAGAGACATCTTTAAAATAGATGGTGATGTATTGAGAAGATATAACATGTAATACTGATATAGCCAAAAATAAGGAACAAGAATGGCAATGCCCTCAGCAAAGACGAGAAGATAGGAGAAACTGGTAGTGACAGTTAAAGTGGAACAAGGACTAAACCAGAATCAGTTGACAATGTTGAAATAGGAGAAAGCTAATTTAGAGAATCTCTGGAATACAGGGACAAGGAAATGCTGAGGTGTGCAGTGCAGCTTCTGGACTGGATCAAAGGGAAACAGTTGTAAATCAATCAAACAGAGTAGTGGATCCTTCTTACACTGTTAGGGCTTTGCAAACCCTTGACAAGGAAACACTGCTCTTATTTGCATGTGCACTGCTGAGAAATGCTGTTAAACAAATACATGTGAGCTAGAACTAGACAATATGTCAGTAAACACAGACTCTTCTTTTTGATTGTCCCCATTAGCTTCAGGTTTCACACAGGTTTCTGATGTAAGTCATGACTTGGAGAACTCGAAATTCCCCTCTTTAATGTGAATTTACCCCAAAAAACTGGTTTTGTAGGAAATTGTATATAGAATGATCAAAGAACACAAGAAGTATCAATTAGGCTTTAATGAACAATCTTCGATGCAGTAACGTTTCCATTCTACTGGGTATTGAAGCTTACCTCATATAATCCTAGATTCAGATATATTCAAAAGCTCATATTCAGAAGTAATTTTTGAAAATTGAGGAGGTTGTCTAGGCAAGTTCCATGTGCTTTGGCTTAAGAAGAGAAATGTTAATAATCCTCCTTTGTTGAGATAATGGCAGTTAACCTGAAACTGGATTAGTAATGCGAATAACATGAAAATATCCAGAAAAAGTGGGAGTAAATGTAGGCTTTTCTTAATAATAAACTAGATTTCATGTTGATAGCCAAAGTGGTCTACCGAACTGTAAAAGGTTATTTTTCACAATGCTTATTTGCCCATTATGTATGTCGTTTTTGAGCTTACTGAAGACATTGAGGGATTTGTTTCTTAATTTCTCAAATTTGTTGAACATATGTTCGTACAGCAGATACTTGGCTGACTATTCTTTAGAGGCATGCATGTTTGATAAAAAAAATGAATCAAATACATAGGCTGGTATCCAGAGAAATATGAGCGGCACTATTATAGCTAAACTTAGCTGTGGCAAGGTTTTCAACCCAATGCTCCTGTTGAGCAATCAATCAGGATTTTTGAAGCGTGGTACTCACCAGTGAGGGTCTCAAGATGTTGGGGGGGTTCGAGCAGCTCCGTGGTCATCGGAAGAGCCAGGTCTTGAGATCCTTTCTGAATAGGTGCAGTGTCAGGATTTGTTTGATCCAGAGGGGGAGTTAATTCCAGGTCTTGGTCGTGATGTAGGAGAAGGATCTGTCACCCGCTATGTCCCTGTGGATCCGGGGGACTGTGGCCAGGGCCAGGTTGGCCGAGCTGAGGTTTCTCTTGGGGGCGTGGAAGGAGATGCTTTTGTTGAGGTATTGGGGTCCGGTGTTATGGAGGGCTTTGTAGGCATGTGTGAGCAGCTTGAAGGTTACTCTTCTTTCGATGGGGAGCCAGTGGAGGTCACAGAGGTGTTGGGTGATGTGTTGATCACGCGTATAATAACAAATATATTGCTCCTAAGGTTGAATAAACTTCTCTGTCTGGCAATCAGTGTGAGACTGGAAAGCAGAGGACAGAGCAGGTTGAATATGAATAATACAATAATTCTCTCCAGAATATTGATGTAAATTGTGGAATTCGGTCATATATTATCTGTTCAGGCAAACCATGCAGTCTACAAAGTCATGCCTTAAATATTGAGGCAAATTCTTCTGCAGTAAGTATATCTGTACAAGAAATAAAACGTGCCCTTTTGGTGGTGTAATTGAAAAGAACATTAAGCTCTTTGTTTCTATTTGAAGAGGGCAAATCATTTACAAAATCAACAGAAATTTGAGACCACAGTCCTCCTGGTACAGGACATGGTTACAAATGTTCAAAATTGTATTTTGCTGCTTGTTCTGAGCATATATGTAGCAAGTATCGACAGAATCATAAAAATTTACCGTAAGATTTGGCTACCAAAATTGATTTTTGAATTGTGATAATGGCTTCTTCTGTCTAAAGTGTCTTGCACCAAAGCTATCATGACACAAAGTCTTAATCATAATTCTCATGGTACTTTATGGAATCATCTAAACCCCTTTATAGATCAAATATCTGTGAACTGATTTAAATATTTGAGGATCCTATTGAATAAGTCTTGAATATGTTTATCTTTCTTTAATTCTTTTTTAATCATTATTTTTGAGCAGTGGAAGCTACTTGATTCTTTAGGAAGAATAGTAGAGGCTCATTGCGGGTAGTGTTACATTCAAGCTACATGAAAGAGCAGCAGTATGAAGATTTTGACATTGAGAAATTAAAATAATTAAAACCTTTTGGCTAACCTTTGATTAACACAACACAGATTCTACATATATTCTAGATTCATATGGTCTGTGATAATGAAAAGGACACATGGGGAGCCTTCTAATACATTTCTCCATTCAGTAAAGTCTGACTCCATTGCTAACAATTGCTGCTCCAATATGCTGGAGAGTTAATATCCTGCAAGAATATAAGGCAACTGGAAAAATGTATTTTGCAGATCTTTGTATTTGTTGAAATATAGCCCTCAAGGTAGTGACAGTAGTGCCTTTCTCAGCAACAAAAGGCTCTTCGTGTTGGACAAAAACCAAAATTGGTGTCACAGTAAATGTTTTTTTTAGCTCTTCAAACATCGATTGAGTTTCTTCTGATCAGATATATTGTTGTCTTTTCTGAGTTAACTAGGTGAAAAGTATAACTTTATGTAAAAATTAGATATGTATTTTCTATAAGAACACACAAATGGGAAGAATGAATGCAAGTCTTTTAGATTCTTGGGAGTTGTCAGCTGAAATTAGATTCTTCCTTAGTGATGGTGTATCCTAGATAATCTACTTGTTGATGGAAAGAGCGTTCCTCAAGTTTAGCATACTATGTATTTCTCATAGTCACATCAAAACATGTCCGACATGATCAAGATGTTCTTTAAAGGTATGTCAATAAATGAAGATTGCATCTGAATTTATAACTTAAAACTTGCCAATTAAACCCTGAAAGAACTAATTGATGAATTGTTGAAAAGTAGAAGGAGCATTGCAGAGTCCAAAAGGCATGACTCCATATTTAAAGTGTCCAAATTAAATATTAAATGCCGTCTTCCACACATCTCTAGGTGTCTTAATGCAACATAGGTGCCTCAAAAATCCAATGAAGTATACCAGGCAGCTTTTCCTACTTATTCCAAAAGGTAAATTTGATATGACAGAAACAAAAAAGGAATTTGTCTGGAGAATATATTTTAATAAGGGTAGCATCTCATGAATTGAAGTACTCAAGTGCCCCTCTCTAGGACATGCTTAGAATGATCATGATTTGGGTCTAGTCTGGTATAAAATGGTCCAAAATCCACAGTATTAACATAAGGCTTCTGACATAGGGCTGGAACATGAGGACGATAAAGTGAAGAATCCCTGGAATGATGGAGTAAGGAAATGATGACAAGCGCAGGAGAGCTTCTGCATTGGATTATACAGAAACAGTTGAAAAGCCATTAAACAATAAAGCTTTCTGATGTACTGTTAGTACATCATGTCTTTAACAAGGAGACACTGCTGTCTTTTCTCATGCAAAACTGAATGTGCACTGACAAGGTATCCTGTTGAGAAAACAGGAGGAAGGACATTGCTCTCAATCAATCAATCAATCAATCATTTGGAAAGCGCACTACATACCTGCGAGGGTCTCAAGGCGCTGGAGGGGGGGCTTCTACTGATCAAACAGCCAGGTCTTGAGTGTTCTCCTGAAGGTCAGAAGGTCTTGGGTCTGTCGTAGGCTCAGTGGGAGGGTGTTCCATGTTTTGGCGGCGAGGTGGGAGAAGGATCTCCCGCCGGTGGTAGTTCTTCGGATGCGTGGGGCGGTGGCTAGTGAGAGATCGGCGGAGCATAGCTGGCGGTTGGGGATGTAGAAGTAGAGACGTCTGTTGAGGTAGGCAGGGCCGGTCTTGTGGAGTGCCTTGTGTGCGTGGATAAGGAGCTTGAAGGATATCCTCTTGTTGGCGGGGAGCCAGTGCAGGTTTCTCAGGTGGGGGTGATGTGGCTGTGACATGGTACGTTGAGGATCAGTCGTGCCAAGGCGTTTTGGATGTGTTGTAGTCGTTTGATGAGCTTGGTTGGGGCTCCCGCGTAGAGTGTGTTTCCATAGTCGAGTCTGCTGCTGACGAGGGCCTGGGTGACTGTCTTTATTGTATCTATTGGGATTCATTTGTAGATCTTGCGGAGCATGCGGAGGGTGTTGAAGCAGGAGGAGGAGACGGCGTTGACTTGCTTGGTCATTGAGAGCGTTGAGTCTAGGATGATTCTCAGATTGCGTGCGTGGTCTGTGGGTGTCGGGGCTGTCCCCAGTGCCGTCGGCCACCAGGAGTCGTCCCAGGTTGAAGGGTTGGAGCCGAGGATGAGGACCTCCATCTTGTCCGAGTTCAGCTTCAGGTGGCTGATCTTCATCTAGTCGGCGACGGCCTTCATTCCTTCATGCAGGTTGGCTTTGGCGGTGATGGGGTCCTTGGAGAGGGAGAGGATCAGTTGAGTGTCGTCAGCGTAGGAGATTATGTTGAGGTTGTGCTGTTGGACGACGTATGCAAGCGGGGTCATGTAGATGTTGAACAGTGTCGGGCTGAGGGAGGAACCCTGGGGTACGAAGCAGATGATCTCGGAGGCTTTGGATCGGAATGGGGGAGGAGAACGCTCTGGGTTCTGCCTGAGAGGAAGGATGTGGTCCATTCCAGAGCCTTGTCTCGGGTCCCTGCGGCGGGGAGGCGTGTGCGTAGTGTGCGGTGGCAGACGGTGACGAAGGCGGCAGAGAAGTCTAGGAGGATGAGTGCTGTGGTCTCACCGTTGTCCAGCAGGGTCCTGATGTCGTTGGTGGCGGCGATGAGGGCAGACTCGGTGCTGTGGTTGCTGTGGAACCCTGACTGGGAAGGGTCCAGGATTCTGTTTTCTTCGAGGTATCGAGTTAGCTCTCTTGCACATGTGCAGTAGAGCCAGAGGGCACTTCAAAAAATGGCAACTTCTTTCTACCTGCAGCCGTTAGCTTTATGTTTAACAGCATCTTTTTGGATGTTGTCTCTTAGGAAGGTCATATCCGGGAATGCTTGCAACCTCTGCTCATACAGAAGCAAAGTACTGACAGTAACAGTGACTCCCAGGCATGCATAAGCTAGCAGCTCCCTTCTCTCTCATTCATCCAACTGTGCCACAGCATACATATGGTGGGTGGGTGTCTAAAGAGGGATTTTATGGCAGATGATGGTGGATGCCAATCATTGTTTTCCCTGGAAGGAGTAAAGGCCATTCAAATATGGCTGATATACATGCATGGAATATACAGTGTAAATCAATGTGAACGCTTATCAGCTATATGAGAGAGGTTGTGAAGTCTATGCTTCTGTAGCAAAGAGAAGCTGGAAGGAGTGGGACATTGCAACAGTCTCTCCTGGATTGCAATGACAATGCGACCCACTTTGATGCTCTTCAAAACATTCAAAAGCATGTCTATGTCATATGATGAGGAAGTCATTTCAAAAATAAAAACAAGAAGCTCCTTTCAGTACGTGTGCGTCCAGTGAAAACATGTGTAAAATAAATGAAGTAAACATCTGCGAATATCGGTGGCATGATACCAAAGCTGATGGAGATCCTTCCTATAAAATGCATAAAACTATCTGAACCAAGCAAGATAATGGCTGAAGGGGACTGTCTAAACGTCTATATGTGAGTGTGTGTGTAACTGTGTGTGCGTGAGTGTGTGTGAGAGTTATGTGGTTATATCAAGATTTTGTAGTGGCGACAAAAAACCAAAGCTGTCTGTAGCCAGACCTAAAAAAGAAAAAGCAGAATCCTAATGATGTGATATCCAGGAACTAGTAACACCCATCAGAAAATTTCACTGATTTAAATATGCATCCCATAGGAAACCGAACAGTGAATATTCAATGAGATAGCGGCACAATACTGGATCCTTCTGTAATACCAACCCTTGTCTGTAAATGTTACAGGAAAACATTCCAGTGTTTTCTTAAATTTACAACAATAATTGCTAGTCTGTATCATAGACGCTTTTAAAGCTGATTTCAAAAGCATCATCCAGTGAAGAATGTCACACTAAATATCAACCCTCATCATTACATCATACCTAAAAAGCATTTTGGAAACCCTACATTTTGCAATTCAGGATTGAGTAAGGTGTGCTTGATATATGTTCATTTCACTAGTTTTCACCTTTGGTGTGAGGCACTGATCTCCAGTTTGTCTGCAGGTTTCATATGTGAACCCTCTCCAAAAGGGGCCTTGCGTTGAGGCCAACAGCTGAACCGCAACGAGTGTCATTGCACATCCTCAGCGAAAGGGGAAATGGTAGGAGACAGCAAGAGCCCAAAACAGGAGAGTATGCCTGTCCAGGGTTGAGTTCAGCTCCTTGTGTTGTACTTACAAAAATAGCTTCTTTGGTGCATGGCACAGCTTTGGCTGTCTGCAGTGCCAGCAATGGAAAAGTAAAACTGGTGGGGCAGCTCCGCCGCTGCACAGCTGACGAGCAGAGTAAGCCCAATTACAATAGAGAACTTGGAAAAAGTAATATACCGCGTCTTCATTTTGTCTGAGTGCGCTGCAGCCGCTGGGTCATATTCATCTTCGAAAGAGGTAAGCCTTGTGCACCGTGCCTGTAGAGTGGCACTCGATTTGTGGTATAAGCATGGGAGTCAGGCAAATCCGTGTTGAGCACAGAAAGGGGTATTTGTAAGCTCTCCACAGTGAGCTAGAGTTATCTCTACTGCCTACTGTGCGCCTAAACCAGGCAACAGTAGAAGGTACATCACTCAGGTGGACGTCAGGCTGGGAGGACACAGGGCAAGGCAAGCTAGAGTGTCAGAATGCTTGCACAGAGGACCTATAGATGTAATTAAAGTCTGCAAATGAAGCATTCTGATTGGCAGTTTAGCTTCCTATGTTCTACTCTTAGTGGTAATTATAACAAAGCATTACAAAAAAATCTGCAATTAAGGAAATAAATAGAGCTTCACTGATCCATCTTCTTCACTGGAGACAAAAGGACGTCACTCACCGTTTGGGAACTCTGGATTGGCCCAGGAAACATTGAATGAGTCTGGCGAATAGGACATGATGTGAGGAGCGAGCACTCCCTCTGGCGTGCTCTCCTCCGTCGCTGCGGCACTAACATCGCTGAATGCACAACCACCACCAGTGCAAGCCTGCAATCACAAAGAAAGAAACAAACCTGTTTTAGATTCTTCAAAAAGTAAGTGGATTGGCACTTCTGATTTGATACCAACAGGGAGTGAATGAAACTAGAGAGATGTTCTTTTTCAGGTCCTTCTGGCACTAAAACTTGCTTTAGAGCAGTGCAAAGCCATAAAACAACCGCCTGGACCAGTGGATTCTGTTTTGAAGAAGATGTAATAACTCGTTCCTATATCTCGCGCCGGATTCTGAGCCAGCAGAGACATGACTCTGAGCTCAAGGTTCTGGCAGCTGGGAGCTTCCTGTCCTGGCACAGATCAATGAACCTCCATTTGCGCACCCTCGATCGATTGGTTAATTTCCATTTGACGAAGGCTTAACATGCCATTTTCACTCAATAAGAATATGTCGCACGTTCTTCTTGCACAGAAAACATTTAGTTGGACATTTTAATGAACGCATATTGTCAATATGATGTTCATTTCTGCGTTTTCAAATGCATAAAAATGCTTTAAGGAACAGGATTGGTTTTTTTTCATTTTATTTTTGCTAGTTGCAAAGCCCGTGTCTAGGAGCAGATGGCAGCTTAGCACACACAGTACGTACGACAGAAGTACAATTTACTGGAGTGTTATCCATCATTCCGAATGGTGAAAAATAAGGTGCAAACTTTATTTGCACCAGTTTTTTTTCACTTTCCACATATGACTGGATGAGCGGAAATAAGACTTAGGGCCACATGTATCAATGTTAGGAATAGCGATAGGCCAACTGCGATTCTCTGTGAATCGCAATTAGGAAATCCCTATTCCTAATGTATGAAACTCAAGAGCTTCATTTAGCGAATCCTAGTGAGTCGCAAACCAGTTTATGAGGTAGGTCGCAATTTGCCACCCATTAGGCATCGTTAAAATCACAGGGATGGTGGCCTGCTGGGGTCAGCAGGCCATCATGTCTGTGATTGGTTATAAATAAAGGAATCTTTTTTAAAAAAATTTTTTAAATGCAGTTCGTTTTCCTTAAGGAAAAATGGGATGTGCTTAAAAACACAAAAGTGGGGCCTGCTTGCTCTTAAAAACGTTTTTGCAATAATTCACAAAGGGAAAGGGGTCACTTGGGAACCCCTTCCTATTTGCAAATAAGTTACCATCTACTTGAAGTAGTTGGTAAAATGCAAATGTTTAGAGACGCCCGTTTTGGTCACTAAACATTCTTTCATACCACTGCGAATCAGTATTTCGAAGGGTCACCCTAAAAACGTCCCTTCCTATAACCGCATTGGTATGTATTCGTAGTTTGGGAATGATACATATCAAAATGCATTTTTCTGGTCGCAGAATCGGGCAGTTTTCCACTGGGAAAATGCTTGATTCATCTGGCCCTTAGTTTTGAGTTTTGCATGTGCAATTTCTTTCAGATCCTACTTGGAGGAAATTTTGTCTGCAAAGTAGATTGCAAGCAGTAATACCATTGGCAACACAGTCGGAAAACACATCTTCAAACTGTATCCACTACTGATTGCTATTGAAGACTACTCAAGGGCATTCACAGCTGTAATACTTTGTGAAAGCTCTAAAATACTCAAGGGGTTTTGGACCAGGTATTGCATCCAAGCTTGAAATAAGATTTACAGTGTAGTCATTATATAAAATGCAGAGGCAATTATATAAAGCAGATAGAGCACACCAATCATTCATAGAATGGGAGGGGCATGCTGTGGGCATCGAATAGCAGATCAGGTGGTTTATGGAGAGAATTAGAACTCCTCTTTTTTAACTATTAGGGGGTTAGTCTGTTAGACGGGGTGCTTGCCCAAACCTAGGTGCAAATAATTGCTAAGCATGTTTCTTTTTGACAGTTTTAGATTTCAAGTCTCCTTTTGTAGCCCATAGTTTGGCATTTCTTGCTCAATAAGTCTTTGAAGGTGAGTTGGAAATCAGCATAAATGCTCAGGAATATGATACATAGGAAAACATTGTGGCCGAACCCATCTAGGGCCTTAGCGGAGTCTCAGAATCTGCAGTGGAGCAGGTTGTATTCGCTTTCGTATGATTCATCCATGTGCAAACCACAGGTATCTAAGCATGTATCTCGTAGAAGCATGTTCCCAGTCAACTGATCTTAATGGTGTTAGAAATCTTCAAATAGAGAGATGTGTTTTCAGTATTATAACAGAAGGGGGTTTATAAACTACTAAGCAGAACCAAATGCAAAGGTTGAAAATCACCGGTGAGAGACATTACCCAAAGGACTTCAGCTGATGCCCTTAAGTGCTGTGACAATACTACACCAGCTATCCATGATCCAAAAAATAACCTGCATTGCCCTAGGTATCACTTACCAAAAAAAAAAAAAGGGTTCGAGAGGAAGGGTTTCTAACACTGGCCACCATGTATATGAGATAGATCCTCTATCTTGGGGTCATCAATATCACCTTTAAAGGAGACAGATCAGAGGCAAACAATTCCCAGGCCATTCACCTGACCTCTAGAATACAATTCAAATCCAAAATCGCACTATTCAAAGGCCAAGTAAGGCTCAGAAAGTGCTCAATACCTGCTTTTATAACACAGTGGACTAAAGCCACAACCCAATAACACCTCCTAATCAAACACGTGAATGACTTCCCGACAATTGTGGGGAGTATTATGGAACACAGCAAGACACAAGGAGGAGGAGCCTCTAGGAGGGGTATTGTGAAACAAACACAGATAAGCGAAAAGGGAGACAAGCAGAAATACATGTGCAATGTGCCCATCCACTTAACCACAAGAAGGAATCACTAGTCCACACACGACAGCAGGGAAAAGTGCCTCCACAAATATTTTTTTGCAAGGCAGTGATACACAAGAACCCGTCATCACAGTTTATTCCTTGTTAAGAATTGTGACAACGTTTCATTTTTTCTTTACCACTAAGTTTTATCACATAGAATTGTTCTTTAGAGTATTTATCTTCTACTTTCCTGCAGAAGCGTCCTAAAACTTTACACAGCACCACTATAGATCTACCACATTATGGAGTGTTTTGTGCCTTCCTATATGGAAGATTTTTATAGTCTGGTCGATTCCAGCAAATGAACATATTAAATTCGTGGATGTCTGCCTACTGTTAATCTCTAATGTGCTAGCTAGTGACATGCATATTTTAAATGCTTTAGCGTATTTTACTGTCATCTACTTTTAAATTGAAACTACTACTTTTGGAAAAGGAGCGTCTTCTCAGTACCAACGATTATATCAATCAATTATTGACATCTGTCCAAAAAACAATCGGCAGGCCAGATTTTAGTTCCAATGAAGTGTTCCAGTTTTATTCCAGAAATGCATTTTGCCTCGTGTTAATTGCGGGGAGCGGGTGCTCACGAATTAGCTGAGTAAGGTATGAGATTCTGTGCATCTATCGGCAAATATGTTAATTCGAGGCAAAATGCACACACGGTTCAGGCAAGGTAAAGAGGGCTGAACGAGGCTGTTCCCTGATTGGCGCTAACGGACTAGATTGAGCACAAGCTAGCAGTATGTAGATTTGGGGAATTGAGACAATGACTTTGGATTGGTGCAGAGGTTTCGGATACGAGCTCGTACACTTAGCGCGAGTGTGGGTGAACTTGCAAATAGAGGCAAATCAAGAAGGTAGGACTAAACAATAATCCGATTGGTGTGAACTGGGTCGGACTAGATTGAAAACAGGTAGTGTAGCATTAGGGTGACCAACTGGCATTGGTGCAAATTCAGGACGGTGAGTGTAAAAATTCAGGACAAAGGGTCAAAATTCAGGACACAAATTCAGGACAGGAGGTCAAAATTCAGGACAAAACTTCAGGACAATAGGTAAGTTTTACAGACACATCAGAGGAGGTCGCGCAATAGTATATAAGTAAGCCCAGCCATATCCAAACATATTCAACCATTTGCAAACCTATCCATCATGTATCCTTCCATCTATCATTTCACTCATCCATCCCTTCATCCATCCTTTCACTCATCCATCCATTATCCATCCATCCACCCTTTCACCCTATCCATCCAGCCATTTACCGTTTCACCCATCCAGCCATCCTTTCACTTACTCATCCTTCCACCCATCCACCCTTTCAGTCATCTATCCATCCTCCCTTTCTCTCTCCATCGACCCTTTCACTTAGCCATCCTTCCTTCCATCCATCCATCCACCCATCCATCCATCTACTCATCCACTCATGACTTCATCCATTGACCCTATCACTCATCATCCTTTCTCTCATCCATTTATCCTTTCATTCCTTCACTCATCTAATCATCCTTTTGTCCACCTACCCTCCCTTTCACTCACTCATCCATCCTTACATCCACCCTTTCAATCATCCGTCCATCCATTCACCCTTGCACTTATCAATTAATCAATCCATCCATCATTTCACTCATCCATCCACCCACTCACTCATCATCCAACTTTTCACTCATCCATCCTTTCACTCATCCATCCACCCTTTTACCCATCCAGCTACCCTTCCACCCATACATCCAGCTATTTACCTTTTCTCTCATCCATCCTTCCACTCACTCATCAATCCATCCATCCTCTCTCATTCTCCATCTATTCAATCTTTCATTCACCCATTCACCCTTTATCTAATTCATCCAGCCATCCAGCCATCCCTTCACTTACTCACTCGCCGACCTTTTCATATGAATTTTGAGCTGAGCCTTTTTGAGAAGAGGCCCATCAAGAACTTCACCCTCGCTGCAGGAGCCATTCCAGGACTGGGGCAGAAGCCACCCAGGGCGGAGACAGGATCCACCACAGGGGGGACAGGAGCCATCACAGGCGGGGGGGGGGGGACAGGAGCCATCACTAGGGGGGGGGCAGGAGCCATCACAGGAGGGGGAACAGGATCCACCAGGGTGGGCACAGGGGTGGGCATGCAGTATTCTAGTATCATCTTGGCCCCTCCAGGGTGGGGTAGGGCTCCTCACCCCCTCCTGGACAGGACATCGAGAAGACAGACTCTCTTTCCAAAATGTTAGTTTTGTCATCCCCCACTGTGATGTACAGTACTTAAAGGAGATACTCCAAGCAAACTGATTTAACTGATTGTTCTCCATACTTTGTTAATCAGTATGGGTGCGATTGTGCCATTTCTTTATTTTATTACATTATAGACTGCATGTTTGAAGAACCGAGGTATGCTTACAATTTAGTAACAGTAATTAAGCTCTGTGAAGAGAACCACGTGCTGCCTTGGTGTAATCAGGGCCAGTTCTGCGATTTTTGGGGCCCTGGGCAGAAAGGGAATGTGTGAGGCCCCTCTAAATTGCAGAGACATGACGCATTCAGAGGTGTTTGCATCTGAATAGATGCCCCTGTGCCTGAAGCTGCAGCCCCTCCCTCTCAGTCACCTTCAAGCACCTCTTAACAGCTCATCAAGGACTGATGGTGTGAGGGTTGCCATCCCGCTGTGCCTCTCCAATGCTGCTGGGTATCTGAGCTTTGGTACCGCATCGGAGTCTGTTACACCCGACCTGAACAGCATCGGAGTCAAGCAGGGAGGTGGGTGGAAGCTGTGCCGGCTTTAGGGTGGTGCGATCGGTGCCCGGTTAAAATTACGGACAAATGGCGTCCGTTAAAGAATCCTTCACGGACAACGGACAGACGGCCGAAATTACGGACTGTCCGTGAAATTTACGGACGGTTGGTCACCCTATGTAGCATGCAAAATGCGGAGTACATGAAACAATTGTGATTGGTGCTAATAATAACACTGGAACTGGATTGGTGCAGGCAGTATTGAAAAGAATAAGTGAGCGGGAACTTCAATGACAGCGGGATTTATCGGACCGGCTGTTCATGGTGACGTGCTCATCGTGGCCTTCGGCAGCGGCATAACAGGCATTAGGGATATGTTGCATGGGCCTCTTCCCTTTTGGGAGGGAGCATGGATTGCTACCTAAGCCTTTATTAGGGGTTTAGTGCCTATATGCATAACATAACTAATATGCCGTAGTGGGTAGATAGCTAACGCGATGCTTGTTATATATGTTGTTTAATAGTTGTTTAGATGAATTTTGGAATGGGAGAGCTAGTGCGATACATGAGAGGGTTTCTCCTTGTTTTTGATGCAGTAATCATTGGTGCCATACAAACAGTAAAGAAATTGGGGATCAATGAGGAGTACAGATACAGTGTCAATCAAAATGCCAATATAGAGGTATGCACTAAAATATAGGACACATAGATATTAATGCATATAGTAGATAAAATGTATGGGATTATTGGTAGGTTCCATATTAAATCTCTTTTTTAGAATAATCGTACAACAAGACTAAAAGGCGCTTCATTGGAATGCAAGATTGGATACTCATTAGAGGCGGATCCATGGGAGGACAAATGGTTAAGCAAACAAACACAAAATAAACTATGATTTATAAATAAGAACCAACTAGGTATGTCTCTGTTATTGTAGGGACTATAATTAGGTTTTTCTGGAATAGACCTCTACGAAGAGAATTAATGTGAATATTTTTATATTTAGAAATTGATGCCTGCCTATGATTAAGGATCCGCCTGAGAGGATTCTCATTGTAACAAGGATTTATTGAACTAACACTTTAGGTATGTCCCTTTCCTTTTAATTACTAACCTTTTTGGGAATAGTGTCTTTGGGGATGAAAAGTTAAGCATGGACTATATTGTCTATTATCATATAAGGAATAGTAGACTTTTATCTATTCTCAAGCAACGATTAAGGAATTTTAAGATAAATATGATTTTGATTTTGGATTAACATTGTGTCTTTAATAAAATATTTTTTGATGTTAGGTTCTTGGGGTATTTAGTACAGAATGGAGATAGGCAGGACATTGCTGAGAAAATTATATGATGTGTTTTAATTAGTTTTGGATTTGTTAATGCATTTATAAATGTGTAAAATATGTATAATTTAAGGTACTGATTAGTGTTCATATATACTTTCCTTGCAGCCCATTGACGTCCAGCACAGGACGAAAAGCGTAGGCTGTCAGATTTCATGATATTGAACAAATGATGCTATTTTTGATATTTCTGGAATAAAACTGGAACACTTAATTGGGACTAAAATCTGGCCTGCAGATTGTTTTTTGGACAAATGTCAATAATTGATTGATATAATCGTTGGTACTGAGAAGACCCTCCTTTTCCAAAAGTAGTAGTTTCATTGTGAATTGTAGCCTGGAGCGGTGGACCACGGAGAGTTGAGCGTCAATACCGAATTTTGATTGAAGTAGCCTGAACTGGGACTTGTGCAGACTTGGTCTATGCCCTCATCGCTTAGGTTTTACTGTACTTTTAAATTGGTATTGTATCTCAAGACCTGGCATCACCCTTGATGCCACCTATATTTCAGAAGCTTTTGCTACATCTCTCTGACCTCACTAGCTAAAGGACTGGGTGCAACTTCTCTTATCTAACGAAACATCTGAATAGGCCTGTTATGAGTCTTCTATAGCACTTCGTTGACAGATTAATATTTTACATCCAATTTTAATCTTGATTTTGGTTTGGTAAGGAAACATAAATATCTGAAGGGTATAATATTACCTGGCTCCATCAAGACAAGCTGCTTTTCATGGCGTAGTGGAATTGAGATTGTCAGTCAACATTTTTGTTAAGTACTCTGCTTTGAATGGGTGTAAGAAATTTCTTTGCAATTGGTCTTGACTTTGTTGATCTCGTCTTTAAGATCCAAGTTCTGTTCCATCAAGTGTGACATTCAGCAGAGCTCAGAATCATACCATCTATTTTTATGCATAAAAGTATAACCTTCATTATATATATTGTATTGGCTGACCCATTATCCTTTGCGAGATGACAAGGTTGCCTTTGTGGCACTGAATTACTGTGCTATAAAACTGGCAGGGGAAGGGTTATTTACTATAGGATGCGCAGGACTTCCCATGGTACTGGTCAGTTTTTCCCTCTGCCTAATCTTTTAGAATGGTACAGAAATCAACAATGCTCAGTGTCCCTTTGCACCATGTGAGTTCCCGTACAAAGCCTTAGAAAACAACCCCAACATTTCTAAAGAAACAATGCACCAGCAGAGCTTTTTCAGGTTATACACCACAAATATGGCATATGGAACAGACAGCAGGTAGTTAAAGTGCTACTTTTATCTGTTAGAAATGGGGGGTCTCTGCTTGTCAGTGGTTTGCACCCTTTCCAAGTAGCAACCCTTCATTCTAGTCAGGATAAGAGAGTTACACACCTAGGATAACCCCTGCCCACCCCCTTGGTATCTTGACACGAGCAATCGGGAATATCTCAGAGGCAATGTGTAAAGTGTTTGTACATAAAACACACATTAACACAGTAAAAACAGTACAAAGAGACACCACACCAGTTTAGAAAAATATTGTATCTTTATCTAAACCAAACAAGACCAAAACGACAAAGATCCAACATACACAACTTAAAATATCATCTTTTAGAATGTTTTAACAATTGTATCCATAGAACTCTAAGGATGTGTTGATTTTACACAAAGTACTTTTTAGAAGAATCAAAATCCACAAAGAAAAAACGGCTGCAGAACAGGGGAGTGGGGGGGAAACACAGCAATGCGTTGGATCCTGAGTCCTGGGGCAGGCAATGTGTCAGTTCTGCTGCACGCGGGAGAAGTGTTGCATCAAATCCAGATTGTAAGGGGAAGAGAAGTGTTGAAGTCCAAGATGGTTCTGATCTGTGAGTGATGCAGTGGAAAACGTGGTGCACAGGTACGATGTGTGGAAATTCGGACGTGTTGTAGGTCGAAGTAGTGGCAGCAAACAGATGCTGCGCCGATTTCTTCAGCCGCGGTCCAACAATGCGTCAATTCTTTTAGCCGCACAGCAGGGCCTGCGTCGGGGTCAGTGTGGTGGTCTCGGACTTCGGACACACGGTGCGCTGAACTTAGACCGAGGAGGTGTACTTGGCCGCGGGAAGGCACTGCTTTGATTTTTGTTTTCAGCTGCATGGCAGCTTTGCATGGAAACTTTTACCGCACTGCGGTGGTGCACTGGAAAAACAGGGGCTGGAAGGGCAATGTGTCAATTTTTGTGGTTTCAAGCAGCACAAGAACCTCCAAGGGCCTGGAACTAGAATTAGCACCACAGAGCAGGTCAGAACTCCCAGCAGTGGAGTACAGAGATGCTGCAGATGAAGTCTTTGATGACCCTGAAACTTCTTAACAGGAGACAAGCACACACAAAACCTTGGAGAAACGTCTTAAGCAGGATACCAACTAAAATCCCGTCCTTTTTCTCTCCAAAGCAAAAGCAGCAACTGCAGGCCAACCTGCAAAGCAACACACCGGAAATGGGCAGTACTCCTCGTAACAGCTCTTTAGCTCTTTTCCTTGGCAGAGTCTCCTCTTGATCCAGAAGTGTTTTTAAAAATCTTGGGTTTTAGGTCAAATACTTATACCCCTGTTGGCCTTTGAATTAGGCATACTTCAAAGAAATGTCTTTGTAGGTCACAAGTTCCTGCCTTGGCTCCAGACGCCACAGGGGAGAGGAGACAGCATTGTGAAAGGACAGGCACAGCCCTATTCAGTTGTCAGTGACCACTCCTCCCACCACTCTAGCTCAGGAAGACCCATCAGCCTGGTGATGGGCCAACAGGATATTCAGGGCACACCTCAGCTCCCTTTCTGTGACTGTCTAGAGCGAATGCACAAACATCCCCTGTCAATCTAAACCAGACTTTGACCACACTGAGGCACAGGATGGTTAAACAAGAAAATGCCCACTTTCTAAAAGTAGCATTTTCAAACACATTATTTAAAAATCAACTTCACTAAAAGATGTAGCTTTAAATTCTGAGTTCAGGAAGCCTAAACTCCAAATCTCTAGCTCTTCCCCATTAAATGTTACACTTGTAAGATGTTCCAAGGCAACTCCAATGATCACCTAAGGGAGAGACAGGCCTTGCAATAGTGGAAAATGAAAAATAGAATATTTCACTATCAGCAAATGAAAAAAGAAAACACACCAGCACATGTCCTACCTTTCACATACACTGCACTGTGCCAACAGGCTTACATGTAGAATGGAACGGTTAAGGCCTGGAAAGGGGGTATACTTGCCAGGTCGACATGGCTGTTTAAAACTACACTCACAGACACTGCAATCGCAGGCCTGAGACACATTTATAGGCTTACTCATGAGGATGGCACAACCAGTGATGCAGGCCCACTAGTAGCATTTGATTTTCAGGCCCTGGGCACACACTGTGCACTTTACTAGGGACTTACCAGTAAATCAAATGGGCCAATCATGGATCACGAGTCAGAATCACAATTTGCACAGGAAGCACTTGAACATTAGCGCCAATCTTCAGTGGTAAAGTGCCCAGAGTATATAAACCAGTGAAAACAAAGTCCAGCACACCATAAAAAATACAGGAGGTAGAGACAAAAAGAGAGGGGAAACCACACCAAGGATGCCAGGTCTAACATTATCCCCAATGCCAATCTGTGAGTGGGGGATGCCCCCTATGCCTAACCCTTCCCCTTTCCTGGATTGGCTCCAAAGTGTCTATAGTAACAGAGGGCGAGATGACCTAGGTTTGAGATGTATTTGTCCGTGACAGAGCAGGCAGCCCTTAGAAGTCAGGAAGGGGGTGGGCAAGCTGTGAGACTACCTTTTGAAGCCAAGGAGGGGCTGAATAATCCCCTCAGGGTATCCCGCTCAGTAGAACAACACCCTGCCCCCACCAAATGTAATTTTGGCTCCATGTCTGAAAGAAATACACAAACCACCACAGGACAGACATTCCCAGTAGTCATGCGACCCTGGATACTGGCAGAAAAGCAAATTTGGTTTTGGCAGAAAAATGCCAACTTTTAAAAAGTTTTACATAAACAAACAAAGCCAAAAGTGACTGCACCTTTACAACCTCATTTTATTCGTGACCGCTATATTAAAAAAAAGTGATCACCATTTATTTTTTTGAACATCATAAAACTACTTTTGTAAAGTGTAGGTGAAGTCAGTTTTGGCATTGCTTGTTTATGTTGATGCTTGGTGGTTGAGACCAACCCCTTGTGTTTGGTTTAACGTTTTAAAAGTTGCATTTTCAGAATAGTAACCTAAAATCCGACTTTACCATTAAAGAGGATTTTAGATTCCAATTCATTTGAGAGGATGAAACATTTCTGTATCTGCTCCCAAACTGAAGTTATCATTTATTAAGTGTAATAAGTCAACACAGTGTAGTCTATGGGAGAGATGGCCTTACAACACTGAAAATGACTATAGGACTTTTTCACTGTCAGAACATGGAACACTTAAATACACAGGTCCTACTTTTCAAATACCTCTAACCCTGCCTGTCATTGGAGCCTTTAGGACCTACCTTAGGGATGACTTCTAAGTATTAAAAAGGAAGGTTTAGGCTTGGCAACAGACTTATTTCACCAGGCCGAAATGGCTATTTTAAACTGCACTACAGGGGCAGCCGGAGGCATTTTTTACAGTGCTACTTAAGAGGATGGCACAATGTGTGTTGCCTTGTAGTGTTTAATTACAGCCACTCTGTACATGTAGTACATTATACAAGGAACGTACAAGTAAATTGAATGTTCCATTCAGGTTTAGGCCAATTTTACCATGTTTTGAAGGGAGAGCACAAGCACTTGACCACTTATTAGCAGGAATAAAGTGCACAGAGTCCTGGGAGGATGCGAAATGGGTCAGCAAGGGACAACAAAAATCTGGGGTGTCCCTACAGAAAGGGCCAGGCTCAACAGGTTGGTAGAAAGAAGAAGAGATTGAACAAGTGACGTTTGGAGCTACTTTAAAATTTTAGATTGAAGGAGAGACAGGGAAAAGAAAATGTAGGGCTGGTTTACACCAGGGGGATATGGTAGAGGGAGGTAAGGTATAAAGAGATGAGGAATTAGACAGAAAGGTGAGGTGCTAAGAGAAATATAGAGTTGATGAGTTAGAAAGGCAGGCAAAATGAGAAGAGGTGTAGGAAGACTGGTTTAGTAAAGAGAGTAGAGAGTCAGAATTGAAAGTAAGAAAGGGTGGATTTTATGACAGTGATGAGGTATAGAGAAATAACAGATACAGTAGTGAGCCAGAGGACATGTAGAAATAGAGGTGAAGTTTATACAGCAGTAAATATAGGGAGAGGTAGAGACACAGTTGTGACCTAGAAAGACAGAGGTAGAGACAAAATGTGTTAACCAAATGCATACAGAAATAGATGTGATATAAAGGGTGAGTGGAAACTGAGTAGGAGCAGCAAGCAGAGATGATGAATAAAAAATTCAAAACATTTAAGGGTAAAAGTACCTAAAAACACAAAGGACAGAGATTTACACCTTGGCCTGGGTGTGCTTACTGTTTTTTCCAACTCTCAAATTTCCAAGCAGTACTCCTGGAAAGCTGCTCAAGGCATAGGCTTCCAGGCGTACTTCTAGAAATGGCATTGAATTTTGCTGAAGACTTATGATCCTGTGGTTTTCAATAGTCTCTTGTCTGAGCTGCATTGGTGGCTGGAACTCCTGATAATCTGTGTCTATTTCACTATCGCCCTTAATTCATGAGGGGACTCATCTTGTTTTGGAAGTGGAGATACTGCCCTGTGTGGGACCATCTATAGCCCGAAGAAACTAGCCTGGGCTGCCCTGTTAAAAGTTATGGAATCTTATGCTCTTGTGGAAGTCTGGCGGCATTCTCAACTGGGAGAATATGAGTTTACCTATTTTTCAGCCTTTTTATAAACCTTTCTCCTGGATTGATCTGTTCCCTGCTAGCTATTTATTCTCTTTCTTCACATCTTATTATCTCTTAGAATCCTATGGTGTTTTCTGATCATAACTCACTTTCTCTTTTTCTGTGAAGAGGGTTTTTTATTGAATTCTAAGCTTCGTCCTTGGACCTTTGATAAGACATTTCTTCTTGATGAAGCTTTTGTACACTTCATGGATAGGGAGTTAATGATTTTCTTGGATCAGCATCTTGGTTCAACATCCATTCTTATGGTCTGGAATGCTTTCAGAGCCGTCAGCAGAGGCCATACTTTAAAATATTCCTCCTTACATTGAAAGGAAATAGGCCTGGCAGAAGTGGGCATCCAGTCCACTCTTACTTACTTGGATTCTCTTCCGGTACGCACTTCAGTCACGCATGATTGGGCGTCTTTCGCTTCTTTGATGGATCAATTTCTAATTGTTCAGGCTTCCCTCCAGGAGCAGAAGCTTAACAATGCCATTGAGAAAGCTTGGGCCAAACAATTAACCACTTTTAAAAATAGTGAAGAAATGGGTCGAACTCTTTCTTTCAGGGTCAGAGATAGGTCTAATGCTTCTGTTATTTGAGGGATCATGAATGCTAAAGGAGAGAAAGTGACTGATCTCAGACTTATTTGAGAGGAGTTTCATGGTTTATATCAGAAGCTTTAAAATGTAGAAGTGGTCCCCCTCAACTGACCAAACTGATGAGTTCTTTTGGGCTTATTACCACTGGAAGATATCTAACTCACAGCAGCTCAGGTTAGAGGGGCCAATTTTCCCCTCTGAAGTTGAGACCCCGCAATTGGTCAGCTGGCACATGGCAAGGCTTGTTGTCTTGATCAAATTCCACTGGAATTTTGATTATCACATGTTTTGGTACCGGTCTTATATGAACGGTTTAACACCTTTGAGCTACTTGGACAGGTTCCTGGGCCGAGATCAACATTGTCATTTTTTCCAAGAAAGGGAAAGATCTCTTCTTTGGCGCTCATATCAGCCTATATCATTGATCAATGCCGACTCCAAGTTTTATACTACTGATCTCTGATTTAATTTATGAGACCAAGCAAAGGTTTGTTCCAGGGCAGGAATCCACTGCTCACGTTAATACAGTCATTACCATACTTGAGGTGGGCTGTGCTCAGGGAAACCTGGTCTGAATGATAATGCTAGATGCAGAATAGGCTTTCGACTGGGTTTCGTGGCCTTTTCTCTGTGCCATTATGATGGTATCTGGATTTGAGCCTTGGTATGTTTCTTGCGTCCAGCAGCTTTATCAGAAACTCATGCCCAGCGTCATCTGCTTAGGTAGCCTGACTAAATTAATTTAGATCAATTGCCGTACCCACGAGCGATGTCCGCTTTCAACCCTGCTCACTGCACTGTATATTGAAACCTATATCCAAGTCCTTAAGAGTTCTAGCGACATTGCTCCTTTCTGGATCCACCAACTTGTGCTTGCTTATGCAGACAACCTTACTATTCTGACCTCAGCCCCTAAGGGCTCTTTAGCAGCTATTGAAATAATGACAAGCGTATTTGGGGCTATCTCAGGGTATAAACTCAACCTTGATAAGACTTTGGTTTTAGCGAATGTTGCTCCTTCTGGGTATGATCAGTGAAGGGTCACCTCGGCCAATTATCTAGGGGTAAAATTTCTTTGAAGATGTAAGAGGTAATCAAGTCCAATTTTGGCTCCCTTTTTACAAGAACTACGGAGATATTTAGTAAGTGGAACCACCTACATATTGGGTTAATAAAAAGGTGTGATCTTATTAAAATGATTATTCTGCCTCGCTATCTATATCACTTTCTTTGCATACCTCTGTACCTACCTAAAGCCTTCTTTTCACAGGTAGAGGCCTTGTGGCAAAAATGCATATGGTGGTATAAAATGTCGAGGGCCAATATACAATTGCTACAGAGGCCACGGTAGGAGGAAGGCTTTTTGTTACCAGACTTATGAGTATATTAACAAGCAGCATTCACTGTCCACCATGTCAAGGTTTTGGGGTGTGAACGTTGGGTGTTAGGTCGTCCTTTGCCGGAATATCTTCCTTGGGAGAAGATATTGTCCCATTTAGTGGTATTATTAACATAGTTTACTTCAAAAGGACCCGGTTTATGATGCTGTAGGCCTTTCATTCTATTTGGGCCACCTGAAAATGCGAACTTTGGACATCTGCCTTTTCAATATATTCCCCTATTTAGGCTCTAATCCTAATTTTCCTCTGCAAGTACATGAGAACTTTATTGATTGTTGGTAGGCATCGCACCATTCTACATTAGGTGTTTTTTATAAGGGAAATTGTGTTCTCTCTTTTGAGTTACTATTTCAGAGATTCTCTTTTTCCCATTCCGGATGTTTTCATTATCTTCAATTTCGGCATTTTCTCATGAGTTTGAAGGTGTACGATCTCAATTGCTCCTCGAATGTCTTCCTGGAACACTTGCAGCATGGTCCGCCAAAGAAGGGTATTAGTCTGGCCAACAAAATGATTTTGATGGCCGAGGTTAATTGGCGGCCGGACCCTATTCAGCTATGACGACATGAGACTCGCAAACATTCTCTAACATACAGTTCTGAATGTTTCCTGGGTCAAAACTCACCAGTTTAAATTTAGCAACAATTTTTACTGTGCCCCCCTCATGGCTAATTTATCATGAATTTCAGGCAGGACATTAGTGGCCCCATTAGTATGGCGGGCAGACTTTGTCCGCCCGCCATACCCTCAGGAAACGGGACCGCCTGCTGAGGGTGCGGCGGTCCCACATTCCCGATTAGGATGCACCCGCCCCACTGGCGGGCGCATCAGCAACATTGTGGCGGGCGGTGCAGAGAGCACCGCCCGCCGCAATGCCACAAAGGCAGGTTGTGCGTTTCAATGCACAACGTGACCGGCACCGCGTGGTGCCTGCCACGTTGTTCATTGAAAGGCAGGGGGGTACCATAGGACCCCCCATGTGCACCCCCACCCCCCAGAGTCCCTGGGGGCCCACAATGGGCTCCCGCAAGCAGACTCCGCATGCCTTTCATTGCCACCACGGAAAGGCATGTTCCCGCCAACATTGTAATATGGCTGGCGGTGTCTAAGACACCGCCACCATATTGAACCCTTTTCCGCCCGGTCGACTTGACGACCAGGCGGAAAAGCGACGGACGGTCTTTCCGTCCACTGCGGACCATTCAGCCATTGTAATATGGCGGGGGGTCTTCGCTGCACGGATGGCTGGTGGATCGCCTCTGCCTGGCCGGCGGGGGCGATCCGCCCGCCATCCTAATGGGGCCCTAAGTGCTTCTGATGTGCTGGAGATTGAGCGGACTCGGTTCACATTTTTGCTACTTGCCCTGTCATCTCCTATTACTGGCAGACAGTTTTTGGGAAGTTTCATTGGTTCTGTCTGACTATTATGAGGCGGGACACTGAACTAATTTGCTAGGTCATTTACCTCATTTTCCTCGTCATTTGGGCGGTATTTATGTTTTTTGCTACAGTATTAGCTCGATTGATCCTGGCCTGCCATTGGTTAATGGCTCAGGCTCCCAATCCAATGCTCTGATGGCATGAATTCATCAATACAGGTCGTCTGGATCGCTTGATTATTGACAACGATACGCGATGCACTAGGCTCAGGAAGATACGGGATCCATTGAGGGGACTGTGGGTGGACATTCGGTCCGGTCATCCCCCTTCCACCATAGCTATCTTTTCTCTGATACTTTGTTTTCATTTGTGCTTCTTTTTGTTGGTCCATCCAGTTACATCCCTCATGTTTTGTGTCAATACTTGTCTTTTACTGTAAGCTATGATTCTGTACTGTGGAAATATTTTATTTCATTTAAGAGACAAAAGACCTCCTATAAAATTAAGACTCCTATTCGCCCTGTGTGGAGTTCTCTAGCAGAGGATTTCACACAGAAAACTGAGCTTCCGGTGCAAATTTACTTTTTTTCCTGCAGGAATTTTTTTTTTCATGTGGACAAAGCATCCTTTATCATGCATTCCCACCAAATCTAAGGGTGATAAGTTTCCCTTTCCATCTTGGACTGTAAGTAAATCAAACAAGTCTCTGATCATTTCAAGGTTGGGGAGAGGTCAGAGATTAGTTCTGGAATGCACATGTATATATTTGTAGATGTTTCCAAATTCATAGGCAAACCACACCTTGGAACGCCCACTTCACATTCCGTGAGTAGGATGCCAAAGCACAGATTTTTCAACACTCATGGCTGTGAAATCCACTTTTTAAAAGCATACATTCCTGTGTTAGAAATTGGGTTTCTGGTTGGCAGCCTACACAAGCAGGAACCACAATGCTAGTCAAGGTAAGTCAGATACACACCATAAATAAACCTGTGCTCACCCTTTGGTAGCTTGGCATAGAGCAGGCACGCTTAACTTAAAAGACAATGTGTAAAGTATTTATGCAACACATCAAACAGTAACGCAGTGGAAAATACCACAAAAGACTCATCAGTTTAGAAAAATAGATTATGGTTTTATAAATTAAACAAGACCAAAATGACAAAAATCCAATAAGTAGAAGTTGAGATACAAATTTTTAAACATTAAATGCAAAAATAGCACATAGAAGCAATAAGCGCCTATCAGGGTTATCTGGTCATGCTGGAGTCAAGAGTTCAGGCTATCCATGATGGAGGGCGGGCCTGATACAGGAGCTATGCATGGCCTGCTGAACAAAGTACCTTGATCCTGGTCGCAACAGCGAGATGTGTGGTGCAGCCAAGCGATGTGTTGGTTTCGATCTTGCAGTCGCGGTGATGCGTCGATTTTCTTCATGCAGTTGTGGCGATGGGCTAGTTCCGAAGATGATGCGCTGAGCCAAGAGGCGTTGGTTATGAAGACCATGTTTCTCCACACAATCAAGGGGATGCATCAATTTTCCCATACTGCAGCAGTTCTGATGCATCAGTTCTTTGGGTGAAGTGCTGGTTCGGAGTGCGATGCCCCGATTCTGCTCCTGCAACAGCGACGATGCCTCAGTTCTGCTTCCCCAGACAGTAGATGATTGGTTCAAGTGGAGCAAACTCCTGGGTCTACTTTCAATGGACCAGGCAAAGGAGCAGGTGGTGAGACTTTGATTTCCCTAAGTCTTATAAACCGGAGGCAAGCCAACAAGCCCTTGGAGATCACTCTTAATTCAAGCAAGGTTCAGTTCTTCCTCAGGGGTAGAGGGAAGCAGGCAGCAGGGCAGTACAGCAGAACAGTAGTTTTTCCAGAGCAGCAGTTCAGCAGAGTGACAGTCCTTGTAGCAGCACAGCAGTCCTTCTTCCTGACAGAGTTTCTTTACAGGTGCAGAAGTGTCTGATTTGGCGGGGTCAGAGACCCAGTACTTATACCTAGTTGTGCATTTGAAGTGAGTGTGACTTCAAAGAAGGGTCTTTGAAGTGCACAGAGGTCCTTTCTTCCTAGCTCTGGCTCCAGACTAACGACAGGGGGGTAATCAGTCCCATTTGTCTGGCAGGACACTGTCCATTCAGGTGTGTCAGTTCGTCCCTCCCATCTTGCCCAGGATAAGCCATCAGGATGCAGATGGGCACTCAAACACACCTGACCTTTCTTTGTGTGTGGCTGTCTAGAGGTAATGCACAAACTCAAGCTGTCACCCACGCCAAACATGTATTGGAGACAGGCTGCAGGCACACAGAGCTTTAAGAACAGAGAAATGCCAACTTTCTAAAAGAGGCAGTTCGAAAATGGTAATGTTAAATCCAACTTTACCAGGAAAGAGGATTTATCTTTACCAATCCAATAATATGAAACATGACAGAGCTACTCCTTCTCAATAAGGTATTACAGCTTATAAGTGTAATGAGGAATTCCCAATGTTCACCTATAAGAGGAGTTAGGCCTCACATTACTGAGAAACAAATGTAGGTGTTTTTCACTACCAGGACATGCAAAACTTAAAACTACATGCCCTACCTTTTACTTACACAGCACAATACCCTATGGGCTACCTATGGCCTACCTTAGGGGTGACTTATGTGTAATAAAAGGAGAGTTTAAGGTTTGGCAAGGAGTTTAAAGTGCCAAATCGACATGGCAGTAAAACTGAACATACAGGCTCTCCAGTGGCAACCCTGAAGCATGTTTAAAGGGCTACTAGTGTGGGCGACAAAATCTGTGCTGCAGGCCCACTAGTAGCTTTTAATTTACCGGCCGTAGGCACAGGTAGTGCACTCTACTTGGGACTTAGAGATAACTTATATCCCAATTGTGGATAAACCAATGTTACCATATTTTGGGGAGAAACACATGCACTTTAACACTGGTCAGTAGTGGTAAAGTGCTCAGAGTCCTAAGGGTAACAAAAAGAATCAGCAAAAGGAAGCGGTAAGCAGGCAAAAGGTTTGGGGGAAGACCACTCTAAGTCTGCCAGGTCTAACAGCCTGCCAGGAATTCAACACAGGTATAAAGAAGGTAAATTCAGCCTAATTTATCTTTGCGAATCGTGTGCTTTGCTTATTGATCCCTAATGTGTATATGAATAAATGAATTGCGGTTGATAAATTATGTTACAATGGGAAGCCCATGTATCCCCAATGTAGAGATGACAATTCAGCGAATCACATATTTTATACTGTGAGATCATATATATGAAATACACTGCCCCATCTATCTTGCACATTTTACACTGCGAGACTGTGTACTTGAAATCTACTACGCTAATTATTTTGCACATTTAACCCTATGCGGCCATGAGCATGAAGTCCACTACTCTCACTATTTTGCACATCACTGCGAAGACACATTGCTTAGATCTGATTGCTGACAGATAAAAGCAGCATGCATTGTATTAAAAACATTTATGTAATTGATACTTATTTTTATACTTTTTATGAAACTTGACACTAGAAAAAACTGAAATGTATTTAAAATATTCAAAAGATCGAGGCATAAATTGATGCAATCTTAATGGTGCGTCCACATAAATGTAAATTTATTCATAATCAAGAGCAGAGGAGTTACTATGTCATTTATCAAAACAAATATCCATACATAGGTGCAGTATCAGTATGAAATGATGAGTATATTCAAAACAAATTCGGAAAATTGCATGCAAATGCTCTGCTATTTCTAATGATCTTAGTGCAATGTCCTTTACAGTTAAGAAAAAGGAAAAATGTATTATTTAGTGCAACCTGTTAAAAGCGATATATCACAGATTTACAATTTGAATAGAAGGACTGGAAAACATTGCGCTTTTAGTTTAAGGATACAGGCGTGAGCTTTTATTTTTTTAAATAAAAACATGCACTGACATTTAACTTATATGTATGCAAAACCTCTGCAAAATTTGGACAACCATTTTGTTTAACGTCCTTGTAGGGTTCTAGCGTGTTATCCAGACAATAAAACAATATGGTTTTTCACAACTAACAAAAAAACACATCATGCAGCGTTGTATAGAAGAAAAATTATCACGTCAGCTCTAGATTTCCAGCTGCAAGAGCAAATATGTCACAAGAATGCTGAAGGAAGTGATATAGCGCCCCAAGACAGAGCAAGGTATGTGGGCTCTTTACAACCATGTGAATTTGAAACAAGGGATACAGTGAGGCAGAAGGAGGATAGTCAGCTAATTGTATATGGTACTAAAACACTATATTGTACAGTTGAGTTGAAGGATTTATTGCAGAAAGCTAGCAACCAAAAAGATGAGACAATATAATAAATGAAGAAACAGTGCAAGAATGCGTCATTATTGTGCATCTGTAAAAAATATACATTTAGAATATTCTGATATGTGCACAGATCTCTGCCGTGTTATAAGACCAGTAGACATCGGATGGCTAGCCACAATAGATTTGTCTGGCCAATAAGTTTTAATATTGAGAGGTCATCCCTATTGGAAAGCGTCATGAAAATCTCCGAGGTGATATCTGTAGAAGACCGATCGAGGTGCCTCTTACCTATCTATTGCAGAGGGCATATATTGATAATTCTGACAAATTTTGCTTATAATACCATTGGTGTGGTATATCGTTACTACAACTTTCTGGAAGAATCATGGAAAAAAATGTCAGAACATTTTATTGCAGGTGACAGAAAACTAAAATCAACTAAATGCATGAATCCCTACTACATTCAATAGCAATTCTAAGGCTACTAAGGAAGACTGAGGATGTTACTCATTTGCTGCAAAGCAACTAATTGGGAGAGCAGTTGTTGCCAGCAGAAGCACCGGCAGGGCAAGAGAGCCTTTAGAGCAACTTAATGATGCTTGATACTGCTTAATCATTACTCAAATACTACCACTGATGCACCACCACAGGTCCACAGGACCACGTACAGTACTATTGCGCAATATGGCAACAATCCTCTCCACCACTGGTAAACAAACTGGCACCAGGCTGAGGCCAGAAGACAATTCAAAACCATGCAAGGATGTCAAGTTGGAGCAGCAATCCGGAATATGGGCACAGCACCCCAACAGGCCTTCCATGCCTCCAACACAAGATAGACTCATAAAGCAGAAATAATATGGAAATAAGCTGAAAGTGTCACTGAATGGATACAAACGCAGCCAAGTACAGCTCTACAGTATTAATTTTAAGAACGCCATTCACAGCAAGAGTGAAACTTTCATGGCATTTACCAGAAAAGTCAATTTTATCTGATAAAGAGGTAGCAAAGCCAGGGTTCTTTCTGTTTTAGATGAGATCAATCAAAAAATGTGTATAATTAGATAAAGCCTGATTAATGCAGACACCAAAACCCAGAGATATCTCCAGAACATGGGTCAAGAGAATTAGTTAGTAATTGGTGCATTGGCTGATTATCAGGGAACCCCTTAGCCAGACACAAATGGAATTATTGCTGCACTCAATCCAGCTTCTCTATAGACATAGGTAGGCAGAGAAGGAGAACCTGTTAACAATGGCGCTCTTTCAAGCCCTAAGAGTCATATCTTCATTAGTGTGCTTGAGGACGTCTGCTGGAGTAGGGGAGCTTCATTTACATTCATAGCAAGCCAGGCGTTTCCCTACCATTCATAGAAGGTGATTCCAACCTACTTACAGAAATTAGCAAATATTTGGCAACAGGATGGCGATTCCCATCTTGACAAGCCCAAGAAGATGGTATATGTTGGAAACTCAAACTTAAAATTGAGTATGGAGTAACACTGGTAAACTACTACATACCTCATCACACCATAGATGAGATATTCACAAATTGTTTAAGTATAGCTCACATTGATTTAATAGAAATCATTTCATTAGGCACAGTATACCTACTGAACAAGAGTGTGAGGAAAAACAAAGGAAAACATCCACGCAATTCTGCATGACCATTTTCCTCTGATCTCACCTTTTGTGATGGTTAGGCAGACACACTGCAGAAGATGCTAGTTACAGCAGCATATGTTCAATGAGATGGGCCTTAGTATATCTCTGCCACATTCAGAATGATCTCAGTGCACATCAGATGAAAGATGTCAAAGGTATAGCCCAAGCTGACATTCAAACTTAAATGCATTTAAACAGTGCACATGCAGGGTAATTCTCCCACAGGTGAGTATCAACCTCTTGTACCACATAGACTGGATTTTATCAACTTCCTCTTATATCAATTTTTAAGCTACCCATGACACCTCCCACAGCAGCTGTACATATAACTGCCATGGTGGCAACTGATACAAGAAAGTTTTATCACATCAACCCAAATATAATCAATCTCAAATGGATTTGGTTAGAAATTGGGTTTCTGGTTGGCTAGGGTATGCACTTAAGCCAGGCAGAACCCAAAACTCTAATCAGGGAAAGTAAGTTACACACCAAAGATAACCTGTGCTCACCCTCTGGTAGTTTGGCACAGAGCAGGCAGGTTTATCAAATAGGCAATGTGTAAAGCTTTTTTGCAACACACTCACACCAGTAATGCAATGAATACACAACAAAAGTAACTCCACACAAGATTATAAAAGAATATACAAAATATATTACACACAAAACATAGACCAGAATGACATAATCATAATAACGGTGCATATTATGCAAGTACTGAGGTGACAGTCGTTATCCTGAAAATGCAAGAAACAAAAAGACATACATTATAACATCAGGGAATAAAAATGCAGCAGTTTGGGTTTTAGAAGCGAAGCATACAAATCACCAACTCTGGGCAAGTAATGCCAAGCTTTTTCAGGTAAAGCACATCTCATCCTAGAGTACACATAGGCACAGCATACCTGTGGTTTTATTTGCAGTCATACTGTACTCTCTGGGCTGTTGTCTATACTAGACTAAGACGATAAAACTATCACCCAAGCATGGTTCTAATCATCACAATGACTGCCTGAAGGGCCCCCTGTGTTGAGGTATGCATCCACTTCCTCAAGGGATGATAAGTCCACACAGAATACAGCAAATACACAACACTGTCCCAAGCACCTTCACTTCTGTGACTTGAGGTAATTAGGTTTTGGGACAACGATCCCCATTGGGATCGATTGATGGACTCTGCCGATGTGGTAGGGCAAAGCACAGCACCTGAAGGTCCTTCTGGGGTAGTTCACCTTTTGATACCTATGCTGGCAACCCACTGTGGCCCAGGAGACTTCCTTCGATCTTGCCCAACTGCACTGTGTTTAAAAACCAGTGCCAGTATCCTAACGGTGGGCAGGAAAGACCTCTCTCCATCCCTCCCAGGTAAGCCACCTTCTAAAAACAAAGCGCTCGCAGGGGCGAGACCGACAGTACCCTTTCACACAGTATCTTTCTCCACGACCAGGGAGGACGCCACACTACACTGCCCTTCTCGGGGCCTCTGCCATGTTCAGCACGTAAAGTGAACTCCTTCCTTTAAAATTAGTGTGGTCAGCTGGGGACTCGCTGTGCTTCTTCCACTGATAGGCTTACAGCGAGCCTCGGGGATAGCTGGGGTGCGCTGATCTTGGGTAGGAGTCAGAGCACTCTGCATGCACCGAAATCAAAGCCAGGAGCCAGTACTCTCGGCTGTTGAGACCGGGACACGCCGGTCCTTGGGGGAATGCTGAAGCACTCACCATGTGCTGGGGTGCAAGAAAACAAATGTAGCGCTCTCTATGCGCTAGTTAAAAACAAAGTGACTCCGGTTCCCACGGCCAATTCTGGGAGGCCACAAGTCACAGGAGAGCACTAAGGACACAAAGTAGGCATGCAGGCCAGCTCATTAATGCAAAAACACAAGCGGTAGTCCCTCCTGCTGCCCAGCAGTAAACAGGCAGAAGGCCAGCACAGCTTAGTAGTTTGCAATAATGGTGGTTTCTCCTGGCAGCCCAGCAGTGTCCAGTGGGAACAAAGTCAGGGAGCTACTAGCATCAGGGCAACTAAAAGAAAAACAATCCAGTTAGTCCTTTATGCCACCCAGCAAGTAGCAGACAGCAGGGCAACAGCAGAAGAGCAGTCCACATGAATCCTTTAAACAGCACAGCAGTCCTTCTGACAGAGGTTCGGTTCCAGATCCTAAAGGTGCTCTGAAATCATGGGGTCAGAGCTCCTGTACTCATGATCCAAAATGTCTTTGTTCGAGGGGCAACTTCCAAGAAACCCAACCCCTTTCAACTGAGCCCTGGCTTCAGATATCAGTAGGGGGTAAATCGGAGCTTTGTGTGAGGGCAGGACACAGTCCATTAACATGTAAGGTGTGAATGACCTCTCCCAGCCCAGGAAAACTATCAGTATGCAGATGGATGCAGATGACTTTCCTGTCATACTCAGCCCCTCCTGTGTTGTGGCTGTCTGGAAAGTATGCATAAAGTGTAGCTGTCACTGTGCCCTAGACATGGATTGGAGTCAGGCGGAAAAACACTAGAGTCATAAGCGCAGAGAAATGCCAACTTAAATGGCATTTCTACCATAGTAATGTAAAATCCAAGTACACCAGTAAGCAGGATTTCTCACTATCATTCTAAAAATACAAACCACGGCAATGCTACTCCTTTCAGATCAGGAATTACCACTTAAACACATAAGGAAATTCCCACTGTTAGTCTATGAGAGGAGTAGGCCTCATAGTAGTGAGAAACAAAATAGGGTGTTTGTCACTTCCAGGACATGCCACACAATAAGGGCACATGCACTATCTTTTACCTACACAGCACCCTGCCCGCATGGCTACCTAGGGTCTACCTTTGGGGTTACCTATACGTAGCAAAAGAGGAGTTTAAGGCTTGGCAACTAGTTTTGAATACCAAGTAAATGTGGCAGTAAACTACACATGCAGTCCTGAGACAGATTTGAAAGGCTACGTCTGTGGGTGGTGCAAGCATCGCTGCAGGCCTATTAGTAGCTTTTAAATTACAGGCTTTCGCTATATGGGATACCACTTTACAAGGGACTTACAAGTAAATTATATATGCCAAACAGGTTTAAGCCAATCATACCAAGTTTTAGGGGAGGGAGCACATGCGCTTTAGCAGTGATTACCAGTGGTAAAGTGCCCTGAGCCAACAAAAAAGGTCACAAATATAGGAGGACAAAGGCAAAATGTTTGGGGATAACCCTACAGAAAGGGCCATTTCCAACAGATTTCTCTTGAGACAAGAAGTGTCTTCATATCTGCATGATTTACACATAAAGCTACTGTTGCATTTTTATTATAGGTGTTGCTAAAGCTAGCACGCATGAAGTTATGCATTCTGGTGCTTCAAACTATCATGATCACAGACGGATCACCTTTGGAGGTCAACAGCAGCTTCAGAACTCTACATTCTTATAAATTGAAACAATCCTCTTCAGAGAGTGATCCCAACACCTAGAACGTTCTTCCCACGGTTTTTAGAACAGTCCAATCTAAATACCCTTGAAAAATCAGTTCAACTTTGTGCTCAGTGGCTGAAGAAACACTGTGCTGACTTTGGAAAGACATAATAAAAGACATATTTAAAAACAAAACATAACTAATATCATGTATGTAAACATTTTGTTTATCTACATGTTATTCCACCCACTTGATTATATTGTGATTATAGGTTCCATCAGCCATTATTTCATGTTCTTCCTGTTCTCAGCAACATTTAGACTTGTGTAACTTGAACTTATGCAAAGTGCTTTGTCACCAAACTATTGTTGGGGGTGGGGCCTCTCCTTAGATCCAAGAAATCTGCCTCCATCACCCCTAATTCACAGCCAGTCTAACAACCTAGTAATTGCTAGACCTGGCATAGGATGGCATGGTTTCCCCTATCTTTTTGCCTCTGATCTCCTGTTTTTGACTGTGTGCTGCATTTCGTTTTAGCTAGTTTTAGGACTCTGGGGCCTTTACCACTGCTTACCAGTGCTAAAGTGCAAGTGCTTTCTGACTAAAATGTAATGGTAATTGGTTTCTCCATGATTGGCAGACTTGATGTACTAGTGTGTCTCTAGTAAAGTGCACCCGGGGTGCCCAGGGCCTGTAAATCAAATGCTACTAATGGGCCTGCAGCACTGATTGTGCCACCCACATGAGAAGCCCTGAAAACATGTCTCAGACCTGCCACTGCAGTGTCTGTGTGTGCATTTTTAAGCTGCCATTTTGACCTGGCAAGTGTACCCACTGACCAGGCCCAAACCTTCCCTTTTATTACATGTAAGGCATCCCTAAGGTATGTCCAAGGTAGCCCCATGGGCAGGGTGAAGTGTATTTCAAAGGTAGGACATGTACTGTTGTGTTTTACATTTCATGGACATTTCATGGTAGTGAAATACTGCTAATTTCGTTTTTCACTACAGCAAGGCCGATCTCTCCCATGGGTTAGCATAGGAGCTGCCCTGTAACATCTTACAAGTGTGTCTGCCAATTGGGGGCTGATAAAGAATTGGAGTATGTTGTCTCTGGACTCACAGTTTAAAAATACATATTTTAGGGAAGTTGGTTTTTAAATTGCAGGTCTGAAAATGCCACTTTAAAAAATGTGGTATTTTCTTGCTTTAACAATTCTGTGCCTCTGCCTGTCTGTGGAATAGACGTCTGGGCTAGGATGACAGTTGGCCTGTTGGTGCATTCACTCTAGACAGTCACAGAATTGGAGCGGAGGTGTGCCCTGCATATCCTGATGGTCCATCACCAGTCTGATCGGCCTTCCTGAGCTTGAGTGGTGGGAGGAGTTAAAACTGACACCTGAATAGGGCAGTGGGTGTCCTCACACAAAGCCATCTCCAACCCCCTGTAGTGTGTCTGGAGCCAGGGCAGGTAAAGGAATGGTCGTGTCCACTACAAAAAAGTTTCCTTTGACACTTTCCTACTTCAAAGGCTAAAATGGGTATAAGTACTGGACCAGAGACACCATTTACTCAGAACACTTCTGGGCTGAGGACATTCTGCCAGGAAGAAGAGCTGGATAGCTGCCAAGTGGGACTTCCACTTTGCTTTTTGCTTTGCTGTGTTGGCCTGCTGCTTCTGTCCGGGAGTGAAAGGACTCGACTTTACTTTCAAGGGCTTGAGTTGAGCTTGCCTCCTATGAAGAAGTCTCAGGGCCATCAAAGATTTCACCTACCGGTACCTGGGCTCTTCTGCTGAGAGTCCTGACTTGCCAAGCGGTGCCAAATGCAGTACCTGGGTCCTTGGAATTGATTTCTGGTGCACAAAAAGAAACCAAGGCATGAACGCCAATCGACTTTGAAACCGGCGCCTGTCTACAACTCTGACACTGTGACGCTGCCGGCACCAGAGCTGGGGTCCCACTCAATTTACCGACTGCAAATTGCAGGCTCCATTACGGCCACACCACTGCCTGTGCCGAAGCCGTGGTCCCGCTCAATGCACCGACTGTGACTTGCAATGCAGGGCCCGACGACGCAGAAGCGCCTCTGAAGTTCTGCCACTAAAAGAGTCCCAAGCACAGCACCACCAAAGTCTGTGGCGCATAGATCTGATTCCAATGCCTGTGGTCTGGTTCGTCATCGAGGCCATGGAACCGAACCCTCGTGGCTTGACCTGCGACACCTCATCGACACAGCTCCACAGTAAGGAACTGAGGTGCCCCACCTGCCACCACAGAATCACCTCCCCTGCAACAGTAAGGAACCAACACCTCACCTCCCCTGTTCCTGTCCACTCCCATATAGCTAATCCTGGTGAAGTAATCAGCAGTTAACAACAACCTGCTCTTTCTGGGCTAGCCACAGCATCTTTTCTTAAAAGGTAGAGGCATTTTTCCTTGATTTCTGATATTGCAGGACGTTTAAACTACAGTCCAGCAAGAGCACCGTACTGTCCCTAGCAGACATATAGTTGTGTTATATAAGTGGGAGGTATAAAAAGATTCTGCCACCCACCTATGGCATTTAACCTTCCATGGCATAGGTGCATTTAAGGCATCATTTACAGAGAACGTATAGGGAAATAAACAGGCCAGTCCAGGAGTTCCAAAGCATATCACGTGTTAGGGAGAAGTGCTTTACTATTGTTTGATAGTGGAAAGTGCAGAAAGTCCTAAAGCCAGAAAAGATAGTCAACGAAAAGGAAAAAAATCTAGGGTGACCAAAGAGAAAAGGCTAATTTGCTACAAGGAACTATACTCCTCATGATCAAGGGAGATATCTGTCTCGGGGGCATGGCCCACAGCAGAGCAAGATGGCGGCTTTGCTCTGACCTGTGGCTGAGGCTGCTTGCATCTGGCAAGATCCTGGGGGGCCACAGTCTGACGGAGACTGAGGAGGACAGGTGTGGTGCTGGGGTCTCCTAAGGCCTGAGGATGCGGATGGAAGAGCTGACTTGAACATTGCGGAGCTGAAGGGAGTGTGGCTAACTGGGGCAGCCCTAAGAAGATGGTGGTCGAGACTTGCTCCAGTGAGGGCTGTCCCATAGAACTCAGAGCCATCCATGGAGCTGCCCCTTGACTGGGTTGCAATGAGCTCCTGACCCTGGGCCATACCCACAGGACTGACCTTGCAGCTGCTGGAGGGCAGCTGCAGTGAGACGAGAGTGGCCTCCATTGCCTGCACTTCTGTATGATCCCTGGGTACACCGGAGAGCTGACAGAGGGGTCCTGATAACCGGCGGGGCTGACCCCTTGCCCTGGAAGTCCCCCTGGTGAGAGGGGAGCCAGGAGATCGGCAGTGCTATGGCAGCCACATAGGTACCAACAGCAGTGTTTTGCATGGAGGGGGGCTCTATAACACTCCGGTAGGGGAAGGCCCTGCGGCACTGTGACTTTGGCTATTGTGGTTAAGGCCTTCTTGGCACCAGAGACCTCTGTAGAGGCACAGTGAGGGGGCCCGAGTAGGCGAGTGACACACTACCAAAGACCCGACTCTACATCAGTGGTGCACCCAGGAGAGCCCATAGGCCATCTCATGGCAATTCCTGGACAACTGACTTTAACACCCATAATTACAGCTTTAAATTAGGGGAGAACACACTGTGTGAAGGATGTGGGGGGCACTGCTGGGCATGATACCCCACTGCCAGAAGCACTTGACCTCAAAACCAGCTGGGCATGGAGTTGCCCTGTTCACGCAGTACTGAGGATAAGCTGGATAGGATACTGAGGTAGTAAATCGGTCAATGGAACACCTTCAGGCCAAAATTGACAAAGTGCTTCTCGACCTAGGCATACTGAAACATGACCATCACAAATTGGCAGATAAGGTGAAGTGGCATGAGGAGGCAGTGGGAGAGAGACCTCCTATGGTGATGGAATTGTTTTGCCCCAGGTAACTGATTTGCTGAGCAGGGTGAAGAGTCTGGATGAGAGAGCTGACGACACAGAGGGCCACAGCTGCTGCAATAACATCAGGTTGGCAACTCTTACAGGGCTGGTGGAGGGCAGAGACATGATCTCCTACCTAGAAAACTGTAGGAGCTCCCAAGGGACTATTGCCATTCTTTTCACTAGACCTAGAGCACGGGGCACCACCCTGGCGTCTGCCGCCGGGGGGACCACGCCGGCCGGTGGTGCGAGTCCTTTACTATAAGGACAGAGATCAGATTATCAAGGAAGCGTACCGCAAGCCAAACCTGCAGGTCAGAAACAGCAGGGTGCACAGTTACCCAGAATATATTGTGGCAGTATAAAGACATAGGTCCTCGTTTTTGGAGGTCAAGAGGGAGCTGCAGGAGACGGGCATTGCGTATAAGCTCCTCTTCCCTATGCGGCTCAAGATCATGGGCAATGACCGCACCCACTTTTTTGACACCCCATCAGAGGCATGAGACTGGTTAAAGCAGTATAAAAACAGTATAGCTGCTAACTCTGACTAGCGCAAGCATCAGAGAGAACAGAACAGACCAGCGGGTCGATGTTCATCCTGGAAACAGGTGGCATGCTCCTAGGCAGAAGCAGTGGAGGTGGCATCCTCTTTCTGCATGCCTGGCCCCCGTTCACAGGAGGACTGTCTGACAGACTCAAAACAAGATAGCACTGAACCGCACTCCTCCAAATGAGAGGAACAATCCAGGCCCAAACTGACCCCCGAATCTGCAGATGACTTTTACCATGTTGAATGAGAGGCACCACCGTTCCCGATGGGGTCCTGGCCCTGCTGCATCTCTATGATTGACCAATACCCAGAAACCTTACCGCCAGCTCTGAAAGGGTCCCACATTTATGCTTGCTAGAGGCTGTCTGGCTGTATGGGTGGATTATGCTATGGTCTGAGAATTATGGCACCCACCCCATTACTCCTGTGCCTTAGTGCTAGGGAGTATGTTATGTTATATCAATTTGTAGCACGCTCGGATACTCGCGAGTGTCCCGGCACGATGCCAGAGGGGTACAAGAAGAGACTATCAGGCAAAGAAATGAGTTTTAAGTTTCCTTTTAAACACAGCTGGGTCCTGAATGGACCGCAGGGCGAAGGGGAGGGCATTCCAAGAGCGCAATTGAAGAGCCACACTATTCCTCGCCGAAATGCCCAGAAGCAATTTGGCCGCCATATTCTGAACCACCTGTAGCTTTTTAAGCAAGTAGCCAGGGGCACCAGCATAAAGGGCATTGGCATAGTCCAATCGTGACAAAATCAAAGCAAACGTGACAGTTTCTCTTGCCGCCTGCGGGAGGAGAGGAAAAAAGTTACTAAAGGTCTTAAGAAGGCCGAAACTGCAGCCAGCTATTTTCTTAATGTGTGTTGAGAAAGAAAGACTCATCGAACCACACTCCCAGATTTTTAGCGGGCTGTCCCAAGGAAAGGGGTAGTGGAGAGTCCGGCAGCCACAGCTGCTCTCGGAAATCAGCGGGAAACTTACCAAAGAGCAGATTCTCAGATTTTTGTTCATTGCACTTAAGCTGTGCATCCGCCAACCATTTAAAAATGGAAACTAGGCATTGTTGCGTCGCTGAGACAGAATCAGATGTTTTGTCCCAGGTAAACAACAACTGGGTATCATCCGCGTAGGCCATCACCTTAGCCCCAAGCTCCTCTGCCAGATATATCAGTGGCGTAACATAAATGTTAAAGAGGAGAGGGCTAAGGGAGAAACCCTGCGGGACTCCAGTAGAAACCAGTTGAGGGGAGGAGGAGAAGGGGGGGGAGCCAAATCTGCTCAACCCGCTCTGCCAGGAAAGACCAAAGCCAACCCCAGACAGCTCCAGACACACCAATCTCTGCAAGTCGGGCCAGAAGAACAGCATGTGGGTCCGTATCAAATGCCACCGAGAGGTCCAGCAAGATTAATGCCGCCCTCCCGCTGGCATCGAGGCACTCCCGGATGGCCTCCACCACCTCAACCAAGACAGTCTCAGTGCTGTGAGAGGCTCGAAACCCTGATTGAGCTGGATGCAGAAGTGCCTCAGTCTCCACAAATTCTGTAAGTTGCTTGAACACTGGAACTTCTTCACTGTTATAAGTTGTTGGGTGGGCGATACTGATCACTCTGCCCTGGGGAGTGGGAGTTGGGGTTGTTTTTGTTTGTTGCTGAACTTTGTCTAGCCTATAGCGATCCCTCTGTACATTTATGTCTAGGCTGCACTCTTTCCCCCCCACCAAATACACAGCTCCTTTGGCTGCCTTATTGAGTAACAGTAAATGTGAGGGGCATGGGGCCCATATGAAAGCAGCACATGCTACAAGCCTTCCTGACACATTGAGGGGCTGATATTGTCTTGCTGCCGGAGACACAGCTTGATGGAGTGAAAGTCCCACAGTGGAGGTGAAGGGGACAGGTATATTCCACGGGGTACTCCGTGTTCACCCATGGAGCGCTGATCTGGGTTAAACCAGGGTGCCCTTCTGGGAATTATCTACCCATATTTACAGGGAGGGCAGATTTGTATGGGTCTCTGGCACACTGGATGGTATTCATATCCTGCTGGGAAGCACTTAGATGTCATATCTGCAGAGTTAACACAGCACACCCAATTGCCCAAGCTGCTAGTAGGGGATTTGACGTGTGTCATGGACATGGACCTCTACAGGTCAAAATACCCACTACTCAATTCACCCATCAATAGGCTGGCACGAGATCTGAGCCATTGGGAATTACACAATATTTGGAGGACAAGACAACTAAAGCGCAGTGAGTACTCCTTTTACTCCCCAAAGCATGATCTCCATATGAAGCTGGATATGCGTATGAGCACTCAGGAGTTAGAGGCCGCAGCTGACATCATTGATTACCTCATGCATACAATCTCCTATTACAACCCATTGCTGCTGTACTTCCACTGGGGTTATTGCAGAACCCCAATCCTGACTTGGAAATTCCACCCACGCATCTTGCAAGGCCCCCGCAGCATGCGACTAACTGTGGTAGGCTATCCAAGATTATTTTCCACATAACCATCAGTCCACTACAGATTTATACACGGAGAGGGAGGCATTCAAGGTCCTCGTATGAGGATGGTGCCCTCAGCACTCTGTTGGAGTGCGATGGTCGCTTGAGAAGAACCTTCTCAAGGCAGAGATGTGGTGCCTAGATTGCAACCTTCCAGGCTGCCTTGGAGCATTGGGGCAACTAAACATGTGAGGCGACAATACCGTGGCATTCAGAACTGGTTCTGAGTGTACCTGAGTGGGGCCTCCTAGCACACCATGCACACAGAGTGGCAGTGTGGGTAAAGTGTTAGCATGGCTTATTCAAGGGGAGCATAGTTGTCAGTCGGTAACCCAACTCTGGACAGAGGAAGGCGACATGGTACATTCGCAAATGGACAACCATGATGTCTTTCACAGACACCATCACAAACTCTATCAACCACAGGCGGCAGCTGCATATTAGGACATTCAGACCTTCCTGAACTGAGTCCTATTACTGGGACTGCCAGGGAAAGACAGAGCAACTTTAGGTGAACCGATTACAGAGAATGAGATTAGACGGGCGCTGAGGGATTTCGCTAGGGGCAAGACCCCAGGCACTGATGGCCTTCCAGTGGAGTTCTACCAGGAATATACCGCACTTCTGGCTGCCTGCTTGGTGGCGCTGTGACAAGGGGCTGCTCCCGGACATGGCTCTGGAGTAACTATTAGCGTCAATCCCGAAGCCGCATTCAGATCCAACTGACATGGTCTCCTATAGCCCTCTATCTATTCTAAATTTTAACTATAGGATTTTAACTAAAAAACTGGTAGATCCGCTCTGTTCTTTCATTTGCACTTTGATTCCTCAGGATCAAAATTGATTTTTCCCTCTCAGCAACACTTCCTGTAAAATAAGCAGGCTGTTTTGGAGACTTGAAGAGGCCCCTCCCAAGACTTACCTGAACGCAATGGTCCTCTTGATTGAACTTCTTATGAATTTGACTTGGTGCACGTGCCCTACCTCAAAGCGGTCATGCAGTGGATGAAACTGGGGGACAAATAGAAATGGTGGTATCACTTTTTTTGCGTGGATGAGGGCCCGGGTACATACTGGACGGCTGATATCAGACCCCATTGAAATAGGCAGAGATACCTGACAGGGCTGCCCTCACTCTCCTTTCCTATTTGCCCTAGCCATCGAGCCCTTTGCGGCCCTGATACAAACAGAGGGATTCGGCCGGGACATTTGCCTGAGGAACGGGGAACACTTTTTTCCCAGTACATAGACAATATGCTACTGTTCATTGGAGTCGCTGAGATGGGTGTACCCTGGGGAGCCCAAGAACTCGAGAGTTTTAGAGAAATCTCTGGACTGCTGCCTAACTGGAATAAAACATGTGCATTGCCAGTGTTAACCACATTTTTGGGAGCCCCTCAATTGGTGCTCAACTACCGCATATAGTGGGAACCAATAACATTTATATAACTGGGGGTCAAGGTTTATCATACAGATGGCAACAATAGTAATGGTAACTTGGGACCTGCCCTTCATTTGCTGAGAGCTTCAGTGACTTTCTGTTGCACACTGCACCTGCACCTCATGGCCAGAGTGCCCTTACTAAGATGGTGATACTCTCACTAGTTCTATATTTGTTTTTGGTGCTACCAATTTGGATCCTGCAGACATGATTCAGGCAATGACCTGATAACCTCAGTCACACAACGTTCTACAAACTCTCCATACATTTCGCGATGGTAGGAAATTGGTATCCTGGCTCTATAAAACTATTCTAGCCATGGCAATGGTGTCCATAGCTGGGGTCAGGGCGCAATGGGTGGGTAGGCTGGGGTGCGAACTCGCAGGTAGAGGACTATGGTTTTGCAGCACAACTGTAGTGTCTCTAGCAACACTGCGTTTAAATATACCCAGCTCAATTACTTGCATGCCACATACCTCAGTCTACATAGATTGAATGCCATAATGGGTGCTGTGGACAGTTCCTGCCCTCGCTACTTCCTGCTGGATTACTGCATTTGGTATGGGAATGTACAATGATCACTGCATACTGGCAGCGAGTGGCCCATGACCTGAGACATGTCACACACTGCACAAACCTCGAATTATTAGAAGTCTGTCTGCTGGGCCTTTACTGTAGCTCCCCAACTGCCAGGGTGAGCTCCAGGTTTATTGATCTAGGACTCGCTTTCCTTAAATGGTTGATTGCTATGCACTGGCGCTCCTGATGACGCACCACATAGTAAGTGTAAGGAGGAGCTCTTGAGATGGGCAACAGCTGAGGAGGTAGCTTTGTGACAGAAAAAGCAAAGAGAACTTGGCCATCATCCCATAGTAGCAGACAGGGCATCTCTCATCACTATTTTTCGAGGGGGAGGCTTTTGGTCCGCAGTTCCCGATGAACATGGCACATTCTGGCTGATGCAAGCAACTTTGGACGTTACTTACTCATCGCGGAGCCTGATAAATGGGATAGGTGAACTCTGCTATGCTAAATACATGTATTTGAGGAGTGAGTATGATTGCTGGACAGGGAGAAACTTGGCTGGGTGTAAATGGTTCAAAAGGTGGTTACGTAATTTTATTGTTTCACCTACCGAACTTCTATGATATATATATATATAGCAACACAGGCATATTCTAAGTGATTCTGGCAATGACGCCCTGGACGGCGAGTGAGGTCTTTGCTTTAGGTTGATGCAGAGCATTGAATATATTGTTACTGACAAAACTACCAATAAAAATATATATATTTTTTAAAAGGTAGATATTTTCCCCCTAATGCTAAAAGATCATGCAGCCACATTTAACAACATTGACCAGCAACGTTTCTTTCAGAATGGGGATCGAGGGTAAAGTGCTGAAGTTGTGCGCTTCTTTTCTCACATTTAGATTCTAATTTATAAAACTGGACTCTTTAAGATCCAATTCTCTGCTGATCAACTGTAGGATACTCCAATGTATTATTGCTTCACCCATCCTTTGTTCAAGCTATACATAGAGACTTTATGAAGAATGTTACTAGTAAAAAAGTCTGTCATGCATTAGCACAGAGATGATACACAACTGTACCTCAACATCATATATCGCTCAAATAAGGTAACCTTAAATATCTTTTTGGAAAAGCCTATGAATAGGATGTCGTCTCTTTGAAACTAAGCCCAAGGCAACAGGAATTTGTCCTTCATCAGTCCAAAGAGACTCTGCCTTTTGTTTAAAATGGGCTTGAAATGCTTCCTGAAATTTACATGTTATCCTTCCTGGCCCCTTTCCCCAAATCCTTTGGCCATAGTATCAGACAGAATCTAAATATTAAGCCACCGATCTCCAAAATTATCAAACCACCTCCTTCCAATTCTTTCTTCTGAGGAGGCCAAAACCTACACCCCTACCTTGGAATTCGCAAGTGCTGGACAAGCAATAGTTCCTCCCCTCTTGATCGTACAAATGCTTTACTATCTGGCTTTCACCAATCAAGCTCAGTGCTTGTCAAGGCCATCAACAATATGGCTGCTTGGTTTGTCAAAGATACTGTGAACTCCAGCCACATCAAACCTATTCTCAAAGTCCTCCATTGCCTACCACTGGAATCCAGCATCTAGAATTTGCATCATTCACAAGGCCCTCCACTATGGCATACTAAGCTGTCCCATGGACAGCATACATCTCAATGGAGACTTAAAAGACAAGAAGTACATCCAGTGTTCTCCTGGAAATCCTGAATTAAAAAAAAAAATCTAATGCAATGAATCAGTCTATTTACTGCCAAGCACTGAGACACTAAAACAGCCTACCAGTCAATCTAAGATATAATTATATGCTGCTGCACTTACAGAAAACCTTAAATGCACATACTTTTTAAATACACCTTAATGTCTAATGGAGTCTTGAAAGGATTATAGAAAACCATCTCGGTCCAGAGAACTGTTATCCAGGCCTTGATTTTATCGAAGCTGGACCATGGGAACATTCTTTACCTAGGGGCTGGTAAGTCCTCTACGAAGCACTTACAACTGATACAAAACTCTGCTGTCAGGCTCCTATTTCATTTTCCCAAGCGCTCCTCAGTTTCTAGTCTGATTCGTCATCTCCACTGGCTCCCGGTGGACAAACACATTCAGCTTAAAGCCCTATGCTATATGCATAAAGCCAGGTCAAATGTCGGTTCTATCCACCTACAACAGCTTGTGGGAAATTACCGCCCAAATTGTTCATTTCGTTCGAGCAACCGATACCTCTGCAAGCTCCCCAGAGTAAAAAAAAACAAGCATTGGCATAGTCAATAGGTCTCGCCTTTGGGACCTTATTAGTGTTTAGCCATGCAACAGTTGCATAACTAAATACTTATAAGGTCCCAAAAGCGAGACCTATTGGCTATGCAAGGTGAAAGTAATCGCGGTAAAGCGCGGCGCGCGCGCCTGTGCACATGCACTGTGGCTCTATGCTGGCCTGGTAGCACTTTTTGGAGCCCTCTCAATAAGTCTCGCCAGACCAGCGCATGCGCTGGGTCAGGCGAGACCTAAAAACAGATGGGTGGTTGCTTGTTCACTTACTTAGGCCCAAGCTTTGGAGCACGCTGCCTGATTCACTAAGAAGCTGCCAATCTCTAACCATCTTTTGCAAAAATTTCAAAAACTGGTTGTTTTGACTCTCCCTTCTTTCTCTGGCTACTTACCTACGTTTGTCCAGCGCTGGGAAAACGTTTGAGTAGCTATGCGCTATATTAGACTTTTATAATAATAACAATAATGTCTAACACCTTCATCAAGGTTACATCTTTCTTTCCTGCTCAGGTTTTATGGAGTTTTGCAAACATACTTTTCAGAGACCTCTCTTGTTATTCCCCATCGTCTTTGAGATATTGATGCTCTATTGTTCAAACTCCATACAAAACGCTGTGTTGTAAATCTGAACTACACAAATACCGTAACTATGCAAGTAAATAAAATCAGTTTCACAAACTTGCTATATTGTGTTTACAATTAGAACTTACACTTAGTTGTATGAAATATTTGGTCCCCGGCAGCAGTTCTTGTATAGTGTAATCCATGAAGAGTGCGGTGTTGTTGTAAACTACATTCAAAGTGGTGTCATTTTCTTCGTCCGAAATGTACAATATAAACCGTTCTAGGATTCCATTTATTTCCTTCGGTTTTGTCCATCTGAAAACAGAAATACAGAGAGGTCTCAGAGCACAATATGGGCTGGAATTAAAACCACCATTCTGCTGCTCTGAAGACCTTAGGGACTTCATTTCTCCAGCCTACAATTTACTAATTTCTAGTTGTGCAACCATAATATTTGAATTATGAACCTGGATACTGCACTAGCCCTACTTGTGTGTGTTTGATCAAGTCCATTTTTTTTCTTTGCACTACAGTTCCCTTATTTAACAGAACATGTGTAGTGCCTTAACTCAGGTAATTGTGAAATGTGTACACATTCCAAGTAAAAGTGAAATCGATGTACCCCAGATTTAAAAACTAAACCCTCACAATTTATATGGGCATAGACATGGGTTTTTCGAGGTCAACTGCATTTCATCAAACAAAGATACTATTGAAGCCTTTTTCTTTCTGATTATTTTCTATACAAGATTCATTAAGAACTAGATTTTGATTTCTTCTTTCACTTCCTAGACCATTTAAAAACAGTTCCCCTCCAAAACAGGTCTTTTACCACCATTCATAGGCATGCGGCTGTTATCATGGGGGATGCAGTGCACTGCCCAGTGTGTGCCAGTGCAGAGCACCAGCATCACATTTTTAGGGACCGGTCATTATTTTTCATCATCAGATTTTGACCCAGAGTAAAACCGAAGGGCAGGAATAGGAGAAAGAAGGAAAAAGAGAAACAATTTTTAAAAAGTAGGAAAAAGGAAGGAAAATAAAGAGAAAGGAGGGTACAGTGTTCGAAGACAGGCGGATGGGGTAGATTCAAGACTAGGTAGCCTAGGTCTGCAGTAACTGCAACCTTAGGCACAGCCAGTGGTAAACTCCTAGGAAAATAACTTTAAACCCATGCACTTACTTTCCACCAAATTAAGCACTGAGCAGGACGACTGCTACATAAAGAAATACTGACTATTTGTACTATAACAGGTTTATGGGATTAAACACTTTCCCAGGATTTAACTCAACCCTCTTGTATGGTGGTTTTTTTAGACAATATATCTTCCAATGCAATAAATATAGCTACATTCAGTCAGTACTTCTACTTCACACTGTTTGGTGTAGACTGTATTAATGAACGCGGCAATGATAGGGCGCTGCTGAAGCCGCCAAGCCATTATAGTTACAACATCACCAACACATTTTCCTTAGCTGAAGTTTAAACAGAGCTTCTGCGCTTATGTACATCAATTAAGCCTGATTGTGCAAAGGCAAAATGGAAATTAAGTTGGCAAGTGATAATCAAAGGTTCACAGACCCACTAAACTAATCACTTCTATGCATTTAATCATATTTTTTTTTAACATCATAAACCCCCCTTCCTGATTGAACGCAGGGAGATTTGTATAGAGAATTGGCACGGTGTTCCTGAACGACAAAAAAAGAATGTCAGTTCTGCCCTTACCGAACAGCTATACTCCTGGCGCCCAGGACAGTCAGGACAGGAGCGGCGAGGTCATTCGGTGGCAGCTGTGCAGTAAACAAGGTGACCCCGGAGCTGTTTGTGCAACCGATGGCTGTGCATGCAGCTAGCTGGAAGTGTTGCGCTGTATACACCGCTAGATCTAAAGGAAAACAAGTTACAGGTCAGGAAATAAGAACTTCCTTGATAAACCTAGAGGGCGACAAACAAGGACTTCATCGAGCACATTATATTTTTTATGCGACAAATAATTTACTTTCACTTAGAGAGAATTGAAATTATCATAGATTAACATCCTACAGTTAATATCTGTACGATAAATACATTAATTCTCTTTAAAATCCTTTTAGCCAACTTTGCATATTACAAATGCTGACAATCAGTTCTTCAATTGGAGTGAATGTTAGCACCGACGTTTTTTTACCTGCAAATCAGGGAAAAAGTACACTTCTTTACTATTCAGTATTGGGCAAATATAAAAACACCATTAGCGTAATGCCGTCACTAGCAAAACACCACCAAACGGTATCATTTTTTCTGATGCTGATCATGTAGGCAGTATTGCCAAACCTTACCATCTAGGGAACAACAAAAGAAATGGCATTTGTAAAATCGTTCTAAGACATTTAAATCTCACTGCACCAAGGGCCGATTCCATAACTTCATTTGCACCTCAAATTAAACTTTCGTTTATCAGAAGCGTGCAAGTCCAAGTTCCTGATTCAAAAAATCAGAACATATATGCATTTATACCAGCATACAGAATATATTATCATAGAATATCCGCCATTACCGCTCTCTCAAGGAAAGGGGCGATCATTAGAAAGGTAATAAAGATATGCGGCTGATTACGATTCGGTAGGATACTGCTCCAATCGTCAGTCGGAGCCATTCCTACCGTATCGTAATCTGCTGGTCGGATTCCTTTACGACCGACCCATGTGGATGGTGTCAGTCGGAAAGGAATCTGACTGGTCACTTCTACTGCCATCCAACGGGCTTGGAAAGCCCATCCAACAGTCGGAATGACTTCAGTAATCCCGAGGGAGGCTCGTTCGCCTGAGGGATAACAATGTCGGATTCCGACAGCCTTTCTGTGCAGGACTTTCTGACACAGAAAGGCTGACTTTGGGGGCCCCCAGCAAGGCCTCCATTGGTGCACAGCCTCCGTTTGGTGGCCGAGTGGACACCTAAGATGCCCCCCTGTTGATCCCTGCACCCTGTGGTCGGCACCTTGAGGTGCCTGCCACGGGTGCAGGATGAAATGCACCTCTTTGTTTTACAATGAGAGCATACATTCCGGTCAGAATGCATGATCCCATTGTAAAGAATAGGAGTGCGACCAAACACCGTTCGTCGCATCCTAATTGGCCGGTCAAAACGCCGATAGGATGCCGGGCGGCTCTAAGACCGAAACAAGTCCACCCGACATCGTACTTAGACCCATTGTTGTAACGGCTTGAGTTCGCATGGCTTTAGAATTATCTCAAGGCACCCATTTTTCAAGAAGTAGGCAATATAGTTCCTCAACCCGGAATTGTGTTTCCCAGTGATGAGCAAAAGAAGTTATGCAAACACAAAGAGATGGTGGACGGAGTGCTGAAACTTTTCAAACACTCACCCCCAGTCACAGATCTGGGAAGAATCCATAATCATTCTTTAGCTCACTTTGCCACCCCAGTTCAGACAAAACTATATGCAAATTAGTCTTGACCCTGTGCCTCATGGGAACAGTCCAACCCGAACAGCCAAGCCGTGTCTTCCTTTTACCAGATACAAGCATCCTTGGACCGGTTTCGAGCTAACAGCCCTCTTCAGCCAAGCTAGATTGAATCCAGTGGCAAAGTGAGCAAGGGACCCACGTCTGGGCATACCCTGCCAAATTAGGGCAAACACAGCAAACAAAGCAAACACAAAGAGACGATGGACGGAGTGCTGAAACTTATCAAACACTGACCCCCAGTCACAGATCTGGGTTGAATCCATCATCATTCTTTAGCTCACTTTACCACCCCAGTTCAGACACAGCTACATGCAAATCAGTCTTGACCCTGTGCCTCATGGGAACAGTCCAGCCCGAACTGCCAAGCCGTGTCTTTCCTGGACCGGAAACAAGCATCCTGGGACCAGTTTCGGGCTAACAGCCCTCTTCAGCCAGGCTAGCTTGAATCCAGTGGCAAAGTGAGCAAGGGACAGACGTCTGGGCATACCCTGCAGACTTAGGGTGAAAAAAGCAAATTTTTCAAACACTCACTCCCCGTCACAGATCTGGGTTGAATCCATCATCATTCTTTAGCTCACTTTGCCACCACAGGGTGAGTGCTTGCAATGTTCAACACTCCGTCCATCATCCCCTGGTTTTGCTTTGTTCGTCCTAAGTTGGCAGGGTATGCCCAGACGTGGGACCCTTGCTCACTTTGCCACTGGATTCAAGATAGCCTGGCTGATGAGGTTTATGAACCTGAAACCGGTGCCAGGATGCTTGTTTCTGGTCCAGGGAAGACCTGGCTTGGTAGTTCGGGATGGACTGTTCCCATGAGGCACAGGGTCAGACTGATTTGCATATGGCCATGTTTGAACTGGGGTGGCGGAGTGAGGTAAAGGATAATGATGGATTAAAGCAAGATCAGTTGACTGGGGGTGAGTGCTTGCAATGTTCAACACACCGTCCATCATCCCCTTTGGTTTTGCTTTGTTCGCCCTAAGTTGGCAGGGTATGCCCAGACGTGGGTCCCTTGCTCACTTTGCCACTGGATTCAAAATAGCCTGACTGATGAGGGTTATGAACCCGAAACCGGTCCCAGGATGCTTGTTTCCGGTCCAGGAAAAACATGGCTTGGCAGTTTGGGCTGGACTGTTCCCATGATGCACAGGGTCAGACTGATTTGCATATGGCCATGTCTGAACTGGGGTGGCGGAGTGAGCTAAAGAATGATGATGGATTAAACCCAGATTAGTTGACATGGGGATGAGTGCTTGCAATGTTCAACACTCCGTCCATCATCCCCTTTGGTTTTGCTTTGTTCACCCTAAGTTGGCAGGGTATGCCCAGACGTGGGTCCGTTGCTCACTTTGCCACTGGATTGAAGATAGCCTGGCTGATGAGGGTTATGAACCCGAAACCAGTCCCGGGATGCTTGTTTCCGGTCCAGGGAAGAAATGGCTTGGCAGTTCGGGCTGGACTGGTCCCATGAGGCACAGGGTCAGACTAATTTGCATATGGCCATGTCTGAACTGCGGTGGCGGAGTTGCTAAAGAATGATGATGCATTTTAAACCCAGATCAGTTGACTGGAGGTGAGTGCTTGCAATGTTCAACTCTCCGTCTATCATCCCCTTTGGTTTTGCTTGGTTCGCCCTAATTTGGCAGGGTATGCCCAGACGTGGGTTCCTTGCTCACTTTGCCACTGGATTCAAGATAGCCTGGCTGATGAGGGTTATGAACCCGAAACCAGTCCCAGGATGTTTGTTTCCGATCCAGGGAAGACATGGCTTGAAAGTTTAGGCTGGACTGTCCCCATGAGGCACAGGGTCAGACTGATTTGCATATGGCCATGTCTGAACTGGGGTGGCGGAGTGAGCTAAAGAATGATGATGGATTAAACCCACATCAGTTGACTGGGGGTGAGTGCTTCCAATGTTCAACTCTCCGTCCATCATCCCCTTTGGTTTTGCTTTGTTCGCCCTAAGTTGGCAGGGTATGCCCAGACGTGGGTCCCTTGCTCACTTTGCCACTGGATTCAAGATAGCCTGGCTGATGAGTGTTATGAACCTGAAACCGGTCCAGGATGCTTGTTTCCGGTCAAGGGGAGACATGGCTTGGCAGTTCTGGCTGGACTGTTCCCATGAGGCACAGGGTCAGACTGATTTGCATATGGCCATGTCTGAACTGGGGTGGCGGAGTGAGCTAAAGAAAGATGATGGATTAAACCCAGATCAGTTGACTGGGGGTGAGTGCTTGCAATGTTCAACACTCCGTCTATCATCCCCTTTTGTTTTGCAAAAGAAATTATGCACATTTTCACAACACTTACTCTTGAAGATAATTCATACTGCAGAGGAGGGGAAACTTGCTCGGAGATCTATAATTTGCATAAATAATCTTTCATAGAAGTGTGTCTTTCATGACCCCCCAAAAAATTAGAAATCTATGCGAAAAATACTATTCGTGCAATTTCAGGTTTTTTTCAGCAAGTATGAGCAGCCCCTCATGCTTACTATTCATGTTCTGCTGCATTTAGCACTATTTCTTATCACAAAATTAATCTTTGTGTCCAGTTTCGATGCAAGGGTGCATTTTGTGCTATGAATGCCAGGAGTAAATTGAAGGAAAGTCCTACCCCAAGAGCACATCATGCAAGACGTCTGCTTGTGCTAGTTATTTGTGTTCTGTTGCTATTAGAGCTATTGCTTAACTCAAAATTAATAGCTGTGTCCATCCTAGCGTGAGGGGAAAGTTTTCCACTAAGGAATGGTGCTAAACGCAAAACGTGAAATCTTGCAGAATTCTTGGGAAATTCTGCTTGATTACGCCACACAGAATTAAGCTAGTTATACCCACCCATAACAAGTATTCTATTTTCACTAAGCCTAAAGAAGCACCCACATAGTATCATAAAATCATGCCCTACTGGAACTCTTGCCAGAAGATACTATGGGGCATATTATCAAGACACGGTGTTAAAATTATCGCCGCTTTAGCGGCAGAAAACTACCACTAAAGCGGCGATAATGGGCTTGATAATATGTCCTTGAGTATTCCCATAGAAGCCCATGTTCTGGTGTTAACATGGGCTTCTATTGGAATTCTCTGCGGCATATTATCAAGCCCATTATAGCCGATAATTTTAAAGCAGTGCTTGATGATATGCCCCTATATAAGTCGCAGAAATATGTTGTGAGGTCGAGATTTTGAAAGTCATAGCCAACAAAGTCCACTTGGAGTTGTTGTGTATTGTCGGTCAAGAGGGTAGGTGGTAGGCTCTTGTGTGCTTTAACCCCTTGAGTGCCCCGCCCTTTCCCCCTCCTGTGCCGGGCATTGTATTAGCGGGCGGGGTCCATGACGAGATAGTCTCGTCATGGGCACAGCGCAACCGCGCTCCATGACGAGACTATCTCGTCATGGGCATAGAAGAGGTTAAAAAATGAATCTTATCTTGTTGATCTTTGGGCAGAAAGGTTGTTTACATATCCTTTACTGGCTGAGTGGGGTATGGGCAAGTGGGAAAATGGTCAATGCAGTGTATGATTACTACAAGCAGGTGTTGGACTTGGCCCTTTTTGAAGGGTCATCCCTGAACTTTTTGCCTTCCTCCTATCCTTTTTCTGACATGGTGTTGGTGGTTCTAGGACTCTGGGCCCTTTAGTACTGCTGTCCAGTGTAAAATGCATGTGCTTTCTGTAGTAAACATGCTAAGATTGGTCTACACCTGTTTGGCATATTTAATTTACCTGTCAGTCCCCAGTAATGTGGTATCTCATATACCCGGGTGGGTAAATTAAATGCTACTGGTGGGCTTGCAGCGCTGATTGCGCCACCCACCAAAGTAGCCTTTCAAACCTGTCTCAGGCCTCTGCCATTGCCGGGCCTGTGCGCACAGTTTTACTGCCACTGTGAAGTGACATCTAAAGTGTGTGACAAGTCTGTGACCCCCCTTTTACTGCATGTACGTCTCCCCTAAGGTAGGCCCTAGCTACCCCTTTGGGCAGGGTGCATTGTAGGTAAAAGGTAGGACATGTACCTTAAGTGCGTGACATGTCCTGGTAGTGACAAACAGCCATTTTGGGTTCTCACTGCTGTGAGGCTGCCCTCTCATAGGAATGCATTGGGGATTTTCCTGATAAGTGTTTCAGTGGTAATTCCTCATATGAGAGGAGCAGCATAGTCAAATTTGGTATGTTTGGAATAGTAATAATAAATGCTGCGCAATGGTGTGCGCAGATTTATTATCACTATTTTAGAAATGCCACTTTTAGAAGTTGACATTTTTGTGTGCTATGTGTCTGCCTGCCTGATGTGTACTGCATGTCTGGCTCTAGAGTGACAGGGGCTGGGGAGGTGTGAGTGGCTCCAGGGAGGGCAGGGTGAGTCAACGGTAGGCTGAATAGGAGATCTGCATTTGGAGCACTAAGAGGAGTAGTCCCCGGACCCTGAATAGGTCTGTGCCTGCCTAGGTGAATGCTGGCTCCGCCCCCTGTGGAGTATCTGATGACCGAGCCCCCACTTGACAAAGGGAAAGAGGAGCCCTGTAACCAAAGTGTTCCAATACCCCCCAGAACCAGTTGGGACTGGTTCCCCCAGCCCTGTGCCTGGGCAGAACAAAGGAAAATGCGGTTTCAGTACTGGGGCTGTGACCCCATGTTTGGGTGATGCTTCCTTGTGCTTTTGGGGACTTGCTGCTGCTAGGATCCAGGAGGTACTGCCACGAGGGACTGCCTCCCTGCTGGAGGGCCCTGCGAGCTGGCCTGCCTGGGCCGGAGTATTATGCCCCTGAAACTTTGTCTGAGCGCCTTGTGAGCGCTATATTTCTCTCCCAGGACGGGGAGAGTGCTGGGACTTTGCAGCACTGAGCTGCAACACATTTGGAGGGAATCCCGATGTGGGGATTCCCCCGTATTGATGCTTTGGGCACAATATCCCTAAATCCATAATTTTTTTGCTCACCATGCCATTCCAGTTTGAACCCAGCCATATGCAAATCAGTCTTGACCCTGTGCCCAATGGGAACAGTCCAGCGAGAACTTCAAGGCCAGGTCCTCCCTACACTGGAAACAAGCATCCTAGGACCGGTTTTGGGGTTTCACCCCTCTTCAGCCAGGATAACTTGACTTCAGCGGCATGGAGAGCAGGGGACCCACGTCTGGGCATACCGGTCCCACTCAGGGTGACAAATGCAAAAATAACAATTGATGGACAGTGTTAGACCTGGTACCATTGGCGTGAGTCTCCCTTTCACTTTTTGCTGATCTCTCCTCTATTTTTGATATGTTTTGCTGGTTTAGATACATTGGGCACTGTGCCACTGCTATTCAGTGCCACAGTGCAAGTGCTCCCTATTGTAAAGTATTGTAATGGATTAGTGACTCCATGATTGGCTTATTTGATTCACTTATCAGACTCTAGTACAGTGCACCATGTGTGCCCAGGGCCTGTAGATCAAATGCTGCTAGTGGGCTTGCAGCACTGCTTGTGCCACCCACAGAAGCAGCTTGTTAAATGTGTCTCAGGCCTGCCATTGGAGAACCGTGCAGTCTAGTACTACCCTGTCGACTTCGTAAGTGCACCCACTTACCAGTCCCTAAACCTCCCCTTTTCTATATGTTAGCCACCCCTCTAAGGTAGCCCCAAGGGCAGGGTGCATTGTAAGTAAAAGGAAGGACATGCCCTGGTATGTGTGGCATGTCCTGATAAAGTATTACTCCCAATTTCGTTTTTCACTATTGCAAGGCTACCTGTCCCCATAGGCCAGAATGGGCAGTTTGATTATAACATCTTATAATCCTAACTGACCCAGGGAACATGGTAGAAAAACGAATTTAGTATGCCTGAGCTCAGCATGATAAAATACATCTTTTAGTAAAGTCGGTTTTAACATTCTATGTTTGAAAACACCACTTTTAGAAAGTAGGTATTTTCTTACCTAACCATCCAGCCTCCCTCTGCTAGGTTGTGTATTGCATGTCTGGTTTGTGAGTGACAGGAGGGCTTGGGCTCCAGCGGTCTGATGAGTCAGGGCTGGGCTGAATAGGACCTTGGCTGCATAGAGAGTGGGGGCAGAGATTTCCTTTCACTCCCCTGAGCCCTCATAGAATAGAGAGTAGGGGGAGGAGATTTCCTTTCAGCCCACCCAGGACAGGTCTGCTTTCAACAATGCTGTCTCCTGCCAGGAAGCTGAACCAGCGAGGACAAAACTGGTTTTGGCCAGGTACAGACACTCTCTGCGTTCAGAGAACAAAGAGAATAGTAGTTTAAATATTGGGGCCCAGACCCCAAGACTTTAGGTCACTTCTAGGAATCAAGACGGACCTTGGCCAAGGAGAAGAACCAGAAAATCTGAAAGAGTTTGACTGCCTCTGTGCCAGTGTGTGTTTTTTCTGGGGTTGGCCTGCAGTGATTTCTTTATTGCCAAGGAAAGGGGAAAGACTTTTATTGAAACTTTCATCATCTTGATGAAGAATCTCAAAGGGCTTGAACTGTGCTTGCCTCCTGCTGAAGTCTCAGGGAAACAAGACTTCACCATCAGCTTCCCCCTGAATTCCCTTGCTCGGAATTCTGTCTGCAGAAGCCTGCGTATTGTTGGGAGCTGGAAGTGTGACTTACAGAGAAGAAGCGTGTCGCATCCACGGCTGTTGCCGTCGCATCATCGGAGAAGCGTGTCGCCACCGCGAGTGTCGCCGTCACATCACCGGAGAAGCGGCTCTCCGTCGCAGCTGCTTCTCCTTGCATCACCGGAGAAGCGTGTCGCCACCGCAAGGGTCGTCATTGCACCACCGGTGAAGCGTGTCGCAGGGCCTGTCGCGGCTCAGAAGTTACAGAGTTTGCCGCACAGCTGTCGGGCGTGCATGCATCACCTTGACGTCGTCATATCTAATCAAAGACGCTATCTTGTCGCATCGCACTGGATCGTCGCATCGCGGCGCCATCTTGTTGCACCGCAACCGGAATGCACACGAGATTGACGCATGACCTCCTTTCCGGTAAGGAACAGGCGCATCACCTACTTTGCGCAAGCACTGAGGAACAGACGCATCACCTCCCCCGAAGCAAGAAACTGACGCACCGCTCTCCCTGCAAACCCTTTGTTTATCTTGCGTGGCACATTTAAGGTACTTTGTGACAAACGTGACGCCATTTACCATCATCTTTGAACTAAGCTATTTCTACCATCTAAAAGTTATTTTCTTAATACTGTATTGTGGATTTTTGTTGTTTGGGTCCTGTGTTCAGTCTCTATAAAGAATACTTATTTTTATAAAACCTGTGTGTAGTGTTTTCACTGTATTACTGTATGTGTTCACATATGCTTTACACACTGCCTCTGAGGTAAGCCTTCCTGCTCGTGCCAAGATACCAAGGGGGTGAGCAGGGGTTATTTAGGAGTGTAGCCCCCTTACCCTGACTAGAAGCAAGGGTGCCTACTTGGTCAAAGGTACCTACCTCTACGAACTAGAGACCCCCAGTTGTAACAGACAGAATGCAGAACAATCTCATACGTTCACCCCAGTACATATATCCGTGCCTAAATCCATCGTTTTTTTGCTCACCATGCCATTCCAGTATGAACCCAGCCATATGCAAATCAGTTTTGACCCTGTGCCCAATAGGAACAGTCCAGCCCGAACTGCCGAACTGCGAGGCCAGGTCCTCCCTGGACTGGAAACAAGCATCCTAGGTCGGTTTCGGGGTTTCTTCCCTCTTCAGCCAGTATAGCTTGACTCCAGCGACATGGAGGGCACGGGACTCGCGCCTGGGCATACCCGTCCCAATCGGGGTGACAAATGGAAAAACAACAATTGATGAACAGAATGCAGAACAATTTCATACATTCACCCCAGTACAGAGATCTCGGCCTAAATCCATTGTTTTCTTGCTCACCATGACATTCTAGTTTGAACCAAGCCATATGCAAATCAGTCTTGACCCTGTGCCCTATGGGAACAGTCCAGCCCGAACTGCCAGGCCAGGTCCTCCCTGGACTGGAAACAAGCATCCTAGGACCGGTTTCGGGGTTTCAGCCACTTCAGCTAGGATAGCTTGACTCCAACGGCATGGAGAGCACAGGACCCACGTCTGGGCATACCCGTCCCACTCAGGGTGACAAATGCAAAAACAACAATTGATGGACAGAATGCAGAACAATGTCATACATTCACCCCAATACAGAGATATGGGCCTAAATCCATCGTTTTTTGCTCACCATGCCATTCCAGTTTGAACCCAGCCATATGCAAATCAGTCTTGACCCTATGCCCAATGGGAACAGTCCAGCCCAAACTGTGAGGCCAGGTCCTTCCTGTACTGGAAACAAGCATCCTAGGACCGGTTTCAGGGTTTCACCCCTCTTCAGCCAGGATAGCTTGACTCCAGCGGCATGGAGAGCACGGAACCCACGTCTGGCATACCCGTCCCACTCGAGGTGACAAATGCAAAAACAACAATTGATGGACAGAATGCAGAACAATGTCATACATTCACCCCAGTACAGAGATAGTTGGCAGGGTATGCCCAGATGTGGGTCCCTTGCTCACTTTGCCACTGGATTCACGCTAGCATGGCTGAAGAGGGTTGTTAGCCCGAAACCGGTCCCAGGATGCTTGTTTGCATATAGTTGTGTCTGAACTGGGGTGGCAAAGTGAGCTAAAGAATGATGATGGATTCATCCCAGATCTGTGACTGTAGTTGAGTGTTTGAAAGGTTTCAGCATTCCGTCCATCAACTTGTGTTTGCTTTGTAAATGTTACAAAGCATTCCCCATTCTGTCTCATGGAGCAAGATAGCCTTTCAATAGTGAAAAACGAAATTGGCAGTATTTCACTATCAGGACATGTTACACACACCAGTACACATCCTACCTTCCACATACAGTGCACCCTGCCCAGGGGAGTACCTTGGGCCTACCATAGGAGTGTCTAATGTGAAAGAGAAGAAAAGGGTAGGGCCTGGCAAGTGGGTGCACTTGCCAAGTCAACATGGCAGTTAACAAACTGCATACAGGCACCGCTGTGGCAGGCCTGAGACATCTTTTCAGGGCTACTCATGTAGATGGCACAATCACTGCTGCAGGCCCACTAGTAGCATTTGATTTAACAGCCCTGACACACTCAGTGCACTTTACTAGGGATCTACTGGCAAATCAAATATGCCAATCATGGATAACCAATCACAATACCAATTTACACAGAGAGCATATGCACGTTGGCACTGATCAGCAGTGGTGAAGTGCCCAGAGACCTATAGCCAAGAAACACAAGTCAGGAAAAAATAGGAGGAAGAAGCAAAAGGTTTTGGGCTATCCCTGCAAAAATGGCAATTTCCAACAGCAGCACTGCTGAAAGAAAAATGGGCCCCACTGCTCCAAAACCGGCCCCCACCCTTCCAGCCCACCAGGAAATGCCCGATGCCCGCTACAGCCAGTCTGGCCCTGAATGTGTTAATAACTTTGTCTGACTAAATTTAAACAATGATCATGAGACACCATTGTTAGCTGTCGGGAGTTAATGAGCTAAGGCACCCAATAGTTTTAATAACTTGTTTTAATCATTATCAGATACTGCATGGCTATTCTTCCTTCTTTACCAGACATTTCCACTATGAAAGTAAAATCATTGTTTAAAGATCTTACATTTTTCCTTATAGGAAATATTATTAACTGTTCTTTTTAATTTCTTATAACATATTTTAATTGCACATGATTATGGATTATTAGACCTGACATCCTTCATGTTGTCATTTCCCACGTTTTCTGCCTTTACCCCTCCTAATTTCTGAAATCTGTTTTTCTTGGCAATAGACCTCTTTGCACTTTAACATTGCTAACCAGTGCTAAAATGCTTGTGCTCTCTGCCTAAGGCATGGCAAATTGGCCTACACCTGATTGTCATATTTAATTTACTTGTAAGTCCCTAGTAAAATGGTACTACATGTACCCAGGGCCTGTAATTTAAATGCTACTAATGGGCCTGCAGCACACAGTGTGTCAGCCACTGAATGAGCACGGAAAAACCACATATCAAGCCTGCCATTGCAGCCTCTAGTCTAATTTGAAACTTCCAATTTGATCTGGCAAAATAAACTTTTCGCAAGGCCTAAACCTTTCTTTTTAATACATGTAAGTCACCCGCCCCAAGGTAAGCCCTTAACAGCCCATAGGACAGAGTGCAGTGTATTTAAAAAATAGGACAGACATGTATTTTTAAGTGTTACATGTCCTCGTAATGTTGCAGGGATTCTGCGAAGTCACAAAACTGCTTAGTATCATGGAAACTTAGTGGGCAGGGAATTCAAACTACCTTAGTACCCATGAGCCTGGGACTGACTAGCTAGTGTCTCACTTGCCCTCATACTCCCCCACAGAGGGACAAGTGATTAGACACCCTGCAACACAACACTCCTGACTCTCTCAAGATTTGCGGTTGCAATACACACCCTTTCGCTCTCACACTTGTACTAGTCCTCAATAAGATCTGACCGAGACATAAGGAACGTTTAAAATGTTTATTTTACCTATCGTGCTCTAGTATGCAGTATACGTGCCACAATAAGTAAGAAAACGCCTGACACAAATACGGTCAGCATAGTAAGTAATTCATAAATCATTAAAGGAGCTGTCATTATATAATCCAGGATAGCCTAAACTCCCTCCCCTTCTACTGAAGCAAAATGATTAGATATCAGAAGAACTCTGGGTGTTGGCTAGCTGACCCGTACCCTAGCATACACAGATGAAAGTTGTACATTTAAGGTACTGTCACAAATTCTTCCCTGGAAAGATCCCTCTACAAGTGTGTTTACCTATCTGTGCATATCTATGACGAAAGTATGTGTTCCCAAACAACAGCTGCATTTGAGTATTTTCTGTAGGTGCTAGGGCCTGACTAGTACAAAATAACAAGGGGCATTGTTGTTCTACCTTGTCTACGATGTTCAGACTAAATCCCAGAAAAGAACAGAACAGGAAAAACAACAGCAGCAGGTTCTGTGTTTAAGTACAGTGTGGCACGAAGCAAAATAAGTTTGTACAGTAATGTGTGCAAAGCAGAGGGCAGTCTGCAACTTGCTCAGGCTAACATAGGGCAACAATGGGCCTGCACAGGACGTATGACAGTAATGAAAAACTCCTAAATTCGTTTTTCACTACTGTAAGGCCTATCTCTCCCATTGGATAACACTGGGGTAACTGCTTACATTTTATAAGGCTAATGTTTGATTGGGAACAGATAGGTATGTCAAGTTTGGATTCTAGTGGAGTGTAATTAAAATCCTCCTTAATGATAAAGTCAGAGTTTAAGTCACAATTCTGAAAATGCCACTGTTAAAATTATTTGCATTTTCTTCTCCTAACTAAGGGTGGGCATAACTGGAGTAATTCTCTCTGCAATAATTACTCTTATTTACTTGAAAATTACTCGTAAATATGCATAATTGTGTGAGAAGCATAATCCAGCATTTGGCACTATTTTCAAAATGCACCCTCACGTCCTAAATAGGCCTGAGGATACATTTTGTGCTTAAAAAATAAATATCACTAAATACTACAGGACATGATCATCAGCCAGTCAGCAGCCCCCTGTTCTCTTTTAATTTGTTGTTCCTGTGCTCCTGCGACAAGATTTTCCCCCCGAAATACTGTTAATTACTCAAGCTAACATAATCGTATAACTTTAGTAATTTCGCATTACAAGAGTAATGCTTAATTACTGAAATGACTCAAACCTAATTAAACTTTCAGCTAGGCTTAGTCCTAACCATTTGGTGCCCGCTGCCAGTGTTCTGGGTCACATGATTGTGAATAGCTTAGCCGTTAGACTTTGTGTATTCCTCTCAGACAGTGAGGGAAAGGGGGAGCAGGTATTGGGAGGATGGGCCATTCTTCCAGGATGGCTGAGTTGGAACTGTTTCCTGTGCCAAGTAGACTTCAAGGGGGTTCTTCCAACACACACACACAACAGAACCTGACACTAGCCTCTTTTAACCCTAGACTTCTTGAAGCCTTGGCAAGAGAAAGGAATAATATTCCTGAACATATTGAGAGGGTTGGTACCCTCCCACTGCAAAGGCTGGTGACAGGTATAAATATTTGAACTCCACAGCCACTTCTTCAGTACATTCCGGGACTGTGAAAGAAACTGGATGGACTGCTTTGTTGTCCGGAGGACTGCCCTCTGCTTGTAACCTGCCTTGATGCTATCAGAGGACTGTCCTACTGCTTCAGGCCTGCGTTGCTGCTTGAAGGAGAAAATTAACCTCTCCTTGAACCCAGGACAAACAGGGTGACTACAAGGGCTAGTTGGCTGGCCTTTCATGCAGTAGCAGCTGGCTTGGAATGAGGGTGGAGGGGCGGGGGGAGGAGGGTGCAGGGACAAAATAAAAAATAAAACATTCTTCTGCTGTCCTCATCTCTCCTCCTCTTCTCTAGCGAGTCCCAGAACGAGGAAGCACCCAGGCTCCATGCAGCATTGTGATTGGCTCCCCTAAGCCTCAAAGTAATTTTCAAAATAATAATTCAAACGAAATGCAAGCCCATGATGAATTATGTCTATCAGTTTCAGAGATGTCAGAGTGAACCATCAGTTTCAGAGATGTCAGAGTGAACCATCTTCGTTCATTGCTTTACACCACGGTACGTAAAATCTGTAGTGGTCAGAGCTGTGGGGTTGCACTGGGTGCCTCATTGGTATTCAGTATTATTTGCATGTTTTTTATGATGTCATTTAGTTCTTAGTTGGAATGCAGGGAGAGATTTGACTGGAGAGCAGCAGTTAGACTTTGAGCCGTGGCTGACTCCAGGTGCTCCTCCTATGCAGTCTCTTGTTTTGGAATAAACTTACATTCATACAAAAACTGATCAACATGACTACTACTAAAAATTATATTGGCGACGATTAGAGAAAGAGACTGCAGAACCCATGAGCCATATACATCAACCACTGTGCTTACCATGTAAAACCGCCAATTGTGAAGTCGGTCAGTTTCAGTCAGAGATGGTTGCTGGCAAGGAAGACTTGCAGTACTAATACCGTGCAGACTTGAGGAATTGGGCATCACAGTTGTCCTGATACAATTATGGGCAAGGAACAAGAACTCTCAGTGCGCATGTGCACCGCTCTCCTAAGGGATAGTTAAGGGGCCTGACATAAGGCGGCAAGCAGCGCCATTTTGTGCAAGGGGCCTGATGTAAGGTGGTAAGCAGCGCATTTGTGTGTGAGTTGAAGTTCAGTTTTTGGTGACGCTATATGCTGCACTAAGGTTATTGGCCCAGCACAATCTACGTGGATGTTGGTGTGCCACCATCTTGGGAGCATTGATTTATTCATAGGTTCAAACCTATTGAACAGCTGCTACTGCTGTAATGTGCACATCATGGCTTTGTGTACAATGTGGTGATGCGCACACAGTACAAAGGTATTAAAGTGTTTGAGTGTATACTTTTCAAGAAGCGCATATCACGGTGATATGCACACCTGTTCATAAATATTTATTGTTCATTGTGCAGATGTCGTATTGGCACTTATTATGCAACGAGCTTTTCATAGGCCAGTATATTAATATTCATGTACAGTACATGTGCATCACAGTGATATGCACACTTGGGAAATAAAAGTAAAACCATTTTAATGTAGTTGCAATATTACTTGTTGGACAACTCGGTGATGTGCATACCTGCGTCTTGAGGTTTTGGCTGTTTTTGATGTGAAGGAGGAGTATGGTAGTTTGCACATCATAGTGGTGTATACACTATGTCAAATATCCTGTTTGATAAAAATATAAGTATTTGTTGAAATAACATTTGTTTAAGTTTTATAATGAAATCTTTCACACCACCAGAGCCATTTCTTGAAGTACCTAGAAATCCCCCTATTGCTTGGAAAAATTGGTATGATGCCTTCATCACATATTTAGGGGCAATGGGAGCTTTACGTTTTAGACCAGAAAGGAAAAAGAAATTGTTGGGCCATTCGCTGGGGTTCGAAGGAAGATCTGTGTTTAAGCATCAACCCCCTTTTGAAGCCAATAATGAAGAAGAAGAACCTGACAAATATGCTACAGCTACGTTTTGACACTGAACCTTGTCTCATAGTCATGAGGCACAAGTTCCTCAAGAGAGAACAAAGGTCTAGAGAAGATGCTGATGCCTTTATTTCAGCCCTCAGGAACTTAAGTGCAGATTGTCAATTTGAGGATTACTAATCAGCTAGTTGGGGATCAATACGTTTGTAAATATTCTGATAATACCACTCAAAAGAAGCTTCTTTCTATGGGAAATCCATTGCTCGAGGAGACTATTCGCACGGCGAAAAGTATAGAATTCTCCAAGGCATCTGTTAAAGAACTTGAAGATAAATCCACCAAAGCTGTAGGTGTAATGAAGATCAAGGAGCAAATAAAGGATTGTCGATTCTGGGGTGGTGTCACCAAGGTTTATTCCAGATGGTCTTGAGACCAGACACCAAGGATCAGTTTTCAGTGGTTGAGTCCAATGATTTCACAGAAGGAATCGTAAAGTGTTTCCCATAATTTTGTAATGCTCAGTCATAATTAAGGGGTTCACACACCAAATCAAGGTAAAAGATGGAGCTATTCTGGTCAAACACAGATTGAGGAGTGTACCTTTTAGTGGCAGAGAGAGACTGGACAAATAATTGAATGAGTTGTGTGCAAAAGGAATAATCAAACCCATTGAGTGCTGGCTATGGTTGTCACCTTTGATCATAGCGAGGGAAAAAATGGTGATTTGCGTATTTGTGTGGATTTGCGCAGCCCAAATAAGCATACTTGGGTAGATTTCCATGCACTGCCTCCAGGCTATTTTAGATCCCTCCTCCAGGCACCTCACAGTGTTTGTCTCCCCCATTGGCACATATCAGTATTGCAGGATGCCAATTAGGCTGGCAATGGCTGCCGCTGTTTTGTAAAGGATCATGTGTCATATGCTCAAAGATGTCAAAGGTGTAGCCAGCTTCCAGGATGAAATAGTGATCTGTGGGGTGATAAGGCATGAACATGACAATACCTTGACACAGGTTTTGAGTATTATGCAGGAAAAAGGAGTAATGTTGAAGATTTTTGAAGATTGAAAAAAATTCCAGTTCTTGAAGGACTGAGTTAAGTATTTGGGGTGTGTTGCATCCGAAAATGGTGTTGAGCCAAGACCTGGTCTTGTTAAAGCTACTATTGATGCGTCTCCGCCAGCTGATAAGACCGGTCTCAAATCCTTCATTGGTCTATGTGAATTCTACTCAAGTTTCATATCTGACTATGCATCTAAGGTGAAGTCACTGCCTAATATGTTAAAGACCAATTTTCCATTTGAGTGGGACAAACATTGTCAGGAAATTTTTGAATCACTACAATCCCAACTGGTAGGGTCAAAAATTCTAAAACCTTTTCAACATAAAGATAACAGTTGATGCCAGTAGCTTTGGTCTTGGGGCTGTACTCACTAAAGCTAAGGATGGTGTGGAGATGGGTTATGCCTCAAGGGTATTAAAAGGAGCAGAAATGAATTTCTCAGTAATAAAGTAAGATCTTTTGGCCTTTTGGATGGCTGTGAGGAAATTTCATGCATATATTTGGGGAAATCATTTCATATTGCAAACAGGTCACAGCCCACTTGTCTACATATTGTCAGGGGATATGATCAAGGATCATACTCTACAAATTGCTAGGTCGTCCACTAAACAGCTGCAATATGATTTTGAAGTTTCATATCTGCCCGGCAATAGAAGTGGTAGGGCAGATTATTTGTCCCAGGTTTCCAATCAATGAAAGTGATATAGGCATAGTTGAGGAGGAAGAAAAAGAGAGCTGTTTCATTCCGTTTACTGATGTTGAAAACATGTGTGCCATTAATGAGGTGGAATGGAGAAAGGAGTGAAGATGATTTGTTGATTCAAGTGATGAAGTTTGTGAAGGAGGGATGGCCCAATGAAAAGAATGTTCCATATCAGTTTCAAACAATTGTTAAAGTTTCATCAGAGCTTTCAGTGGAACATGGTATACTCATGCATGGGAAAAAGGATTGTACCTCCTGAAAGATTTAGGAAAATAATAAAATGTGTGGTGCACATGAGGGCCATTTGGGCAGAACATTAACGTAGCATAGAGTATGTGATGTGTTCTAGAAGCCTACTATGGATAAAGTCATTGATGAGTATGGGGTGATTGTGCAGTGTGTAGCAACGTTGAGAAAGTGTTTTTAATTAGGAATCCTCCGAGGCAACCAATTGAATTTTCATCTAGACCTTAGAAAAGAGATGATATTGACCTTGTGCATCCATTTAACTCTTTACCATCTGCATCTAGGTTTGCTGTTCTTATAGATTATTATTTAAAATGGCCTGAAGTCCTGTTTATGGGTAAACCTACACCCACAAAGGTATCGATGTTTTGAATGATGCCCTTTTAAAAGGAGGTTTTCTGTCTTTCAATGGAAATAGAGTGCAATTTTTCAGCCTATAATGGCTGAATTTTCTCCAACAAGGGAGAATATAGCATCTTAAAAGCTTGTTATATAACCCACAAATGAAAGGGCTTATTGAACGCATGAACAGAGCCCTGTGTAACTGTGTTCAGTGGGCTATTGCGAGCAAATGTATAATTTACAATGCAGAGCGTTCTATGCTGTTTGTTTTACAATACCACTCCTTGTTCTTCCACAAAGGTATTCCCATTTGAATTATGGAAGGGGTAGAAAACCATTATCCAACATTTAGAGGGTGAATGTCGAAGTGGGTAACCAGAATGCACTGGAAGACGTAGATAGTATGGTCAGGCAAAATGTACATGAAGCTCAGGAAAATCAAAAGAAATACTTTGATTCATGGAAAAAAGATGTTTTACATCATATAAAGGTTGGTGAAAGTGTACAGATGAAACGTTCTGGTGCACCCAAAGAAAGATAGTATGAAATATACAGAACCAATGATTGTTGACAATGTTTGTGGAAATGCAGTCAGGGTCAATAAGCAGAATTGGTGGAATGTAGGGAAAGTGATCAAGATTAAAAACACTCTTCAGTCTAGGATTGATGCCAGCCAAACAAATCGTTTGGCTGAAAATCCAATCATGGTTTGTAAGATCAGTCGTCAGTGAAAGGTGCCTGTTAGACATCATTGAAGTGTTTCTTCACGATAGGATGCTATTTTATGGCATAACCTGTTATTTCAATTATTTTATTGGCTGAGGGTATCTATGTAGGTGTTTAGCAACACTTCTAAATTATTCATGAATTTATGCAAAATCTTTATTAATATTGCAGATATTATGCATCTGGTTAGATGTTTAGTAACACTCCTATATTATTCATATATGAATGTAGGATTGTCAAGCTTTTGTTTAAAATATTAGAGGGAGAGGATAATGTAGTGTTCAGAGCTGTGGAGTGTCACTGGATGCCTCATTGGTATTCAGTATTCCTTGTATGTTGTTTATGATGTCATTTAGTTCTTAGGTGGATTGCAGGGGGAGATTTGACTGGAGAACGACAGTTAGACTTTGAGCCATGGCTGACTTCAGGTGCTCCTCCTGTGCAGTATTTTTTTATAGAATAAACTTACATTCATACAACAACTGAGAAGCGTGATTTCTACAAAATCCCTGCAACTGAAATGATCTTTTGCACTATGCCTAATATATGGGCATTATTATTCTGTTATTACAGTCTGCATGGAAAAAGCCAAGTCACAGTTAGATTCAGAGTAGTTGTCTTTAATTTGATTTTGATACATTTCTGTTATGTAATAAAATAAATTGGCTACCCCATGCCATTGACAAATTGTGCTCAAATATTTAACGGTGAAGTGTCAACACAGAAGGCACAGCGCATAGGAAAAACATTGGTGTTTTATTGAGGATACACTCAATGATAGCAGTACAAACTTGATGTTCAGAGATGGTTGCTCAAATCCCCTCCGCATTAAACCCAAAGTGTGCCTAACAATGTATGCAGTACAAGCAGCAGCAAAGAAACTGTTCTAAGAATGTGGGGACCTTCACTCCCCAGCAGGGAGGGGGTCAGGTGCCAGCCAAAGGCACCCCTGTCCCTGACAGTGTGCACCAGAGAGAATGGACCAGAGGCCAACATGAAGGTCCTTCTGTTCCCACATGTATAAGCAGAAGGGAAGATGAGGAAAGTGGCCAGCTTCGACAGCTGGTTAATGTGCATGTGTATCCTGATGGATGGTGTCATTCTGAAGAATTAGTTCTTTATCCATCAGAGCCCATCCACAAATCAACAAGCCATCTGGTCAAGGGTGGTCAATCAGGCTGCACCAATTCACCCTCCTCAAGTTTGTAGGGGGATTATGTGCTTGCCATCACAAATCATTTGCTTGCTCTCAGAGCCCTATGTGTACAAACAGCATGTAAAGACCGCCAGCTAAAACTATTAGATCCCTTTCCTGACTTCAAGCAAACATAATCTAGTCCTCTAAAACTCTCAGATCCCATAGGCAAGTCGTAAGACACCGTCACCCAGCTATCGGACATTGTTCACAGACCAGTAATCAACCTTGAGAAACTTTCAGCTGCATTCAGTTCCATCACTTACATTCATTCCTTCACAATTGATCATTACACCAACACTGCTGTGCTCTGTTTGTAAATTTCCTTACATGGGCCTCAGTTTTCCCAGACCCCCTCAACATGCCCTCAGTCCACCAATTTTCTGCTGGCTCGTACATGATGCAGAAGGCAATTATGAGGTGTCCAGAGAAACTTACCTATGCTTTGAAAAACCTGTAATTTGACCTCAGATCCTCTCTGTCAGCCATCACAGATCCTCATTTCCATCCTGCCAGCCCTAACAACCCCTCCGACTCCTCAATAATGGCTCCTAAAGCTTATCATCCAGTCCTGAAGACCACCTAAGCCAAGTGAGCTGAGAATGTACCAGGAAACCACATCCGCTAGCACTAATGCCTTCACGTTGCGCCCTCATATAAGTACATTTAGCCAGGTTGTTGTGCCTATGACCTTTGTTAATGGGGATTCACAGAGAAGAGAGCTGGGAGGAGAAGAGCTGCATATGACTTTGGGACTTTATTAGAGTGATGACTGGTCAAAGTACGGAGTTAGAACAGAGAACTCTTCCACATTGGCTCTCCTTGCCCAGAGGCATGGTCTGCCCCTACCACTACAGCAGGAGGAAGGCGAATGATTTATATTCAAGAGAGTATCAAGAACTTGAAAAAAATAAAAAGGTGTGTTTTGACTGCAAAATGTACGCATTTTAACTTTGAATATAGATGCACTTATCTTGAATTTATTTTGATTATTTGATAAGTACTGTGAAACTAGCTCCCAAAAGCAGCTATGTGCTTTACAGGGAAAATTGTATCGCAGAAGGTATTGTGTCTATTATTGCATCTATCATTGCAGTATACTTATTGTGGTGATTACGGGGGGGGCACCCTCCCGCTGTGCGATGCGCGCACGCCCTACTGTGCACTGCAAAGAACAAGCTCACTCTGTATGATGATTAGGCACGGACTGACTGCCCGTCTTTATTTATGCATGCGCTCACCCCAGCCGGCGTGAGCGCAGGGGCGGTGATCTGCCGGTGCACGCCAGTGGCAAACACTGGTGCGCTGACTGTCACACCCCATCTTAACTCAGTCCTTGACTGGATCTCAAGAGTCTAACAGTTCACTTAATTGATAGGCAAAGTCCCTCAGGCGAGTGCTCGGCGGAGGATTCTCTCTCAGGGCATACCTGGAGGGACCCCAGCCGGTGGTTGAGGCAGGGACCGGGGTGCTGGGTCCTGGAGGCAGGCTGGGGGATTCACGGGCGGCCTACGGACTTGCCAGCAACGGGGTCACCCCTGGATGGTGGTCATACGCTTCTTGGGGCTTCCTACGGTTTGCCTCGGTCTCCTCAGCATGGTCCACGATGGCAGTAGGAGAATCAGGCCTGTGCACTTGTTTGAACCACGATATGTTGCGGGTCACTGGTTCTCCTTCCTTCTCGACAGTTACCATTGTTCCTTGTCTATTGATCACTGCCCAGTACCCGTGCTCGTACCAAGTCCGGAATCTCCCCCTGGGTCTCCGGTCCTTCATGATGACAGTGTCTCCTTGCTGTAGCTGTCGGGATACCGCTCTCTGAGCCTGGCTGGCGGTGTTATTGCGCTTCTCTCTCCTCCTAAGGGCACCTTCCTCGTCAAATGGGGGGGAGACCACCCCGGAGCAATGGGGAGACCATCTTGGCGGGTGCCATTGAACATTAGCGCCTAGGGTGCTTGGCGTGTTGAGCAGTGTGGCGTGCTCCAATACTCCCGCAGGAACTTCTGCAGTTCTCGTTCTGGAACACTTTGCTCCGCCACAGCAATGCTAAGGGTCTTGTTTATCGTTCTCATGAGATGTTCAATCTCCCCATCGGCTTGGGGCCATTGTGGGGTGATACGCTGGTGCCGGATGCCATGGTGTTGCATGAGCTCACGGAATTTGTGTCCTCAGAACGGGGTCCCATTGTCGCTGCGGAGCTCATCCGGACATCTGAACATGCAGAATATCTTCTCTAGGGTAGGGCCAACATGCAGGAAGGCCGTTGAATTCACAACTTCTACCACTGGATATCTTGAGTAGCTATCGATGAGGGCTAGTGTGACACGCCCGTCAGGGAAGCTTCCAAAATCCACACTCACCTTTTCCCATGGTCTTTGGCCGTGTTCTTCGGTGTGGATGGGCGCTGGTCTCTCAGGCCCGCTCGTTAATTGGCAGGAGGGGCACTTCCGGACGGTTTCTTCTACCCGGGCATCAATCCTGGAAACCAGACTTTTTCCCTCATGCAGGCCTTAATTTTTTCCACTCCTTGGTGCCCTCTGTAGACGAGTTGTACTGCCCGTAGCTGCAGGGATGCGGGGATGACTATTCGGGGTCCTCTGAGGAGAATGCCTCCTTGAGTGAGGCTTAGTTTGTTCCGGACCCTCCACATGTGCATCAGGCTTTCCTTCTCTGGGCTTGACCATGTGTTTGCAGACTGTAGGAATTGACGCCACAGTCCTCCTTGGATAGTGTCCCGAACTTTGATCATGACTGGGTCTTGCCCGGCCGTGGCAGCTACTTCTTCGAGCGCCAGTGCTCGAGGGCACGTCAGTGCCACAATCATGTCCAGGTGTGCCTCAGTGTCATCACTGCTGGGTTCTTCGCTGCCTTCTCCGGTTGTGTCTGTGTGTCGTGATAGGAAGTCGGATGGGTTCTTAGCGCCGGGCCGGTAGATCACGTCCATGTCGTAGTGTTGGAGCCCTATAGCCCATCTTTCAAAGCGTGGCAGCGGGTGAGGCGCTAATTCTTTGAATAGCGGCACCAGCGGTTGGTGATCCGTGACTACAGTGAACGGGTGTCCGCATATGTACAAGTGGAAATGTCTGCAGCCCCAATGGATCTCTAGGGCTTCTCTTTCAATTTGAGAGTTTCTCTGTCGGGGATAGCGCTTTGATGGCGTACGCTAGGGCGGCCCATCATCCGGACTCCAGTTCTTGTGTGAGGATGGCCTCTAGGCCCACGGGGCTAGCGTCTACAAGTATTTCTGTCCTCTTCACAGGGTCAAAGTACACCAGCGTGGTGTGGTCGAGGATGGTCTTCTTGACGGCCTGATATGCCGTCTCTTCTCTGGACTCCACTGCCACATGGCATCTACCCGAGTGAGATTTTGTAGGGGTTCTGCAAGGGCGGCTAGGGCCGGAACAAAGCGGCCACAGTACGTGGCCATTCCCAGGAAACTGCGAACTTTCGCCACGGTGAGTGGGACAGCTGCAGTCTTGATGGCTTGGGATTTCCGTGGATCGACCTGTATGCCCTCTTGAGTAAATGTGTAGCCGAAGAACTCTATCTTTTGTTGGAACAGCAGGCACTTCTCTTTGTGTAGGGTGACCCCGTGGTCCAGCAGTCTCTTCAGCGTGGCTCTCACGTGTCTGTAATGTTCTTCCGCTGTCTTTGAGTGAATGAGGATATCATCATTCACATTTAGGACACCAGGTAGTCCGACCAGGATCTCTTTGACGACATTCTGGAATATTTCCGTGGCAGAGGATATGCCGTAATTCAGCCGTTTATACCTCCGGAGGCCTAGGTGCATGCTGAAAGTTGTTATGTATCGACAGTCTTTGGCAAGGGCTAGTTGGTGATAGTCTGCGTTCAGATCCAGCTTTGAAAACCATCTGGACTCGTTCAGCTCGGCCACAATGTCATCCATAGTCGGAGTTATGTGGCGTTCGCACCGAATGACCTTGTTAGGGAGGCGCATGTCTATGCAGAGTCTGATCTTCCCCGGCTGGCGAGGTTTTTCCGCGTTTACCATGGGTGACACCTACGGCGTGGGACCGGCCCGGCCCGGACACTTTCTCTATGACCCCTTGATCTTCGAGTTTCTGTAATTCCACTCCACCACTGGTCGGAGGTGGAAAGGGACTCTCCAGTGTCTTAGGGCCATTGGTGGGACGGTCGGGTCTATGTGTAGTCGGATGGGGGCTCTCTTTATCTTCCCTAGCCCCTTGAACAGGTCCTCAAACTGGCTCAGCAACTCTTCAGCCTGTTCCTCTTGTACTCTTCTGACGAACATCACCAGGCCCAGGTCTTCAGCCGCATGGCTGCTGAGCAGCGTGTCTGCCTCCTGGTTAATAACATGGATGTCGATGGTGATCTCGATGCTTTCTGACCGCACTAGCACGGTAATTTTGCCCCGTAGAAGCAGTGGCGAGTTGCTCCCATTCGCGAAGATCTGGGCCTTCGACGGTCTGAGTTTCTGTTTGGGCTTTAGCTTGTTGTATTGCTGGATCACCATTACTGTCACTGAGGCTCCGGTATCGAATACTGCATTGACGTCTGCTCCTGCAATCTGTATTGTGCAGCGCGGTTGGGGTCGCCTCCTACTCTTTAGGGCTCGGGTGAAAGAGACTAGGTACGTCTCCCCTTCATCTTCCGATGTAGACTCGTTTCCTTGGTAGGTTGTCTGTTCTCTCTTCTTCCCTCCGGGTTGTGATGCCAACGAGACCTGCGATAGTTGTGGGACCATCCTTCTCATCTGCTTGGGTCGGTTCCCTTCTTTGCGCTGTGCCTTCTTTCTGCATAATGGCGCAAACTGGTTTGTGATGCCATAGTTAGTACAAGTTTTCCCCTGTGCCGGGCATGCCTGTGGGGGGTGTTCCTCGTACCCACATTATCTGCAGTGGTTCTTTGGGGTCTGCGGCTGGTGATCTCGTGGCCTGTAGGTCTTGTCTCTTGTTCTGACTGCGTCAGTCCTTTCTGCTTTGACTGCGACGCTCTTTTCCGTTCCACGAACTAATGCCATGTCCATTTCTTCTGCCCACGCCTCCGACAGGTCATGAGACCGCGCCAGTACGAGGATGTTGTTCATCAGTACGTTTGGCTGCCTGAGTATGAGGCCTCGCAGGACTTTGCTGCGTATCCCAAGAATCAGCTAGGCTCTGCTTTCTTCCACAGCTCCATTCCCCCACGAGGTGAGTGGAGGCTAGTTCTCTGAGCCACGTGTGAAAAGCGCCTACCGACTCACCCTCTCTTTGCTTGGCTTGCTCCAGCTTGAAGCGTTCGAATTCTGGGTTCATTTGGGGGTCGAAGTGAGCGTTTAGGGCCGTGACCGCTGCAGGATAGTCCTCGGGGGGCCCTGTGTTTGGTAGATGCTTAAACAGTAGGTAGATCCCTTCCCACGCATAATGGAGCAGCAGGAAGCATTTTACTGCCCCATCCTTTTCCCTCGTGGCGATGAAATAGTTCTTCAGGCGGCCAAGCCAGGTCTGCCACCTTGGCGTGGCCATGGTGGGGTCTGCTGACTCACTGAATGGAGGCAGGACACCTGATGGGGGTGGTGCGGAGTCGCAGGGGCTTGGGCGGCGTTGTCTTGATTCCCCATGGAGCTAGACGTGGGCGCCGATGTGCGGCTTAGCGAGTACGCTGGCTCCTCTTGGTGGGACAAGGTGTGCAGGTGATGGTGCAAGGGCACTGAACGTCGGGTGGGCCCACCTGTGCTCAGTCGTATGGCACTCGCCAGGCCAGAATGGGTCAATTCTGTGTCCTTGTGACCTCCCCTGGGGCATGCAAGACTCACCCCTGTGGCGTGGCGCCGATGGCCTGACCAGCGGATGTGGAGGACGGGAGGGGGCCGCCAAGCTGTTGCTGTGTCCTGGCACTTGCCTGTGCAGGAAAGGAGGTGTTTTCGTGGCCTTAATGAAGCGGAATGGAGCCCAGGGGGGCAGGAGCAGGCGTGTGTTGCTCTGCTCCTCGTCGCCAATGTGGTGCTTATGGGGGTGGCCACCCTCCTGCTGTGTGATGCACGCGGACCTTACTGCGCGCTGCAAAGAACAACGCACACACTGTATGATGATTAGGCGCTGACTGCCTGCGCAGCTCCGCCCGTCCTTATTTATGTACGCGCTCACGACACCTAGCGTGAGCGCAGGGTCGGTGATCTGCTGGCGCGTGCCAGCGGCAATCAATGGTGCGCTGGCTGTCACACTTATAACACTAAATTGAAAAATCTCATAAGTCTTTTGCCATTAGTACCCTGCTCACCTTGGCCTCTATTCATAGTTCAACTCAAACATATATCTTTTTCAATCCTTCACGCAAGCACACCACATGTGAGAGAGATATGGGAAGCGTGGATTGCTCGTTTTTAATTGTACGTCTCATGTATATTTGATTGCAACTACATTTTACGGCAAGTGACCTACTATTATGCGCAAAATAACAATATGAACAGTATATTAGGTCACAACGTTTACTTGTGACCAGTCTCGTCCTTGCAATGCAAGATTTAAAATAAAGAGCACAGAAAAATGAATCTACGTTCTAAAACTTCCATAATTTGAAAATAAATTGATCGCTCCAACTGCAATATATATTACCCTGAGAGGCATCCAAATTTCTCCTTTTTTGGCAGATAGGTACTTGCGATATATATAATTGCACCGGCAACTCCACTAATTACCATCAAACAATAAATAAATTACAGCACAGCTTTTCGCAATTGATTTCTTGTATTTTATTCAGAACACTACTGATTTCATATACAAAATGAATCGAAAGAATTAATTTTTTTCCTACGTCGTTCTCATTTGTGTTATGTTATGTATATTTGTAAAGAGCATATTCACCCACGAGGCATTTATCAAGTAATTTAAAAGTAGGCTTTATAATGCACAGCTCTGTGTCCGACAGAGAATGATACATATTCATACCTTGATCAATGTGTATACTTTTAGAATGTTGAATAACTATGAGTACTCTCGGGGTTGTAGGTTCCAAAAAATATATAAGTTTGTTTGTGCTTACAACTGGAAAGACCATCAATTATAAGCACACCAAACAGCTTCTCTAAAATTCACACTTTGGTTTATAACTCCATCCAACTATAAGGGTGTGCCCAATTTGCCTAAAAAATGTTTTTTAAACATAGCATGGCCATTCTGTTCAGTGAGCAAAGCACACAAGTAATCTTTCTAAAATCACACAGGTATGCCCAAAGTTTAGAGAATTAGGCATGCATAACGAACGCCCCGGTGATACAGGGAATCTCCACCCTCCCTGGCCCCAAAGTCTTTAGCAGACCCCCCATTTAGCCAAGGCCAAAAATATCTGTGACATATGGGAGACTCAGGGGTCCAGTATCACTTTTTGCATGGTGGGATTTGATGAACCTGCCTGTCACCTCCAACTTTGTGACTTCACCCATTCCATTTTCTGAATTTGTTTTTGTTGGCTTTAGGCCTCTATTCAATTTAACCTGTGCTCAAGTGCTTGTGCATGTAGGAAAGTGCCCTTTTTGTATGGTCACCCCCCACACACACACTTTTTGCTCCAATGCTGATGGTTATGACTCTGATTGTGCACTGAAGTCTGCTGTCCAGACCCCAGTGCCAGTGCTCTCTCCCTAAAACTGTTATGTGTGAATTGGCAATCCTAACTGACAAGGACATGCCCCCTTAAATGTTCCTAGCATATGGTACCAGTGGTACCCAGGGCATGGGTGGTAAGGGAATCCCCAGGGCCTGCAGAACTGTTTGCACCACCCTGAGTGACCCAAGAAAAACACTGACAGCAGGCCTGCCATTGCAGACTGCAGGAGCAGTGTGAACTGATCGAACTTGACTTTACCCTCACCATGTGTGGTAAAGTCAATGCACTATCTTTGATATATGCTAGTCACACCTAAGGAAGGCCCAGGAGCCAGGGTGCATTAGATCAAAGGTGTGGACATTTCAGTGCGAGCTTATATGACCCTATAGTGCCCTTTACCATTAAAGGATGCTATAAGTGATAGGCGGTCCATAGGATAATATGGGCTGGCACCCGGGCAGACCCAAAGCTGGCAGCTCCATCATGGTACCTCAGCACTGAAACTGCCCTGACAGCAGCCACCAACGATATCAGATCCCTCCTAGTCCGGGGAGAAGCAGCTGCCCTGAACTCCACAGCCTTCGACACAGTGTCTCACCACACCCTGATCAAGAGGCTTCATCAGATGGGAATCTAAGAGGGCACCACGAAAAGGATCACATCTTTCCTCACTGGAAGAACGCGGAAAAACTGTTCTCCACCATCCAACTCAGAGTCCAAGGAACATATTCTGCGGCGTCCCTTAGTTTCATCCCTCAGCCCCATTCTGTTCAACGCCTACATGACCCCACCAGCCAACATCGTCAGAATCCACAGATTGAAATTATCTCCTACACAGACGACCACCAGCTAATCCTCTCTCTATACAAAGACCCATCAACCACAAAGGCCAACTTCCACCTGTGCATGACCAGTGTCACCGAATGGATGCAAAACAAATGCCTTAATCTGAAAACAGACAAGAGAAAAGTACTGATCTTCGGGAATGTCTCCTGGTGGCCTGCTGAACCTGGACACTCTTTCACCCCCCACAGACCATACTGGTAACCTTGGCATCATCTTAGACAGCAAACTCACCATCAAGAACCAGATTAATGCAGTATCCTCTGTCTGCTTCCTCACTTTGTGCATGATCAGAAAGATCTTCAAATGGCTCCCAGTCTCCACCATTCACTCAAGCCCTTGTCTCTAATAGCTTGGACTATGCCAATGCACTCTAAGCAGGAATTACCACTGATTCCCCATCCACAAGATATGCCAATTCAAGATTCTGACCCACACCTACAAAGTCCTGCACAACCATGGACCAGCATACATCAACCACTGCCTGAGCTTCCACCAACCCTCCAGACTCCTACGATCCGTCTCCCTCATCCTCGCTCACACCCCCTACATCAGCCAAAGCAACAGTTGAGGACGCGCCTGCTCCTACATCACCGCAAAGTCCTGGAACAACCTCCCCCTTCATTAGTCAGTAAAGGAGGGGTACACCCCAAGAAGGCTAGCCACACCTTGACACTGGGCAGCCTGCTCTGTACACTAAAATTAGATTCCCGCCATCTTTAGATGTGTCAGAATAGAGGTTTCTGGGTGGAAAATGTGATCCACACCCCGGGTATGGTCACCTCAGGGGCAAACTAGCTGTAGGGACTAGCAGCCCATTAGCTACTTGCTCCCACACATCTAACTCCCCTACATCTAGGATTTATGGGACACCCCTGACACCAGAATCTCAGTTCTGAACAACATACATCCAAGAGGACCGAAGAAACCCGTGTCTGCGACAACATCACTTGCACAAGGCAAAAGAGGAATACCCTGCACCTGTGGCAACGTTCCTGAAACTGCCTGATTGAGACTCCTCCTAGGCTATCTCTTGGTTCCACCAGACAGACGGGCCCTGTCAAAGCCTGAAGCACCCTCAGACTCCCCTGAACTGATGGCACTAGTCCTCCGCAAACTGCAGGTAAAATAACACTCTGGATCCAAAGAATCGCTAGCCATCGGGTCCTCCAAGGGATCGCCCAAATCCAGATGGTTTAGGACCATCGGACAACCAAATACCTTTCTGCTCTACTTACCACTGCAAAGGCTTGTTGGTTGCCAGTCCGGAAACTGACCCTTTTTCTCGATGCTGCACCTAGAGGGAACTCCATCTGACCGTCGACCAATAAAAGTAACCACCCTGTTGTTGTGTTATTTCATCTTTTTCCCCCATAGCACCGTTTCAGCGGTAAAAGCAGCTCTCCTTTGGCTCCCTTTCTGCACCAGGGACAGCCAGGACAACTCTGCACCTGGGCTCCATGGGCCAGGTAAATTGAGCTGACTGTTGTGGCTTGGTCCTGGGAACCGCATCGCCTTTACCCTGAAAGTATACCACACAACTCGACCATCAATTGCCCGATTGTCACTATTGATTTTTCCCACTGACTGCAATGATAATGTTACATTGTATTATTTTGCACTGATTTTCTATTGCTTCAAAAATGTATAACTTCAGTCATCTGTATACTATTCCATTCATTTTGGTGCCTAAATGAAGATAAAAAATACACTCTATTTTTATAAATTGATGTCGGATTTCCCTTGAGTTGTGTCGTCCATGTTGGTACTCTGAAATGCTTAACACCTGTTCCTCTATAAAGACTGACTGCTCTTTTCCACACTACCACGACTGAGCTAAGGATTTATTAGTGTGAATCCAAGGACCATTGTTGGGCTATCGTGATGATATTACATGTTGGAGGTTAAACCCCTACACCACATAATACTCCACTTCCCTACAGTGCTCACCCTAAAACATGAAAAAGTGGCCTACAACTGATTGATTGGCACAATTAATTTACTTCTAAGTCCCAATGGTACCACATGCACCTTAGGCCTGTACATTAACTGCTACTAGTGGGCCTGCAGCACTCCTTGTGCAACCCACTAAAGTTACAGGTACGCCGTGTTCCAACAGTTTTATAGTTACTGCATGTCTGCAATTCTCTGTGATCTTAAGAGCATTTGCAAATTCATCTTCCACATTCCCTGAATCACTGCTCGTGGACTCAGTCATTCTTGAATGGAGAAGAACCAATGTTTTTAGAAATGTAAGGTTTTCGCACAATGTGGGAACCTTCTACCCTTATAAGCTTGTTAAACCTTCAGCCAATACACAGAGTATATCTGTTCAGCTGAGGCGGGTATCCCTTCCCACTTCATATGTCTCTGAAAACGTGAGTAGGTCTTTCTGAGAAAGCACGACTGGACTACTCAGATTTTCACTGTTAATATAAGAACCAAATCAACATTGGCGGCGCTATGTCGTGTAGTTCCTAGGAATCCCAAGGACCTGCGCATTTTGGATGACCTAAACAGAGGGCTTGGTGTCCCAAATGCTACTCCCACAGGATATGTCATCCGTTAGACCAGTTAGCTCAACAGTGCCACTACCACCTTACTGTATCTTACTGTGGTGTAGATAGTTTCTGGCAACCACTGAACATGACAACCCCGATTCCTCAGGGATCGTGGAAAACAGTACAGTACTTTTTACTCAGTCACTCGTGCCCACTTATTTTCAGAAAATACATACACAGGAGGGCAATTAGGACACTTCAAAAAGTATTTATTGGTCCAGCGTCAGTCTTGTGTAAAACATATTTGCTGCAACAACCAGGAGACAGAAGAATATGGAAAAGATTGCTAGTGCCAATATAGTAAATAGTAGACACATTTCTATCATAGTGCTAATGAGATGAACATAAGTAGCTCAGATAAAAACAGTACCACTTGTATATTCCTAAAATGCGAGCCCTAAGTAATTTGCCTGAATGTACCTATCCTAGATCTGTATGTGTAGCATGTATATGCGTGTGTATGTATGTAGCCAAGAAACTCCTAGGGAAGAACCATCTCTATCACCTGATGGTTGAGAATGAAGGAACCCGTCTCTGCTTGGAGGATGACACCACGCAAGGGATGTCAGACCACTAAGTGTCAAAGATTCAGCATGCAGGACCCCGTTTCAGCTTGGAAGGAGTTCTCCTCTAATTTGCAGGGGGAAATAAGGGTCTTATATACTAGAGGGATCACTCTATGGTTTCTTCTAGAATCAATACATTTTGAAAACAATCATAAATGATTTGAAAACTATCATAAATGTTTTTCAAAACAAATACCATCATGCACAGCTGGCTGTTGGTCAAGAATGAAAAAAGTAGCGACCCTTATACAGAATAATTATACCGTGCCTGAGGACATGTTTATGTACGTCAGGTACAGGGATTATGATAAAATACTGAGAGCCTGGTGTTGAAGAGACAGGAGCAAGCTACTAGGTAACAGGTCACCTGTTTAGAATCGTCCTTGTCATGTGGATGAGACAAATGTTTGTAATAGGGGTATACATGACAGGACTAACCTAAAGGACATCACAGTTAAGCCTGTCTACTGTGTGCCCCAGCTACCAGGGTTTGAGCTCAGGTTTAAATTATTCAAACCTGTGACTGGACCTAAAAGGACAGTGACGTTATCACTTGTGGAGGACACCAATCCACACCAACTAATATACCACTTTCTCACAGCATGTGTACACCTGAGATTTTCTACCTGGGAATCATTTCTAGGCCTAAGAAAGCCCTGACAGAGCACTGGAGATTCCTAAGCAAAAAAATATGTATATCATCCCGGGGTACTGTGATACTGTTAACTGATGTGATAAGATAGGTGAAGGCTGAGGGTAAGTGCCTCAGGGAGACATGCAAGAACATGCAGTAGAGCTATAGCTCTTATCTGAGGCGAGTTGCTGCACAAGATATGTAAGAATGTTGATAAACTGCGTGGTCCTGACTGAAGAACTGTAGACCTTAATGCCAGTCTGACTGCAGAGAACAATGGGGCCAGACTTTTTTCGTCCTCGGCATCCCTTGACATAAGCAAATCACCCAACACCTGCGAAACCTCCACTGGCTCCCCGTCGAGAAGAGAGTAACCTTCAAGCTACTCACCCATGCTTATAAATATCTCCACAACACTGATCCCAAATACCTCAACAAAAGAGTCTCCTTCCACGTGCCCCAAAGAATCCTCCGCTCCGCCGACCTCACCCTACCAGACACCCCACGCATCTGTAGAACCAGAGCAGAGGGAAGAGCCTTCTCCCACGTCGCGGCTAAGGCCTGGAACGAGCTCCCGGTCAACATCAGCGTGCCCCTGCTCTGCACACCTTCAGGAAGAGCCTCAAGGCCTGACTTTTCGGCTGACTCGGAGTTGCACCCCCCCCTCTCCCCCTGCCCCTCAGTGCCTTGAGACCCTCATGGGTGCGTAGCGCGCTTCACTATTCCCTGATTGATTGCTTGATTGAGTCTTCCATACCATGAAAAATACTTATATAGCGTGTCTTTACATGTACAAATCTGACACAATTCGCAAACATGGGACCTCATTTTAGCTATCTAGTTCAATTATGGGGGCCGCATTTCTTCTGGTGGTCCAGTCTATTTTGTGCCCCAGTCCGATCCTGCTCACAAGTCTTACATGAATCGGTCTCTGTGTGATTATTTGAATACTGTCAGTTCTCTAAACTCGAAAAACAAATATAGGGTTAGAAGTTTCTGCACTAAGCAACCAAAGAAGTCTTAGTGGTCTATCAAACGTTTTCAAAATAACACCCCCCTACTATGTAATCACCCTAATATTTGCAATGCGAGGTCATAGATTATTCCTTTTCACTGCAGACATTTTGATCCACGTGTGTCACCTGGTATTGAACATGTCACTGTGCATGTGATTCATTGACACTTATCTGCAGTGCTAAATTACAAATAAAGACATATATCTGTAATGTTCTCTGTTGCTAGGAGGAAATGCAAACGGACAAATCAATACCCAGCCACATAGAAGTACCATTTATAATATTTATATATAATGATATCATATTTACAGTCCTGACATCATGGAAATTGGAATGAACTGCTTCTTGTATATGTCCCATGACAGTCATTTGCGAAGAACGGGAAAGATGTATAACTTAAAGAATGCTAATTTTATATTCTCCTTGAATAGTTTGATTTATTCTCACTTAATTCAGGTACTTATGTTCCACTTAGATTCTCTCTAATACACTGTGTACATTGCATGGGAGCTTATATTAACTGCAGCATATGGACAAATATGCTACTTATAGAGACAGGGAAAGGTATGCAAACCTGTATATGCTAAAAGTGGAAACTTACACATCTGAAATGTATCTTTTTATGTTATAGCATTTAGAAGTGCTTAACAGATAAACATTAGGATTAGGAATATTATTGGAGCACATTCCATATAAAATGAAAACATACACATTATATACATATATGTATATACTTTATGTATATATTTAATTGAAGTGTATTACCTATGTGCCTTTTAACCATTTACATTGAATTCTGTTAAATAAAAAATATTGGCGTCTATTCACGAATGTCTTTTGTGTAAAGCCGTACTGTAGTAGTATTACTTTAAATACTCACAAATATCTGTCTGGGGGGTCTCTGCCTATGCCTACCCTGTCTCTCATGGGTGGAGTTCTCAATCATGGGTTGTGGGAGGGGCAAGAGGGAATGGTAGGAAAATGTGGAATATATAATAATTGGAGATAGAGGAAAATTAAGGTAGTTTTTTAGCGAAGTAGCTGCCAATACTAACACACCCACACTAGAGTATGACAATAGCTAGCCACAAATGTTACACCTCCATCGATCTATTCCAGTAATACCACTTACAAAACAGGCACAAATCTACTCCAGCAAAACCTTGAGGTATGTAAGTACCACTTCTGGCTAACTCCATGTACGGAAAAATAATATTTTATTAATTAAACAAAAGAACAACATTCATTTAGTTACATAAAATAGACCACACCTATTGGCATTCAGCTTCAGTTACATTCAATACATTTGCTAATGCAAGCGTGGGAGAGAATGAGCAGTGCAGACTTTCCCACGCCCATATCAGGCAACAATCACACTCGTGGCTGCCCATCCAAGATAGGAAAAGTCAGACCAATAGAAATGTTGGGAAAAAACTTTTTTGACTTGCCCCTCATTTCATGGAGCAGTTACTTGAGGAGGAGTAAGGGGATTAACAGGAAAAGGATCACCAGCTTTGGCATGTCCAGAGAAACAGTCATTGATAGTGACAGCTAGCTTTTCACCTGTGATACTTGACATGGGTGCAGTTTGAGAGCAGGAATAATTCACCCATAGTCCATTCCTGGCCATCCCTGCAAATGCCAAAATACTGACTACGCTCATTTTTATGGCTACTGGTTCTTTTAGAAGGTCAAGTGATGACAACATGGATATCTCACAGGCAAGTCAACCATGCTATTTCTCTATGTGTGACAAAAAGATAACGAAAATAAAAAAAACTGTGGTTAAAAGATTAAACAGTGATCGCTTTAATTGAATATAGCACGTTTGATTAATTGTAGATTTCAAAAGAGGGTCAGTTTTGGCATTGGTGTTGTTGTTGGACTTGAGACAGGTGGCATGGCATGAGATTTTTATGCATTGGCTACTTCCCTTGGGTATTAGGTGCCATTGATAATACCTGCATGCCACTTCAGCCACCCTGCCACAGAGAATACCATTTCCACAAAATAAAACCTGCTAGCACTCCATTAATGTGCAAGTTGTCTGTGATACCAGGGGTTGCTTCTCTGACTTGTAGGCTGGCTTTTCGGGGTGCACAAATGACAGCTACATTTTCCATTGGTCAACTCTTGCACATCAGTTAGTTGATGGACATTTCATGGACTTGTGGTTACTAGCTAATTCACACTCCTATGGAGTAGAATAACACAATCAGTCATAACTTCATTCCATAATATTACACATCCCAGAGATAACAAGGAATACAAGTATATAGACCCCCTCCAGTGTTTTCAGTGAAACTACACTCAAAAGTGTCACATGAATATGTTGCAGGTGATGCTGAGTTTTCCAACTCTCCTCCATCTGAAATACAAGAGTACAGTAGGGCACACATATGTATGCAAGCTATCACTGAACATGTTTTTACTTTCCTCAAATTGAGCTTCAGATTTCTTGAGAAGTCAAGGAGTGCTCCTGTATAACCCAGAAGGAGACATGCAATCCATAAGAGCTGTTTAAGTGGGAAAGTACTGGCTGGCATTGAGGTATTTTTTTTAGATATTTTCCTGTGTGGGACCTACGGTCTCCTCAGACCTAAGAGTCTAAGGGGCAACTGCACCCCAATTAAAGCCTTGGTTTGAGTTTCAAAGTAAGGTTCAAGGGTTCTATTCCTGGACGTAATTGCCTTAAATCCAGAGTTGGGGAGGCTATTCTTGAGGTATTGAATCTTTTGCACCTCAATTTGTAAGCATTTAAGGGTATGTGAATACCTGGTCCTCCATTTCACAATGTTCCTTCGTGAACAGATATAGTTCTCAGTTTCAAGCAATAATTTCAATTATTTTCATTTATTTATGTATTTTTTTATATTTTTGTAAATCCATTATTTATTGTAAGGTGAGGTACAAAAAAAGAACTTCTACAGCCGACACGTGTTTCGCCCTACAGAATCAGTTAGACCAGGGCTTTCTCAATGCTTATATGAAAATGACATCAAGATATTCAGATGCTACTCATAGGTAAATCAGTCTTGCGGCACTGAAAATGTTCTGCATTTTTAATGTTACTGCGGTCTGTAAGACAGCTGATTTCTTGAAGGAACTGTGTTTTGCTGGCTGAACGCTGTAGCTGTCCGTTAGATCCTTTTTAATCCACCTCCCGGCTCCCCTCCCCTCTCCTAACTCGTAGGGAAGGAGATTGCCGGTGTAACTGTTTGTTTGTGTATTTTATGCGGAGCTCACTCATTTCCTTTTAAAATTGTACTTTAATTTCTCTGTTCTCTGTTTCTTACCCGCACACTAAAACTGGATACATTCCTCGCTACTTCGCGAGTTTCCTCGGGGTTTTCGGAGGGACTGGAACATTATTAGGCGCCATCTTGGTGAGCGCTCTAGTGTTCACAGCACGGGGGCTTTAAGAACGGTCCCATGCTAGCGCGCAGGGCACGCGCGCAGCGGGCGCGCCGATGGCGCGCCGGAGTCGCGCCAGAGGCAAGCCCGTCTGCGCCCGTCCGCGCCAGGATGCCGCCAGCCGCCAGTCACCCTGATAGTTCGCAGATATTATTAGGATCCGAGAACAATCCAGCTTGGACATACTCACGTGAGCAGTTGCTATCTCTAAATAGGTTGTGTTGTAAAACTTTGTGTAATGGCCTTTTTGAGGGTCCTTTTTCCTGTCCGAATTGCAAGTTTCAAAGTATGTATTGTTACTGTCCTACTTGGCTCACCACTTTATCATATGATTGTTTGTGCCTACCTGACTCGCTCCGGTTGGTTCCTCATAGCTATTTGCCTTCCACCGTGCAGCACCAGGTATGGAACTGTATTCTGGCTAATGTCAGATCTTTGGTCAAGCATTCCGCGGAGATATGGAATGTTTTAACCGATTTGAAGCCAGATATGGGTTTCATTACTGAGACCTGGCTTAAACCTTCCTCTACTCCGGCCATTGCTCTAGCTATACCCGAGGGCTATCGGATTCTCAGGCGGGATAGAATAGGTAAAACGGGCGGGGGTATAGCCCTAGTCTACAAAGAGGAACTGACTGTCACTATTCTTGATCAGATGGGGACGGAAGTATTTGAATGTATTGTCTTTAGATTGGACCTCTCTGCATGCTGCATTTGGAAAGGCGCTCTAGTTTATAGACCGCCTGGATCAATATCTAATTTCACTAGTCAACTGCTTGAATTTATTTCTCCCTATTTAATCACTACACGTAAATTTCTCTTGATAGGGGATTTTAACATCCACAGTGAAGATGCCTCCAATCAGGACGCTAGACTGTGTTTACAAGACCTAGCTGCTAGAGGCCTAGAGATTTTTAACACTGCTCCCACCCACATCGCCGGTCACACTTTGGATCTTATCCTTGCCAATTCTTTGGATATTAAATGTGGTGAAACTCTTCCGATTACTTGGTCTGATCATTTTATGATAAATTTCCAATTGCTGGGTCCTATTGACCATCCTCCTGCGATACATAACAAATCTGTTACCCATCAGTACAGACCTTGGCACAAATTAACGGCCAACCATCTTTCCCTACTGTTTGCTGAGTGGGATTGGAACAGCATGCAGGGGGATGTAGATCAGCAGCTTGAACTTTTTGATTCGAGAGTTGGGAATTTACTCGATAGAGTAATTCCTTTTAAGCCTCTCAGATATTCACCTAAAAGGTCTGCTACTGGCTGGTATACGCCTGGCTTACGTGTGGAGAAAAGTGCCTGTAAAAAACTGGAGCGGATTTGGCGACGCTCACATAACGAGCAAGCTAAAACTACTTACAAAGCAGCTATGGCAACTTATCATAAAAATGTTAAACTGGCCCGTAAATCTCACATTGGTGAAACTTTAGAACAGGCTGGTAACAATGCCAGGAAGCTTTTCCAAATTGTACAAGATTTTACCAACCCCAAATCTTGCCAGACTAAGGTTAGTTTTTCTCAAACACTATGTGATGATATCTCCTCCTTTTTTGTACAAAAAATTGAGAGAATCTATCAAAACATCATCCTCTCTAATACTCTTACTCCTATCCCTGCGGAGATCTCACTTCACTTTAATAGTGATGGACCTTGTCTGACTACATTTCCTGCTATTACCATCATAGAAGTGCAAACACTCCTGGAATGCACCAGATCTGGATCCCCTCTGGACACTATCCCTGCTAAAATCTCCTCTAGATTCGCAGCTCAGTTGGCGCCCCGATTTTGCTCTATAATTAATACTTCTTTAAAATCTGCTTGCCTTCCTCAAAAGTGGAAACACGCACAATTTTTTCCCATTCGCAAAGACTCCAATATCTCTCCTGAGGAATTGTCAAACTACCGCCCTATTTCGCTGCTTCCCCTACAGAGTAAGATCACGGAGAAGCATATCAACAAGCACCTATCTGCTTTTCTTGAGTCTTCTGGTGCGTTGGATGTCTCTCAGTCAGGCTTTCGTGCTAAGCATAGCACCGAGACTGCCTTGTTGGAGGTGATGGATAATATCAGAATGGCTCTGGATCAAGGTCAAGCGGCACTTCTGGTGCTGCTTGACCTTTCAGCAGCATTTGACACCATCTCCCACCAAGTTCTCTTGCACAGACTACTAGAGCTTGGCATCACTGGATCTGCATTGAGCTGGTTGTCAGATTTCTTGTCCAATCGTACTCAGGCAGTGTCAATGGGTCCTTTTACATCTGCTTGTTCACAGGTTACCAGAGGCGTCCCGCAGGGCTCATGTTTGAGCCCTACTTTATTTAACATCTATGTGACGCCTCTGGCTAAACTGATGAGGGACTTGGGGTTTAACCCCATCTCTTACGCAGATGATAGCCAACTCCTCCTCACCTTCGACAAAAGGAGATCTGACATAAAAACCATCTTTTCTCAGGGTATGATGGCTATTGCCTCCTGGATGAAAACCAACTATCTCCAGTTAAACTCTGAGAAATCCGAGATTCTACTGTTCGGAGGTGCTGACATCTGTTGGTCACCCAGTTGGTGGCCGGAGGAGCTGGGTAAAGCCCCTGCACCTAAAGAGGTAGTTAAAAATCTGGGCATTAAGCTTGATAAAAAACTTACTTTGCAGACCCATGTCAATACTATTGCTGGGTCTTGCTATCACATTTTAAGTTTACTTAGAAGAGTCTTTCCACTGCTTCCATTTTCCACTAGGAAGACTCTAATTCAAGCTTTGCTCATGAGCAAGATTGATTACTGTAATGCTCTTCTTCTCTCTGCTCATGTTGCCTCACTGGATAAATTACAGGTCATTCTTAATACAGCTGCTCGTCTGGTAACGGACTCTCCGGCCAGAACCCCTTCTTTGCCTTTATTGCATGAATTACATTGGTTGCCAATCAGAAAAAGAGTGCAATTCAAAACAGGCTGTATGATCTTCAAGGCTTTAAATTAGCTTAGCCCCTGCTATCTAACTAGGAAATTGAAGGTTTACATCCCTATATCCTCACTCAGATCAGGATCAAAAAAACTTCTCTTAGTTCCTAGAATAAACAAAGCTCGTTCTGGTGGCAGGGCCTTTTCGTACTTGGCTCCTTTGTTTTGGAACAACCTTTCCCTATATCTCTGCACGGAAATGCCCCTCCTCCGTTTTAGAAAGCTGATAAAAGCATACCTCTTCTAGTTCAAGATGGTCCGCTGTTGCAAGCGCAGAGATACCCTTCTGGGTGATTCAGCGCTATATAAAATTATAAAATCAAATCAAATCGTTATTTGTAAATCGGTCCACGAATCTTTTTTCACTCAATAGGAGGTCTGATAGGTATTTTACTTACTTTCATTCGGGCACATGGAACCATTGCTAAACCATTGATCGTCAGAGAGCCTTCTCGGTACAAAATATATAAAAATTTAACAAAGGGTTATAAACAACTACATAATTGATAAGTTTCAAATTCAAACATATAGATTTCTGAAACATTACCATCAAAAGCAGTTCCAACAAGGACAAAAAAAGGATCTACTATAGTGAGAAAGATAGCACAATAACAACAATAAAGCAAGTATCTTGGAAATAATATGTATGCCAATATATACAAATCTTAGACTTTTTATCCACAGTCATTTGACAAGAAAACAAATGCTTAACCGCAACATTAATTCAATAAAAATGATTTATTATAGCTACTGTATAGAAAACAATTCATGGTAGTTAGACCTGGCACCATTGGCGTAGGTCTCCCTTCCATTTTTGCTTTGGCCTCCTATGTTTTTGCTGTGTTGGACTCCGTTTTGCTGGTCTAGATGCTTTGAGCACTTTAGCACTGCTGTTCAGTGCCAAAGTGCAAGTGCTCCCTTTGTAAAGTATTGTTATGGATTAGTGATTCCATGATTGGCTTATTTGATTTACTTGTCAGACCCTAGTACAGTGCAGTATGTGTGCCCAGGGCCTGTAAATCAAATACTGCTGGTGGGGTTGCAGCACTGATTGTCCCACCCACAGAAGCAGCTTGTAAAATGTGACTCAGGCCTGCCATTGCAGAGCCTGTGTGCAGTCTGGAACTGCCATGCCGACTTGGCAAGTGCACACACTTGCCAGCCCCTAAACCTTCCCTTTTCTACATATTAGTCACCCCTAAGGTACGCCCAAGGTACCCCTGTGGGCAGGGTGCATTGTATGTGAAAGGTAGGACATGCCCTGATGTTTGTGGCATGTCCTGATAGTGAAATACTGCCAATTTCGTGTTTCACTATTGCAAGGCTATCTGTTTCCATAGGACAGAATGGGGAGTTTGTTTATGACATCTTCCAAACATAACTGACGTTGGGAACATGATAGGAAAATAAAGTTTAGTATGCCTGAACTCAGAATGTTAAAATGCATCTTTTAGTAAGGGTGATTTTTTCATTCTGTGTTTGAAAATAACACTTTTAGAAAAGTAGGTATTTTCTTGCCTAACCATCCAGTGTGCCTCTGCTAGGTTTGTGTATTGCATGGCTGGCTTTTGGATGACAGGGGGTGGAGAAGGGCAGCGCCCAAAAAGTCTGGCTGAGTCAGGGCTGGGCTGAATAGGCCTGGACAGCATTTGGAGTGGTGGGAGGAGTAGCACCTTCACCTGAATAGGGCTGTGCCTGCCTTCCACAATGACGGCCCCGCCCCCTGTGGTGAGTCTGAAGCCAAAAGCACCTCGCGCTTCCCGCGTCGCGGGATCGCGCGCGGGACGCGCCGGGCGAAGCCCGGGCCAAGGGCGGGCCCGTCTAAGCCCGTCAAAGACCGGAGAAGAATGGACTGGGCCTCCCCCTATTGATTTTAATTACAGTAAGGTTGCAAGACTTTATTCAGTACAATGTTATTTTAACTGTTATTTTGTATATACTATCGACGCCCACATCCATAGTGACATCTAGCGTGTGATCTTGGTCATTTAGATAGGTTTAGTAAATATGGTATTAAAAAATATCCCGCTCACTGGTGGGGCTGGAACTGGGATAATTGGCACTATAGATGCCTTTTTTACGAAGGCTGTGACTGTTTTGGAGAAGGAGATAGCCCTAACGGAACAAAGACTATCCCTTGAACCTGTGTTTATGAGAAAGTCGTCCTTGGGGAAAATTGCTAATGTACTGTCTCCCGACCCAATAGAGACCCAAAACGCTCATTTATCATCCCCACAACAAAATCTTTCCACAGTATTGGATATAACTGGCGTAGACACAAGCTTAGAATCTTTCATGGCTTATCCAATTATGGAACCTTGTCGACGAAAAAGCCTTCTACCAATTAATAACAAGCCACCACCTGATTGCACTAACCGCGTATTAGTAGAGGGAAATGTCTCCAGTTTAAAACGTAAACGAGGTGGAAAGCAGCATAAGGGTGGGCGCTATAAAAAGAGCAAAAGTACACTACCTATGCACAACGAAAAGGGGATAACATATAGGGATAAAAACCCCATACAAGTTGAAAATACTGTTCCCAACAACATAAACTCGACCGTTGATATAACGGACAGTCCACCTGTAATTGACAGAAACACAGTATGCTCATTGGATAACATTGAGCATTTAGTCAGGTCTTTGATTCTCCCACTGTTAGAACGTACCAGACGCTTAGGCACACAGTTAGAAGTCCTGGAAAAAATCACGAGGGAGAACTCAGCCTTGCTAAAAAAATTAGGGGACGATAAACTCATGACATATAATCCTACTGTAGCACCCAAAAATACACAATCATTACTACTAAGTACTAAACTTGGACAAGGTAATATAAACTTGGCTCTACAGGAAGGTGAAATGACGATGATGGATATCGATAACACCACACAAAATGAAAAGGCTAGAAAGGTAACTAATACAGACAGTCTTAATTCATGTATAAATGAAGTCTCTGATAATATGGCATCCGGGTTACAAAAAGTAAGAGAAAATAATGGAAAAGATCATAAAAAAAGAATTGATCTACCACCGGACTCCTATCCCTACGTAATTGTACTTGCAGGGGTCCCAGAGTGGAGTAACATTAGGGATGAAACCACGTCTGAATTAAAAAACAAGGTTATGTTTTGGCTAGGGAAAAACAGACCTCTCAGACCTGATTTATGTGGGGAAATCATTAATGTTCGCCGTGTAAATTGGCTCGGGCCTACAGCTAAAGATATTACTGGGGATTGTATCATCGTAAATTTCAGAGACTCAAGAGTTACCGAATTTATTCGTGGCTTTCCAAATTATGGAAACCCTAGAGGAATTCGGTCTTTGGATTTAAGTTAATTTTATCCACCAGCTCCCCCTGTTGCTGTTACTGGTCAGAGACTGACTACAATACGTTATGAAGGAAGGCCCCCCTACGTCAGAAATCATCGTAAAGATAACAGGGTGCCTATGACGCATGGTGGTTTCAGACCGTATAACCCTGACCATTATCAACAGATAGGGAATTTATTTAATGTCCCAACGCACAACAGATTTGACACTCTATCAGGCTTGGGGGGGGGTGGATTGACCAGCACGGGAACAGAATATTGATACCTGTGTGGAATATTCCACCCCTGTTAAAGTAGGGGACAGTCAGGAAATGGGGCTTCCCTATGACCGAGCAGCACAGGATTTGGCTAGTATCAAACTTAAACTTAATGAAAGGGTGGACAGGACACTTTTGGGGATCCAAGAAGAGAGAAAGGGCATTACAGAAAAGATTCTTGCCAATACTACCAACCCAAGACATGCCACACATGATAGGACTGAAAAAAACTGGTCTATTATTTACTGGAATATCGCTGGCCTTAGGACAAAATTGGATAATCCGTTATGGCATAAACTAATTGAAGACCACGATGTTATATGTCTACAGGAATCGTGGGCGAAAGATGTATATCATTTGAATGGTTTTAGAACTATTTTTACTCCGGCAATTGGCTCAGTGCATGGCAGAGCTAAGGGTGGGCTCTGCACATATGTCTCTAACCGTTTTACTTGTCAAACTATCGAGGTCTTTCATAATACCACTTATTACCACATTGTTGGCCTACACATGAAGAAAAATTTCTGTATTCTGGTTATTAATTTTTACAATAATGTCCCCCCGGCAGACTCAGCTTTAATTTTTAAAAAACTTAGCTCGGAAATCAACTCCATACTTTGTAATAAAGGAAAGGAGTGTGTCGCCATATGGGGGGGGATTTTAACTGCACTATTTGTAATAGAGCCAGGAATGGAATTTGTGGTCTAACTTTGGATAAAGAGTCCGCACCAACACATTTTGAACATAATGGTAAGGGCGACGCCCTAAATGAGATTCTTTTTGTGAATGACTTAGGGTTTGCAAACACTTTATGTCAACCAGAAGTTCTGTTTATTCCCACCTTTTGTGGTAGGGGACTCTCCTCTGTAATTGATTTTGTTTTGATTTCTTCGTGCTTTAGGAGTAGTGTTAGAAACTTTGATGTTTTAGAATTATCCATCAGTGATCATTTTCCCATTAAGGTGGAACTTAGTAACCCCCGTGTTATTCTCGATAGCACTCCCAGGCCACAATCTAGAGATATTGTTATCTCTAGACAAAACGGATACGCCATAAAATGGTCAAAAATTGTACCTGCTGACTTTCTGTCTAACCTAATTAAGACATGTAACACATGTTTCAACACTTGTCTGGATATTGCCTCCAAAGATCTAGAAGTAGTAAATGATTTTAAATCTATTGTAACATGCATTAAGGAAAGTCTGTGGGTCAGTTTGAAAAAAGATAATAACAGAAATAGGAAAAAGGAGGGATGGTTTGACCAAGAGTGTACGAAGGCACACTCTAAACTTAAATTGGCATTAAATGGACAAGTAAGGGATAAAATCCAGATCAGAGAGCTTCGTAAGTCTTATAAACTGGCAATCAAGAATAGGAGGGCAAGCTTAAAGAAGGAAGCGTGGGAGGAACTACTAAGTGCTTCAGAACGGAGAGATATGACTGCCTTTTGGAGGGCAGTAAACGCACCATATTTTAAGGATGACACCAAGGCGAGGATTGAGATAGCCATTGGTGAGAATGAATGGGTGAGTTACTTCGAGTCCCTTTACAGCCCCGTTGACCCTTTGAGTGATTCGATAAAGCAAGATTTACCTAACATACCCACAAAATTTAAGAGTTTGAACCTCACATTTACCTTGAGTGAGGTGTTGAAGGGTATTAGTTTGAGCCAGGGGGGCAAGGCACCAGGCCCTGATGGGGTACCTGTAGATGTTTTTAAAGATAATCTTACACTATGGGCTCCCCTATTAACCCCTTCAGTGCCCATGACGAGCTGGACTCGTCATGGGCTGCGGTGGCGCTGTGCCCATGACGAGTCCAGCTCGTCATGAACTCCGCCCGCTAATGGAAGGCGCGGCACTGGGCGGGGAAAGGGGCGGGCATGCAAGGGGTTAACTAGATTTTTGAACGCTGCTTGTAAGTTAGGTCTCCCTAACACCTGGTATGAATCAATAATAGTACCAATCTTTAAAAAGGGCGCTAGGGAAAGCTGTAAATGCTATCGCCCTATATCCCTACTCGATTCTACCATCAAAATTGTGGGCAGGGTTATTCTTGAAAGGTTGCAGGTGTGGGCAGACGAGCACAAGATTATCAGCGACTTGCAATATGGGTTCAGGGAAGGGGTCGGGACTGTTGATCAAGGACTCAACTTATTCATTCTATTGGAAAAATATACCAAGGCCAAGGGCGGGAAAATGTTTTTAACTTTTGTAGATTTAACTTCCGCCTTTGACTGTGTTACACACAGCAAACTATGGTTAATTTTAACACGATTGGGAGTTGAGGATAATATTATTTGTTTCCTAAGAGAGTTGTACAATGGGGCCAGGGCTACAGTTAGATTCGGTCTAAAGGGAGAATGCACCAGAATGTTTAATATTGCGAGGGGAGTAAGACAAGGATGCGTCCTTGCTCCGTTCTTATTTACAATCTACATCAATGGGCTTGAGGATGTCTTGCTGAGGGACTGCACAGATATGCCATCGGCAATAAAACGCCATATCCCGGCTTTAATTTATGCCGATGATGCCGTTCTGATGGCAAGGACCCCTGTTGCAATGCAAACTATGATTACTTCCTTTTCCACTTTCATGACTAGTTTGGACCTGAGGGTGAACTGTACAAAAACTTATTCCATGAATTGTGGCACTAAAACTAAACAGAGGAAAAAAGTTATGTTCATAGAGTCTAAGCCACTAGAACATGTTTCTACTTTCCCCTATTTAGGAATTATGTTTGAATGCTCAGGTCAGTGGAATGCTGCAGTTAAGGGGAGAAACATGCAATTCACTAAGTCCATATTGGCCCTTAAACTTTTTAGTAAAAAGATGGGTAAGAAACCATTGAAAGAGTTATTGTGTATTTACAAATCCAGTTGTGTGGCCGTGGCAACTTATGGTGCAGGAATTTGGGGTTACTCAAATGTAGCTAGTATTCAGCTAACAGAGAATAGTTTTTTGAAATTTCTTTTAGCTACCCCAGACGGCACATCCACTTTTAACGTCCATGCTGAGCTTGGAATGTTATATATTGAGGACCTCATTAGAATTCAACCTGTCCTCCTGTGGTATAGGGTTTGGACTACAATTGAGTGTCATCTGAATCGCCTCATATTGAGGGATACCCTAAATCTGGAGAATGTGCACCGAATAAAATGGCTGAAGTATATTAGAAGCTTCTGCGGCCACATTAACCACCCGGAATTTTATGATGATCCTGAGTCTATGGCAACGATCTCTAGGAAGGAACTGAAAAGGTTATGCATTATGTACCTAGAGGAGTTAAGAGAACGAACGGAACTGACAAAGAAAACTGTGATGTCCCATCAATTGATTTTAATATCGCAGGATATCCAACCATACTTAACCCTGCGGTTGACGGAACATGAAAAGTTCCTGCTGATACATTTTAGACTTGGGTTTCTTTTTAGGTCTGTGAGTTTTCCTGTAAAGAATGATTGGTCAGCTGGAATTATTAAATGCCCCTGTGATAACATTTCCTCCCAATCAGACATTCATATTTTATTCTTTTGTAAATATTATGTTATACCTAGGGAAAGGTGGATTAAGCCAATCATAAAATATATGAATCTTTGACAATGCCGACCTGCCTTTTTGATTATACGTAAACTTGAGGATATATTCACGGTCGCCTCGGTTTCTGTATTTCTAAGAAATGTTTTCCATTTAAGAAAATCGATACTGTTTTAAATGTATCTTAGAGCCCATGTGCCTTTTAACACTCATTTTATTTTACCACTATTGACTTGAAATTATCTGAAGTATGAAATGCTTAAACTTGAAATTAGTATTTTGGATTATGAATTGTGATATAATATGTCTTTTTATGTACTTTTATGGTTATCATTGTTTTATAACCGAATAAAGTCTTAATGAATGAATGAGTCTGAAGCCAGGGCTCACACTGACAATGGAGGTTGTTGTGCACTTGCAAAGTGCCCCACAGAACTGGTCTGCCTTCAAGGAGCAAAGGATTTTTGGGTATAAAAAGAGGGGCCCAGACCCCAGACTTTTAGATCACTACTGGGAAATCAAGAGGAACCTTTGCCAAGGAGAAGAGTCAGATACGCTGAGGAGGAATACTGCCCCTGTGCTGTTTGCTGTCTGGGGTTGGCCTGCAGTGGCTGCTTGCTACCAAGGAAAGGAGAAAAGGACTTTGCTGTTTGCTTTGTCATCTTGAGGAAGATCTCCAAGGGCTTGAAACTGAGCTTGCCTCCTGTTCTGAAGTCTCAGGGACACAAAGACTTCACCCCCAGCTCCCCTGAATTTCCTTGCTGGGAATTCCAACCTGCAAAGAGGTACCTGCTGCTGGTTAGGGCCTCTGGAGACTGTTTGTCGCTGGGAGCCTGAAAATCGACGCAACACCGAAGAAGCGTGTCGCATCCTTACTTGTTTTCCGACGCATCGCCGAAGACACTGTAGCAGTGCCTGCCGTGGCTCGAGAAATCACCACACGACGCATCGGGTGTAACGATCTCCGAAGTCCGAGATCGCCTCACCGATTCCGACTCAAGTCTGCTGTGCGGCTGTACGAAACCACGCATCATACCGGATCGATGCATCGCATTGAGGCGCCAAGCCTGTCGCATCGTTGGAGGATGCAGTAAGAAACAGACGCATCAACTCACCACGCAGTAAGGAATCGATGCATCACCTCCCCTGCGCAGCAGTAAGGAACAGACTCATCACCTCCCCTGAGTGTAAGGAACAGACGCATCACCTTCCCTGTGGCCATTTTATTTGCTGTGCGTGACGCATCTAAGGTACTTTTGAGAAAAGTGCCGCTTTTACAACTTGCATTGAACTGAACTATTTCTACCATTCAAAAGCCTTATTTTTAATACTGTATTGTGTATTTTTGTCGTTTGGTCGTGTTTGGTTTAGATAAAGATTACTTATTTTTCTAAACTGGTGTGGTGTCCATTTGTAGTGTTTTCATTGTGTTACTGTATGTGTTCACAAATGCTTTACACACCGCCTCTGAGATAAGCCTGTCTGCTCTTGCCAAGCTACCAAAGGGGTGAGCACAGGTTATTTTAGGAGTGTATCCCCCTTACCCTGACTAGAAGCAAGGGCCCCTATTTGGAATCAAGCTACCTAACTCTGCCAACTAGAGACCCCCATTTCAAACAATGGTGCTAAAGAAGGACTTACCATAAGTAGAACAAAGTTGAAAAGTATGAATTAAGAAACAGACGAATAAAGTGTTCCAACCAATTTTTTACCCCCTACATTTTTGCTCATTTTAAGCTAGGATAAAAAGAATTTGGAGTGCTAACTGCCAGTGTCCACCATTTACGATTTGGTCCTCTACTGTGTTGCTGGTGTAAAAGTCTCAGGGCAAGTTGCGTGTGAATACTTGCACACAGGTGTGTGCACATACGTGTGGGTAGAGTGGAATTACTGTCTAACTCAGCCCGATATCTACACAGGTAGTCTGTCACAGAGGGAAGATGTCATGTACTGGTACTGACCTAGGCCGGCCTTATAATAGGGTTAGACATTCCAGCTAAAAGAACATATTTAGTTGTTTACTGAAACAGTATGTGCACTTCACTGTACTGTACACTATTGGCAAAATCTGCACCAAACTACAATTTAGACAGGTCTAGAGACTTAGTAATGAGGATCCTGAATGCAGATCTGACATTAAATTTCACATATCTGCACTCTTTCTGGCACTTGAAAACTTATTTTTCTCTGACCTAGTTCCTCCTTAGATTCTGGCCTTTAAATCACCTTGTTTGGTCAAGTGAATGCTCTGCTGGCCAACCAGAGGATTGAAAGCCTCCTCAACTAATAGGGCCTCTTACTAGTGGTTAGGCCTGTTCCTAGGAGAGGAAACATCTGTGATGGAATCTGCATGTTAAAATTATTTTTCACACTGGAAAGTCTCAACCCACAGCAAAATAGAGGGTAGCCAGACCAAAAGAGAACCAGCCACAGGAAGGGAACCATAGCACCACCAGTTATTAGAGGAGTGGGACAAATATGTTGAGACACTACCTGATGCAACATCACTCTGAAAATGACCTTAAATGGGGCATCTTAGAGAATATTAATTGAAAAAAACCAAACATCTCAGAAATTGTTGGTAAAAGAGCAAAGATATGTGTTCCGCTTCCAAACATACATAACCGGGCTGAATGATAAAATCCACTGGTTACAGGTTGCATAACCTTTCTGTCAACTTAAACTTCAGGTCTCTACATTGGATTTACAAAGTAGCATTGCACATTGATACATTTGGTACCATCAGTCCTGAAAACTAAATATGATGTGCATACACATGCAAGTTCACTTTCTTTATCTCCTCACATATCATTTGTACACCAGCCAGTCATAAGAATGCCGTGCTGTAAATTTCATATAATACCAATGATAGCTTTTCTCAATTTGATTTTTTTTAGATTCAGCTGTTTCAATTCATCTGAAAATTCTGCGGATGAAAATGACTTGTCCTCACGTGCATGTTACAGCTCTGATGTCAGTACACAGCCACCACCGAAGGGGCTGTTTACGAAAACAGTGCAGTCCCTCCTACTTTCAATATGTAGAGGACACGCTGATTATTAGGTGCAGATTGGGGCTCTCCCTTTGATGAAGTAAGCCTTTGCCCCCATCCACCACTGATGGCCCCTTATTCACTCCATCATGTCCTGGCATTAACCTCCATCAGGTCGTATGAAGATGCTTAAGAGCATAACACACGTGTGAATGTATTGGGTGTAACCTAATGACTGCATGTGGTCCCTCAGTGTGCTTTGATTTCACCATGTGTGTGTTTGAAATGTTACCATATCCTTCTAGCATGCAGTAATGATGAACATGACGCTGCATATGTTTTGTTCTTCTTCATTAAGATTTTTAATTTTGAGATTTTCATTCTGTCCAGTTTGTCTGTCTCTTTGTAGTATTGTGTTTCCTACAGGCTTCACTTTAGGAAAGCAATTCCTGAGTATATTTGAATAACTCTAATGAGCACAATGTATGAATATGAGTGAATGCAGTTTGGTATCCATAGATATAGAGTTGCATTAAACAGGGATTCTGGTCCTGACAAATGCCACAAACCCTACTGGGGCCAACAGGCAGAAACATTTCCTCCAGAACAATGCCGGACTAATTACTAGGCCTGGGCGGTAAATTCCATTCCGCTCGCGGAATTTGCGGAATTTAGGTAATTTCGCGTTCCGCGGAGAACGCGGAATTGCCCAAAATTCTGCTTTCCGCGGCTTCGCGGAATTTTTGCTTGTTCTCGATCTCAAAATGCGTGTTCGCGAGATATTTCCCCCCGAGCACGCAAACAGCGGTAGCGAACAGGAAAAAAGCATCGCGAACAAGCAATTCCGCGTGTTCGCGGAATTTCTGCGTGTTCGAGGAGATTTTAAACCATTTCGCGGAGATTTGCGTAACGCGACTACGCAAATTCTGCCCACCCCTACTAATTACCTCCCCAAGCATCGACATTTTTTCCTTTAACCTTCTCTTGGGTTCTCACCATGGTAAAGATACACTTGAGACATCTAGGTTTTATTTCTTATGGCAGATCCCTCTTAACCCACAAAAACTTCTCAAGATGATACCAACCATGTAGGAAGTCCATTTGTCATACTTCATTTTACAAATGAGGAGGCCTGAGGATGAAGCATGACACATGGGTAAGTGTTTGAGGGCTTTCCATCCAATGTTTTGATTTTCTTTAATTTGCCTCTCCTGCTTGACAGATAAACTGGATATTGTATGGTGCACTTCAAGAAGAAAAGGGGTAATGGGTCCCAATCCCTTACTGGCCGTATTTACTTGAGGACAATGCAGTTAGGGTACTTGTCCTTGACAGGGGGAAACCCCTAACCCCCTAATTGCAATAGAGTTCCAAGAGATAGTCAGGACAAGTCAGTAGAATTGTGTTGTTTGGAATAAATGTCAGTACGCAGTGTTCATAGTGCTGATATTTTTTATAGAAGTGTTGTGACTCATTTCAAGAATTCTGAGTCAAATTGCAAAAGAGTGGTAACAGCCAACACGTGTTTCAACCCTTTTACATGGCCATCCGGCCTGGGGCTTCCTTAGGGCTGTACATGTGAACATTACAATTGGACATAATGGTCCAAAGCAAAGAAACCACATAACCGCAAACAGCACAAAAAACTAAAATCAAATATCCAACAAGAAGAAGCGGAAAACACCACCAAAAGTGTATATAGTATGCAAGGTGCAGCAGTGTCAACAAACACAATAGAGGATCAATGTGTAATGATAAATCATAAAAATACATATACGTGCAGTTGGAATGCATATGGTCCACATGCATTCCGTTATTTTGCAAAGCACACAAGACAATAGATAAAGGATATCGGTGAAGAATAAGAGAGAGAAAAAAGAAGAAAAGAATTGGATGGTTCATTACATTTTTTGTTGTTTTTAAAAGAAAAGGCACTGACTGGACTATGTGTTATTGAGTGTTGTTGTATACTGGCAATGTTGGGTTAGTATCCCTCATCACCTTCCCTTGGTAGGCCTTGGACTGCAATGCTCTGCTACCATTACAGTCAAGAGCTAGAATAGAGTACATGGCTCCCAGGAGAAAGGCAACTTCAGACTTATTACTTGTGAAGGACTCACATTCACTGCAACAAATAACCCATTTTTTTACAGTGACACAGAAGAAAATAACATCTATCTATTAACCACAGCAATGGGCAAAATCACATCTCATTTTTTGTAAGCAGCTAAGCTTGTAATATTTTGAAATAATTTATGTTATGGAGCAACTGTCCACTATTACTCTTTCATTATAGAGTTCATACATTTCAAAAAGTATGGTTGCCCTTCAAAATACACATGAAAAGGAATTAGGTTGTGGGTGTGGATCCAATGGGCATCTCTGAAATCCTGCATAGATCAGGGCTTGATAAACTTTCATCCACTCCCAGTAGTACAGATGAAGACTTACATCACTGTATCACTTCAACAATTTCCTGATGAACTGAATGGACTATCCAAAATATCTCACTTATGATCTCATAATTTGTTGATTGTAATGATTTTGTTCTGTGTCTCTTCAAAAGAAATCTCTTGCTTTATATTCATGAGTAGGCAAGTGTCGCTACTCTCATTTTTTTTCCTTTCGAGAAGGGAAAAGTAAAAAAATAAAGTTGAATTTAAACTAAGGAACAATGGTCTTATAAATGAGTTAAATGGGCCAAATAGGTTATTCGCTGGACATTACTTGGTTTAGAGGGGGTGCACAAGCCCTTTACTGCTGTTTAGCAGTGGTAAAGTGCACAAAGTCCTAAAGCCAGCAAAACAGGTACCTGAAAGAAAGTGGAAAATATAGGGCGACCATGCAGAAGAGGAGGACTTGCTTCACTAACTCATCCTTATTTGGACAACTAGTTCATCTGCGCTCCATCAGCAGAAACAATTCTAGATTGCAAAAACTATGTTTATCAGCTTCTGCTAAATTACTGATTCATCTTAAAGGACTAAAAATATTAACTAGAGCCATCTTGTGATCCCGAACTCACTGCAACTCGATTTCAAACACAGCCGACTGCAGTTTTTTTTAATCCAAAATGAATTTTAAAGCTACAATAACAGTCAGCCTTACGTGATCCGGTCCATGCTCACACTAGGGAATGGCTACAGATGCAGGACCATGGTAAACATTATAATAATCATGGCAATAATAGGAAAGGGCAAGTTTACAATAGAGTCTAACTTTATTGGGTTTCTTCTATTTTTTCTCTTTATTGCAGGTATTTTGTATGTTGGTTGCACATTGGGCTCACTCGCACCTTGATCATCTGGTTCAACATGTGTTAAGTGACAGGAATTCTTCCAACAGGAATGTCAATCACAGATATTTTACAGTGGTGGTCAAGTCCAGTAAACTTGGAGAGGGGAATTCCTTTACCCCTTCGGAAGCATCTGGTGGTCTCAACAAAAGCTAGCAGACTGGGATAGGAATTACATTGTAATGTGATTCAGCAGAAAGACTGTGTCTTCCTTCCAAGAGATTACACTCATCCAAATCGAAGGTGCTAGCAGCAGTGCACAAGATGCTGCACTGGATCGCTATGCAAGGTCATGTGGGTCTGAGCACAATAGTGTAAAAAAGTCCTACGTAAATCGTCAGTCGGGGACAGGATCGAGTTTTTTTAGCATCCACTCTACCAAACAGTTTCTCACATTCGGGGTGTACAGTGTATGTAAGTGGATCAACTCAGCAGAATGTTTCCTCATACTCAAAATGTTCATCTTCAAGAGGTGACGTCCAGATAGCAGGGTGGAGAAGCCTCAACAAGATCTGTTTCTAAATGCCCGCAACACTCTTATTCCCTTTTACATATCATGCTTCAGGTGGCAGCCTTGGAAGTTGAGTCTCTATCTTCTCCTTGGCCCCCTCTCATTTTGTATGCGCTCCCTCCTTTTCCATTGAGAGCTCGGTTCCTGTTGTGTCCTCAGAGATAGAAAGCTCATGTTATCTGCCTGTTCTCTGTTAGACATGCTCAGTTTGAGTTTCTCCATCTGAGATGTCAGGCTGTATGCCAGGAGGGGATTCTCCCCCTAGACCTTCGTACTCTGAGAAGCCAGCTTCTGTCTCAAGCAGCACTCCAGAGGCTTTGTTTGTCTGCTAGGTAGCAGAGAGGAGGGAGTTACAACAGTTTGGCCTCTCTGCAAAATTTGCAGCGTCCATCCAGGAGTCTTGCGGCATTCTAATCGAAAGTCTTACAATCACAATCACCTGAAAACTCTAGTCCGCTTTTGAATTTTACCATTAGTTCTCAAGTCTTTACAATATCCTCATTGTGAACCAATGAAAGAAACAAATCTCGAGATTCTAAATTGGAAGTCTCTTTTTTTTGGTGGCTATTACTTCGCCAGATTGATGAATTAACTGCCTTGTCAATATGAGTTCATTATTTGCAAGTTTTTTTCTGGATAGATTGTTATTGCATTTAGATGCGAGTTTTCAGAGTACATTGCTTACTCCATTCGATCTATAGCAGTGGCGGCTCCTCCCCTATGTCGGAGGAGTGTCGCACCCCCTTGCCAGCCTCAAAACTTGTAAAATAAAACAGGTTTATTATTGTATTATTTCTCAGGTTCTAAGGGCCGGTGAGTCTTGGGGGCGAGGCCATCGCGAGGGTAGTGACCAGAGGGAGTGGTGGGCACTGCTATCAGTGCACATGACGGTTTAGCCTGTCGTCTCAGGAAAGCCAAACCAACATGCGCACTGAGCTGTCTCCAACCCAGCTGTGTTGCAGGGTTGGAGACAGCAAGTCTCTCTGGGAGCGCAAATTCACAGCGCTCAGCCCAATCCTGATGCTGCATTCAAGCCTGAGAGAAGCAAAAGGATTGGCCACAGGGGACACTGGGAGCCTGTGTGCGGCAGCGAGTACACAGAGCAGAAGAACGTTGGGCAGCAGGTGAGTTCTTTTTTCCATTTTTCAAAAAGTTTTTTTGTTTTTTGTTCCCCCCACTTCCCCATCATTCCCCCCCTCCCCCGCCCCACCACTCCACCTGCAGACCAGCAGTATTGATCTATAGCAAGAGTCAACTCTGCCTTCTCTTTTTCCGATTCCTTTTTCAGATAAAGATCCTGGCCTTTGATAGATGTCTCTCGAGCAGTTCAAATGCATCGGTCAAATTCAGCGACTTTGAGAAAATGTGTTAGCCTTTTTGTAACATGTAGCATGTGTAAACTAGACCCAGCAAAATTTCAGCTATGCCGACGTACTTTTGCACAATTTTTGGCAATTCGTGTTCCGTTTGTTATTGAGATGCCTGTAATGATGCCATTATGACAAGTCATGTAATTGAGCGTCTGTTGGGGTAAAAATCATATTGTGGAAGGATGGAAACAACATGGACAACAAGAATTTGAGTGGCTGTTTCCACTGCATGCGATTTTGTGCTATTTTTTAGCACAAAAAGTGTTCTCATCTCCAAAAATTAATGCAAGGAAGAATTTTGTGCAAAACAATTGTGCAAAATTTTGGATTGGGGTTTTGTAATAATTTATGGTAATTTTGCAAAATTTCCTCAAAGGGAATTACATGAATTTCATGCACCCATTTGTTAAAAAGGGATATGAGGTTTTCCTTTAAAGTCCGAGGTCCTGGGTAAAACCTGAAAATGCCTTGGATTATTCTTCTAAAAATGTTTCTCTTCCTGGACTTGTCCATGGGTGATCCACAAAAAGAATTGAAGTTTCTGGGCACTGGCAGAAAGCTTCTCTTCAGGATATCTGCAAGGCTGTGTCATAGTCCAATCCATCTATATTTATCTGCCATTAAAGGCTGGATGTAGATCAGAGGGCCTTAGACTTCAGAACAAGAGTTATTATGGAAGCGATTCAAGAATAGTGTTTTTCTTTTGTCGGTGAAGTTGTATCTTTCAATCCAATGGGTGTGCTGCCTTATCTAAGAGGTTGTGTAGTTACACTGAGATTAAGTTGAAAGGATACTGCTCCGGTACATCATCCTCTTTCATGTAAGGATTGGAGCTAAGTGGGCTGAGGAGGTAATGTGCCATTTACTTATCAGTAAAGTTTGTTCCTTCAGTTATCCAACCTCGTCCCATTAGCCACCCTCGCTCTCTATATTGATAACTACAATCTCTGGTGCCTGGGAATAACAGAATGATTGAAGAGATGAGGCTCCTCCTTTACCTCACCACATCACTATAATCTGTAGCCGTGGTGTAGCAAGGTTAGGTGGTACCCGGTGCAGAACATTTCTTGTCACCCCCGACTTGACATAATGGCAAAAATATGTGTTTAAAACACATATTTTTGTCATTTTGTCACCCCCCTCAATGATGATACCCGGGGCAGCCTGCACCCTCCGCAATTCCCCTTCTTACGCCACTGATCTGTAGCTATCAAGGTACGTTGCTACTGAAGGATAGCACCTTTGTCAGGGTACCTTCACCCCATAAAAACATTCCTCTGCGTACCTTAGTCTATTTTATGCACACCCCACCCTTCTTTTTTGCACAGTTCCCTCACATGCATTCACCTAATGGCAATTACAGATCAAAAAATCTCCGAGAAAGAGCCCCCAGGCCCGTCAGGCACTGCAGTGCCGGCCTGATGAGGAGTGACCTATGATGAAGCATGACACCCTACCAGGTGTGTGAGGGCATTAAGATCTGACCATTTGGATCCCTTGTTGTCCAGGTGGTCAGCTTTGTGATTCCACCACCCTGTGACTCCACCACTGACGAGGAACAACTCTGCCTTTATTGTTAGTTTGCTCCTTTTTAGGGCCATAAAGTAGCAGGGGCCTCGGAGAGAAGCCAGGAGTGGGGATGGAGTAAGAGTGAACCAAAAGGTTTTCACTTTTTTTCGCTACATTAAAAGGTGCCTGTAGCGTGGTGACATGTCTCTTTCTTCTAAGAACAGGGCCATGGTTGGGGCAGATGCAGTAAAGAAGATCACCTTCGGGCAGGTAGCACACTCCATGGTAGTGGCATCCGTAGCAAACAGCACAGGTCCAAAACATGAAGCAGTGCTGCCCATCCATGTTCTGGAGGCTCCAGACCATCACGTAATGCAGAAAATGTATTGCTTGAACCTCCCACTTTCAAGAAGGAAAGATCGATGGCCCAATCCTTTTCAGGCAACGCGGTGAGAATCTGGAACTCACTTCCACCTCAGCTCCGGACCACCACCTCTTCCCAGGCCTTCAAAACTGACCTCAAAGCTCTCCTCCTTCAAAGACACTTCCAAATTTAATTCACGCCCTCTATTTTCTGAAGGAAGTTCTTCCATTATAGGAAATTCTGTTATCCATGCCTATAGAAGTGCCTTCCCAGTGTGTTCTTATGTTTTGAGTGTCTGCCATTTAGTGCAGTATTATACCTTTCCGTGTACGTTGTACTCGTTTGTAACATGCACACATGTCAACTTTCCTTTTGTAACGTATCATTTGCTACCACTTGTATTTTGTTTGCTTTTGATACATGCACAATTGCCACCTTTGCCTCATGTAACGTAACGTTTGCTTTAGTGTTTTGAGTGTCTGACATTTATTGCAGTTTTTTTACCTCTACGTGTACGTTGTATGCTTTTGCAACCTGCACACATGTCACTTTTGCCTCATGTAACGTAACGTTTGCTTTTGTAACATGCTCACTTGTCATTTTTCTCCTCATGTATCATTACTGTTCCTATTGTGAAGCGCTCTGACACCTTCGGGTAAAGTCTGCGCTATATAAAAACGCATTAAATAAAATAAAATAAAAATACATAGAGATCGTGCACTCGCTGACAGTTACCAAGTTTGTGCATATTCTGCAGACAGCATGACTTATTTAAATGGGTGCATGCTGCTATTTAGTGGCTGTTCACAAATACAGCATGAATAAGTGAATACGGATTATCAAGTTAGATAATGCACTGTAAACAGTGAATTTTTTTAAAGAGTGTAGCTCCACCCTTCTCTTGCGAGCAGAAGCTTCAAAGTCGAAGTGTGTTAGATTGACCCAAAGATTCACTCAAGGCAACATTTTTCATTCTAACATTTCCTAGATCGGTCAGTTGAATTAATTAATATTCCATACGTGCTGCTGCACTGCATCTTTCTAGACCTCAAACGCCTCTCGACTTAAAGCTCTTTTCACACTCTCTTGCTTCTCGGGGGAGTCGGTGGCCTAATAGCCTGAGGGCTCGGGGACCTCGGTAAGTGAAGTTTGGCTCAGTGAAGCTACCTTGCTCAATTTCCTACTGTAAAGACACCAGAGAACTCCCACGCTTATTTATAGCTAGGGTCGGACTGGGACAGAGAATTGCCCCGGGCACCAAAGTAAAAGTGGCCCCTTTAAGAAATCAAAGAGCAGAAAAAAAGTGCCACAAGTTTGCAAACCAGGCCAGTTTTCAACTTGTGAAGATATGCTGTATATATCTATGTTTTGCAAGGTATGGGAGACTTAATGCATCTGTGTCTGCTGCAGGCAAGGTGTGGGGGAGTATCAGGAAAATCCACAGTAAATATCGGCCCACCAGACCATAAAACACCTAAACTCACTGACCTGTCAGACCAAGCCTCTTGGTACTGCCACACTGCCCCGTAGGCCAGTGGGACTCGGTTTAGTGCTGCATTGTCACACAGTAAAGACAGCCCTGGGGATGGCCCCTAATAATCTGCTCTGCTTCAGGCGTGGGCTATGAGGCAAGGTTAGCTGAAACCTGCAGCAAGGATAACTGCTGTCCTAAAGCAGATTGGAGCAGCGGGGGGCACGACAACAATGTCTAAAGGAGGTTTCCCAATAAGTAGATTTAATTTTAACACTGCGCTAATGTACTACATCCAAAAACGTAACAAAAGAGCAGCTGCGGATGGGATAATGTGCTTCCCCGATCGGCATTATTAAGCCTAATGAACAGGACACGGCGCATCCTCCTGACCGGAGCCGAGCAGGCAGAAATCCCCTCAGAAGCTGCGCGCGCGCCGCCTCGCGTGCCCTTCTCTGCATGCTGAATCTGCATTCCGCGCGTGCAGAATGGACGACCATAGCACCGCAGGTCACTGCCAGTTTTTGCTAATTTGGGTACAGCTGGTAAGGAAGGTTTCCAGAACAAACTCGAGTCCTTTGAAATTTGCTGTGGTTAAAAATGCGCGTTGGCGGCCACGTTAAGTACCAGAGAGGTAAAGTGGCCAATTTACAGAATTCAGAGAAGATATTTTTGGCAAACCTGTGAAAATAATGATGCTTGCCAGTGCACCTATCGCTAGCAAAGCAACGGTGGTTCTACAATCTCGGCACACTGGTGGTGATGAAATATGTTGAGAATCGGCGGGGAAAGAGGCAGATTCATGCGGTGACGGAGAACATAGCGCACCTTGCCTAATTGCCCAGTTACACAATTGAGAAAGTATTTAAAAAAAATCCTTATGTCAATATTTAGTCCAACGTTACATCTGTATTGGCTTGCCCAGGATGAATGGGTGAAAGAATTTGATATCCCCAGGGGCGTAGATTTCACTGGTGCAGCAGGTGCAGTGGCACCTGGGCTTGAAGCCCTGAGGGTCCCATTGAACTCCGCAAATTGCTATATTATACTACCCCAACATCAGTCAAAGTGGTAGTTTTACTAACTTGCACTAGGATCCAGGGCATCCTTGCTACACAACCGGATAGCCCACCTCTCCAAAGGCCGCGCTGCGTAGATCATTAATAGGACACTGACGTCACACTATGATCTGCTTAATCATATTTTCTGGGTAAGAGATGCATTTAAAATGGCACCAAAATAGAAAGACGCTTAGGCTTACAGTGCATGACTGGAGCTCTAGTTCGACAGATAAGCTATGAATTGGCAGCCTACAGAGCCTAGCACGACAGACAGATTGGTTATTCACCATAATCCAAAATGAGCGGCATGGGTAAATTACAACGTCATGTTCCGTGACAGTTTCACGATGAAAACAACACACCACATAGTTATACCAAATAAGGTGCTAGAGAGCGGGAGAACGTAAATCATAGGGTCAAAGTAACCAGGCAGGACTAGCCAGAGTGTGAATGGAAGAACACCCTAAGCAGTAGGAGGTGGGGACAAGTGGGGGCAGGCCAGGGAACAAAGCAAACAAACTGAGGCTGTTTGGACATAGCACACTATCGAAAGCAGAGAAATAAATACTGTGCCCACAGCAAGCAAGATATTACATCAAGTCTTGGGAGTGCATAACTTGTAATATACTAAATTCCCATAAATCTGCAGCACATTAAGGACCGCTCCCTATGTATTTCTCCTACCTTGGATTGCAACATAAACAGCCAAGATTTGTAGAGGGCAAGAACCAGGTGCGGAGGATGCAAAGTCCAACTCTGCATACATCAGCAACTACAGAGAAGACAGAACCAAATCTCTGAAGCCATACACTTTGAGAAAGGCAAAACAATATTGTGATAGATGAGATGCGAGATGATTCCTTTCAGGCATCAAGAGACACATCAAGTTTTTCCAAACCGTTAAATGGGTTTAGGAAACTGGAACAAATTGGTGTTTGGAAGCCGTCTCTTCCAAATACCGATTCTTTACGGTATGTGTGAGAAACCAGGGCTTTTTACAGTGTCCCCCACTTTTTTGCCCCCATTTCGAATACTGACTCTGATTGTGCCCTGGGCTCTGCTAACCAGACCCAGGGCCTGTGTGCTGATCAAAAGTACATGGTAATTAGTTATAATTGCAATTGGTACTGACAACCTACCTTTAAGTCTCTAGTATATGGTCGTGGCCAGGCAGCCGACTGCGATGGTCGTGCTGCACTGAAGCTCCGCCAGCCGACTCCAGCAAATCGCTCTGTCAAGTCCCAGATGACTGTAGTACAGTACAGAGTATGCAACTTTGGTAACTGGATGACAGCGGAGACTCGTTGAGACAAACGGCTCGGAGAAACTTGTAATTATGGCAGTTTTTGAGTCCCATCCAAGCTGGGGGTGGAGCTCCACTTGAAGACCCGGAGAATCCTTGAATGCGGCCTATATATCCCCGGCCTCGAGTTGGACCTGGAGGCCGATAAGGAAGACGCGGTGTGACCCCCGCCTGGGTTCCGGACATGATGAGTGCGGTGCTCAGTTGCCTTCCCACCCCCTGCCCCAACCACTCATATGCCCTCGATGCACCTCGCCTCGGATCCTGGCTAGGTCGGCGGTGTGCGCAGTGGTTGGTAAATGCTCCTGGAGGCCCCAAGGTGACAGGGACCGCGGAGAGCCAGGGAGGCAGCCATCCCGCTGCTCGATCATCGCTTCTGGGGTTGGACGTGGCTTCCTGGGCTACCCGCCGACAGAGATGACAGCACACAGCAGGGTCCGCAGCAAGAAGCCCAGCTGCAGGCTGCATCGGGCGGCACTCAGATGCCACATGGTAATTAGAAGAACATGCTCATTGCGACCGCCATTTTATAAGTACCAGACACCCGGGGTGAATTAAATACTGTCTATTTTCTACACAATTAGCCACTATATGATACCCCTTGTCACCGGTAACAACGTAGTAGTTCAGTGTGGTTTTATAATAAAGCCACCACATACCTCTGCTGTACTCTGAGCTCCCCCAACTCCTGAAGCGCACCTATACATTGCCCAGCAGTAGCCTGTGTCCAAATCAATTAGTACGCTCCTTCTCTCTTGCTCTTTACAGCGGACAGGTCGCTGGTTGGGCCCCCTTTTAGTCCAGTGGAACCATTGGTTTACTTCTTTGCACCAACACTGACTCCCCCGCGCACCAGTGCAGGGTGGAATGGGCCACAAAGACCCAAAGCAACTTCTACTAAATTTTGATAAACCTGCTGAGAAACCCAGCGAGCACGATGCCACCATGGCGGAGGGGGGTCCTGACACGGTGCCTGCCACCGACGCAAATTCCACTCAGTCTTCCCTCATTGCAGTGCTCAGGGCATTATTCAAAGCCCTGGACGGCAGGTTTGACTCACTTGAAAGAAGGCTGGACGCCTTGGGGGCCAGACTGAACATTCATGACTGCAGACTGGACACAGTTGAGGGGAGGGCGTCAGATCTTGAGGATGGCGCCGCGCTATCAACCAAACACCTGGACCGGTTTGAAAAAATCCTAAAAGATGTAGCTCTCAAGAATGAAGACCTTGAATCGCGTAGTAGACACAATAACGTACGCATCCTTGGGGTACCCAATCCACAAACACTGGCAGAATAGACCTATTTGTATAGACACTACTCACCGATCTTTTGGGGAAAGACGCGTTCACCACAGGGTTTGTTGTAGAGCATGCACACCAATCCCTAGGCCTACGGCTTCACCCAGGATACCCTCCAAGACCCATAATAGCCAGAATTATGAACTTCAGAGACAGAGATACGGCACTCCGATTGGCCTGTGAGCAGGGTGAGACTGTTTGGCAGGGCTCCACGGTGGCACTTTAACCTGATTTCACTACAATGGTGCAAGATGCACGGCAAAAGTACAACGGGGTGAAGGCCACTCTTTACAACCTGGGCCTTCGATACGGACTTTTATACCCAGCCCGCCTGCGGGTTGATATCAACGTCCGCTCTCGCATCTTTGAGTCCCCCACAGTGGTGTAGGAATTTTGTAAGACTTACAAGAATAGCAATAGCCAGCAGAGGGGGTCTGGCCCTGGCTCTTCCCTCCCTCAAAGTGGTTCAGTCGCCAGCATTGACCTATTTTCCACTTAGCAATGTTCTATAGTCGCTTGGAACTGTAGTCTTTTCTAGTTAGGTCTTCTTTATACGGTTAGACAGATTATGTACCCTAGATAGGAAATTTAAAGTGCTGGAGGTAGGCGGGTCGTTGCCACCTCCCGGAGAGTTTCTCATGTTGTTTTGTCTCTTGATGGTAATGCATCGTATTGTACATTGGCAGTTACAGTTAAGGTGTTTACAGGATGCATTGTGTTATGGTTCGATGGGATTGGTTCCTGATGCCTACTGGCGTGTGGTTGGGTGGGGGATGGAGATGGGAAATACGCATTGATCTGTTTCTCTGGGGTTAAACTGCAAAAAGTTTGTACTGCATGGTGTTACATTTTTCCACAATTGTCACATTGCTCCTCCATTTCCACCAGGGTAATGGCTCCTGACCTTTCCGACTACACCAACCTCTCCCTAATTACGTGGAACGTCAGTGGCCTAAACAACAATAAAAAAGGGAAACACGTACTTCAACACCAACATAGGCACCACATTGACATGGCGTTTTTGCAGGAAACCCACCTCCCGAAATGTGCAGTTAACCATGTTGCAGCTAGCTGGGGCCCACATCGTTTCTTCTCAAATTACAGTTCATATGCCCCCGGTACTGCAATATTAATACACAAGTGGCTCCCTTTCAATTTACACACAACTCATTGCGATGCAGATGGTCGCCACCTAATAGTGACAGGGAAATTGCTGGGCCACAATGTTACATTGGTATGTGTATATGCCCCCAACACTGACAACCCAGAATATTTTCACGATCTCCAAGCTTCTGTCCTTTGTTTGGGCAAAGACCTTATATTGATGGGAGGAGACTATAATCTATTATTACTTCCCACGATAGACAGCTCCTCCACCGCTCCAGACGCCAAGCCTCGAGCACGACGAGCACTAACAGAACTCTGCGACTCATTAAATTTGTCTGATATTTGGAGGTGTGCCAACCCCACGGCTAGCTCTTGTACTCATTATTCAGCACAGCATGACACCTGGACCTGGCTAGACTACTGGCTATGCTCCCCTGGCTTAGCTACATGGTACACTTCTACTACGACGCTCCCAGGACTAATTCCGATAATTCTCCTGTAGTATTACAGCTCTGAATCCCCATACCAGATGGCCACGAGAGGCAGTGGCAGTTTCCGGGTACGGCCCTGAACGATGACTTGTTTTTCAATGAGATTCGAGAGGCTATAATTGGATATTTCGAGATAAACACGGGATTGGTAGACACTTGGGCAGTACTGTGGGAGGCATTTAAGGCTTTCATTAGGGGAGTCAGCATCTCAAAGCATGCAGGAGTGTTGAAAGATCTCAGGGGGACACTTGCACATCTGGAAAAATAATTAGATACTATAGACCATGCACAACGGCATTCCCCTCAACCTGACGACATGGGTAGATGCCTGGCGCTACTCACAGAATTTCATGAGGCAGCTGACAGGGAAATCCAGTTCATGAGTAAATACGCCATTGCACACCGGTATGGTGAGGGGGGAAAGACCGGGGCGCACTTTGGCATGCCTGTTGCGGCCCCCCTATGGAAAAGTCTACATCACAGAGCTCAAATCCCAGTCAGGGCAACTCCTCACTGACACAGTAGATATCAGAGAGGAATTCAATTTATACTACGCACATTATACTCCTCCAAAACTTCGCACACCTTGTTTGAATACGACGACGATTTTTCAGAAATAGCTTTGGTGTACCTAGAAAAATCTATGCAGGACTTTCTGGCAGAACTGTTTTCCACTGAAGACATTATTAACGCGATTGACACTCTAATTGGCACCACAGCACCAGGCCTTGACTGCTTTTGCGGGTGACTTTTACAAGTCTTACAAACAGAAGCCGTAATTGTTCTACTCCCTAAACCACAGGCCACTATCATTATTAAACTTGGATTACAAGATCCTTGCTAAATTGATAGCGTTGCGCCTCTCACTGCTGCCGGACAGAATCATCTCTCCAGCCCAAATCGGGATATGTGCCCCATAGGTCAACCTCTTTAAATCTAAGAACGCTATTTGCAGTCTTGCACAGGATTAACCCTGAGAACCCGGCCGCGGCAATCCTAGACACGGAGAAGGCTTTTGATTCAATGGAATGGCCATTTTTTACTGTTATGGCAGGATGGGCATGCACAAGGGATTTATTAGCCTCACTGCACTTTTGTATCAGGGCCCTATGGCCAGGATCCGTCTAAATGGTACAGTGTCTCGCTCCTTCTCCCTTTCAAGAGGCACCAGGCAGGGCTGCTCGCTATCACAGCTACTGTTTATTTTGACAGTGGACCACCTGGTCCACCATCTTCAGGAGCGACATCTACAGAGAGGCCTCCAGTTTCGCACGGGCCTGTTGTTAGTCTCTCTATACGCGGACAATGTCATCTTGTACGTCTGGGAGCCTCGGGTGAATCTCGAACCCCTGATCAGGGAAATCATTAGATTTGGGTGTTTTTCAGGGCTGGGTATTAATTGGCACAAATCAGTCATTTTCCCTCTAACGGCCGGCACTACTTGCTGGAACTGTGAGTTTCCCCTGGAGTGGTGCGATGACTCAATCAAATATCTGGGCATGCACATACATCTGGACACAGCCCACATAATCCGACTGAATTATGGCTAGGCAGTTCATAAACTCGAGTAGCAGGTCGAGAGATGTCTGCGTCTTCCCCTATCAATTGCCAGCCGAGTGGCGTTAATTAAAATAGTGGTGCTACTGAAATTTCTCAACCTGTGTAATAACATACCTATTCCACTCCCCAATAGTTTCTTTTTAACATTACGTACTCACCTGATTAGGCTTACTTGGGGCGGTAGGAGACCCAGAGTTCGATGGGAAGTTATAACACTTCCTTACAGTAGAGGCAGATTCGGGTTTCCCAACCTACAACTATACTATTTGGTTGCCCAGTGTAGTTACGCTCACTCCTGGTACCACCCAGAAGCCAGAATACCGTACCTGCATCCGGAGGCTGACCTAGTCCTTCCTGGTTCTTTAAACACAGTGCTCCCTCAGGGCCTCCCCCCAAAACCCCAACGACATACAAACGGTTTCGACCACCAGTTGGGCCTGGCATAAACCGGTTAGACAAATGAGGGCTCCCATACTATACTCTCCTGGGATTCTGATTGTTAATAAGAATTGGATCCCAATCACCGGCTAACTATTGGTTAAAAAAACGCTTCTTAAATATGACATCACTAAAACCAGAGACTTATTCACTGGGGAGTAGTTCTTCGATATCACTAAAGATGAGAGATTCAGGGAGGCATCGCTCATGGACAAGTTGATATTAAACCGGTTACGATCAGCGATGAAGCCGCTACTACCAGACTTTCCACTTGAGCCAGATCCATTTATACCACTCTCTACATTCACTGAGAGCACGGGGGGAGAACATCCCACTTCTAAGCTATACAGAGCATGCACGGACAATACTCCAATTGATGACACCAAGGTTCGGGAGCAGTGGGAGGTTGATCTGGGGCACCCAATCTTAGATGATCAATGGGTAGCTTGCTGAAATACAGACAAAGGAAATTTCCTTGAACAGCTGTCACAAACTTATACCCTTCAAATTCCTACGTAGACTGTATGTCACTCCAGAGAAACTTCATAAGATAGACCATTCCAGGCCCCATATCTGTTTGAAAGGTGGGGCTCCCCATGCGGACTTTGTACATCTCACCTGGAACTGTGGTAAAATCAAATCATACTGGGCAGAAATATTCAGAGTACTGGGAAACATGGTGGATATGGATATCACCCCCACCCATGAAGTCACACTAATGGGGTATGTGAACAACTTTCCAAAGGGGTGCTGGAAATTCGTCGCCCTGGGGTTGTAGTTGGCTAAGAGAGAGATTGCGCTCAGGTGGGGGGGGGGAAATAGCTCCTACATTACAAGCCTGGTTAACTAGTCTTACATATTGCAATACCAACAGCGACCTATTTTGTAGCACACTGCCCAGGGCCTCCTGCCCAAAAGACATCTGGGGCCCATTAAACAATTATACAGCTGCCTCGTAACCCACAAACACCTCCCAACAAGAACATGGGATTGATCCAACGGGAGTGGGTTGAAAGACAAAGTAACTGCATAGTGTAGATAAGCAGACAGGAGAGAAACTCCAGGAAGTAAACCTACTCAAATAACCAACCTCTACTTACACAACCTGTCGCCGCCTGGTAGATCATACCTGGAAAAATCAAAAAAAGGGGCACAAGAGGGGGAGGGAGGGTGGATCGGAGGAGAACTGCTGATTTGTTATCTCAGTCTACAATGTATGTCAAATCTGGCTGCCAGTGGAGATGTATCCTTTATGTTTTATATATTTGGCTTTCTTAATTCTCATCTTTATATTGTATTGTGTGCAAGAGAAACGTTTACTTCCATAATTACTGATGTGCTTGAGAAACAGGTAAATAAAGATTTAAAAAAGTCTCTAGTATATAGTATGGCATGTAGGTTTAGGGGCCCAGTAGATTTAATGAACTTAAGTGTGCCCTGCTGTGTTGCCTGCTGTCATTTTAAGGGCAGCCTTGCTTTGCAGGTTGCTTTTAAAATCAAATTATATGCAAATGCGACTTTGGAATTAAAGGTACTTCCAACATTTTAAACTATCTTATTTTTACATATAAGTCACCCCTAAGGTCTACCTTAGGGGTCCCCAGAGTAGGGTGCCATGTACAAATAAGCAGGGTCATTTTAAAAGATGTGTATATGCCCTGGTGAGGGAAAAATCTATCAATTTAGTTTTTCCCTGTTAGGACTGGCCCTTTTTGCAGGGTCATCCGCCAAACCTTTTGCCTTCCTCTTGTATTTTTTCTGACCTGTTTTTGTTGGTTTTAAGACTCTGGGCACTTTATCACTGTTGGTCAGTGCTAAAGTGCATGTGTTCTCTCTTGTAAACTTGGTAAGATTGATCTACACCTGTTTGGCATATTTAATTTACCTGTAAGTCCCTTATACATTGGTATCCTATATACCCAGGGCCTTTAAATTAAATGCAACTGATGGGCTTTCAGCACTGCTTGCGCCACCCACCGAAGTAGACTTTCAAACCTGTCTCAGGCCTCTGCCACTGCAGGGCCTGCGCACAGTTTGCCGCTGCTTTGATGTGGCATTTAAAGTGGTTGCCACATCTGAAACTCTCCTTTTACTACATATAAGTCACCCCTAAGGTAGGCCCTAGCTAGCCCTATGGGCAGGGTGCTGTGTAGGTAAAAGGAGGACATGTGTCTTAGATGTGTGGCATGTCCTGGTGGTTACAAACAGCCTGTTTGGTTTCTCACTGCTGTGAGGCTGCTCCTCTTGATGAATACAGGCCCCAGCTAGGCCCGCAGAATACTAGGGTTCGCTCTCCTGTAACGTAAACTAGAAGGAAGTTGGCACGGAAACTGCAAATACAAAGACAAAGTTTATTAACCCTTAAGGGTGGTCCTACAACCCATACAACACTCTTCGTATTGCATAGAGTAGCACAAAGAACTTGCGTACACGGTCCCCTTTTATACACAACAGAGGGGCTCATAAGTGGGTGGATACAAAATGAGGCAAAAAGCATTACCTTTTATGGACATTTTCGATACAGAATCAATATGTGGGCGGAGTTAACACACTCCTAAGCCCGCGAAAACATGGTCAAGCAAGGACTAACAGATAACAGATGTGGTCAAGTCTGGACATGCGCCAGACGGACAAAGGAACTATTTATAGACTGATACTAGGCAGATTACAAGAGCAACTAACACGAAGATAGGACTCTTCTCGTGCTGAGCACGTGGAGACATGACAGTACAAAATGGAGTCCGGACATTAGGCAACATAAGACGAAAGACATGGTTTAACTGGAGAGAATTCATGTCTTTAGTGAATGCTTAATCATATCGCCATTTTAGTTTTCAACAGACGACCCTTTCAGCATTTACTGAAGACATTCGGCTTATTAGGATAGTCATCAAATATGTCAATTTTCATCATCTCTTCCACCTCTTTGGTTAAATGTTTCTGATAGGTGACATTGGCAATAGCTTTCTTATCAGGAATACAAAATGACACACATAAAGAACAGAGTAAAGGACCACACTGGACACAGATGCAGCAGGAAAACAGAATTGCCACAATAATGCAGAGACCAGTTAGAACCTTCCATCCCCATGTAGTGATCAATGCCCAAAACCATCCAGAAAAGGTCCAAGTGCCATTTTCTGTATGAATCTCAGCTGCGATTTTATGCAATTTATTAATAGCATTATAAACTGATGGCGTATGGTCAGGAATAAACACACAACTACTTCCGATAATTTTACATGCTCCACCTCTGTCAGCTAACATAACATCTAATACCATACGATTCTGCAATGCAACAATTCTAGTGATTTGTAATTCTTCCGTAAGATTCCCAAGAGCAGCAGCGGTTTGATTCGTCACAGCCTCTACAACTCTCGTTAACCTTCGAACCTTCCTACTATTTAGGGCAGCTCCTACTATTTAGGGCAGCTCCAACAAAGAAAAACAATCCTAAGTTAAAATCAATATACTGCTGTAAGCTAGTATCAGTTTGATCAACATCATCAATAGATAGAGTACGTTTATATCTATTTACAGTTACATTGTTCAACAATTTCAAATCTTTATGATAAGATGCAGGTGCTAAAAATACAGGAGGTAATAAGAACGCTACATAACATACTCCGGACCAGCCGGCTGGCAAACGATAATAACCCTTATTCCCACATACAAAGTATGTATTATGGGAGGCTAAGAAAGTACTATTATTTAGACCATCTATATTCAAAACAATAATACAGTCACTAACACCAACTGGAATATAACCCACACTCTGGACACACAGGTCCGCTTGAGCTTGTGCCACTTGAATCACAAATTTCTCTTTGCCTACTGTGTCTCTAGTGTTCGTGAAAATGTAGGGGATCGATTCATTGTCTGGTCGATATTCTTCCCATTCCCATATTGTCCCATTCGCTTGTGGATAGCCTTCTTTATCCTGATGACATTCCTTATTAAGTCTGAAAAGTAGTCGTCCCACTGTAGGTTTCCGTGTGGCAAAAAGCAAAGTGTACCATGCTCTACAAGAGCCATTATGAGAAAAGGGAAGAGGTATGAATGGCGTTCCTCCTTTCTTCTGATGAGCTGGCATCATACCACATATCCAACAGTTCGTAGCATTTGTAGCAACATGGGTATGATGCAACATCTGGATGAAAGTGTTATTCAAATAAGACTGACGATGCTTCAATTCTTGATACGGGAGGGTATAAAAGTAGTGCTCCTCAGGCACTGGAGTGGTCAAGACAAGCAACTCACGAGCAGGAGTCACGTCTTCAACAAACCATGTGATTATACCAACAATAGCTACACTGATAATAAAACTCGTCGCACAAACAATCTTCTTCTTTTCCATCTTATAGTAAAAAGTCAATATCTTCCTGAAACTAAAAAGGCTGTCAGAACTCTTCCCCTTAGGCAGCCGTTGATTTCTTCACCAACGGGCCAAGACGGGTGTCACTACACTAATGCAGGGCTGATCCCCCCCCCCTTGCCACATTCGCTCTCCGTTTCACTAACCTAAGGGCCGTTCTGACAACGTTTTTGGATACAAAAAGAAAATCACTTCCTCGGTCTGAGATGAAATCTCCCTCCTCCAGGAATCGATTGGTCCGGGAAGAGCTCCTCAGTGTCGTTCGGTTCCACAGCACGGCCTTTCTCTGCAGTCAGGATTTCTCGATGGTCGGTCAACACAGCAGGCTCCACCAATCCAGGCGGCACTTTACGACAGTGCAAAGAGTGGATCCAGTTCTTCCGATTGGAAACTCGCACAGCTGTCCTCGTTGCAAGCAGGACCTGCTCAGGACCAACCCATCTCGGCTCCAGACTGTTCGTCCTTTCGAATACTTTGATCATAACCTGATCGCCAGGTCGGAGATTATGACCTTCACCTGTGGACCGATCAGGGAGCGCTTCTCGAACCTGTTGATGAATAGAAACCAAATTATCCGTTAACTGTGCCAGATAATCATTCATCATTACACAAGGTACATCATACACTGACCTCGGTTTTGGTGGACCCCAAATATTCATTGGGCGTCCGAATACAATCTCGTAGGGTGTGAGACCAGTCCGAGAATGCGGTATCGATCTAATTGACAATAATGCCAGCGGTAAAGCGTCTGGCCAAGTCAAAGAAGTCGAAGCTTGAATCTTCGCGATCTTAAGGTTCAGAGTACCATTATATTTCTCGACCAATCCCGCAGACTGAGGGTGAAACACTGCATGAAATTTTTGGGTAATTCCCAGGCCTTTCAGGACATACTTGATAACGTCTGCTATAAAATGAGGTCCATTATCACTCCACAACAATCTGCAAACACCATATCGAGGGAAGAACTCCTTCAATAGCATCTTGGCTTTAGTCATTGCAGTATTGTCTTTCGTAGGGTATGCCTCAACCCATTTGCTGAAGGCACAAACCACTACTAGAACATACTTCAGATTGTTACAGCGCTCAAGCTGAATGTAATCCATCTGCAAAACCTCAAAGGGTGCAGTAGGTGTCACAAATCCTCCTGCTGGAGTTCGTGTACCCTTTCCCGGGTTATACCTCAGGCAAATCATGCAGGTCTGCACTACCCTCTTTGCTGTGCTAGCGATCTCCGGATGCTCCCAAACTCGTGTGAGTAATTTGACAATTGCGGAAGCTCCGACATGCGCTAGTCCATGTGCCCTCTGAACCATAGGTTGTATGAAGTCTATGGGTAACTTCCACTTATCCATCTGCTTACTTCTCCAACACCCTTCATCATCTAATTCTCCATCATTGGACCATTGCTCCCGTTCCTTATCGGAAGCGGTCCTCTGTATCTCCAGCACTTCTCTCCTAGCATCGTGCCATCTTTCTGCCTGTGACTTTACAACATACATTGCAGTAGCACCAGGCTGCATCGCAGTCTCTCGTGCCACTCGGTCTGCTAAAGCGTTCCCTTCTCCAACTTTATCAACCACTTTCTTATGGACACTACATTTAACTATAGCAATCTTCTTTGGATATGTTAATGCAGTCAAAAGGTTGTGATCTAACTCCCCGTACATTATCTGTGCTCCATGTGACGTTAGAAACCCTCTCTCCTTCCAGAGTAGGCCGAAATCGTGCGCTACTCCGAAGGCATAGCGGCTATCTGTATAAACATTCACACACAATCCTGCACTGAGCTCACATGCTCGTGTTAATGCTATTAGTTCCGCTGCTTGAGCTGATTTCTGCGGTATGCGCGCTGTCTCCACTATTGTTTGTAATGTGGTAATTGTATACGCTGCTGAAGTCGTACCATCTGGAAGATTCAGGCATGATCCGTCCACCCACAGTTCTCCATCTACATCTGTAAAGGGCGTATCCTGGAGATCAATACGACCCTTTGTCTGTTCCTCAGTCACAAGAATACAATCATGTGCTTTTCGTGCTTCAGGCTGAGTTTCCGGGAACGGCAACAATGTGGCTGGATTTAACGTTGCACACCTCTTTAACGTAATATGAGGAGCCAAAAGCGTCAACTCATATCCCGTTAAACGAGCACTGGTCAAATGCTGCGTCTTTGTCTGATTAAGCAGGGCATCAACAGCATGGGGAACTAATACTAACAGTTTGCGAGATAACACAATTCCCTCACTTTGGCGTATTGACACAGCTGTCGCCGCAACCGAGCGAAAACAACCAGGCAATGCTCGGGCAACAGGATCAAGTACGGCCGAAAAATATGCACAAGGGCGCTGCTTGTCGCCGTGCATCTGCACTAAAACTGATAATGCACATCCATCTTTCTCATGCACATACAGTGTAAAAGGCTTCGTATAATCAGGGGTACCTAACACTGGTGCTGAACAAAGGGCCTGTCGCAATTGCTGGAAAGCAATTTCACACTCATTTGATCAGGGAAGAGGGATCGGTGTGTCTTTTGTCAAAAGTGCTAACAATGGTTTAGCTATATGTGAAAATCCCAATATCCATTGCCTACAGAAAGAAGCAAGACCCAAAAATGCAAGCACGTCCTTCTGTGTGGAAGGAACTGGCGTGTCCAAAATTGCTTGAATACGATCTGGTGTGAGTGCACGCCCCTCCTTAGACAAAAGGTGACCCTAATAAGTCACCTTTGGTCTACAGAATTGCAATTTCTTCTTCAACACCTTGTGATTGTGAGATGCCAAAAAGGAAAGCAAGGATAACGTACACTTCTCACACAACTCAGGAGTGTCGGCCGCCAACAAGATGTCATCGACATATTGTATAAGGGCGACACCCTCGGGCAGAACAAAGGAATCCAATTGCCTTTTCAATGCTTGACTGTAAATGCTAGGGCTCTCTGTATAGCCCTGAGGGACTCTACAAAATCGATAAGACCTATTATTCAGAGTAAAACCGAAAAGGTATCGGCTATCAGGGTGAATAGGAATCGAGAAGAAGGCATTTTTCAAATCAATAACTGAAAACGTGGTCGCCGTTGGCGGGACCAGAGTAAGTAACGTCGTGATATCAGAAACCACTTGATTCTGAGGTATCACTATCTTATTCACTTCCCTTAAGTCAATGATAAAACGATAAACCCTGGTATCAGTATCTTTCTTCAAAATGGGTAAAATAGGACTGTTACAGACATTATAGGGAACTTCTTCCACTACTCCCACCTTAATCAAATCCTGCACAATCTGTATGAGTGCCTCCTCCCCTTCCTGGGAAATACGATACTGAGGGAGGCGCGGTAACACCGCACCCTCCTGGACACTAATGTGGACAGGCGGAATCACCATCTGTCCCACATCAGTATCCGAAGTAGCCCACAAAGTACGAGGGAGGGAAGCTAAGACAGTATCCTCTGCAACCACACACATCCGTTCTGTCATGGGGCGATTATCATTTAAGATCACACGTACTCCAGTAGGGGAGCAGCGGATCGTTGCTCTGAAGTACTTGAGCATATCAAGACCCATAATGTTGTCGGGCGTGTTTGGGGCAAGCAAAAACGGACAGGACGCAGAAAGGTTGTCAACATGGAATGCAAGGGGTCGGGAAAGAGGGCTTCGAGAGAGTGTACCATCAAACCCTACCGATGTAACCATTAAGCCAGATGGGGGAGCCCTCGGAACCAATTGTTTGGATAGCGCACTGCGAGTAGCTCCTGTATCAACTAGGAACCGATCAGTAGAACCCAAAACATTTGCTGAAACATAAGGACCCTTCTGATCAACCGGCACTTCAACTGATTCAAACCCCCATCCAACGCAATCCTACGCATGCTGTGAGTCATGGCACCCAGAACGGTCGTTCCCAGACATTTGATACTGGTGTTGCCTATCAAACACATTAGGCCTATCCCGTTGCTGTACGTTAGGCTCAAATCGAGGACGATCATTAGAGTTCCCTCTATAATTCGAAAAACCCCCTCTACCTCTCGGTGGTCCCTGACCACGTCCCTGACGAGATGCATACAACACCGGACAATCTCTGGCCCAATGACCCGACTGTTTACAATACGCACATTGATTTCTATTTACATCTGACCGACCCGAAGGGGGACCATAGAATCCTCCCCTACCTCTTTCTACACCCCGACGAGGCGGACCATATACTTGTGCTAACATCACCTTAGTTTTCAAATCTTTCGATTTCTTCTCCTCATTCCCCTTCGCTTCTTGTTCCTGACGCTCATAATACTGAGCCATAGTCAGGAGGGATGCCGGAGACGAGGTGGACCAAGAACTTTCACTCGCTTTTAAACGAGCTGCTATTCCCGGTAATAAATTCGCCACATATTTATCCACAAAAAGATGTCGGCCCGTATCATCCGTAAGCAACTGACCACTGAAATCGTGAAATGTCTCCTCAAAGCGTGTAAAGAAATCTGAGACTGATTCATCAACCTTCTGTTTACACGAGGCTAACATATCCCAGTCAATTTTTTTAGGTGGGAATAATCGTTTTCAACTTGGTCAAGATAGCAGCGGGGAGATCTAAAATAATCTGGGGCGGTTTTTGCACGGGTTTTCTCTCCCTATCCTCATCCTCAATCTCAGACCATTTGGCCTTAAAAACGGCGTGATCATCCACCTTCCGCACAGATCGCCACATATCCGGTGGTAAAATAAGCCCAAAGAACAAATCTATATCTGCTAAAGTCATAGTACAAGAATTCAAGGCCCCCTCGACTTCTTCGTAAAAGGCCGCTGGATTCTTGCGGGGGTCAGGCAATGCATTCTTTAATGCCATAACATCAGCCCTATGCCAGGGAGTATAAACCCAATTATACACAAAATAACCCCTAGCATCGGGGGAAGACATATCTGAGCTAGTTCCTGCTCCTTTAGGAGGAACATACAAAGGTGCCGCCTCTCGCATTGGTTTAGTATGCACTAGTTCGCTCTTATCTGAGTGGGAGGTAGATGATTGGTCACCGCCGATACGTGAATCCGACTGCTCCTCCTCCCCTGTCTTTAGGCGCGCTCTCTCTTTAAGTTCACTCGCCGCGTCCCGCAATGCAAACAGCCGCCGGACCGCATCAGGTGCCTTAGAGGGAGGAAAAACACCGTTACGTAATGCTTTAGCATCTAATACTACATCATCAGGCTCAAAAACTTCTGAATGTTTCCGAAAGGCAGTAATCACTTCATCAGAAAAGGTTTCAAGAAAATACAACTTCTCTCTATCCTGCCACTTTTCCAAAGAGTCCAACAATTCAGCAAGGGATAACTTGCCCTTAAGTGCACGAAGAGAAATTTTCCGAAGCTCACCCATACGCTCAACTGATAACATGGACCGCGTGTCTACCTTATCCGAAACCGATCCAGAATCCCGTGATCTCGGGGCAGACGCGCCAACATAAGGGGGCGGAGAGCGATCTAATAAATAAAAATCATCGTCAAGATTAGTAAGGACAGGATAAAGTGGCTGGCGGACAGCATATTGACCTGAGACTTGCAACCTACGTTCTTTCTCTTGTTTCTCCGCCAGTTCTCTTTCCTCCTGACGCTTCGCTTCCTGCGCTCTCACATGATCATTTTTCCGTTGCTCTTTATCCAACAGCGCTTTCTCACGTTTCTCTCGCTCACGCACTTCCTTCACCCATAACCGTACACATTCAAACATGTCTTGCCGAGCACGCCGTTTACACATACACTGTTCCACATACTCAATCTTGCGCATATCAAACGAGCCATACAAAGGCCATCGTAACTCAGGATCCTTTTTGGTGTATTTCCTCCACACTGTGCTGTACATTATAGAGGAAAGACCATGCTTCACATACATATCCCTATTAGGAGTCCCCTCTGGGGGGGCTGGAGCAGATTCCTCGAGGTTTAACCGGTTTCCAAAACAGCAGCACCACTTACGGAGTGCACTAAAAGCAGGCATGCTCAAAAATAATGCAAAATATGCAGTATTATCAAAAAAATGGCACTTAAACTTTGCGCCGTTCAGATTTACACAGCTCCGGAGAAATATCGCATATATTCTCACAATAATCAATACAAAATATGACCGGTCATCACAAATCAAACTCAAATAGCCAACCCAGGCTTCAAAACTCGGAGCAAGTACCGTACAACGGTTCTTACCAATCAAGAGTGTCCAGATTCCAACTGCCAAGTTCCAAAATTCGCCCAAACGGCTGTCGCGGCAAACCGACAGAAGAGGTCTCAGTCGAGGACCGGCGCCACCCAGAAGGTCAGTTCGGAAGGGAAGGAAGAAAACCTCGGGATGCCAGGACTAAAAACGCCACTGGCAGTGATCACATCCCTGGCCAAATTCCTCACCTTCGTCACGACCAGTCCTTCGAGCATCCGAGTCGCCGATGAGCCCCACGTGACGGGCGCCAATTGATGAATACAGGCCCCAGCTAGGCCCGCAGAATACTAGGGTTCGCTCTCCTGTAACGTAAACTAGAAGGAAGTTGGCACGGAAACTGCAAATACAAAGACAAAGTTTATTAACCCTTAAGGGTGGTCCTACAACCCATACAACACTCTTCGTATTGCATAGAGTAGCACAAAGAACTTGCGTACACGGTCCCCTTTTATACACAACAGAGGGGCTCATAAGTGGGTGGATACAACATGAGGCAAAAAGCATTACCTTTTATGGACATTTTCGATACAGAATCAATATGTGGGCGGAGTTAACACACTCCTAAGCCCGCGAAAACATGGTCAAGCAAGGACTAACAGATAACAGATGTGGTCAAGTCTGGACATGCGCCAGACGGACAAAGGAACTATTTATAGACTGTTACTAGGCAGATTACAAGAGCAACTAACACGAAGATAGGACTCTTCTCGTGCTGAGCACGTGGAGACATGACAGTACAAAATGGAGTCCGGACATTAGGCAACATAAGACGAAAGACATGGTTTAACTGGAGAGAATTCATGTCTTTAGTGAATGCTTAATCATATCGCCATTTTAGTTTTCAACACTCTCATAGGTTTGTGCTTCAGTGGTCATTTCTAATATGAAAGGGGTAGCGTGGCCATGTTTGGTACGTTTGTAATAGTAGTAATAAATCCTGCTTATTGGTGAAAGTGGATTTTTTTATTATTATTTGAGAAATGCCACTTTTAGAAGTAAAAAGAACAATTGATGGACAGAATAGAAAACAATATCATGCATTGACCCCAGTACAGAGATCTGTGCCTAAATCCATCATTTTTTTTGCTCACCATACCATTCCAGTTTGGACCCAGCCATATGCAAATCAGTCTTGACCCTGCGCCCCATGGGAACAGTTGTTTGCGTAGCACTTTTCGTCCTAAGTGGGATGGGTATGCCCAGACGTGGGTCCCTTGCTCACTGTGCCACTGGATTCAAGCTAACCTGGCTGATGAAGGGTAATACAGAGAAACTGGTCCCAGGATGCTTGTTTCCAGTCCAGGGAGGACCTGGCTTGGCAGTTAGGTCTGGACTTTTCCCATGAGGCACAGGGTCAAGACTGATTTGCATATGTCTGGGTCTTAACTGGGGTGGCATGGTGAGCAAAAGAACAATGGATTTAACCCAGATCTCTTGACTGGGGTGAATGTATGACTTATTCAGCATTCCGTCCATCATTTGTTTGCGTAGCACTTTTAGAAGTAGGCATTTCTGTGTGCTTATGACCTGGATGTGTATTCATCATCTGGTTTAGGCTGACAGAAGAAGGGGATGTGCATTCATTCTAGACAGTAACAAGGGGGGTTGAGGTGTGTCCTGTCTTTCCTGGGTTACTCAGCACTGGGTTGAATAGACCTTGGCTGCATTTACAGTGGTGAGATGAGTTTCCCTTGCACCTGAATAGGCCGGGTCTGCATGTAGAGTGGTGGGAGGAGTTGCACCTGAACCTGAATAGGGCTGTGCCTGACTTTCACAATGTTGTCTCCGCCCCCCTGGAGTGTGTCTGCAGCCAGGGCTTGGGATTAAATCGGGGTGTTGTGCACTTCTGAACATTGTTTGAGGGGCCCCTAGAACAAAGACTTGTGGCGTATAAGTACAGGGGCTGAGACCCCATATGTATAGACACTGCATAACCTGCTGCCTGTGTGGCTGAAATAAGGACTTCCACTTTGCTGTGAGGACCCTTGTGCTGGCCTGCCTGCCTGCATCCTGCTCGTGTACCCTCAGTGCTCTCTAAGGAGTGGTGTTATGCCCCCTATTCATGGTAAGCAGAGCGCAGGTTGAGTGCTTGATACCTCCATAGTGTGGGAGAAGCGCATCGTTTATTTGCCCTCAACTTAGCACCTGGAGAGTCATTTTTATTACCCTGGGCTCTTAGCCCTAAACCTAAGCTTTTGGAGCGCTTTCAGGGTGAGCTCTCCCTTTCTCCTGTGTGGCCAAACTGAAGCTGGAAGAAATCTCTGTTAGCCGGCACGGCCGCTCGGCAAGCGAGTCAGCGCGAAGGCGTCTATGGCGTTGCCAGGCGACCAACGTAGCCGGCCGGACTTACTGACATTGTCTGGCAACCCTTAGGAAGTAGGCAGGGACACATCGCCGTGGGAGGCCATCTGAGGAAGCAAGCCGGGAAGAGGAATCCCGGGATCCCTGGTGCGAGGTGGCGCAGGGCTCTCCCGTGGAGGCTGAAGCTTCGCCAGCACACCTCAGCCGCAAAGGAGGCCAAGAGAAAATGGAGGAATTCTGCCATTGACGCGCAGGAGGGACTGGCACGCCCCAGCCTGAGTCACGCTGCCTGGGTGAGGCAGTGGGATACCTGGGCACATCTCCTCGGAGGAAGCCATTTGTCCTAGGCAGGTCTCCTCACCAGTGGAGGCAGTCTGTCTTGCAGTGGCAGCCCCTCAGTGCAAGCGTGGGGTGCTGCACTCAAGTCCTCCACAGGGAAGGCCTGGCAAGGTCTCCCCACCAACTTCAGCTGCATGGGGCTCTGTATAAGGAGGGGAGGGGGCCAGTGAGTAGCATGGCAGAGTGGCCATGATCATCGCTCCATTACCGGTCCCGAGGGGCCCTGAATAAAAATGCATAAGGGTGCTTTCCAAACACCAGGAGAACTATCGCATTTATGCTAGGAGGCACACAAGAGCTTCTATGCCTGCACCTGGTGCATAGGTACTGCGTGTCCTCTAACAATAACACAAGGAGTGCTAACAAATAATCCTACTGCATTTTTATGTCCTGAGGGCAGGTATGATGTCATTTTATGCATTAATGCTATCAGGGAATTATTAGAGGTGTTTGCATTAGCCCACTGCTTCGGATTCAGGAGTTACATTGATGTGTACAGTGATGATGTTATTTGATGGCATGTGCAACTTATAAGTATTTACTTATTGCACTAATTGTGATGTTATGACACTTGCCCTATGGCAAAGTGAATTTAGAATCTATGTGACTTTATGCTAAAGTGATTCTATAATCTATGTGACATCATGACAAGTGCCTTGTGCCACAGTGATTTTTTGTGATTATGGTCTAATGTGTTTTATATGCAATACAAAGGATATTTTTATATAACCTTCTGTGAAGTCTCTTTTTGTGGTGTACCTAGTATGTCACTGGTGTGTGTGTGTGTTGTGCACACGCTCCAAGCTATCAAGGGGGTGAGCAGGGGTTATCTTGTGTGTGTAACTCCCTTACCCTGACTAGAGAGGTGGGTTCTGTGTGGCTTAGGTGAATACCCTAGTCAACTAGAAACCCCATTTCTAACACCCCCATTGTAGCACATTAGCTTCATAAGTTAACATGGGATTAATTTATTAAAGTGTAACTATGGATAGGAGTGAGCTAAAAAATATACTTCAAAGTATTAAAATTATAGTTAGAATAAATCCAACAACTTGTCAAGGTTAGATGTATTATAACTATTACAGAAAAGAAGTTATAGAACTTATAGAATTTGCTTTTCTGATCAATCAAAATCCTGTCTTCAAGCAGCCTCTTCTGATTGGCCAGCCTTTGACAGGCTGAGCCAAACTGATCTGATGAGGTGTGAAGTGACCAGCATGGAGACAAAGGACATCTGGTGAGAGGAGATCTGTAGCTGCAGAACAAAAGGCAGGATGGGGGTGGCGTAGCCAAACTGGTCATCAAAGAGGGGATGACAGTTAGGACATGGCAAATGCTCACCCCCACGTCCTGCACCTCAAGCCAAAGGGGACCCCAGTAATTGAATTAGCAGAGGGGCTGGAAGGGTAATTTTAGGGAATGTTAGCCATGCATGTGGGTTGGGTAGGCCAGATCTTAACCTCCAGGATAGAATTTCTCTATTTTGGATTTTGAAGTATAGTACCTTCTGGGACAAGAATATTTCACACTTTGGAGGAAGCTGTCATACTTCTGGGTGGCCCCCCATTGGTCAGGGGTCCCTCCCTGCTTGTCACCCAAGAGCACATAATAAATATGGGAGTGCTGCCCAGCAATTCAGATCCCTGACTTTAAAGTGCAAGAAGACGGACTGCCCTGCTGGGCCCTTGGACTGCACAAGAGATGACTGCACTCATAAGGACTGCACCGCTGCACACTTTGGTCTTCAGCCCAAGAAGGACTTTGTGTCGGGCTCTCACCTGGATCTTTTCGCAGGCGGGTTATGGACCATAACATAAGTTCTGAACTTCCCACAGGCAAAAAGACCCAACACAGTTAAGTCAAAACTGACCCACAGGGAAGAGAGTATGAAAGAGCCTGGTAATGTCACTGGGTTGTTACTCTGGTAATCCTCACACCTTTCTCTTTCATATGTCAAGTTATACAATAGCTGAATGTTTGATACTTCTGGTGTGAGCTTGGAAGATGGATTTTCTCTAAAGGAAAACTTGCAGATATCTCAGTAACAACCATATACCCACTTCATATATGTATTCATTTATATTTATGAGGCATTCTCTAGAAGACATTCAACCAGTTACTTCATTCCCCAACGGAGATTATAACATAAACAAAATACATAGAATAACATCTAAAATGCTTCAGTTGATTGTCATTAATGTCTGGGTGTTGCTTTATAGCAGAACATATGTGTGTATGCCTTTTAACTTTTAGGTTCCCTACAACAAGTCTTGAGAACGCAGAAATTGAAGAAAATCAGATGAGTAATGTAAACAGTTATTAAGCGCATAAGCGTGTTACCACACAGTACACTGTTGATGTCTTAAAGCATGCTGTACTTTCATATTTTAAATGTAGGTTACTGAGGTGATGTTTTTAAATGCTTTACCTGCCTGTCTCCTAAGTTAAGCCTGCCTGCTCGCAGCCAGCTCTGAAGGGGTGAGCAGGGGAATAATTTATTGAGAACTTGACTGGACTTTATATTGTGATTGTGGACGTATTACTTGTGGTAGGTATCTACCTACACCTAATAGTAAACCACGTTCCAATAGCATATGTTAATGTTTTGCAACCAAACTCGGTCGCAAAGTATTAATCATTTACAGACATCTAAAAGGAGGAGCTAATGGTTCTGTGGGCCTCTCCCTCCTCTTAAAGTTTTTTTTTATATTCACATAGAGGAAGGGGTCACTTTTGCAATTGGTTTACCACCTCCTTCAAAGTGTTGGTAAATTATCTATGTTTTATGAACGGATTTCTGTCTGAAAACATTGATACATAGCATACCAATTAGATATTTTAAAGGGATGCCTACAACACGCCCTTTCAAATACCGAATGAGGATCCATTTCGAAATCCATTTTACTCAGAAACCCTTTACCAAATTGTTAAATGCATTTGGTACACACAAAACAGAATTCTAGCATGTGAAAGCTCACTGATTTATAGATTTGGAGAATTTGTGAATGCTGAAATCTTTTCTACTGCTGGTCCTGAATTAGTACTAAATACAGACTTCGGGAATGATTACCTATAGTTTTAAAATGTTGAAAGTGTTTATCAATCACATGAAATCTGTGCATGAACCACATACTGGACTCACCTTTGTTCATAAATATGTAGCTCAAATTGTAGTCAGTACTCTTCAGTGAAATACAAACAGCCACAAATGCTTCAAGCTATGTCTATTGTTTTCTTGTAGTAGAACAAGGACATTGCTTCCTGGTGAAAGTACCCTGTTTGACCAACTGTGTTACTTGTTTCACAATGTTGTGATATTTAACTAGCTTCCAATACAGAGATTTGCTAAACTTGTACATGTTACATATATGATTCCATATTTTAGTACTGAAAAAGGGAAAAAGTGTCCAATTCTCTAGTACAATCAGTCACTGGTTCCCGCTTACCAACTATTTAGTTGATAGGCTACCAATTTTGCATCAGACCTACCGCATAGGGATCTAAACCCCAAATCCTACTGCTTTTATAATGATGAGTGAGGCTCTTTCAACTTGCAGCCAAATGGGCACAAACTAAGATTTTAGGGAGAGGATGTGGTGCAGCGACCAGAGCTGCCAACTCGGGAGCTGGGGATCTGGGTTCAAGTCTTGGCGTGACATCCTGTGATTCTGGACAAATCACTTAATCTCCCCGTGCTCATGGACAGCACCTGGATACCCTCACGGGTGATAATCAGAGCTATATAAATCTACAAACTAAAACTTAGTTCAGTCGGACAAGGCTGTTTGTAACTGACAGCAGTGCTTTCAGTGTGCTCAGTAAATGAGAGGCAATGAACGCAAGGCTTGCTCTAAAGCCCTGTGATTGATTGTGTGGATCCGCAGAGCAGATAATGAGAAACATGAGCACAAGGGAGCAAAGAGACCGGGAAGCTGCAGTGGGAGATGCAGCCAGAAGAGAAAGACGATTAGCAGCTGAAGAGTGGGGACCCAAGCAGTGGAGACGGAACAAGTATGGCACAAGTTGTGTCTAATTGCAGGAGGTAGAGAAAAGAGTTTGAGCATATCGCAAACCTTTAAGTGATCAAGGACTCAAAGTTCTCTCTTGCAAATTAACTATATTAGGTGAACAAAGGTGTCTTCTACACCACACAAAATCCATCTTTCTGCATCTAGAGTTCACTCGCAGGGTTCAGGCCACCATTTCATTGATCCTGTCACATTTTACTTTGAGGTAGTCCAATCTCTCACAAAACAAGCAGACGTGAAACTATCATCCAGGGAGACAAACTTATCATCTCTGATGATTCTTGGCACACCCACAGCAAGGACACCATCAGATTGCAGACTAAGCAGTGTATAAAATAAAAAAGAAGGCAGCAGGCCTTTTCCATCTATGCATCCATGATCTGGAACAACATCCCCACATCCATCAGCACTGCCCAACACTTCAATTTAGGAAAGAGTTGAAGGCTCACCTCTTTAAAGAACAAAACATCACAATGTGTTAACAGGCCACAAGAAAGGTTCCTCTCCTATTACTTGTTTTTAAACTTGTCTTCGACTGGCTAGGTTCACACTATAGAAATAGCCTATACATACATACAGAAACAAGCATTGGCATAGCCAATAGGTCTCGCCTTTGGAACCTTATAAGTGTTTAGTTATGCAGCACAATATCCCTGGTGCAACATCAACTGTTGCATGGCTAAACATTTATAAGGTCCCAAAGGCGAGACCTATTGGCTATGCCAATGATTGTTTCTTTTGCCCTCTGCATGGCTGATATAAGTTCAGTAAACTGTGTTATTAAAAAAAGAAACCTATTCCTCCCAATTTTATTTTCTAACAGACCTCCTGTACGGAGGCTCAGACTATTATCTGAAAAGCATTTCATTTTATTGAGACAGAAAAAGAACACGACCTGTTTGAAAAACATGGAGAGGCTCATAGACAAAGAGAGAGACAGAACATTATTAATTCTCTGTGTGGCAGACATTTCGGTTCAGGTCCCTGTTAATTGGTTTCCTTGTAGCATTCAACAACTCTTCTGCAAATCTCTACCATCGTATTACCCAGCAGTTCAAATACACTCTGTACCTGAGGGGAAAACAGCCTTTACATTTCCACAGAGCTGAAATAGTGACTATGTACCTGCGGCGCATCAGCAAACTAGTAGAAAAAAAGACAAACCGCACTGCAGGATGCCAGAAGAAAACAGATATTTATTGCCCCAGCAACTGAACTAGTGTACTAAAAACTAAACAATTTCTAGAATTTCCGCACTGTTATATTTTAAAGCCATGTTCATTTTTAAATTCGGTATGCTCTCCTTGTGTTTTTAGCACTCAAAAAGTTACTGAGGAGTCTGAACAACAAACCTCAAAAAGTTACTGAGGAGTCTGAACAACAAACCAATGACAAGCGCAGCCGCGAATGCAGCTGCTACGTCCCGCGAGTGGTGTGCGCGTGCTCGCGAGCCGGTGCTGGTAACAGCAAGCCTTAGGCCGGAAGTCAGTCCGGAGCGATTCCTAGAGGTCTGTTTTCCTAGTGCAACGCATGCGCGCTGCCTAGGCGAGACCCTAAAAAGATGCTTCAGAAACACCTGGTATTCCAAAGAGCTGTAAATACCGGCCTATAACTAAACAATTGGCCTACTCAGTCATTCGGTAATACGTATACATATGCAAGCGTGAATACATCCCCTACACCTTTCTAGGCTACATATTCATAATGACAAAAATGTAGCACGCCTGCACACCTCTCACACAATGTTCAAAGTGAGTCACAGAGGACACACTACACACCCAGGGCCCGATTCACAGAACTAACTTAAGACAAAATCCTAAACTTACTACCATTTTGGTATTCACAGAATGCACTTACTGCTTTTGGTATTCACAGAATGCACTTACTACTTTTGCTATTCACAGAATGGATTTACGACTACTAACTTTACGTCCGCACTCGGGCCGGAAATTCCGGCCCGGAGGCGGAGGTTCCAGCCCGGAGGCGGAGCTTCCGGCCCAGAGGCAGGGCTTCTGGGCCGGAGGCAGAGCTTCCGGCCCAGAGGTGGAGATTTTGGCCATGGCTAAATCTCCGCCACTGGCTGGAATCCCCACCTCCGGCCCGGAAGCTCGGCCTCCGGCCCGGAAGCCCCGCCTCCGGGCCGGAAGCTCCGCCCCTGGCCCGGAAGCTCCGTCTCTGGGCCGGAATTTCCATCCCGAGTGCGGACTTAAAGTTAGTAGTCGTAAATCCATTCTGTGAATACCAAAAGTAGTAAGTGCATTCTGTGAATACCAAAAGTAGTAAGTGCATTCTATGAATACCAAAAGTAGTACGTTTAGGATTTTGTCTTAAGTTAATTCTGTGAATCGGGCCCCCACTGTCTGACAGGCATGCAATTACCAGGATCTCCTCTTATACAACTGCATAGAAAGTGACTCCAGGGGAAAAAATGGAATGATGTACTATACTGTTAGAACCGGCGGTCTCTAGTTGGCAGAGGTATACACTTCTGACAAATAGGGACCAACCAACTCTAGTCAGGGCAAGGGGATTACACACTCAGATAACCCCTGCTACCCCCTTGGTAGCTTGGCAGAGCAGACAGGCTTATCTCAGAGGCAGTGTGTTAAGCATTTATGACCACATACAGTAATAAAGTGAATACACCACAGATGGACACGACACAGAAGTTATTATAAAAATAGTATTTTTATATAAGGCTTAGCACAAGACCAAATAACGACAAAAATATACCACAGTCTTAATAAATACTCTTTGGAAGGAAAAATAATAGTTCAAGTAAGGTTTCTTCTTGGCAAATAGTTCTTTAGCAACAAAATTAAGTATTCTTCTGAGCACAGTTCTTTGGCAACAAGGTAACCCCCACAGGAGTCACACGACGTCGAGTCTACAAGATTCCCAAGGTTCGGCATCGACCGCGAGGAGCGCTACGTCGAGCCTGGAGTTGCAACAGACCCCACAAGTACAGTACCTTGAGAAATGAAGAAAACGATGATCCACGGCGTCGAGATGTCGGCGCCGAGGTCGGTGTCGATTGTGCCTCGGAGTCGGGTCGATCTGTAGCGGCGTCGAGGGATGTCGGGCCGGAGCAGCGCTCACGGCGTCGAGAAGGGCGTCGAGTCGATGCGATCAGCAGCGGCGTCGGGACGGGGTCGCTTGGAGGTGGAGCCGATACTCACTCCTCACTGGCGTCGATACCGGCGTCGAGACGGGGTCACTTGGAGCCGGGGCCGATACCCACTGCTCACTGGCGTTGCTGCTGGCGTCGATCGGGCCCGGCGGCTGGCGTCGAAGGCTCGGGACACTGGAGCTGTTACTCACGATGTCGAGCTGGATTCGGCGGCGTCGGCGGCGTCGAGACTGCAGATTTTCCCTTGTGTACTGGAAACAACACTTTCCAGCAATTCAGCAATTCAGTAGATGGTGAAGTCCTTTGGCCCTGTGACTTCAACAGGAGACTGGCACTCTTCCAGCCCTTGGAGATTTCCTAGCAAGTGTTCAGAGAGTACACACCAAGTTCCTCTCTCCTTGTTCCTTGGCAAAAATAAAGAAGCAGCTTTCAGGTTCCTCCACAGCAAAACAGCACTCTGGCAGAAAGGGGAGGCAAGTCCTTAGATCAGCAGGCTTCTTGTCCTTGGTACAGGTTTCCTTGTCAGAAGTGATCTGAGTTCTTGGTTCAGGGGTCCTTCTCTTATACCCCATTTCTCCTATGTTCCCTTTGTCCAAGCAGAGAAATTCCCGCCATCTCAGGTTTGTTGTGGGTGTTGCCAGGCAGAGGCACCTGGCCTATTCACTGGGCAGGGCAGAGTCCTCAGCCGCCCAGCAGGAGGCGGAGCCAGTATTGTCACTGGCAGGAGCAGGGCTATCAGTCGCCCAGCAGGAGGTGGAGCCAGTATTGTGTCAGGCAGGGCAGGCTACTCTTCCCTCACTCTATGTGTAAATGCCTCATTCACCCCACACTGACTCATTCAGACCTCTGGAGCCACCCAGCCCCTGACACACACACCAAACCAGCAGAGACCGGTGGATAGTTGGACAAGAAAATAGCCACTTTCTAAAAGGGCTATTTTCAAACACAGAATCTAAAAACCATCCATCCTAAAGGGTGTGTTATTAAATTCTGAGTTCAGGGATACTAAACTCGACATGCTACCATGCTCCCTGAGTCAGATAGATTATAATGGAGTTCATAATCAGTCTGCCCAGTCTGGCCTATTGGAGGCAGGTAGCCCTTCAATAGTGAAAAACGAAAATGGCTGTAATTCACTATTAGGTCATGCCACACACATCAGGGCATGACCTACCTTTTACCAACAATGCACCCTGCCCTAGGGCCTACCATAGAGGTGTCTGAAATGTGGCAAAGTGAAGGTTTAGAGACTGGCAAGTAGGTTTCCTTGCCATGTCGACATGGCAGTCAGGGACTGCACGCAGGCTCTGCGGTGGCAGGCCTGAGACACATTTTACAAGCTGCTTCTGTGGGTGGCACAACCAATGCTGCAAGCCCACCAGCAGCAGTCAACTTACATGCCCTTGGCACACGCAGTGCACTAGACTAGGGACTGAACAGTAAGTCAACCAAGCCAATCATGGTAACACCAATCAATGTAACAATTTAACATAGGGAGCACTTGCACTGTGGCACTGATCAGCAGTGGCACAGTGCCCAAAGCAATAAACCAGCAAAAACATCGTAAACAGAGGAGGCAAACAGAAAAAAATGGAGGAGAGACTCATGCCAATGATGCCAGGTCTAACACGTGTCCCCTCCAGCTGAAATGTGGGGAGAACTACCCTTCACCCAGGGAGTCCTCATCACTAAGGCGGAAAAATCTGGACAGACCATCAGCATTGGCGTGATCTGTACCAGGGCGGTGTTCCACCGTAAAGTCCATCCCCTGTAGGGAAATGGACCACCTCAACAGCTTTGGGTTCTCACCCCTCATCTGCATTAACCATCTGAGGGGCCTGTGGTCTGTCTGAACCCGGAAGTGAGTCCCAAACAGGTAGGGTCTTAGCTTCTTCAGCGCCCAGACCACAGCAAATGCCTCACGCTCTATCGCACTCCACCTTTGTTCCCGGGGAAGTAACCTCCGGCTGATGAAGGCTACAGGTAAGTCTCGGCCCTCCTCATTCATCTGTGCTAGAACAGCCCCCACACCATGCTCTGAAGCGTCTGTCTGGACAATGAATTCTTTTGAAAAGTCGGGTGCCTGGAGGACCGGTGCTGTACACATTGCAGTTTTCAGGGTGTCAAAGGCGTTCTGACAGACGTCAGTCCAGATCACAAGTCTCGGCTGCTTCCTGGAAGTCAGCGAGGTCAAGGGGTGCACGATGTTGCCATACCCCTTGACAAACCTCCTGTAGTAACCCGTGAGACCCAAGAAGGCTCTCACCTGAGTCTGGGTTTTGGGCGGTTCCCAAGCCAGGATGGTATCTATCTTGGGTTGCAGGGGGGCCACCTTGCCGCTCCCTACTTGGTGCCCCAAGTACACCACTGAACCCTGCCCAATCTGGCACTTACTAGCCTTGATTGTGAGGCCTGCTCTGCGCAGGGCCAACAACACTTCCTGTAGGTGGCGCAAGTGTTCCTCCCAGCTGGCGCTGAACACTGCTATATCGTCCAGGTAGGCGGCGCTGAAATCCTCCAGCCCGGCCAATACCTGGTTAACCAACCTCTGGAATGTGGCAGGGGCATTCTTCATCCCAAAGGGCATCACACGGAACTGGTAGTGCCCATCTGGTGTGGAGAATGCAGACCTCTCTTTTGCCCCATCAGTCAAGGCGATCTGCCAGTACCCAGACGTTAGATCAAACGTACTAAGGTACCGGGCAGCCCCCAACCGATCGATGAGCTCATCAGCTCTGGGGATGGGGTGCGCGTCAGTCTTGGTGACTGAATTGAGTCCTCGGTAATCCACACAGAACCGAAGTTCTGGTGAAGCACCAGGCGCTGCAGCCTTTGGGACCAAGACCACTGGGCTGGCCCAAGGACTGCTAGAGGACTCAACCACCCCTAAGGCAAACATCTTGGAGACCTCCTCCTTGATATATGCTCTGACCTTTTCAGTCACCCTGTAGGCCTTGTGCCTCACAGGAGTGCTGTCCCCAGTGTCCACATCATGGATACACCACTGAGTGACACCAGGGATTAAGGAGAACAGATCAGGGAATTGTACCAACAGATGGCGACAATCTTGCTGCTGCTCAGGGGTCAGTGTGTCAGAGAGGACAACACCATCCACTGACCCATCTTTTTCTTTTGCACACAGGAGGTCAGGAAGAGGCTCACTCTCCTTCTCCATCCCAGCATCTGTGGCAAGGAGCATGCCCACTTCGGACCTTTCTAAGTGGGGCTTTAACCGGTTGACATGCAGGACCCTTAAGGGGTTCCTGGGAGACTTCAAGTCCACCAAGTAGGTGACATCGCTCTTTTTCTCCACAACCTCAAATGGTCCAGTCCACCTGTCCTTGAGCGCACAAGGTTCCACAGGGGCCATGACCCAATCTTTCTGACCAGGTTGAAGCTCAACCAGAGTGGCATTCTGATCGTACCACCGCTTCATCTCTTCCTGGCTGGCCTCCAGATTTGCCTGAGCAAGATCTCTGAAGCGCCGAGTCTGGTTCCTAAAGGCCAGCATGTAACTATATACATCCTGGGGAGGTTTCCTGGGAGATTGCTCCCAGCCTTCTTTAACCAGACTCAAAGGTCCTCTTACCGGGTGACCATACAAAAGCTCAAATGGGCTGAACCCTGTGGCACCTCACGGTAAGCAAACAGCAGGCATGGCAAGAGGACGTCCCATTTACGCCTCATTGGTTCTTCAAGACCCATGATCATGCCTTTTAGGGTCCGGTTGAAACTCTCAACCAGCCCATTACCTTGAGGGTGGTAAGGAGTGGTAAACTTGTAGGTTACCCCACACTCCTTCCACAGAGACTTCATATAATTCAAAATGAAGTTGGTGCCCCGGTCTGACACCACCTCTCTGGGGAACCCCATGCGGGAGAAAACACCCATCAGTGCCAGTCCCACCACGGGGGCCGTCACTGTGCGGAGAGGGATGGCTTCCGGGTACCGGGTGGCATGGTCCACCAAGACCAGGATAAACTTGTTGCCCATGGCTGTCTTGGGGTCCAGTGGCCCCACAATGTCAATTCCCACTCGCTCAAAGGGGGTACTGACGACGGGAAAAGGTTGGAGGGGAGCCTTCTGCTTCCGCCCACTTTTCCCACTTGCCTGGCAAGTTTGACAGGTCCTACAATGGATATCTGAATCCCTTCTCATCTGGGGCCAATAAAAATGGGTGACAAGCCTGTCATAGGTCTTGTCCTGCCCCAGATGTCCAGCTAACGGAACGTCATGAGCCAACCCCAGTAGGAAGGCTCTGAAGCGCTGGGGTACCACCAGCACACGGGCTGACCCAGGCTCAGCAGCCTTAGGCTCGCTATACAGGAGGTCGTTCTCCCACTAGATCCAATGTGATCCTGACTGATCACCTGTCATTTGGGCTGAGGCCTACTGCCTCATACCCACAAGAGAAGGGCACACTTTCTGTTCAGCACAAAATTCCTCCCTGGAGGGACCACCATCCTGCTGCCAATGGGTCAGCTCGGGCAGGTCTCCCAGTTCGGCCACTTTTTCTCCTGTCGGTTCCAGGGCATCCCCCTCAGGGTCTGCTCCCTCCTGGACCACGGGAACGATGGGGGACGGTTTCCCACGCCCCCTGCCTCTTCTCTTCACGGTTGGGACCTGGGCCATACTTTCAGGCTCCAGGGCCCCATCAACACCCTTACTAACTGACATGGACCGGGTGGTCGCACACACCCACTCAGGCAGACCCAACATTTCCAGATGCGATTTTCTCTCCACCTTAGCCCAAGGGGAGTCCTCCAAATCATTGCCCAAGAGACAATCAACAGGCATGGCGGGCCTCACAGCAACCTGAAGAGTACCTGAGACCCCCCCCCCACTCAAAGGGAACTTGAGCTACCTCACACTTACTCTGTGAGTTGTCAGCAGCTACAACGGGGTAGAATGCATGAGGGACCACCTGCTCTCTGGACACCAAGTGACACTTGACAGCTGTCACACTCGCTCCGGTGTCTCTGAGAGCTTCCACCCTATGGCCATTAATGGTCACCCACTGCCTATATTTCTTAGTGTTACTAGGCAGAGGGGTTGGAGGGACCATTTCCACGTCTCCTAAAGAGACCAGGGACATTTCTGCGGGACCCCACCCACCGGGGGCACCCATCTCATTCCCTCCCAGGGCTACACTCGTCACCTGACGAGGGGGTGCACGTGGTGGTGCATTGGAATCCTTCATGGGACACTGGGGATCATAATAACGGTGTCCCACCTGCTTACAAGCGTAGCAGGTCATGGGGCCCCTTGGAACAGGTTTACCTGTCGGGGCCTCTGGCTTCTTTCCAGGGGGAGGCTGGGAACCCTTCCCTTGGTTCCCTTGGGGATTACTTTGGGGCCCTTTCTGGAACTCCCTCTGTTTACCCCTGTCCCCCCCACTCTTCTGCTGGGGACCCTGCCCACCTTTGGCTGAGTCTCCCACTGGACCCTTGTGGACCCTGGTACTGACCCAGCGGTCCGCCTCCTCAGCAAGTTTTCTAGGGTTAGATATCTTGCTATCAATAAGGTGCTGGCGTAGCTCTGGAAAACAGTTATTAGACAAGTGCTCCCAAGCAAACAAATCATAAAGAGCATCATAACTATCCACCTTGCTACCCTTTACCCAACCATCCATGGTTCTGCAAAAAAAAGACACATATTCAACCCACGTAGTACCAGGCAACTTCTTACATTCTCTAAAGGTTTGTCTGTACTTTTCTGGGGTTAAGCCATATCTCAGCATTAAAGCATTTTTCATATGAGTATAAGACGCCCTTTCCTCTTCAGGCATGCTCAACAAGGTATCTCTCCCTTCATTTGTAAAGCGGCTCCACAACCCCGTTCCCCAATCTTTCTCAGGGACCCGGTGGGCCAACAATGCTAACTCATACGCTTTAAACCATTAGCTAATATCTTCATTCTTACTGTAATCTTTGATCACATCTTTAGGGAAATAAAACCTACTTTCTGCAGGCATAGATGGAGCGCTGCCACCAGAGGGATTCAACTCTAAACTCTTTTCTTTATGTTCCATCTCCCTCAACATCTTCTCACGTTCAAATGCTAACTTCTCTCTCTCAAACTCTAATCTTTTGCTCTCCATTTCAGCTTCCCTTTTGCTTCTTGCATTCTCTAATTCCAACTGCCCTCCTAATTTAAGTTTTGCCATCTCTAACTTGTATTCCCTCTCCTTCTCCCTGTCTTCCAACTCTTCAGGAGAAAGGCTCTTAGAGGAAACACTGCTGCCGGGAGATGACACGTGCCCATTCAGGTTCTCTTCCTCTTCCGGTACCACCCCCGGATCAGAGGGATCTCTGGCCTCTAACCAGGCCTTCAGCGCTTTAAGGAAGTCGTCTCTCACTCTGAGACCTGTGGTAGGAACTTTAAACTGCTTGCAAAATTGCTCTAGCTCCTTTTTCTTGTACTTATTTATCAATTTCTTATCAAATTCCTCCACAACAATAAGAGAAGGGGCAGCAGCTCCGGCATCCTCCATGGTCAAAACTGGCAGTGTTTAAAAAATAAGCTCCAGGAAAGCAGAGAACAAAAATAGAATATCCTACCAAAACAGATTGTGGCTGTGTTATGGTCTGCTTTCACTATGTAGCGTACACTAATCACTGCACATGAGTCATAAATGCAAAGTTCAATCCTCACCGCTGACCACCAATGTTAGAACCGGCGGTCTCTAGTTGGCAGAGGTATACACTTCTGACAAATAGGGACCAACCAACTCTAGTCAGGGCAAGGGGATTACACACTCAGATAACCCCTGCTACCCCCTTGGTAGCTTGGCAGAGCAGACAGGCTTATCTCAGAGGCAGTGTGTTAAGCATTTATGACCACATACAGTAATAAAGTGAATACACTACAGATGGACACGACACAGAAGTTATTATAAAAATAGTATTTTTATATAAGGCTTAGCACAAGACCAAATAACGACAAAAATATACCACAGTCTTAATAAATACTCTTTGGAAGGAAAAATAATAGTTCAAGTAAGGTTTCTTCTTGGCAAATAGTTCTCTAGCAACAAAATTAAGTATTCTTCTGAGCACAGTTCTTTGGCAACAAGGTAACCCCCACAGGAGTCACACGACGTCGAGTCTACAAGATTCCCAAGGTTCGGCGTCGACCGCGAGGAGCGCTACGTCGAGCCTGGAGTTGCAACAGACCCCACAAGTACAGTACCTTGAGAAATGAAGAAAACGATGATCCACGGCGTCGAGATGTCGGCGCCGAGGTCGGTGTCGATCGTGCCTCGGAGTCGGGTCGATCTGTAGCGGCGTCGAGGGATGTCGGGCCGGAGCAGCGCTCACGGCGTCGAGAAGGGCGTTGAGTCGATGCGATCAGGAGCTGCGTCGGGACGGGGTCGCTTGGAGGTGGAGCCGATACTCACTTCTCACTGGCGTCGATACCGGCGTCGAGACGGGGTCACTTGGAGCCGGGGCCGATACCCACTGCTCACTGGCGTTGCTGCTGGCGTCGATCGGGCCTGGCGGCCGGCGTCGAAGGCTCGGGACACTGGAGCCATTACTCACGATGTCGAGCTGGATTCGGCGGCGTCGGCGGCGTCGAGACTGCAGATTTCCCCTTGTGTACTGGAAACAACACTTTCCAGCAATTCAGCAATTCAGTAGATGGTGAAGTCCTTTGGCCCTGTGACTTCAACAGGAGACTGGCACTCTTCCAGCCCTTGGAGATTTCCTAGCAAGTGTTCAGAGAGTACACACCAAGTTCCTCTCTCCTTGTTCCTTGGCATAAATAAAGAAGCAGCTTTCAGGTTCCTCCACAGCAAAACAGCACTCTGGCAGAAAGGGGAGGCAAGTCCTTAGATCAGCAGGCTTCTTGTCCTTGGTACAGGTTTCCTTGTCAGAAGTGATCTGAGTTCTTGGTTCAGGGGTCCTTCTCTTATACCCCATTTCTCCTATGATCCCTTGGTCCAAGCAGAGAAATTCCCCCCATCTCAGGTTCGTTGTGGGTGTTGCCAGGCAGAGGCACCTGGCCTATTCACTGGGCAGGGCAGAGTCCTCAGCCGCCCAGCAGGAGGCGGAGCCAGTATTGTCACTGGCAGGAGCAGGGCTATCAGTCGCCCAGCAGGAGGTGGAGCCAGTATTGTGTCAGGCAGGGCAGGCTACTCTTCCCTCACTGTGTAAATGCCTCATTCACCCCACACTGACTCATTCAGACCTCTGAAGCCACCCAGCCCCTGACACACACACCAAACCAGCAGAGACCGGTGGATAGTTGGACAAGAAAATAGCCACTTTCTAAAAGGGCTATTTTCAAACACAGAATCTAAAAACCATCCATCCTAAAGGGTGTGTTATTAAATTCTGAGTTCAGGGATACTAAACTCGACATGCTACCATGCTCCCTGAGTCAGATAGATTATAATGGAGTTAATAATCAGTCTGCCCAGTCTGGCCTATTGGAGGCAGGTAGCCCTTCAATAGTGAAAAACGAAAATGGCAGTAATTCACTATTAGGTCATGCCACACACATCAGGGCATGTCAGACCTTTTACCAACAATGCACCCTGCCCTAGGGCCAACCATAGAGGTGTCTGAAATGTGGCAAAGTGAAGGTTTAGAGACTGGCAAGTAGGTTTCCTTGCCATGTCGACATGGCAGCCAGGGACTGCACGCAGGCTCTGCGGTGGCAGGCCTGAGACACATTTTACAAGCTGCTTCTGTGGGTGGCACAACCAGTGCTGCAAGCCCACCAGCAGCAGTTAACTTACATGCCCTTGGCACACGCAGTGCACTAGACTAGGGACTGAACAGTAAGTCAACCAAGCCAATCATGGTAACACCAATCAATGTAACAATTTAACATAGGGAGCACTTGCACTGTGGCACTGATCAGCAGTGGCACAGTGCCCAAAGCAATAAACCAGCAAAAACATCGTAAACAGAGGAGGCAAACAGAAAAAAATGGAGGAGAGACTCATGCCAATGATGCCAGGTCTAACATATACGTATGCAAACTATAATAGTGTGGTACAGTGAGTGAGAGAAGCATCAATGTAAAGGGACACAAGGAGAAGTAGTTGCTCACTGCAAACAGCCCACCTTTGAGGCACTAGAAGAGTAGGACGTATGGTACTAAAGGTTGCAGAGTATCTGGTATACAAATGTAATAATTAGGCTGGATGAAAGCTTTTGGAAGAGCGACGCATAAGAAGGTCAAAAGGCGTAGGATTTCATCTGTAATGAAGCTCAGCATGAGATAGCCCTAGGCCATCCTCTGATGGGTGGCTGTGGGACAGAGAGTTGGGTGTGCTTCTGAGAAACGCGATTTTGTTTTGTTTTTACCATTGAAAGTGCTATTTACGTTTACTGAACGAGTGTATGGAGTTCATTTCACCTGAAAAGTGGATAAAACCAACATGAGCAAGAATAAATAAAAAAAGAGCAACACCAAGGAGTATTTTCAGTTTCAGCTAAACCTCTGGGAGAAGGGAAAGTAAAATAGGGAAAACAGTAAATCATTTCTCTACTCGTTTACATATTTTTAGACATGAATTGTAACACTGGATTCAAGGTGCACGTTTCTCAAATGCATAGGCCATGTACATTTCTCCAGCATACCCCCAAGGTGTGCAGGGCTACAAAAAATCCATTAGATTTCAATCCTGAATGCCATGGTTTGCTTTTAAGCGCGGCCATTTGTAATAACAAGCACCAACCACCCCCAGGAAGTCCTGCAACTGGGATCATTTTTCAGTGTCAGAACTGACCCAGCGCGGGGATTGCTCATTTGGCATAGGCAAGGTGGGAATTTTTTGACTGTTTGCATTTTTAAAAGGTGTTGTGTAATTTAAAATCGACTAGAATTTCATTGAGAATTGATTAGATTTGTATATTCGTATTTGAAAACGTAATGGAAATATGTACATATCTGTAGATTAGATACATTATGAAAACAAATAAATGACCTCACTTAAAGGCCTACACAGCCATGGAAATGAAAGCAAACAATTTTGCAGGTATTTTTAGCACTGCACCAATGAGGATTTGAGCACAAATAGCATCCCTCTTGCTCTCACTCGCCTATGGTGTACACTAACTACATAACTTGCGTGTAAATAGTCAATAACGCTACTGGTAATTCTTATGAGTGCACTGATCAGTTATTTGGTGCAAAAATGGAATAACACTCAATATAGTTTTTGTTTGCCAGTTAGTAACCAGGCTTCTACCAAAACGATTTTGGAGTTCAAAGAGGGGGATGTGCATAGTTCTATGCAAGTAACCTTTGTGTGTGTCTCGCAAAACTATGAAAATATGTTAAGGTCACAAAGTTCATTGACTTGGGCTTTCCTATGAAAAGTGGAATTTTCACGAAGCTCTATTAACATATAGTCCATTTCCAATAATTAGCAGGCCAGTGTATAACGTGCTTATCACACTTGAGTGATGGATCACGAAAAAAAACGAGTTACTTACCTGTACACTATGGTTCTCCAGTATTATCTTTCATAGATTCACATGCTTGTATCTTCCCCGTCGTCATGGTGGGAGTCTCACGGTAACAGAATGACCACAGCAGTATTAGAAAAAACTACATAGCAAAATCCCATAGGGAATCATCTTATTTGGTAACCAAACCTCATCATTATTTGGACCAAGACTCAGCCAATCGCATGCCAGCCCTGACATCACACTCCCCAGCAGAGCCTTCCTGCCTCAGATTTCCAGCCCCGAGTGCGAGACTAAAATACATCTAGAGACAATGAGTTTCTGCCTGAGAAATGGGGAGGTGGGCGGGCCGCATGTGAATCTATGAAAGATAATACTGGAGAACCATAGTGTACAGGTAAGTAACTAGTTTTTTCTCCAGTATTCAATCTTTCATAGATTCACATGCTTGTATCAGAATAGCAAGCAGTACTTATCCCAAATTGCATTTCCAGGCTAGAACCCCCAATAAACAGTGGGCTCTGCTTCTTTGTATAGAATGTTAACATACATTACAGTTTTCAAAATATTTGTCTAAATATTCATATACATATATTTCTATATATACACCTCCAAATACTCTATGATAAATACCTTAATGAAATAGATGCCGTAGAACGGACTGTCCCACTGCTGCATCCTTTTTCCATACCGTGTCCAGACAATACTATCTAGTGAAGGTGTGCACATTTTTCCATGTCGCAGCTCGACAAATATCTGGCAATGACACCCCTGCGAATAGAGCTGTATAAGTTGCCATCTTCCTTGTGGAGTGCGCACGTACGTTGGCTTGCAAAGGTTTTCCAGCTTTGACATGACACAAGGAGATCGCCGAAGTTATCCACCTTGAGATACTAGATCTGGAGAGTGCCAAACCTTTCCTGGGGCCAGAAAAGGCTACAAAGAGTTGATTTGTCTTTCTGAACGGTTTCGTCTTATCGATGTAAAATTTCAGACATCGTTTAATGTCCAAAGAGTGTAGAGCTCTTTCTGCCGATGTTGAAGGGTCTTTAAAAAATGTAGGCAAAACCACTGGTTCATTCAGATGAAAGCTGGAGGGGACTTTAGGAATAAACTTGGGGTTTGTTTTCAGAATAACTCTGTCCTGCCTGAATTGAAGGAATGGTTCCGCAATTGAAAAAGCTTGGATCTCGCTGACCCTTCTTGCCGACGTGAGCGCTAATAGCAACGCTGTCTTCCATGAGATAAATTGTAAATCTGCCTTATGTATTGGTTTAAATGGCGGTTTCATTAGCAGTGCAAGAACCGTATTAAGCTGCCACGGAACCACTGGTCTTTGAACTGGAGGGAACATTCTGAAAAGCCCTTTGAGAAATTCTCTAATAACTCTTTGGGACTAAAGCGATGGTTGGTCAGGAACTCTTGTGTACGTTGAAATAGCGGCCAAGTGTACTTTTATAGACATATGAGAGAGTCCAGATTTGGCCAACGTTAACAGATATGGAAGAATTTGATTGGAAGAGACTTGAAACGGATGTAGATCCTTAGATGCACACCAATGACAACATCTTTTCCATTTAGCCGAATATGTTTTGTTTGTAGACATTGCTCGAGATCGTGACAGAACCTCTCTGCACTCTTGAGGGATCTTTAACAGTTGGAACTCATGTTCGTGAGGTTCCATGCTGACAAGTTCAGTGATTTCAAATTTGGATGCAGTATCTGGCCGCCGTTCATAGTTATTAGATCCTGCACTAATGGAAACTGTATCCTGGGTTTCACTGAGAGTCTGAGAAGTTCCGAGAACCACGCTTGTCTCGGCCATGCTGGGACAATTAGAATCAGATGGCACGGCTCTGATTTAATCTTTCTCAAGACCTTCGATATTAGAGGAAAGGGGGGAAATGCATACGCAAACATCCCCGTCCAGCACATCTGTAGCGCATTGCCCCACGACCCTTTCTGCGCAAACCTGCTTGCAAAGTTTTTGCATTTTGAATTGTGGCGATCCGCGAACAGGTCTAACTTTGGAGTGCCCCATCTCTTGAATACTTTGAAAAGTTGCTTTTGGTTCAGTTCCCACTCGTGAGACATCTTGGATGATCTGCTCAGAATATCTGCTCTTGTGTTGTCTGCCCCTGCAATGTGTTGTACTTGGAGCGAAATGTTGTGATTCAGAAGCCACTTCCAAATTTCTTGTGCTTGCTTCGACAATATTTTTGATTTTGTACCCCCTTGTTTTAGAAGGTAAAACATGGAAGTTGAGCTGTGTGTCTTCACAAGTACTGTTGAACCGCGAATCCTGGGAAGAAATGCTTTTAGGCCCAAGAAAACAGCCCTTAGTTCCAGCAAGTTGATGTGGAGCTGCGTTTCGCACTTTGACCAGTGACCCTGAATTTAGAGCTCCTGCAGATGCGCTCCCCAACCTTGAAGAGAAGCATCCATCATCATTACGAAACTGTAGCTCTGTGGTACGAAAGTCAGTCCTTCCGCTAAATGATCTCTAATCTTCCACCATGACAGGGCCTTTAGGATCTGAGGAGTGATAACTATTCGATGTTCGAAGGATCCCTGCGACTGAATCCATTGATGGTCTAGCAGTTCTTGGATAGGTCTCATGTGGAGTCTGCAATTGGGAAGTAGGGGGATACAAGTGGACATCATCCGCAACAACGATTTGTAGGTTCTTACTGAAACTGACTTTTTTATTTGCAAATGCGTCGTCAGCTTTATGATCTTTTGAATACTTTCCTCTGAAGGATAAGCCTTCGCCTCCTTCGTGCAAATGAGAGCTCCTAGAAATTGAAGGGACTGCGATGGCCTGAGATGTGATTTTTCTAGGTTGACTCTGAGACCTAGGTGATTGAAAAGGTTCATGCAAACTTGAAGAGAATGTTGGGCTTCCCTGAACGAACCACCTTTTATGAGCCAATCGTCTAGATAAGAGAAAATTTGGTGACCTTGAAGTCTTAGGTGTGCTGCTACTGGCGCCATACACTTCGTAAAGATTCTCGGCGCTGACTTTAGGCCGAAAGGCAATACTTTGAATTGATAATGGCGCCCCGCCACCATGAAGCGCAGAAATTTCTGTGATTTATATGGATTGGGACGTGAAAATTAGCATCTAAGAGGTCCAGGGATGCCAAATAATTTCCTTTGCCAATCAGAAGGAGTATTTCCTGCAGCGATAGCATTCGAAATGATTTCTTTTGGATGAATTTGTTGAGACCTCTCAGGTCCATTACCTGCCTCCATTTTGATGTGTCTTTTTTCCTTATTAGAAAGAAATGCGAATAAAAGCCTTTCCCTCGTTGAAGTTGCGGAACTTCTTCTATTGCTTCTTTCTGTAGTAGAGCTAAAACTTCTCCCTTGAGGGCTGATAGATGTTCTTGTCTCCTGTGTAGAGGAGGCTGATTTGGAGGCTTTTGTTCGAACTCCAGGGTGTGGCCATGTTAAATCACATCCAAAACCCATCTGTCTGTTGTTATCGACAGCCAAGCTGGATAAAATGAAGACAGGTAATGATTGCTGCTTCTTGAACAAGTGGCGGGTGCCTCGACAAAGTCATTGTCGTCGATTGGATTGTTGCGATTTGCCTCTCGCAGATGATCTCCCTCTGGACTGTTGCTGATAAGTATTTGCTGAACGAAATTGTTGATTATTTGAGTATTGGCGATATCCCTGCTGATTGTATTGCTGATATCTATTTGATTGAAAAGAAGACCTTTGCGTGAATTGTCCCCTGGATCCTCTCCTCCGAAAGGACTGGAACCTGCCCTGTTGAAGAGATCCTAGCGCACGCGCTGTATCCGTGTCAGTTTTAATACTTTGGAGGGCATCATCCACATGCTTTCCGAATAAGTTCTCTCCGTCAAATGGCATGTCCACTATTTTAGCTTGCACCTCTGGTCTAAAAGAAGTGGCTTTAAGCCATCCTTGTCTTCGCAGGGCCACTGCACCTGCCATTTTTCTGAACGCCACTGAGGACAAATCCATAGCGATGTCTATGGATTCCGAGGCCGCCCTAGCCCCATCCTGCAAAATAGCAGCCGCTTCTTCTTTTTTTATCCTCTGCAGATGAGCTAGCAATGGTGCTATATCAGACCACATCTACCTATTGAATCTGCTGATGAGGGCTAACGCATTCGAGGCCTTTATGGAAGACGCTGCCATCACAGCAAAACGCTTCCCTGCACCATCCATTCGCCTCCCCTCTTTATCCGGGGGCACTGCTGATGTAGAAACCGGATTTTTGGAGTGCCTTTGGGCGGCCTGCATCACCACAGATTCCGGTCGTGGATGTCCAATTAAACAGGCCGGAGAAGATTCTGGGTCTCTATATTTCTTCTCTATCCGAGGAACTGAAGCAGCCACTGAAGCCGGGTTCCTCATTATTTTTAATCCTTCCTCCCAAATGTGAGCGATTATTGGTATGGATCTAATAGTTTTCCGTGAATCCTCCTTGAAGTCATAGAGGAAACATTCGGCTCTTGCACTGGAAGTGGAAGCTCAAATCTTTTTGACGCTTTCTCCATGATATCATGGAAACCTCCTATATCTAGTGGTGGGGAATGCGCCGGTGACGGAGATGGAGACGGAGTAGTTGGAGGAATATATTGGTCCCATTTATCGCCAACCTGAGTATCTTGAAGAAGTTCTCCTTCTTCTGGTTGATCCGCGTCACTTTCCTCCAAATCGTCTCTAATTGTCACAATCGGAGGAGATTGAATTTTCTGAGATGTAGTTTTGGGAGAGGAATGAGGTGGTTGCACCTGTGCAGGCTTATCTGAAGTTTTTGACGCTTGGGTGTTAGCTTCAGGAAAACGCCGATAATAATCATTTATCATAAGCCGCAAGTCAGTTACTAAGGAAATCGGCATCGAGATAGTGTTCTCTCTAAGATCAGGCTGAGGTTCTTCCTCTTCTTCGTAGTCATATGACTGCTGAAATGACTCATACCTCCTTGAATCCTGTGTTGGACGATCTTGGAAAGAGAAGACTTCCTGAACCTCCTGATATTCTTCATCGTCAGTCTCCTGGCTCTTAATCTGAAGTTGGGACGGACTATACGCCACTCCTGAAGACTCTTAATCTTCTGACTGCAATTCAAGCAGGTTAGATAGAGGAAGCGGAGAAATCTTAGTCCAGGCCGTCAAATCTGATGATTTTGTTTTCTTCGTCGACGAGCCCGTCGACGATGGAATAGATCTTGAAGCTATTGTCTTTGCTTTTGGAGACTTAAAAGATGCCGTCGACGGAGCTCCGGTCGACGGAGATCTCGTCGATGTGGAAAGCTGAATTATCGTCGACGAAGTGGTCGGCGACTAAGTCATCGTCGACGAAGTCGTCGACGCTGTCGCTGACGATGGGGTCGTCGACGAGTTCGAAACTGGCCTCCCCGTCGACGGGATCGTCGACGAGCCTTTCTTCGACGACGATGTCTTAGTCGTCGCCGAAATGGTAGTCGTCGACGGAGTCGACGGTGCCGTCGACGGTTTTACTGAAATCAAAGCCGTCGACGCCCCAATTTTCGTCGACGGAGCTGAGGAGACTTCTCTAGACTCTGTTGATTTTTTGAGAGGAGCATGAGGAAGTGAAGACGAAGAAGCCTCTTTGCCTTTTGTCTTTTGCTTTTTAAGTTCTGTGGTATCTTCAGAAGCAGAAGACTTCCTCTTTTTTGATGATTTAGGTTCCTCTTCAGAGTCAGATTCTGAAGTGACCTTCTTCTTTTGAAGCCACTGTCAGGAAGCAGGGACCGCACGCCTGCATTGCCTACAAACCCCAGCATGCCCGAGGTCCAGAGGGGGAGGAGTCACGATTACAAAAACGACGAGACGCATCCGTGACGCTGTGCGTAATTCCAGGAAGCACGTCCGTCATCGAGCCTGATGAGGAAGCGCCCCAGCACTGGCGTTCTACCGCCGAGAGGAGAATGGGATCCGTTGGTCCCGTAGCAGCGCGAGGCAACGAGTCAGTGGGCTTCTAGGCGACAGGCAGGCTGGCTTTCCCCTAACGACCGAGAAAGTATCGGAGGACTTCATTGTGGAGTGAGAGATAAGTGCACCACCCTCCCTGACGGTGGGAGGACTGTCTTAGACCCATAGCCCCGGCTCCGAATCTTGGGAGCATGTTAGTTTGGTACTACGGTGATATGTAGCTCAACAGAGGGCGCCGTTACTTGAGCGCTGTTGCGCTGTCCAAGGGGGCAGAGACCCCGCCTGTAACCCTTCACGCCAAGCTCCCGCTATCAAGAGGGGGGATTTGACCAGCGTGTTTGATTACTTTGATAGACTGTTAAATACGAGTGGTACATACCGCGTTTTGAGAGACTTCCGTAATGGATAGTAAAGAGTGACACTGCTAGAACACATATCAGCCCATCAGAATTAGTCCTTACGATAGTAGGGAATTTTCCTTAGGTCTCAGCTCCATACACCTATTCAAAGAGTACGAAGGAGATGAGAGAGGGAGCACCCTCTTGCCAATGCTATGTTCTCATGCCATGAATGAATGATGTCCCTCTTGCCAATGCTATGTTCTCATGCCATTAATGAATGATGTATCTTGGTGTATTCATGAATTCTTTGTCTGTACGCTTATGATGGAATATTGTGGAGGACAGAGTACCCTTCAAGATGTATAGCCCATAGACGGGTCTGAGGTTAGCGAGAATTCATGAGAGTAGCATGATGTGCCTATAGGTTTTGTTTGCTTTGTGTATTTTTCTTTACAGGTTCTACTCCCCGCTGTTCCCTTCCTTCCCTTCCCTCGCTTGATCGCCCTAAATCCTCCGTGCCATTAGTGCAGGAGTTGGGGATATCAAGAGGTGGATACCATATAGCATCGCTCGAATCCTGAGGAGTACTGGACTGTGGACGGAACGTGACAGCCACAACAGAAGTTGTGCCTCCCTGTCACGCAGGGTTTTCGCAGAAGAGGTTCTGCAATGCTTACAGTCTTTAGGCACATGTTTTGGGTGCAGACAATATAAGCAGTCCTTGTAGGGGTCTTCAGAAAACAATCTAGGTTTTCCACAGGATCTGCAGGGCCTGAAGAGCCTCTTTTTAGAGCTTTCAGCCATAGTAAGCAAAAATATGAAGCACAGTACCTCAATCCAGTAAAGAGAATGACCTTCCAGATGAACAAGAGGTCAAAAGTTCACACAGGAAAAAAACGAAGCAAGGCTCAGGGAGACTCCTCCTCACACGAAGGCGGTTGGAAATCTGAGGCAGGAAGGCTCTGCTGGGGAGTGTGATGTCAGGGCTGGCAGCCGATTGGCTGAGTCTTGGTCCAAATAATGATGAGGTTTGGTTACCAAATAAGATGATTCCCTATGGGATTTTGCTATGCAGTTTTTTCTAATACTGCTGTGGTCATTCTGTTACCGTGAGACTCCCACCATGACGACGGGGAAGATACAAGCATGTGAATCTATGAAAGATTGAATACTGGAGAAAAGCAATGAAAGTCCTGCACCAACGTACAACATATTTTGTAGTGAAGATATATTGGGAAACTCGCTGAGGCACTTGAAGATGAATAATCCGAAACTACACGAAACTTTACTTGCATCATAAAAACTTTGCACCCTCCCATTCGTAAAGTTGTCACACCATGTATTATTACATACTACAGATGCTTACTTTGCCCATACTGAAGACCTTGCGGCAAGGGCAGCAGATAACTTCACATATAACAACAGTGTGGACTAGAACAAAGGAGGGCGGTGCTGTGAGTATTTTTCTTCGATCTTCAGGTGCGGTATGAATAGTGAGTTGTTTAGGCAGTTCCACAAAGCTAGCAAATTTGAACTGAGTTTGAGTCTTGCATGAAGGTTATTCTAGCTATTGGAAGTGTGTCTGAGAATGCCTGGTTGGGTGTGTGTGATTTATACTGGTGTTGTATACCCACGTATGCTATATGTGATGGTTTGAGACAAACCATAAGCAAAAGACACATAATTGATCGACGGAATGCATAACAAATTAAAACATTCACCCCCAGTCAAGAGATCTGGGTTAAATCCATCATTCTTTTGCTCACCATGCCACCCCAGTTTAGACCTGACCATATGCAAATCAGTCTTGAACCTGTGCCTCATGGGAACAGTCCAGCCCGAACTGCCAAGCCAGGTTCTCCCTGGACCGGAAACAAGCATCCTAGGATCGGTTTCGGGGTTTCACCCCTCTTCAGCCAGGACAGCTTGATTCCAGTGGCACAGTGAGCCCAGGACCAAT